>NC_042617.1:566190080-566858443 GCF_901001135.1 Rhinatrema bivittatum
GGCACCCATTCATTCTCTTTTTCTCACACACACACACCAGGCAGGCACCCATTCATTCTCACACACACACACACACACACACACACACACACACACACACACACACACACATATACCAGGCAGGCACCCATTCATTCTCTCTTTCTCACACACACACACCAGGCAGGCACCCATTCATTTTCTCTCTCTCTCTCTCTCACACACACGCACACCAGGCATGCACCCATTCATTTTCTCTTTCTCACACACACACACATCAGCCAGGCACCCATTCATTCTCACACACACAGACCCCAAGGCAAGCACCTATTCATTCTCACACACCTACACACACTGCAGGCAGCCTCTGCTCTTTCTTTTCCCAGCAGCCTTGCAGCCTCTCTCAGTTCTTTGCTTTCACTTTCACTGCTGCTGTGTGCTTGTTAAGGAGGAACCGAGTTGATTGCTGATATTGAATGCGTACTGCCTCCTCTGTGTAGGTCACGTGGTATTAAAATGTCAGGGGGGTTGCACGTCCTCCATGCTGGTCTCTCTCTTTGTTTTTCAGCTGTCAGTGGGATGGGGTCCACTGGCAGCCACACACCCTCTCTCCCTGTTTTTCAGCCACCGGTGGGATGGGGTCCACTGGCAGCCTCGAGGGCTTCCCTATGTCAGTCATCAGTGCCTCCCTATGGTCCTTCGCCTGCAGCATTGGACCCCCGTTTGGTACACCACTGACTCATGGGGCTGGAAGAAAGGAGGTGAAGCAACATTGAGGGCCATGTGGCCTGAAGATGCAGCTGTGCTTGCAGGTCAAGAAGAAGGAGTCAGTGAGGTGAGCAAAAACCATGGGGCCTAAAGAAAAAGCAGGATTGATTGGGCTTGTGTGGCCTGAAGAAAATAGGACTCAGGAGGCAGAGCAGTGTCAGCTGGGACTCATAGTTCAAAAGAGCAGAATCAAGAACAGCATCTTCTGGGCAGCGTGGCTGAAGGAAGCAGTTACATCGTCCTCGTAAGAAAAAGAGAGATGTCCCAGTGGAGGCTGTAGTGCTGTCGTTTGTTCTGGAGGGAGAGAAGAGTGAACATGCATGTGTGTGAATGAGCGTGTATGTGTGTGTGTGTGTGTTAGAAAATATGGGGCCAATTTTCTCAGAGCTTAGGCTCCTAAGTTTTGGAGTCAGGCGCTTAAATTGCCCCTTTTTGAAAATTTACTTTTTATTTATTTTATTTATTTATTTGTTTAACGTGTTTTGTATACCGTCATTCGGTTTCGCCATCAGAACGGTTTACATTGCTCGTGAAATAATCTTGGTTACAACAATCAGCGCGGCAAAAAATCATCTGGAAAGAAAGGTTTTGGGGTCTGATTGTTGAACACATACAATAATTATTACATATTAACAATTTACAATCACAGCGATGTTCATACATGTGATATAAATACAAAAGAATTGTTGTTACATATAGGCTAGAGGTAGTAGGTAAGGTCGGTTGCACATTGTCTTAGGTGTTCAAATGGTGGGAGTTATTTAATTGATTGAGGGACGGAGCATTTTTTTCTTGGTGTTGGGTTGCGTGGTTGATTGGTGGTCTTGTTGAATGAGCAAGTTTGAGTAGGCTCTGGTGAAAAGCCAGGTTTTCAGGTCCTTTTTGAAAATTTTGATGCATGGTTGATTTCTTTTTTTTGTTGAAATATTTTTATTAAAGAAATACAGACAGTGCGTACAAACATACAGTCCGTGACAGCAAGGGACATCAAATACAGCACGTCAATTAAGAACAACAACAAAAGGAAAACATAATAACAAAATCATAATGCATATACATCGCAGAGCGAAAAAACCAAAAAATAATGCAGGACACTAGAACCATCAGGTAACAGGAAGGGTAAGAGAAGAAAAGAAAGGTAAAGAGGGTAGAAAAAGAAATAGAAAGAAAAAGAAGAAATGCGACCATCCTTGAATTTCAACTTAACGATATATGATCAGCATAAGCAGGTGAAGTGGGGTATGAGCATGTTAGGAGGTGTAGTTGTCAAGGGGTTTCCACATGCGGTCCCATGTGGCCAAGCGGTTATATTTTATGGCCATAGCCCTCTCATATTTGCTGTATAAACAAACAGTGTTCCACCATAAAGCTTCCGAGAGGAAGTCACTCCGTTTCCAGTTGGAAGTGATGGTGTGCAACCCTACTAGAAGGAGGAAGTCGAGGAGCTTCCGATGTGGAAGTGGGAGGTCGATGACAGGATGTGCTCCTCTGAGGATCACCAAATCGTAGGTAATTGCTCTAGGTAAGGGAAGTATAGACGATATTCTAGTCCAAACTTGTATCCAGAAATTGTAGACAAACGGACAGGTGAAAAGCATATGTTCTAAAGAGGCCTTCACATTATGGCATGACCAACACCGATGGGAGGGTAGAAGTGACGCCCTATGAAGTTTCCAGGGAGTCCAGAGGGCTCTATGTATAATAAAAAAAGCCGTCTGGGATAGACTAGTGGATAAGGAGATGCGTATGGAGATGGACCAAACATGTTTCCATCTGGCAGCGGAAGGTTGGACTGCTAACTCAGCAGACCATGTGCGCTGAAGAGCAAGGGCTGAGTTGGGGAGGGAAAGAGTGCAGAGCAATTTATACAATTTAGAAGCGAGATGTCGATGAGTGCCTACGTCTGCAAAAAAGGAAAGCAAATAAGGCTGTTGGTCAAGATGCATGGCATGTAAGTCAAGCTCCTTAAGAGCATCCCTAAGTTGTAGCCAAGCATAGTATTGAGTAGGAGGAAGACGGAATAGTGCTTGTAGAGAAGAAAAAGAAAGCACGCTACCATGTGAAACAATGGAGGAAAGGTACCAGATTCCCCTATTATACCAGATGGGCCAATTGACAGGACGTCCAGCAATACGAATTTTATGTGTGTTCCAAATAGGAAGATAGGTGGAATTTAACCAGGTGGGTTTATCATTAGGGCATAGCTGATCAAATTCTTTTAAGGCTTGATATAAGGAAAGCAAAATTCTGTTACGTGTACTATGGGAAGAAAAAAGTACACCAGGAAATGCGAGGTTAGGGGTTGGGCAAATAAGTGAGCGCTCAATAGATAACCAACGAGGCAATTCGAATTGAAGAGCCTCTGAGTTGAAGAGATGTGAACTTTGCTGCAAGATGAAGGCCAAGTGATATCTACGGAAATCTGGAAAATTAACCCCTCCTCCATCTTTTGGTGCTTTTAATTTTCTGAGTGCAATCCTGGGTACTCTATTTTGCCAGAGGAATTGGAGCAAAATACGGTCAATTTGTTTATAAAATCCGTGGAAAAAAAATGGGGAGCACGGCCAATTTAAAGGTAATTTGCGGGGCCAGGGTCATTTTAATAGTGTCTAGACGACCCCACCAGGACAGATGAAGAGGAGACCAACGAAGAGTTACATCCTTAAGATGCTGCAGGGTGGATTGTTCACATGTACGAAGAGTGTCCTGAGGATCCGAGAAAAAACGGATGCCCAAATATTTTAAGCCTGACTTCGCTTTCTGTATGGGAAAGGAGGAGAAGTCCAGCGTTTGAGAAAGAGTGTTCAAAGGTAGAAATTCTGTTTTGCTCCAATTCACTTTGTACCCAGATAGGACAGAGTAAGAATCAATAAGCGAAAAGAGTTGAGGTAAGGAGGTCTCAGGATGAGTCAAAAAAAGTAATACATCATCTGCATATGCAGAAAGCTTGTATTCCCCATCCCCAATAATAACACCAGAAATAACAGAAGACTGGCGAATAGCGAGAAGTAAGGGTTCCAGAGCCAGGTCGAATAAAAGGGGAGAGATGGGGCATCCTTGACGAGTTCCTCTATGTAGGGAGAATGACGGGGAAACCTGATTATTAACAAAAAGGGAAGCAAGAGGGGACCGATAAAGTAATCGAATCCACCCAGTGAAGACACTGCCAAAGCCAAATCTAGACATGGTTTCGAAGAGAAAAGGCCATTCAATACGATCGAATGCCTTTTCAGCGTCGAGTGAGACCGCAATGGCCGGTTCATGTGTGTCGAAGAGGGATTCTTGGACATGAAGTAACAGCCGGGTGTTGTTAGCAATGAGCCGACCTTTGAGAAAACCTGATTGGTCAACATGGATAAGGGAACCAAGAACTCTAGAGAGGCGAGTAGCGAGCAGTTTAGTGAAAATTTTGTAATCCACATTTAAAAGTGAAATAGGCCTATAATTAGCAGGGGAAGAAGGATCTCGACCTGGCTTTGGAATTACCACCACCCTAGCATCAGTAAAAGATGAGGAAACAGCATTGGCAGAGGAGAAAGACGAATAAAAGGTTAACAAATGGGGAGACAAAATTTGTTTAAAAGTATGATAAAAATCAGTGCTGAAACCATCCGGGCCTGGAGCTTTTCCCAACGGTAAAGACATGATGGCAGCCGATATTTCTTCCTCGCTGATCGGCGTATCCAAAAGTTGGCGCTGTGCGTCAGTAAGATGTGGGTGGTCCAAAGCAGCGAAGAAAGATTCAAAGACGTCCGGAGTTGGAGACACTTCTGATTGATAAAGCTGTGCATAAAAATCACGAAAGGATTGTAAAATCTCCTTATCAGTGGTGACAATATCGCCAGAGGAGGTAGTGATCTTGGCTACTCGTGATCGCTCAGATTTTTTTTGTAGATATGAGGCCAAGAGTCTACCGCATTTATTGTTTTCCGCATAGTATTGCGTCTTGGAATGAAAAAGATGGAGATGTACCTGTGAGCTAAGTTGCTTATTATATTCATAACGTGCCTTCAATAACTGTGTTAAAGTATGAGCTGAAGGAGATTGGGAATGCATATGTTCCAATTGTTCGGCGATGGTTTGTAACTGTTGAAGAGCCTGTTTTTGGACACGTTTCTGGTAAGAGGAATAACTAATGATGTCTCCTCTTATAGTAGCTTTATAGGCTTCCCAAAGTATGGCCGGTGAGGAGGCGGAGGCCGAATTGGTGGCAAAGTATTGAGCTGTCTTTTCAGTGAGGAAGGTGTGGAATGCAGAGTCCGAAAGGAGAGAAGCATTGAATCTCCATTGCCGATCCATACGTATTGGAGAGACTAGGCGAATTTGAAGGGTAACAGCAGCATGGTCCGAGACTAGGATGGAGCAAATTGTAGGATTACTAATATGCGGTAGAAGGGAGCTGGAAGTGAGAAAATAGTCCAGTCTGGAGTAAGACGAGTGCGGGGCAGAATAGAATGTAAAGTCTTTAGCAGTAGGATGAGTAAGTCTCCACGGGTCAAGAAGGCCGAATTGGGAAATGAGACAATTTAGAGCAGAAGTAGCTTTTGACTTCGTATATCGGACCTCAGTCTTTTTATCCAGGAGAGGATCCAATGGCTGGTTGAAGTCCCCTCCAATGAGCAAGGGGAACTGCTCTAAAGTCAACAGCCTCGCAAAAACATCCTGAAAAAAAACAGGGTCGTCTGCATTCGGAGCGTACAAATTGAGGATGGTATAGAATCCATTTTGTAGCTTGAATTGCAAGATATTCCAACGTCCTGTTACGTCCATTTCCTGATGTAAAACAGAGATATCCAGGCGTTTATGAACCAAAATAGCAGTACCACGTTTCTTCTTATGAGCTGGGCTGAAAAAAACCTGACCAACCCATTGTTGCTTGAGCTTGATAGATTCTGTAGTCGACAAATGAGTTTCTTGCAATAGGGCGACATCAGTGTTCAATGTTTGTAAGTAAGTCAAGATCTTCTTACGCTTAATCGGATGATTAAACCCATTGACATTAAGCGATACCACCGTGATGGAATTTATGGTGGATGCCATTGGGTAGGATAGAGATGATCAAACAGACGTATATAGCTTATCTGACATCCTGAAAGCTGACGATATGTGAAAATCCAAGGAGGCGCAGAAAAAAAAGGAAAAGGAAAAACCAGAAAAAGATGAACAGAGGAGTCCAGTATCCAGGCATCAGCGAACCATGTAGCAAGAAAAGGCGCAAAACAAGAACGCCAGACAGCCACTAACAGTAAATGACTGTCACTCATAACAAGCAAAATGGGGCCTCAAGGGGCCAGGGGCCACCTAGAGCTTCACGGGATTGAATATTGAAGTTACGTCCACGGGAATCCGTAGAAAAAAAAGGGAAAAATCAGAGGTTAACCCAAAGTAGTCAGGTAACCATATCTTGTAAACCCTCCACCGATTGCAGATACGCGCCTAGATCATCCGGTGCGTGAAAAAGCTGTGTACTGTTCCGATGGGTAACTCGCATCATGGCTGGATATAAAAGCCCAAATTTAGCCCCAAGGGCATGAAGACGGGGCCTCATCGCCAGAAAAGCCTTGCGCTTGGCAGCGGTTGTCTTCGCCAAATCCGGCACAAATAAAATATTTGATCCCTGCAGTTGGAGAGGAGATTTGGATTTGGCCGCAGAGAAGATCTGGAGGACCTGTGGGTAGCGCAAAAGTTTAAAGATGATAGGTCGAGGGGGGGCCGAGGTCCGGAGAGGACGCGATGGTACTCGATGCGCCCGTTCAAATTCCAATGGGGGAGTGAAGGTAAGTTGCAAAACTTCCGGGATCATTCGTGAAAGAAAAGCAAAAATATCTGTACCTTCCATGCCCTCGGGGATGCCCAGGATACGAACATTGTTCCTCCTATTACGATTGGAAAGGTCCTCGAAGTCGTGACGCAGGACTTCCAATTCCTTCTCCATTTTAGGTATGGACGTCGCAGTGACTAATAGCGAAGATACCTGATTTTCAGCGTCGTCTAAGCGATGTGCAAGCTGATCGAACCGATTAGTAAGGTTCTGCAAGTCCGCTCTAATCGCAATGGTGTTGTCCGTGTTGGTTTGGAGCATTGCCTTTAAAGCTTTTATTTCAGCCAAGACGAGATCTGCGGACGCCATTTGTTTAGCAGGGACGGCCTTGTCCGGCGAGAGTGGGTCAGACTTAGATCGTTTTGTACCCGCACCAGCCGCAAACGCAGCCTCAATTTTGCCCGGCTTAGTTGTAGACATCGTTAGTGTAGAGGTCAATGGTTCAGGAGAGAAGGAGGGTTATTACAATCGCAGAATTCCCTTCAATATAGAGCGAAGTCTCCCGGAGCTCAGCGTTAGGCGGCCATCTTGGATTCCGCGCAAGAGCGCCCCCCTGCATGGTTGATTTCTTATTTCCATAGGTAATGTGATCCATATCGTGGGACTGGCAATGGATATGGCTCTCTCGCGGGTTGTGTTTAGTTTTGTGGTTCTGGAGTGAGGGATTTTGAGGAGGCTTTTGTTCCTTGAGCATAGGTTCCGTTTTGGAGTGTAGATTACGATGGATTTGCTTAGCCAGTTGTTTTGATGTCCTTGGATTATTTTGTGCAGGATTGTGAGTACTTTGTATTCTATACGGTATTTTATTGGGAGCCAGTGTAAAGAGATGAGGGTTGGTGTAATGTGCTCATGTTTTTTTGATCCGGTCAGAATTCTGGCGGCAGTGTTCTGTAGGATCTGTAGAGGGTGGATGGTGGTAAGTGGTAGGCCAAGAAGTAGAGCGTTGCAGTAGTCCAGGTTGGAGAAGATGAGTAGTTGAAGGACTGTTCTGAAGTCATCCTGTGCAAGGAAAGGTTTGAGACGTCTGAGCGTTAGTAGTTTGTGGTATCCTTCCTTAATTTTGTTGGTTATGTGGGTTTTGAATGAAAGTTCTTTGTCTATGGTCATTCCTAGATTTCACGTATGAGTCATAGGTGTGATTAAGGTATTTGGGTTTTCTGTTTTGAGTGGTAAAATTGGGGTGGTGGTGTTTTTTTTGTCGAGGATGATTAACTCAGTTTTTTCTATGTTTATTATGAGTTTCAGGTCAGTTAGATGCTGTATGATTTCTGAGAGATAGATAGTTGTTTTCTCGTATGTATCTTCCAGCGAATTCTGTATAGGGACCAATATTTGTATATCGTCGGCGTATAGAAAATGGGTCAAACCAAGGCTTCTAGTGCGTGACAGATAGGTAGAAGGTATATGTTGAAGAGTGTAGTTGATAGGGCAGATCCTTGCGGCACTCCTGTGATGAGGTTTACTTTATTCGAGAGACTGTTGTTGAATATTACTTGGAAATTTCTTTGTGATGGATAGGAGGAAAACCATTTTAATGTGGTCTCCATGACTCCTATTTCAGCTAATCTGTCGAATAAAACTGTGTTGAAAGCGGCTGATAGATCTAGGAGTATTAATAGGTAGCTTTATTCTTTACCAAATCCTCTGAGTACTGTGTCATTAAGTGAGAGTTGGGATTCTATGCTTAAGTTTTTCCTGAATCCAAATTGCGAGGGGTGAAGTATGTTGTTCGTGTCGTTACTAGGGCTGAGTTCCTAAATTGAGGCTCCTAGTTTCCTAAATTTAGGACTCTAGAAAGTGGGTGACTATGGAGCTGGAGTTAGGGCGAGGAAATAAAGATAGGAGTTTAGCACTGATTTTCAGAACTAGGACCTTAATTTAGGAGCCTAAATCTCAGCAAATAAATAGCAGGCTTGAATTTAGGGGCCTAACGTTTAGGCCTCTAAATTTATGTGAATTTTCAGCTGAAAATCTAGGGATCTAATTTAGAGGTCTAAATTTAAGTGGCCAGCTATTTTTGAATATCGGTCCCTATGTGTATATGAAAGAGAGAGGAGAAAGTATTTGGTCTCCTCCTTCTCCACCCCGTCCCCACTAATCCATAACAATCTCAGGATGACTGGAATTCAAAAGTTACTAGGTATGGAGATTGGGGATTTTTTTATCCTTATACTTTTAATTATTGGGTGTTATTTGATGTGTCTGTTTTGTAAAATATTTTATTGGTATTTGGGAAATCTTAAAAGATTTTACATAAGTTTTTAATTATTGGATGTTCTCTTCATTAGCTGTTTAGAAATACTTATTATATTTATTAGTATGGTTTCACTATTATGATTGCTGTTTTGTATTTTTAAATTTTAATGTTTGACGTTTCATGAGGAATGGTAATAGTTCTGTTTTTTCATTGTTGCACTGCATACAGAATCCGTCTTCTTGTGGTTTCTAGTTTAGTTTTCTGTTTATGGTCTCAGTGATAGCTCGAGTGGTAGGCAGCTTGATAACAGCCAGAGGAACAGGAAGCAGAGTCTGGCTGTTCCTTAAGTGCACTTTATTTTCAGTGAAACAAACTCAAAAACAAATATGGCAGCATACCTTTACTGCAGGAGTCAAAATAAATAATATAGCTCACCTTACTTCAGGTATAGCATAGCCCTTTAGACATAGCAGGTCCTTACATACGGTAGCGCGCACTCTCTCCCCAGGCCTCCCTCACCTTTGTGGGCTCTGCCAATTTAACCCAGGATAAACAGAATGCCCCTGGACCTGAATCCCTTGCAGTGTTGGTCCTTAAGGAGGACTGGGCCAGATACCTGTGACCGGTCCTTTAAGGTGTTTTGAGGGAGTGTGAGGACTGGCCAAGAAAAATCCTCTGGGCTGGAGCAGTGACCACGCTGACTCCATTCTTTTCTTATATAATTTCTCTTTATTAAATCCAACAGCAAACTCAGCTTCACAATTACTGCCTACCTGCGCAGTCTCCTTTACAACACAACTTCCCAGAATGGTTCAGGAGCCCCTACTCCTGGAGGGACAGGGTCTCTCTATCCCAGCTGGGCTTCCACTCTTATTTCATTCTAGCTGGTCATGCGCTCTGAGCTCTTCCTGCCCCGTAGGGTTCCATCCATAGATTTAAGGTGGTTCTGTACAGGTTTATAGGGGAAAACTAGGGGCACTCTCTCACATACCCCTCCCCTCAGCTTGGACCTGTCAGGCCAAGCATCCTCACTCCCCCTGGATTTTAATCAGGGAAGTGCTTCACCCACTCATCAGTCCTCTTGCCCCCTAGACTTGGGCACTGTGTTCTAGGGTCATAGCCCCTCCTACTAGAGTTACCCTAGACAGCACCACCACCACCACCCAGTGTGCCGTTCGTGCAGTGTGCACCCCCAATCTTTTTACTGAGCCCTTTGCTGGCTCCGAGTTCAAATTCCTCAATGGAGCTTCTTGGACTAGCTGGTGGACATTAAGCGCTGGTTCCTCTTATCACAGCTGTGAGTGCTTCCTGGCGTCTGGTGTCTCCTTTATAGAGCCAGTCCTTGGCTCCACTGTATCCCCAGTTGCAAGGGTCTCCACAGCGCCACTCTCTGGGCTTTCCAAGGATCTTCCCCTGTGATATCCACAGCGCCTCCCTCTGGAGACTTCGCTGCGCCTGCTTCTCGGGTCCCTGCGGCATCTCCCACTGGGGTCTTCGCCATGCCTTCCTCTAGGGTCACGGCGGTTCCTCCCTCCGGGGGTCTCGGCTGCAGCGGCTCCATCTGGCTTCCCTACTGTGCCCGCGCTAGGCCAGTCAGCGCTGCATCCTGCAGGCCACTCTCTGCCTTATCCAGCTAACTCTTCATTGTGTTAAAGGTTAGCCCTAAAGTTAGCGCTGAATTTTCCGCTGCACAGCCCAGTAAGATCTCCAATTCCTGTTAGGCACTCAGCCTCTTCTCGCTGGCACAGGAGGAGAGGCTGAGCGGTGCTTCAGTCTTCTAGCCACCAAAATAAAGTCTGGTCTTCACCCATAAATGAGGAGTCAGCTTCTGCATGGATGATTTTGGTTTTTGTTGTTTTTACAATAAACATGGGGAAAAAATAAAATAAAGCTGAAAATGTAGAGCCTTGTTCATCTGTGAGCATTATTCCATCAGATCAGCTTTTGGAGCGGCCTCGACTTTGCATTAACAAATCTACTGTACAGCTTCATTTATGTATTTGATTTAAATTTTGCTTTTCAGCACTTGGAAGTGGATGGGTATTTCCTTGTCCCCAGAGGGCTGACAATCTAAGTTTGTACCTGAGACGATGGAGGGTGAAGTGATTTGCCCAAGGTCACGAGGAGTGGCAGCAGGATTTTAACCCTGGCTTCCCTGGTTCCTAGCGGCTGTTTAACCACCAGGCCACTCCTCCACCCATTATCATCACCTAACTTTGCATGGAAAAATGTGCTGCCTTAGCTTAGTTGTGAAGAGCTGTCCCTCAACATGTGACTGTGGCCGATGAGTTTTGCTTCTGATTTTTCATTGAATTATGGAGCAGTTTACACTAAGCCACTTAGCGGGAACATATGCAAGCGCTTTCATACTGTGTAAATTCTCTGGAGGGGTTTACGTGCTGGGAAATATGGGCGTGCATTTTAAAATGTAATATGTGTGCATTCCCCCTGCCTCCCGCCTCCAGTCTCACCAGGCCATTTGGAACGCCTCTTTTTATAATGTGGATAAAAGCATGCAGGTAGTAACACATTCCTGCATACTGTTTATTCTTTGTGCAGGAGTAGATTTTCAGATATACTCATGTAACTCCTGCTGTTACACAGGTACGTAGTGACTGAACTATTAAAAATCTACCTCTTAATGTCCATTTGGTCTCCCAGAGGAAGCCAACCTTATTGGCCTGGAGGGGGAGGAGGCAAGAGGGCTGGAGAGAGAAGGAGCTTAAAGAGTGCTTATAGAAACATAGAAATGACGGCAGAAGAAGACCAAATTTATTTATTTATTTTAACATTTTTCTATACCATCGTTCAGTGGGAACCGTCACAACAGTTTACATTAAGACACATAAAAAAATGATGCTATAGTATATTACATAGAAATGACGGCAGAAGAAGACCAATCGGTCCATCCAGTCTGCCCAGCAAGCTTCACACTTCTTTTTTTTCTCATACTTATCTGTTTCTCTTGGCTCTTAGTAACCTTATATATTAAGTTACACAGGTGCCCTTCATGATCGGTAACATAGTTTGTAATATAAAATTGGGTGAGTGTAATAAATCATGTCCATTTCTCCTCGTAACAGTTTAGGATACGAGATTAGCTTTATCATTGTACTTTTATCCTTAATTGATGAACTCAAAATGAAACTCAAACTAAAATATCCAGTCTGCCCAGCAAGCTTTCATACTTATTTTTCTCATTCTTATCTGTTACTCTGACCGCTGAGGTCAGGGCCCTTATTGGTATCTTTTTGGTTACAATTTCCTTCCACCCCCGCCATTGATATAGAGAGCAGTGCCGGAACTGCATCAGTGTGAAGTATCAAGCCTAAATGGACAGGGGTAGCAACCGCCGCAATAAGCAAGCTACTCCCATGCCTATTTGTTTTACCCAGCCTTTGCAATTTAGTCCTTGTTGGTTGTTGTCTGATATAAATCCTCTTTTCTTCATTCCCCCCTGTCGTTGAAGCAGTGAGCTGCACTGTATATGTATCCAAAGTGAAGTATTAGGCTTGATTGGTTCAGGGTAGTAACCGCCGCAACAAGCAAGCTACTCTCACGCTTATTTGTTTTTCCAGCCTGTGCGATTTAGTCCTTGTTGGTGGTTGAATATAAATCCTCCTTTTTCTTTGTCCCACCCCTGCCATTGAAGCAGAGAGCTGCTTGGATATGCAATGAAAGTGAAGCATCAGGCTAATTTGGTTTGGGGTAGTAACCGCCGGAACAAGCAAGCTACTCCCATGCTTATTTGTGAATGCAGATCTTTTTTCCCACATTTCTCTTGCCCTTAAGCATAGAGCAATGTTGGAGTCGCATTAACCTGTGTGTATGTTTATTGAATAAGAGGTAGTAGCCATCATTCCCGCAAGCCACCCCCATGCCTCTTCTCTTCATTTCATTTCATTCACATCCTCATAACTTTATGGATCTACAGCGTTTATCCCACGCCATTTTAAAATCCTTCACAGATTTGGTCCTCCCCCCTCCTCCGAAGGGCTGTTCCAGGCATCCACAACCCTCTCTGTGAAGAAATACTTCCTGACATTGATTCTGAGTCTTCCTCCCTGGAGTTTTAAGTCATGACCCCCTGGTTCTGCTGATTTTTTTCCAATGGAAAATGTTTGTCGCTGACTTTGGATCATTAAAACCTTTCAAGTATCTGAAAGTTTGAATCATATCACCCCTGCTCCTCCTTTCTTCCAGGGTGTACATATTTAGATTCTTCAATCTCTCCTCATAATCATTCGATGAAGACCATTCACCTTTTTGGTCGCCCTTCTCTGGATCGCCTCCATCCTGTCTCTGTCTCTTTGAAGATACGGTCTCCAGAACTGAGCACAGTATTCCACGTGAGGCCTCATCAAGGACCTATACAAGGGGATAATCACTTCCCTTTTCTTACTCGATATTCCTCTCTCTTGCAGCCCCGCATTCTTCTGGCTTTAGCTATCGCCTTGTCACATTGTTTCACCGATTTCAGATCATTAGACATTATCACCCCAAGGTCTCTCTCCTGCTCCGTGCACATCAGCCCTTCACCCCCCATCAAATACGTTCATTCGGATTTTCACTCTCCCCAGATTCATGACTCTGCACTTCTTGGCATTGAATCTCAGCTGCCATATCGACCAGTCTTCCAGCTTCCTTAAATCCCGTCTCATTCTCTCCACTCCTTCCAGCGTGTCCACTCTGTTGCAGATCTTAGTATCATCCGCAAACTTGATATGGAAATTATGATTAACATAGTTTAGATTACACTAACCTTTAAATATGGTAATCTATGAAAGACTGATTTTCAAATGATGGGATTTAATAATAAGATTTGTGAGTCAGTAAGGAATTAGCTAAATGGGAGGCACCAAAAACATGGCATCGCCACTGTCTGCCATCAGCTCCCAATTATGTGCAATTCAGATGGTGGTTGTTTTTGTCCACGGGAAAATGCTCTTATATAAGCTCAGCGAAACTTGCCAGGGTTCTCACCTTGCACAGTGAGAATCTGCAGAGCGATCCTGGGGATCTTTTGGAAATTTAGCTGGAAGTGCCGAGGCCAAGCTTCATGCTGCCTATACCACCTGCCACACCTAGAATACGCAGAAATCTTGCCGTGGCGAATCGCACCGCCGAGAGATGTCAATACATTTATTTTGTCACTCGGAATATTACAAAGCACCAAGGCAACAGCATGTAAACGGCGTATTGTCTGAGGAATTTTTGTTCCTGTCTTTCCGCTCCTCTGAATAATTCATGGGCGTCCTGTTTCCCTTAGGCTGTAGCATACGGTAAATGGATTGGACTGGAAAGAAGTAAAGCTCCCCTTTTATTCCACAGCCCGTGTTTGCGCCCTACTTCATTTGCTATCTAGTACAGTTCCTCCTCACGCTGCCAAGTACACAGAGCTGACAACAGCCTTGGAAAAATAGCAAAAAAAAAAAAAGCTGAGAACTGGAATGAAATTTGGGTGCGTACAAGCTGGATATCCCTCTTTTAAAGAGTATTATGTGACAGTAAGGTCCAAAGAAAGGGACTCTTTGGATGCTATCTCCAGACAGAGACATGAAACGCATTGCTAACTCAGAAACGGACAGCTTCTTAGGCTGGCCCATCTTCGGGGAAGGCGCTTCCTGAGGAGTTGTGTCTTGAAAGATTATTTAAGATCCAAGAATCTTTGTTAAAGCCCTGGCTCTTTCACTGCTGCTCTCTGACGTACCAGTGGAGCTGATTCGGCCCCCTCTTATAAATTAGGTTTGGTTTGTGTTCTGATGGACTTGTGCAAAATGTTTTGTCTGCCGTGGGTGTTGCTGAGGATGGATGTTGCCTAGGCGATGAGACACGCATGTTTGGTGAAATGTGATGTTTTTATGGTCTGGTGTTTTTTTGTGTTAGGTGCTCTTGCCCTGTGCCTTCGGGGAGAGGTGAGTTATAAATGTGAACAAATAAACGAATAAGTATACTGTCCCCACCTATTTTCTCACAAAGGCAATGTTAAGTGGCCTTTTACCAAATGTTTCATACTGTTTCTGTAATGACAGCGTTATCACCCAGTACTTGGCATTCTTACCCAGCATCCTGTACATTTCGGAGAATGAAAGCACTAAAATGACCTGTTTACTAAAGCATGTTAAAAAGCACGATTAGCATGTGCAGATGCAAGCTAACACAGCATTTAATGAATGGTTAAGCTTTTAGTAAATACCTGGTTAAGTGGTTTTACGGTGGCTGGTAAGACATCTACAGCCACTTTTCTGCTGGCCCCCGAATTTTAAAGGGAAACTCCATGGGGAATCTCTCTTTGAAACTTACTTGGTAGGTTGTACCATAGACCTGCACGGGATCTTTATACTGCCCCAGCGTGCATATCGGTATATGTGAGGGCTGTCGAATTACTGGCTTAGGAGTGTGAGTGTCAGAAAATGAGCAACAGTGGCTGTGGTGGTGGGAGGAGAGGGGAGGGGTGGGAGCGGGAGGAGGGAACTCATGCAACTCGGGATAGTGATACTCCCATGCAAAGTGCAGCCAAAATTACCTTGCTGGAAGGGAGATCTTTTGCATTGGTGCTACTTTCCCACTTTCATGTAAAGAGAAGGAGACAGCCCATTCCTCTAGCTCGGCCAGGATGGCGTGATGTACTGGCAAATGTGCATTTGCACAGGCAGCAGCTCCAAGGGGGTGAAATCGCACAGCTGAGCCTACCCATGGAGTTTAAGCAGTGCTGAACCTGGCTTATTCTCCCCACTGCACCCCTCCCTGGCTGTCAGACGTGGTACTTAACACTGCATCAGTTTCCTTACTGAGAGGAGCAGTCTCCTGGAATGAGAAAAAAAAAGCCCATGGGATTCTTGTGAATCGTAATTGAGCATGAAGTGACACAGCTCAGGAAGTCAAGCGCTGCTCCTTATCAGGAGACTGCCAGGCTGCACTGGGGATCTGTGAGAGCTTTTCAGGGGAGGAATGCAAGGAGAATGTGGGGAGACCTTCCAGGGGTGGGATTGGGCCGCAGGAGAAACGGGAAGAGCTTTCTGGGGATCAAGGGGAAGGAATGTGGGGAGAGCAGAGATTGAACATGGGACGGCGGGGCAGAGATGAGAAGACATTTATTTAAAATTTTCTTCCATTACATGTAATCTATTAGTTCAATGAGGACATGGGGATTAAGAAGAGGGAAAAGGACCTATGGTGTGAGGGACGGAGAGAGAGAGAGGGATCAGGATATTGAACAGATCTGGTCCCAGTACTGACCTTGTGGCACTCCACTTAACCCATTCTCTCTTCAGAGTAGGTTCCATTTACCACTACCTGCTGTTTCCTGTTAGTCAACCAGTTTGCAATCCATTCCACCACCTTGGCGCTGACTCCCAAGCTTCTCATTTTATTCACAAGCCTCCTATGCGAGTCCGTATCAAAAGCTTTGCTGAAATCCAAGTAAATCACATCAAGCGCTCTTCCTTGATCTAATTCTGTAGTCACCCAGTCAAAAATATCAATCAGATTTGTCAGACAGGACCCTCCCCTGGTGAATCCATGCTGCCTTGGATCCAGCAAATTACTGGATTGTAGATAATTCACTCTTCTTTCTTTCAGCAGAGTCTCCATTACTTTTCCCACCACCGAGGTGAGGCTGACCGGCCTGCAGTTTCCAGCCTCCTCTCTGCTCCCTCTCTTGTGAAGCAGGATCTCCACTGCTCTTCTCCAATCTCATAGCACCACTCCCATTTCCAGGGATCGATTGAACAGGTCTCTGAGCTCTCTCGGTATCCTGGGATGAACCTCATCTGGCCCCAAAGGCCTTGTCCACTTCCTATTTTCCTAGCTCTCCCCATACATTCTCTTCTTTTGAAGGAGTTGTGTCTACCTTATTCCCTTGTACAGTCTTGTGAACCAGCAACGCTCCTTCTGCAGGCTCTTCTCTAGGGAACACAGAACTGAAGTATTGTTTAATATTTCTGCCATTTCTTCGTCTGCTCCTACGAGGTACACATTGCTTCCCATCACCTTTCAATCTCACTATACCGCTTTGGGCCTTCCTTCTTTCTCTGATGTATCTGAAAAATGTTTGGTCACCTCGCTTTACCTCTTTGGCCATCCTTTTTTTTTCCACTTGACTTTTTGCTTTCCTGATTTCTTTCTTCGTCTCCCTCAGTTTCACCAGGTATTCTTCCCCGTCTTCCTCTTTATGGAATCCTTTATACTTCCTGAATGCTGTTCTTTTTTGCCTTTTTTTTTTTTTCAGTCACCAGGCCCTGAGGCTTTGGTACTGGGGTTTGAAATATTTTGTGGTGAGAAAATGTAAAGCGCGTGTTTCCTAGGGACAGTCCAGACGACAGTCCCCCTCAACCCCAAACGAACTGCTTGATGACTCCTCGCACTAACACGAACAAGTGTCCCAGATTCATCCATCAGGAACCTGGCAAACCTTACTCTAACCCCAACGCAACTATAATTAGTGTTCAGACACTCATTAGAATCGGGGGGAGGGGGGGGGGAGCACAGTTATTTTCTGCACAGGGCAGCAAAACAGGTAGCTCCGGCCCGGCTTCAATGCAGGAGAATGGAGTTGGACTTCCGGGGCTGGTGGAACTGGAGTGCACCGTGCGGGGAGGGAGGGAGGGAAGACAGCCGCTGTTTCTGCCGTGAGCCCTTCTGGCCAACGAGCAGCTCTGAGGACATGGAGTTCCCGCCATTCCTCCCGCCAGCAAGGTTTCCGGGGTCTGGGCGGGGAGCGGGATACCGTGTACATCAGACGGAGGATGTTGGTGGTGCCCACTTGATGTCTTCTGTCTGTTCTCGCATAGTTTTCAGGGATTTTGCTGTTCGTAACTAGGGACTAAAATGACAGAATCACAGGGCCTCCTTTGCAGAACGGAGTTAAGGAGGCTGAGGCGGAGCTGCAGGGCCACCCAGCTGCTGTGTGGGCCATGAGGAGGAAGGACTACCTTAGAAAAACTTAGCCCCCAAAGTTCAGTTTCTGTACTGCAGGTCAGGCTGTCCTCGTTTAATTTAACTTTTACCACAAGCAGGAGTCGATGCTGCTTTACATCCAGTTTTGAATTTATAAAAATCTGTGCACACAGGGCCTGGTTATAAAAAGCAGTTACGTGCGCAGAATTGGATTTTCCGCCTGCAAATGCACTCTGCACATGTAAAGGGGGCTTTTTAAAACTGCTGCAATCTATGCCATTGCATTACCCGTTGGATATTCACGTGTATGTGCACTTTACGCATGTAAATGGCTTTTTAAAAGTTGCTACAGTAGTATGTTACATTTACACGTGTAATTCCTTTGAAAACGACCTCCCTACATAGTATTTTATGGATCACCAGTGACTATTTTAATGTTTGATATTTTAAGCTTTGAGCTTTTTCATGGACTCATGGAGTATGGTATAATGTGGAGGAAACATTCGGTGCGGGAAAATGGTGTCTGTAGCTGGTTGGCGTTCCTGAAGGATGCGCTCTATGGGAAACGGAGGGAAGACGGGGAAAATCAGTTTATTGGGATCAGGCCCTGGGCTGGGAGAACATAAGACAAGAAAGTCCACTCAGCGCTGACGTTCGGTCGGGGGTCTACTTTCCGGGTTGTGCACATGCCTGGATCTGTGTCAGAATCCCTCTTCTTACCCTCCCCGCCCGAACCCCCGATATCCTGAAAAGTGGGTTGTGGAATGGATCGGACGCCAAACACAGGCGTTGTTGATCTGACATTCTGGAGGGCAACTTTTGTCCACTCTGGGCTTTTAAAACTTATATCCCAGTGCAACACGGTGCTTGTAGACCTGTTTTCTTGCATTTGCAGTTGGCACCCGTATGTACCACAATTCACCCAGGAAGCTGGGGAAAGTAAAAAAAACAACCCAACATAAACAATGGGACTGACCAGCAGGTTCCCTCTGAAAACTGGGGCCCACATCCTAGCCGTGGAGATGCAGGACAGGGGGTTTCTCTTTGAAAACGCGGGATATATCAGAAAGGCGCCTGTGCTTTCCCCTGCCGTTTACAGTATTTTGTTCCTGCTCGGAGGGACGCAGCACAGGCCAAGCAATTTCTTCTCTCTGGGTGTTGGATTCAGTGTCGTTCTCCCAAGTCAGCTGGCAGGAAACGCACTCCCCGACGCCACACACTCTGCTTTCCTGAATCAAGTGCATCCTGCCGGACCTCCAGTAATCTGAAGCCACAAGACTTTCCCAGGGGGAACGGTGCTGTATTTTGCTTCCTGAAAGCTAGAACAGCCCCTCCTCCTTCACTCCCCCCCCTCTCCCCCGACCGCGCTGCTGGCAGTGACGGGTTTTGACTCCTGATTTCTGAAGCATTACTCCCAGGACATTTTTTGGGGGGGGGGGGGGGGGGGGGATAACAGCAGGATCTGTCTTTGTGGCCTGGTTTGTGACACTGTCCTCTAGCTTCGGGCCATCAGAGGGGGGAAGTTGGGGGCAGCTGAAGCACGTGATTGATAGTCCTGCATTGACCAAAAAAAAAAAAAAAACTAAAACCCCAGGGGGAAAAAACCTGCAACATGCTTAGAGAAGATAGAAATCGCTAAGTAAAAGAAGGCTGATTAACTTGTCTCTAATGGCTCAGATTGGGGTTGTTGATTTGTGGGCTGGTGGAAGGGTGAATGCCCTGCTGGGGTCACTGATCAGGGAGAATACGGCCCCCCACATGGAAACCAGACAACACAGACACACGCATGTGCAGGGAGTGGGGGAGGAGAGGTGGGGAAAGCAGGTCGGGGGGGGGGGGGTGTGTGCGCTGGCTGGATGGCCCTCCCCTCTCTTTTTTTTCTTTTTTTTTATTTTGGCGCACATGTAAGAAGTTAGGTTGCGTGCAACCTCGGCGCAGCAGGGACCTCTACCCCTGAAACATTCGGACGTTAACCGTCTGCACCTCATGCACAAAGCTTTATACACGCATGAGGCGCAGGAGTTGGAACAGCAACTGGAAATGGGCCCGTCTCAAATCTGATCTCCCACAAAGGATCCATTATATAACCCTCTGCCAGGAATACCGTCCGTTATGCTTCTCAAATGTTTAATTTGATATAAAATGTATATTCCTGACCTTGGCAGCAAACTGTTTCAGAGCGGAATACGTACCACGTGTCGGCCAACGTTGTCAAATGAAATGAATACTTTGTAACTGGCCTGCAGGACGATTTGAGCGGGCCTGTGTGAATAGAGGTGCAGAAGCGTGCAGCGAGTTGTGTGTCACCCTGGATTAGGTTTTGGGTTTCACCCCTGCTTATGGATAATTATTACCCAGGTGCTTTGGCTCGCCTCATTAATCCGCTTTGAAGTGCTGAAAAAAAAAAGTGCGAAAAGCGGAATATAAAAAATCTAAAAAAAATAAATAATTGCCTCATCCTGTTGTAGTTGCTGTCAATTGGAGCCAGGATTAATGACTGCCCGGCTCAGAGAGATCCTCATGCCTTCCTCCAGCCAGCCGGAGGAGTCGGGGGGGGCCTGCCCCAAGTCACCAGCAGCTTCTGGTGGCCGCAGCTCTTCCTAGCACCAGGGGGCCTGCCTTGGGTCACCACAGCTCCACTTGCAGATAGGGACTGCTCGTAGGCCACCTGGGTCATTGCAGATCCTCCTCCTAGCAGTAGCTGCTCCTCCTGATGGCAGGAGCAGTCCTGGGCTGTAATAGCAGGTGTATTTTAGGCATCGTGGAACCTGGGATAGCTCTGTTCTTGATACCCACATTTCCACCCCTGGGAACTCCAGTGGTTGTCCCCGTCGTGCGGTTCTTGCAGACCTCCTCTGCTTCCGACACTGCTTGAATAAATTCATTTTGTATGACCATTCCTTTCGGAGCCGCTGTGTCCTGCTCCCGTTTGCTGGAATTCCTTTAGCTTTGTTTGGGGTTTTCTGTGTTTCATAATTTTAAAATATATTTACACACCCATTTTTAATTCTAAAAGATGTCGTAAAAAATAGTTGCAGTGTTGTGTTCTTGGCTATCCTCCTGTCTTAAGTTCATGGGATTACAGGCCGGGAATATAATAATATTTATTTTATTTTATATATATTTCTATGTGAATTAACAAAAGAGAAACAGAAACCGTTTAGGACAATCATAAATAAATTATAAAATTAGCAATGAAATCCAGAAGTCAGTTATTCAAATGCTTGGATAAAAAATGTAGCCTTTAACTTTTCTCCTAAAATATAAGTAAATCGGCCTTTCTTCATCATTCATTTGTTCAGGAATTCCACAGTCTAGGGCCCACAGATGAAAACATTTTGGCCAGGCCCAGATTTAGGAATAGCTAATACAGGCAGCTGCCTCCAATGCCAAATTTTGATAGGCTCTAGAGCATTGCCGCCGCTTCTGTGCTTCTGTGCGGGCCCGGCTTCCTAGCCGCCTTCCTAAAGCGGCCATCCTGATCCCGAAGTGGCGGGTGGCAGCAACCTAAAAGAAGGAACAGTGCAGGGCCTGTAGCTGGCCACCTCATCCTCAAGGCCCTGTCTCCTCCTCCTCCCACATGGGCTTCCTGTTACTATGGAAACTGTAGCGAGAGGTAGGGCCTGGAGTGTATGGCTGCAGGCCCCGTGCTGAATTTCTTTTTTTTTTTTGATTTGCTTTTGCCACAGGATCGGGAAGGCGCCACTTTACGTAAGTCGTGGGGAGTGAACCCCCCCTGCGTTTTGTGTAGGGGGCACCCCCCTTCCTCCCTTGTGCCTTCTATGGTCACCGGCAATGCAAATCCAGCCCCGGTTTAGCTCACATCTCTTGTAATTTATACACGTGAAAAGAAGGTACGGCGAGCAAATATTGCGTCAAGGAGCAGAGTGGTCCCGCTGAAACGTAAGGACATAGTAAATCACTCAAACAATGCACTTCATGACTGTGGTAAATTTCTTTTGAACCACAGGCAATATTTTGCATTGTGTTCTTTGCTGCATAGGAAGCCAGTGCAATTCCTTTAATTTTGGAGGATTCCCGTCATTAAAAGCAGCACCATTAATAAGCCTTGCTGCAGCACTTTGAACTAATCACAACGCACTCAATAAAACCTTAGGCAATCTCACGTACAAAGTAATCCACTTTACAGATTACTAGTGCGAGTAAAAGAAATCTAAAATCGTCAGGAATCAAGTATAGCGGCCAAATCCGTTGTAGTTTTAAAAACGCCGAACTGGCAACCTCTTTAAATCTGCGCCTTCAGAGATAGTTTTGAACCTAAGATAACCGCAACATTTCGGGCCCCTGTTAGGAGAACTATATTTATTTTGCCAATGGCCATATGAGATTGATTAATCCAACACAGAGAGGATCTTCCAGCCCAATGTTGCCACCATTTTCTGTAATTACTCACCAGTCCAGTCATATCCATCCAACAAGGGGGTACTGCTTCAGAACAGCTCATTAATGCAGTGGTGGGCCTGAGCACAGGGTGAAAAAGGATTGTCTCATCCACAGAAATGCAGTAATCTACACCCACTGATGCTGGACTTTTCCCCTAATGGACTCCAGTCGAGATTAAACAGGGTGGCAGGTAGCGCAGAGGCCTGTGGGACACTGGACTGCGCTATTCTCCAGCCAGAACATTTGCCATCATTCTTGATAGGCTGTTGGCTGTTTGTGAGAAAAGAAGAGAACCAGGCTGCCTTCTTAAGAATGTGTGAAGGCAGTACATTTTTTAGAAAGTATGTTATATCTTATCTTTTTAAGCATGTTTCTGCAATTTAGATTATGTATTGTGCATTGCATTTTTTGTTGTATTAATGTTGTTTGAAGTGCTTATGTACGTAATTGTGTAATACGCAGTGATCACTCGGGAACTGGATTTTGCAGAATATAAGCATAATAAATAAATAACCAAATATCACCTATCCCTACTGGTGGAAGAGCCGAGAAATTAAAATCTCATAACCTATGGTCTCAATACTCCAGGTATCCCAAATATTTAAATTACACGTACGCAATGCTGCTTGCAGCATTGCAAATCTGTGATATTTGGATCCCGTGCTAGTGTGGGACATGAAGAAGTACACAGCAGCAGTTAGATCATACAAATCCGTTTTATTTTGTTATTTTGGGAAAATATTATGGGGCTTTAGGTTTGCACTGCCTGTAGCTGCTACAGAAGGACTAAATTGTATTATGTGTTGATACTCAATGAACAGCAAGGAGCAAAATCAGAGAGCTGAAAAAAAAACAACCCATTAAATTACCAGGAATGATATTTGACTTTGTTTCATACCTCAGTAGGTAATGAGACTATAAAGGGTTCCATATTTTGTAGAACACTATTTGTGATTTCAAAGATTTCAAAACAGATAACTTGACTTCCATATGTAAGACATCAGACATCTCCCCTTTCCACGTAGAAACATTGGGTTTCTCTTTTTCTATTTCTATTTTCTGTGCCTCTCTTCTAAGATTCAGTTCAGCTTACAAATATAACCATTTTGTCACACAAGCAACAGTTTATATTTTCCAAGAAAGATATTCTTATTTAAATATCCCAGAACACACAAGGCCATAGATCTTATAAGAACATGCCATACTGGGTCAGACAAAGGGTCCATCAAGCCCAGCATCCTGTTTCCAACTGTGGCCAATCCAGGCCATAAGAACCTGGCAAGTACCCAAACACTAAGTAGACTCTATGAAACTAATACCAGTAATAGCAGTGGCTATTCCCTAAGTCAGCTAGATTAATAGCAGTTAATGGGCTTCTCCTCCAGGAACTTATCAAAACCTTTTCTAAACCCAGGTACACTAACTGTCCTTATCACATCCTCTGGCAACAAATTCCAGAGCTTAATTGTGCGTTGAGTGAAAAAGATTTTGCTCCAATTTGTTTTAAATGTGCTACTTGCCAACTTCATGGAGTGCCCCCTAGGCCTTCAATTATTTACCTGTTCTAGTTCTTTCATGATTTTATAGACCACCATCATATCCCCCCCTCAGCCTTCTATTCTCCAAGCTGAACAACCCTAAATTCCTCATAGCTTTTCCTCATAGGGGATCTGTTCCATCTCCTTTATCATTTTGGTCATCCTTCTCTGTACCTTCTCCAGTGCAACTATATCTTTTTTGAGATGTAGCGACCAGAATTGCACACAGTACTCAAGGTGCGGTCTCACCATGGAGCGATACAGAGGCATTATGACTTTTCCCATTTTATTTCCCATTCCTTTCCTAATAATTCCTAACATTCTGTTTGCTTTTTTGACTGCCGCAGCACATTGAGCTGATGATTTCAATGTATTATCCACTATGATGCCTAGATCTTTTTCCTGGGTGGTAGCTCCTAATATGTGACCTAACATTATGTAACTACAGGGTTATTTTTCCCTATATGCAACACCTTGCACTTGTCCACATTAAATTTCATCTGCCATTTGGATGCCCAATCTTCCAGTCTTGCAAGGTCCTCCTGCAGTTTATCACAATCTGCTTGTGATGTAACTACTCTGAATAATTTTGTGTCATCTGCAAATTTGATTTCCTCACTCGTCTTATTCCTTTCCAGATCGTTTATAAATATATTACAAAGCACCGGTCCAAGAACAGATCCCTGAGACACTCCACTGTTTACCCTTTTCCACTGAGAAAATTGATCATTTAATCCTACTCTCCGTTTCATATCTTTTAACCAGTTTGTAATCCATGAAAGGACATCGCCTCCTATCCCATGACTTTTTAGTTTTTTTAGAAGCCTCTGATGAGGGATTTTGTCAAACGCTTTCTGAAAATCCAAATACACATCTACCAGTTCACCTTTATGTTTATTAACCCCTTCAAAAAATGTTAGCAGATTTGTGAGGCAAGACTTCCCTTGGGTAAATCAATGCTGGCTGTGTTCCATTAACAATATAACAACAACCTGTGTGTGTATTTTTCTATAAAAATTTATTTAAACAAAGTATATCCAAACTTCATTTAAAATGTCTAATACATACAAAACAGTATAAATGTATTCATATAAACTCATACACTCTCCACATTCATACCAATAAAAATTTATCACATATAAATTACACATCAAAAATCTCATTACACACTCCCCCTTCAATTGAAGGGGGAGTGTATAATTTATATGTGATAAATTTGTATTGTTATGAATGTGGAGAGTGTATGAGTTTATGTGAATAAATATATACTGTTTTGTATGTATTATACATTTTAAATGAATTTTGGATATAATTTGTTTAAATAAATTTTCATAGAAAAATACACACACAGGTGGTTGTTATATGGCTCATGATTGTAATTTCCTGTGGTGAAAACCCTGATGTTTTTTGTATATTGACCTTCGTGTGTTCCATTAAACCATGTCTTTCTATATGTTCTGTGATTTTGATCTTCAGAATAATTTCCCGGCTTTGAAGTCAGGCTCACTGGTCAATGGTTTCCCGGATCATCCCTGGAGCTCTTTTTAAATATTGGAGTTACATTGACCTCCCTCCAATCTTCAGGTTCAATGGACGATTTTACCTTTAGGGTACAAATTTTTACTAATAGATCTGAAATTTCATTTTTTAGTTTTTTCAGAACCCTAGGGTGCATATCATCTGGTCAAGTGATTTGCTACTCTTTAGTTTGTCAGTCTTGCATATTACATCTTCCAAGTTCACTGTGATTTGGTTCAGTTCATCCGAATCAATATCCTTAAAAACCATCTCCGGAACTGGTATTTCCCCAACATCCTCATTAGTAAACACAGAAGCAAAGAATTCATTTAGTCTTTCCGTGATGGCCTGATCTTCCTTAAGAGCCCCTTTAACCCCTCAATCATCTAATGGTCCAACCGACTCCCTCACAGGTTTCCTGCTTCCAATATATTTTAAAAAGTTTTTATTATGAGTTTTTGCCTCTACGGCCAACTTCATTTCAAATTCTTAGCCTGTCTTATCTATGTTTTACACTTGACAATACTTATGTTTTTCCTGTTTTCTTCAGCTGGAGCCTTCTAATTTTCAAAGAACTTTTTTGGGCTAAAATAGCCTCTTTCACCTCACCTTTTAACCATGCTGGTAATTGTTTGGCCTTCCTTCCATCTTTCGTAATGCGTGGAATACCTTTAGACTATGCTTCTAAGATGGTATTTTTAAACATTGTCCACTCCTATTGTATACTTTTAGCCTTTGCAGCTGCACCTTTCAGTTTTTTTCTAACAATTTTCCTCATTTTATCAAAGTTTCCCTTTTGAAAATTTATATTAGAGCAGTAGATTTACATATTATCCCCCTTTCAGTCATTAGTTCAAATTTGATCATGTTATGATCACTGTTGCCAAGTGGCCCCACCATCACTACCTCTCTCATCAAATCCTGCATTCCACTAAGAATTAGATCTGAAATAGCTTCCTTTCTCATCGTTTCCTGAACTAGTTGCTCCATGAAGCAATCATTTATTCCATCCAGGAATTTTCGTGTCTAGCATTTCCTGATGTACATTTACCAAGTCAATATTGGGGTAATGGAAATATCCCATTATTACTGTGCTGCCAAATTGGTTAGCTTCCCTGATTTCTCTTAGCATTTCATTGTCTGTCTTAGCATTTTGGCCAGGTGGACAGTAGTATACTCCTATCACTATACTCTTACCCAACACACATGGGATTTCTACCCATATAGATTCTACTGAGCATTAAGTCTCTTGTATGATCTTTATCCTGATGGACTCGACCCCCGGACATAAAGTGCCACACCTCCACCAAGTTGATCCTCCCTATCACTGCAATATAATTTGTACCCTGATATAGCATTCTCCCATTGGTTATGCTCCTTCCACCAAGTCTCTGAGATGCCAATTATGACAATCTCATCATTTACTTCTATGCACTCTAACTCTCCCATCTTACTTCTTAGACTTCTGGCATTGGCAAACAGACATTTCAAAGTGAGTTTTTTGTTATATTAACAACCTGCTTTTCAGTTGAGAGGGATAGTTTGGAATCCTTTAGCTCCGATGATTCTTTGCTTATAGGCACATGGACTACTTTTGCATTTATTGGAACCTCTCTGTTGGGATGCCCTAACCTTCCTGTTTCGTAGGTATCCTTCGAAGATACCTTCCTCCCAACTCTGCACTGTCGGCTTTCCCCCTTGGTACTTCTTTACTAGTAAGTATTGCAGCAATGTCGAGAAGCTCCGTATTTTAGGGCAGCCCCATAGATAATGAAGCATTGGCACTTCTGCAGTTATTACATTGTGTAGTATCAGAACGAAACGCACAAACTGGAGAGAATGTTATTCTCTGCAGAATTCTCAATTGCAGCTCTCTCAAAGCAACATTTTCAGAGGTTTTATAAAGCAGGGTATTACATTCATACATGTCATCTTCAGTGAGTGGAGTATTTGTCTCTTTTCCAAATATCTGACAAAACAACTAAAATTATAGAAGTTTTTAGACTCTGTAAGAACTTATTGTAAAGATGATAAGGAATCTTGTTTTCATTGTACAGCTCTATTAACTTATAACTTACCATGCTACTTGATAACACTATGCACACTAGCGATCTCGACTAACTGAAAGGACTACAAATGGTAATTATTGTGAATAACTTTATATCTAATAGAGTTTAAAATAGCCAAAATGTCTTTTGATGTCCTGAAAGGAATCCTGCAAATAATACTGACTTCCATATTACTGATTTCTAAAATAATACCTGACATATTCCCAATCTAAAACAGAAAACTTTCCAAATCTTCTGCCAAAAAAGATTAATATTCAGACAAAAAATAACATACGATCAAAAGTTCCTGTCTCTTTTAAACAAAACCAACATATGTTGGAGAACAAGGGGATAAACTCAGCAGTGTCCGTATTGCTGTCTGAGCAGTGAAACATGTAGATTGATTTAGTGGTGCTGACACGGAAATCCCAGCACCCTTCCTGAGAAGTAATACTGTCTGATGCTACTTCTGAGACTAACCCCTTGGAGTTTGTATCGTGACTTTTTGTTGACCCTCCAGCAACCCTTCCAAGATTGTGGCATGAGATTGGCAACCTTCCTCCCTAGGCGAGGTCTTAAGAGTTTCGCCCTCCAGCCAATGCTGAGCTCAAGGGACAGCAGCCTGAAATTGTAGCTATACCTCTCTGCAGTGTACAGTAAAATATTGTCCCATCGCAAGAGCTGGCCAAGGCATTGTTTCAGTTAAGATAAATTGCATTGAGCACCGAGTGCCAGAGATGGATCTTAAACCTAGTTTTAGTATTTCAGTAATGCTGTAAAAAGTCCATTGGATAAGCAGGGATAGCACAGGTACTTTACGGATTAACCATGCTGCTGGACAGAATTAATATGACCATTTCATATTGGGAAAATCCAGGTTCTGTTAAACTCGGGCCAGGAGGGCTTGCTAGGTCTAGCAACCACAGGGGAGCACGTTGGTGCAGCTTGGCCTTTAAGTGGCAGATCAGTGCCCCATGATAACTCCTTTTCCTCCCTGACTGAACATACCCTGCCAAAAAAAAAATGAGATTGTAAAACCTGTTTACTTGCAATAAGTGGCTTTAAAGTTACTTCAGCAAATCTGCTTATTTTTTGAGCACAGTTGACAAGAGAATAACAAAAGGTTTCTGTTAAGATTTCTTCTAGTACTTTCTGAACAGTACACTTTAGATATATACTGCTTTTATAACCACAGATAATCTGAAAACAAACTTGACAGTTTCATAATACTTGAAATTGTCAGTGAGGAGGCCTGGGGGCGTGACTAAAGGCGGCATTGAACTTTTTCTGGAAAATTCTGGAAAAGCGATAAATTAAAATTGCATTAAATGAACAAAGACCCGGTTCTTTTCTCTTGTTCTAGTATTTATGGGAATGCGTTGGGCCCAAAAACCTCGGTTATTGAGCGCCGGGTGGTTCTGAAGGTGCATAACTAGCTGTGGTTTTGCTTTTTTAGCGAGTGCAGAAATCCTATTTGATGGAGGCCAGGAAGAACTTGGGGGAGGGGGCGGAAATCTGGGGAAAGTTTCGAAATGTTCTGTGCATTTCCCAAAAACATTTTTTGAGCTTTCAAAACTTAAAAAAAAAAAGCTATGTTTTTTTTTTTACAGAGATGTAGGGAAGGCAGAATCTATTGCTTTAAACTTGTGCTGCGAACCTGTCATCAGTCTGCACCCCCCACCGCTGTGGTAAACTCTCCTGTCTCCGAGCACCTGATGGGGACCCTGCACGCTCTCATGGCTCCTGTCAGAGGTGAGGCAGAAGAGCCAGGGAAAAGGGATATCATTTCTGCCTGGGAAACATCTCTCTTCTTCTTTTGCCAGTAATTGCTGCGCAAATAAAGCAAAATTCAGCCAGACCTGAACAGCTATAGCATTTTTGTTTTGTTATCCCGAAGCTCAAACTCGCAACGCTCCGGCAAGTTCTATAATTGGCGAAACGAGTTCCCCCGTTGCTTTGCTGACGTGTCTGAGGTATTAATGCCCTGGATTGCTGACCCACTCTTCCTTTCTCCCGTCTCCCGGGAACACCCAGGCGCTTCTACAGGCTTCAAAATAATACCAGTTTTCTCCCACAGGCCTCCACTCCTCCCTTGAGTGTCCCCAGTGGGTTACTGGCACCTGTGGTATTGCTGATAGTTGGGGGGGAGGAGGGGGGGGGGGGCGGTCACATCCTCTCCAGCCGTAGGCAGTGTCATACTCCAATGTGGGGAAGCGAGAAACTTCTGGAAATCAAACCCAGAATCTTAAGCACTCAGCCGCTGGATCGCCTGGTGCTGATTTTTTTGTCTGGACTAGGCAGTGATTCTCTTACCCATCCTGCAGCTCGATTTGGCAGGAGGTGGGAAGTAATGAAGGTGTAAAAAAAAACTGGATGGGAAGGCAGAGCAATAGCCATGGCCAGGAGTGGGAAAGGTGATCTCAGTCTGTTGTCGGGACTCTGACCCTGACTGGCCTCAAACTGCCCTATCCCCCCCGGCAGTCGGAGAAGCCTGGAATAGCAGGGAAGATGATACACAAGCAACTAAGCTTCTTCCGTTCAGAGAAACAAGAACCTGGCTCTGATTTGAGGTGGAGGTAGGACGTCATTGGCCTGATCTTCAGTAAGATCTCATTCTTTAGGTATTCAGGAGTCATGGGGGCCCGTCTCCTGTGAAAGACCTGGGGGTTGCTCTCCGGGCAAGACCCCCCTGAGCCAGCCGAGGCTGGGATGCTGCAGAGAGAACGTTCATAGCCCCCCCGGGCGGAGGGCGAGAAGGGTCCGGGTTTGACGGGTTCCAGAGGAAGGTGGCTCCTGGCTGAGAGTGGTCACCGCAGTGCCTGGGCCGAGTTGGGAGGAGAACAGAGTTTCCAAGTAGGCGCAGACAAAGGCGCGGGATGCCGTGATGGGGAAAAAAACAAAAAAGAGGGCGGTTCCGAGGGAGCTGGAAGCCCAAAGGAGCAGGAGGAAATGCCGAAAAAATAAAAAAAAAGAGTGAATAAAGCTTTCTGTGAATAAAAAGCAAACAGCTGCCAAAAGGGTGAACCGGTTACACCTGCCGCATTGTGGGACAACTGGACTCTCCTTCCCCGATGTCCTTCAGCCCCGTTTCATGAGGGAGTGGGAGAATGCAAGTCGCCCCCAGCTCTGCCCTGTTCCTGCGCCTCGCCTTTTGTATAAATCCCACTTCTGCTCTGTTGCAAAAAGCGCCTGTGATTGGAAGGGGTTTTTTTTTTTTGCCTGTTTAGATAATTAAATGGTAACAGTTTCCCCAGATTGCATTAAGAGGAAACAGGCTGGCTAGTAGTTGTCAGCCAATGCCCCTTTACTGACTGCAGAGAAGCGTCAGGAGAGGGAATTTAATAATGAGACGGGCCGGACAACGGGCCGTGTTGGCAGCAGGTGCGCCTGGCTGCGTGTCAAAGGATGCGCAGCGAGGGCGAAAGGGTTCTTCAAATGAAGTGCTGACGTGTCTGAGGTATTAATGCCCTGGATTGCTGACCTACTCTTCCTTTTCCCGTCGATAGCAGGGCTGAATTAGCCATGCTGTATGGGAACTGTCAATCAGGGCCCAGGAGGCGGAGCTTTTTAGTAGAGTTAAGATCTTTTTGATCCTCTGCGGCTGCGCGTGGGTTCCCGCGCAGCATCAACTGCTCTCCTCAGTCTGTTTTTTTCCGCGCGCGGGAGCGCACGCGGAGCCTTCTTCTCCTCAGACAAAACAGTAAAAAAAAAAAAAAAAAAAATGTCAAAACCGCAGTCGGGGTTTAAGCCTTGCCCCTGTGGCAAGATCATGTCCATCACGGATGGACATGATCGCTGCTATCGGTGCCTAGGGCGCGAGCATCCCCAAACTGATTGCGAACACTGCGACAGGATGTCGCCGAGAGCTCGTCGTCATCGAAGCTATCGCTGGCTGGCAATTGCTGAGAAGACTTCGACGACACACTCTTCGCCGAGGCCAGAATCTAAAACTTCGACGGCGAAGAGAGCTTCCTCCTGGGATCCTCAGTCCCCGAAGGTAAGGGACGCGAAGAGACGGCCCAGAGCAACGGAGGACCAGGGCCCTGGTCCCTCCGAGGGAAGGGACGACGGGTTACAAGGACAATTTACATTGACTGAACCCGATTCCCAGAGACCCGGGAAGGAGATTCCAATCAGAACCTTGTTGCTATCCAAGACCAAGGATCCGAACCCGGGAGGGGCGAAAAAGCCACAAGCACAAGGTGAACCCGGGTCGGCGCAGGGAAAAGTATCCCGGCCTAGTGCCTCCAAATCGGCGCCGAGGACTCATACGGCGCCGAAATCACTCCGGGCGCCAGGGAGCTGACCGGAGCCGGACTCGAATACGGCGCGGGCTCAAACAGAGCCGAAGGATCACAGACCGGCGCCGAAACACTCGGCGCCAAAACCGGCGCCGAAACATCCGGAGCCAGGGAGGGCGCCGCCGAAGCTCCGTGAACCGGGGAGGACGCCAAAACACATGGAGCCGGCACAGAAGCCGAAGTCCACGGTGCCGTCTCCGGCTCGGACACAAGAACGACCTGGCGAGAAAGCAGTGTCACGGGCGGTCCCAAGCTCTCGGTCAGAACCACCTAAAAAAGGGGTTTCTCAGCGGGATACATCAAAGCTGAAAGCGCAAGGTCCGCAGTCGGACTCGACAAAGGCAACGGACCATAACAAGCGTACAATCAGCGATCTAATGGTTCAGGAGCCACGACCGCTCGCAAAACCGACCACACTCCAGGGATCGAGATATTCCCAATCAGGAAGTGAAAGCTCCCGAGACCGGAGCAGGTATACCGATCGGCCTGGTTTAGGCCACAAGACAAAGGATGACCAGGCGTCCTCTTCCAGAAAGAGGGGCCATCCTCGTTCGCCGTCATCGCCCCCCCCAAAGGGACATCAGGGCGAGGCAAAGAGACACAGAGGCACGCATCGCCACCATCGGAAATCTTCCTCCTCTTCATCATCTCAAGTTAGGAGTAGCTCCCGTCGTTCTGCTTCCTCTTCGCATAGGGTGATTCCCATCTCCTCATCGCAATCCCCTAACTCTGTAGACTTGGCACGTTCTAGGAGTCACAGTGAGGCGAGTTGGGGGACTCATTCGGAGCAAACGAAGGTGGCCAGTCCTCTTCCGTTTCACTCACCTACGAGGACCCAACCACCGCCAATGCCACAACACACTTCTAAGGCGTTCTGGGACCTAACTCAGTCTCTGGCAGGGTTTTTTGAATCCCTGCAGTCCACATACACCCTTCCTCCAGAGGCCACTACTCCGGAGAAGTCGACACGCACCCCACCACAAACGCCACCGAGTAAACCGGCCTCCATTGCTCCCTCTCCACCGCGGTATGCAGACTCGCCGTCCCACCAAACGGAGTCCATATCACCACACTCTTCACCGGCATCCTCGATGGGCTACCCCTCAGACCCACCGGACCAGCCGGCGGAACCGTACTCTCCCCCGGAGGATCTCACATACCCGAAATTTGTGGACAAAATGGGTAACATCTTGAAGCTCGAGGTCCAGAAATTACCGGAACCAAGGGCGGAAACGTTTGGTTTGTTGAAGATCTTCGACGCTCCGGGGGAACCGTCCGCCTTACCACCACATACAGTGTTGCATGGAGTTCTACAAAAGTCATGGGACACCCCCTATACACTGTCAGCAGTGTCCAGGAAAACTGACTTAAAATTTAAGCTACAGAAGCCATCCTTGTATGCCATGCCACAGCTACCACATGAATCGGTAGTGGTAGAGTCCGCACTCCAAAAGTTTCGAAAGGCGAAGGCGCACACTTCGGCTCCGCCTGGAAAGGATAATAAGTGTCTCGACGATTTTGCGAGACGGATGTACCAAAACGCGATGCTTACAGCCCGAATTAATCATCACCATTTCTACATGGTGCAATATTTGTACGAGTGTCTGCAAGCCACCAAGGGCATGTTTACGGCAGGGGGACAAGCGGTTCCGTCCCCGATTACGGATATGGAGGAATGTACACGGCATATGTTACGAGCGGTGTATGAGGGGTTTGAGACTTCTACAAGAGCTTCCGCTATGGCAATCTCAGCCAGACGTCTGGCCTGGCTCAAGGCTAGTGCCATTAGAGAAGATCTACATGAAAAGCTGGCAAATTTACCATGCTCAGGGGACAACCTGTTCGGCGATCGGTTGCATGACACAGTAAGCAAACTTAAGGATCAGGCGCTGGCGGTCCAATCGCTGGCGGCTCCGCAGCCTCCGAAACGATATTTTTCAGCACGCCGGCAACCGTACAATAGACGGCCGTATAGGTAGTATCAAACCTTCAGACCTCAACCTTTCACCCCTTATCAAAGGCAAGCGCATAACAATGCGCCTCAACAACAACAGAGAAGAGGAAAACCTCGAACGCAACGACAACCACAGCAGCAGCAACAGACGGCAATCCCAAGTAAAACGACTCCGTCTTTTTGACTCCATTGCCACCTCTACCTCCATCCCTACCGGAACATCCCTCGGGCAGGGTGACAGCTTGTTGCGATGCGTGGAAAGCCATTACGACAGATCAGTGGGTTCTAGACATAATTCAGGAGGGATATCACTTACACTTCCTCTCCAAACCCAGTGTTCCTCACTTTCCCCCGAAAAAAGGAAAACCTTGTCAAGCCCAATTGGCCCAAGAATTGACCACATTACTTCATCAAAAAGCAATTCGCCAGATTCCTCACAACGAACAGGGCCAGGGGTTTTATTCCCCATATTTCCTCATCCCAAAGAAATCGGGGGGCACACGTCCCATTCTAGACCTACGGGAACTCAACAAGCACCTAGTCCGAGAAAAATTCAAGATGGTGTCCCTGAAATCCATCCTCCCCTTACTTCAGCACCGGGATTGGATGTGTTCAATAGACCTCAAGGATGCGTATACCCATATCCCAATCCACAGTTCGTGTTGGCAATACCTGTGTTTCCAGTATCGCAACCAACATTACCAATACAGAGTACTACCCTTTGGACTGTCGGCAGCACCCAGGGTGTTCACCAAGTGCATGGTAGTAGTGGTGGCTTATCTTCGCTTACAGGGTCTAACAATATTCCCTTACCTGGACGACTGGCTATTAGTAGCATCGGATCCGATGCTTCTGGAATCGCACCTCAACACGGCAATAACCTGTCTGCAACACTTGGGTTTGATCATCAATTACCCAAAATCCAAGTTACAACCCGCACAGATTCTGCAGTTCATTGGGGCACGTCTCGACACGAGTCAGGCCCGGGCATTCCTTCCGGAGGACAGGAGACTAATCATCTACTCCCTGCTCTTAGCACTACAGAGCATGCAAACGTCTACGGCTCGAACGGTGCTCCGTTTGCTGGGTCATTTGGCGGCGGCGAATTTCACAGTCCCCAACACGAGACTCCACATGCGACGCCTACAGTGGGGCCTGAAACGTCAGTGGACTCAACACACTCAACCGTTACACACACGGGTAGTTATAACTGCCCAGATGAGACAGGACATTGCATGGTGGCTCAAAGCGCCAGTTATGACCAAGGGGGCGCCATTCAACCCGCCACCACACAATGCAGTCCTTACGACGGATGCCTCACGGAGGGGCTGGGGAGCTCACCTAGACTCCCTAGAGACACAAGGCCTCTGGTCGCACGACGAACAACAGCTACAAATCAATCTGTTGGAGCTCAGAGCAATTCGAAACGCCCTACTCACCTTTCAGACTTACCTCCGGGGCCGGAGGGTCATGATATACACGGACAATCAAGTAGCCATGTTCTATATCAACAAACAAGGCGGGTCAGGTTCCTGGTCCCTCTGCAAGGAGGCGCTGCAGCTTTTTGCTCACGCCCACAAACACTCCATTCACCTGCAGGCCTCTTACCTGCCGGGAATTGCAAACACAAGAGCGGACAGACTGAGTCGAATATTTCACCCACACGAGTGGAAACTCAATCCCGAGGTCCTACAGGACATTTTCACCAGTTGGGGAACACCGACGATAGATCTGTTTGCCACGGAAGCCAACACTCAACTTCCTCAATTTTGTTCCATCCGACCCAGTCAACACAGAGTGGCGCAAGACGCCTTCCTGATTCCCTGGAACACAACGCTCCTGTACGCCTTTCCGCCGATTCCATTAATCACAAAAACATTACAAAAATGCATCGCAGACGGCAGTCAGCTCATTCTTATAGCTCCAGCCTGGCCGCGTCAACCGTGGTACAGTTACCTCCTACGTCTGTCGGTAGAACAGCCGATCCGCTTCCCGGACCGTCCGGACCTTCTCTTGCAAGACGACGGCCTTCTCATCCACCCGCTTCTCTCATCCCTCCATCTGACTGCGTGGAGATTGAGCGGGCACTATTAACAGAACAAGGGGTTTCCCACACGGTACAAACTATTCTTCTCGAGTCCAGGAAACCATCCACCAGAAGAAGTTACTCCTTCAAATGGAAGCGCTACTCTACCTGGTGTGGGGTGCGCAACATTTCGCCAATCGACTGCTCCCCCACTGCCTTACTAGACTATTTACACTCGCTCTATGAGTCGGGACTGGCCACCTCCTCGATCCGGGTCCATCTTAGCGCTATTGCAGCGTATCATAGGCCTCTAGATAATCACTCCGTGGCAGAACATCCGCTTCTATCTCGATTCTTCAGGAGTCTCCTACATTTACGACCACCAGTGTCTAAGCCACTGTTTCCATGGAATTTAAACTTACTACTGGAACAGCTGATGCTATTTCCATTCGAACCCATGGAATCCGCACACATAAAGTACCTAACGTGGAAGACAGTTTTTCTAGTGGCGATAACATCTGCCCGTAGGGTGAGTGAACTACAAGCGCTTGTGCACTACGAACCGTATCTACAGTTTCATCATGATAAGGTCGTTCTACGAACTCATCCTTCATTCCTTCCAAAGGTAGTGTCTGCCTTCCACCTCAATCAATCCATTAACTTACCGATTTTCTTTCCAAAACCTCATTCGAATGAGAGAGAACGATTACTGCACACCCTAGATTGCAAAAGGGCTTTAGCATACTATAAAAGAAGGACACACTCCCTCAATAGATCTTCGCAACTGTTCCTCTCATTTAACCCTAACGCTCCTGGCCTGCCAGTAGCGAAACGCACCATCTCGAGCTGGATTGCGCAATGCATCAGATACTGCTATGCAGAAAAGGGGAGGCAACTTTCTTCAACGCAGAACGCCCATCAAGTGAGAGCAATGGCCACATCGTTGGCTCATCTTCAGAACGTTCCACCAACGGATATCTGTAAAGCAGCCACGTGGTCCTCACTGCATACCTTCACATCACACTATTGCATAGATAAGCTGTCGGCGGGAGATGCCATACTAGGGCACTCGATTCTACACACCATGTCTAAGTAATGGCCACGACTGACACGCTTTTACACTACTTACAAACCATTTGACAATGTATACGGGAGCTTTGGACTCCCATACAGCATGGCTAATTCAGCCCTGCTATCGACGGGAAAAAGCAAGTTTGCTTACCGTAAACGGTGTTTCCGTAGATAGCAGGATGAATTAGCCATGCTGACCCGCCCACCTCCCTGTCAGTCATGGGGTTTTTTCCCGCTACGCTCAAGCTTAATTACAGACTGAGGAGAGCAGTTGATGCTGCGCGGGAACCCACGCGCAGCCGCAGAGGATCAAAAAGATCTTAACTCTACTAAAAAGCTCCGCCTCCTGGGCCCTGATTGACAGTTCCCATACAGCATGGCTAATTCATCCTGCTATCTACGGAAACACCGTTTACGGTAAGCAAACTTGCTTTTCTCCCTTCTCCCGTCTCTCGGGAATACCCAGGCGCTTCTACAGGCTTCAAAATAATACCAATGTCCTCCCACAGGCCTCCACTCCTCCCTCATGTCATGGCCTGTGAACCCCCCCCAGCCACTCCTGCTGCTGTGTCCTGCCATTTGCCGAGCATTAAACCCTCTCTCAAAGAATCACATTCAGATTTTGCTTTCATTTAAAGGGGACAGCCGTGCTTGATAGTCAGTCACTAAGTATTCAAAACCAGCTCCACGACTAAATGCGGAATTCGAAGTGTACCCCCCCCTCTCGGTTTTGAGGTCCCTTAATACAGGGGGGGGGGGTCAGAGCACAAGTCCCTGGGGCAACTGTCTCCCGGATGTCTGTTTCCTCTCCCACCATCCAAAACACTACAGTAAGCCACCGAGGGGACCGGGGCTCAGTCAGTGGGGAGGAGGTCAAGCCTCGAGAGCCCTAAGCTCCTGGGGGTAGGTACCTGGTGCAGTCACAACCAGCCAGTCTCTCTCTCTGTCTGGTATCTACTCATGTAGGCAGATCTTGCACTTCAGCAGGCCGGTTCTTGAGGTGTAAAAGGGCAGGCAGAGGGCTTGGAGTGTTTGTTCAACGAAAATAGTGTTGGCGTGACTTAAAAATACAGTCCCAGCAGAAACGGCAAAAATCGTCGCAAAGAAAAGCAGCAGGATGGCAGCTCCAAGCACTGCAGCCTCTGTCCAGGTCAGCCCCTGAATTCTGGTGACCCAAGGTTCAAGTCTCTCCCCAGTGATGGGGAAAAGAAACAAACTTCTGTCCAAAAGAAAGGCAGGGAGTTGGTGGTGGCAGAAACGAACACCCCCCGTCCCCTTTCAAAACAAGATGACAAAGAATCTTCAAAAAAAAACAAAACTAAGGCCTCCTTCTCCTTATCCATCACCACAGTGTCCACTTCTGCTGGATGCAGGGCAAAGTACCCCCCCCCCCAGGCCATTGCAGACCCCCACCTGGTCTGGCGGCAGGGCAGAAAGCACCCAATTCTGTCCCCTCAGGCGGGGGGGGGGTTTCCTCCTGAACTAGGAGCAGGGCAAAAATGCAAACCAGCTCTCGAAAGTCAAAGTCCTCCGAATTCCCCTGATGCTACTCCACTGGCACAGAGCGGGGGGGTGGGGGGAGGGCTTTTGGGATCCACACGGGGACAGCGACTTCCACTTCCAATAAAAACGTCCTCCCACCGCAACTCCCTCGTGCTCTACCCAGCTTACGAAGGGGAGCTCAGCCAATCCCAAAATATGGGGGAGCAGCCAGACAACTGGGGAGGAGCTGGAAAGAAAGCAAAAACATCTGGTGAGGAGCAAAGCCTTCCTTACATGAGATTCCAGCCAGTTGTGAGCTGGCTTTACCTTGAAGACTGCTCTCCGTTGCTGGGAGCATGCGTTTCGTCTTAACAGCAGTAAAGCAGTGAGGTCACCGTAGAAAAATAGAGGGGGCCGTGTGATGATCCCTGACTGCGCTGCTGCTTTTGCCACAAATTGGATATTCCCCGCAGCAGTAAAGAAGCTCCCCTTTAGATTTGTATTGTTACAAAAGTCACTGAGCCAGGAAGTTACTTTCAGCTGCCTTACATTTGAAGCACAGGGTTGCCCTTTTAACTGTATTTTGTAAGTCAGGATTTGTGTCTGTCCTCTGCTTCTTTTGACATCTTTGTGTTATAAGCAATGGCCTAGAGCAGCGATTCTCAACCGGTGTGTCGCCATGCACCAGTGTGTCACTACGCACTGACAGGTCTGCTGTGTGCTATCCGCAGCCAGTGGAGCTGAACACCCGAAGATTGGCGCTGCTGGCCGCCGGCGGAGACCAGGCCAGCGGGGCCAAAGAAATGAAGACTGGCGCTGCTGACTGCCGCCGGAGACCAGGCCAGCAGGGCCGAAGATCGGAGCTGCTGGCCACTGCCACCCAAATCCAGGCTGGCGAGGCTGAACACGAGCTGTTCACCTGGAGGCCGGTGTGTATGTGAGACAGGGAGGGTGCTTGTGTGCGTGGTGGGTATGTGCACGTGGAGTGTATGTGAGACGGAGGGTGCTTGTGTGAATGTGTGTGGTGTGTATATGAGACAGGTAGGGAGCTTCTGTGTGTGTGTGGTGTGTATGTGAGATAGAGAGGGTACTTGTGTTTGTATGTATGTGATGTGTATGTGAGAGAGGGAGGGTGCTTGTGTGTGGTGTGTATGAGAGACAGGGAGGGAGCTTCTGTGTGTGTGTAGTGTGTATGTGAGACAGGGAGGGTGCTTCTGTGTGTGTGTGGTGTGTATGTGAGACAGGGAGGATGTTTGTATGTATGTGATGTGTATGTGAGACATGGAGGTACTTGTGTGTGGTGTGTATGGGAGACAGGGAGGGTGCTTCTGTGTGTGACTGTGAGAGAGAGCTGGAGCATGTTTCTGGCTGGCTGTAAGAGAGAGGGGGGTATGTGTGTGATTGAGCCTGTATGTGAGATAGAGAGAACATGTGTGTATTTGAAAGCCTGTGTGTAAGTAAGAAAGAAGAGAGCATTGTGTAATTGAGAGAGACTGGTCAGGGAGGTGACGTGTGTATGTGTGAAAGAGACTGATAAGGGAGATGACTGGTATGTGTGTGTTTGTGTGTATGTCTGTGTGAGAGAGAGAGACTGGTCGGGGAAATGATTGGTGTGTGAGAGAGAAACTGGTCCTGAGGGTGTGACTGGTGTGTGTGTGTGTGTGTGTGTGGTGTGTGTGTGTGTGGGTGGGGGTGTATGTGTGATTGCCTTTGTGTGAGTGCCTGCCTCTCAGGCCAATGAAATATCGGTACGTGGAAAACAGCTGCTCATGATTAAGAGCCCACTCTCCTCACACATGCTGATTGACCTCTTTGGAGAGCCCGATGCAATATGCAAATGGGCTGCCTCGGTAAAAAGGAGGTGCTAGGGGAAATTGTGCACCCCTAGCGCCTCCTCAGCAGCAGATGCCCAGGAGAGGTGGCTGTCAGCGGGTTAGGAAAGCGGACATTCAGTTTTCCTAACCTGTGCCCAGCACCTTTTTATTTTTTTAATATTTTTTTTGACAGTTCTTCTTTTTAAGTTCCTCCGACTTAATATCGCCACAATATTAAGTTGGAGGAAGTACAGAAAAGTAGAATTCTCTGCTTTTCTGAACACTTTTAGGGCTTCTCAAAAATTGCTGTGGCTGCATTTACCAGCAAAAAACAGAGCTTAACTTTGGAAATGTAAGCTGAATTCTCCTGCCAGGCAGAATAACATCATCAAAGAAACATAAAAAAATAACTGTAGATAAAAATCTGAAAAACTAATCCTTCCGCTTATTTTCTCGTAATGTTTTGTATTTTTAGATTGCCTTTCCAATTTTAGCTCCAGGTGCCAGATAAAAGTCCTGCCCCAAAGAGCTACCTGGGGCAATGAGAGAGAAAATGATTTGCCCGAGGTGCTTCTATGGGATTTGAGCCCTGTTTTACTGCATCCGCGAGGTCACACCCCCGCCCTTTGCAGCACCGTGCACCCTAATTCCCCTTCAGCCTTAGTTCTGGCTCCCACTGCTTACAATTCCCTCTGCTTGTTCAGTGTATCCCCCTCCTCCCCCATTTCTCTGAGGAGTATATAATAACAGAGATAGTAGTAATAATCATAACGCTTCTATCCTAAATGAGACCAGTCTGCCATCAGACCTGATGACGGGTGCCATGGAGAATCCACCGCGGCCTGATGCTCAGATCCGCACCACCAGCGCCCGGGCTCTGTCCTCTGCAGGAGCTGCGTTCTGAGCACGTGTTGTGCCTTCACGCCCGCCTCTCCTTCCCGGCTACAGCACGGAGCCGCGGCGTGTGGGTGGGTATTAATGGGCGGCCCCCGTTTCTGTAAAGAGAAAAGAGCGTGCTGGCAGAAGGATTTAATTCCTCGCACGGGCGGCCCCCCCCCCGGCAAGCTTGTTGAACTTGAACGCAGCATCCGTGGTCCGTCGCTTCCCTTGGCGGGGTATCGTCCGGTTGCGCAGCCTTTCCGGTTGAGCGAAAAAGGCTGAACGGGCTTTTGCGCCCGCAGAGCCCGCGCGAGGTTTCGGTGCGAATAAGTGCACGCGGGCTGGGCGCGCGAGGCGTCGGCGGACTTTTTCTCCCATGGAAGCGCAGACTTGGAAATGCAATCTGTGCATGTTGTTTGCTTTCCCCATGTTTCCGTCCCCCAGGTGAATGAGTCCTTTCAAGGTGCCCTTGACTTTTAGCTGCATTAAGAGAGGGCGGTTTTTTTTGGATGGACAATTTACCTGGGTGAACGGCTTTTTTTTTTAAATGCTGCTCCTGTTCAGTGCCAGGGACTGCCCAGGCGAGGGGACCCAGTTCCTTCCCAAGCCCCTCTTGCCTCTAAGGTCACAAGTTCACATCCAGCTCGGGCCAGGAGGATGTGAAGAAAATGGGCCCTGGGTGTGTCGTCAGCTGCTGGCCTCGGCCCAGCTTCCCTGCCACGGCGGGAGCGTTCACCTTACGGCCCCTTTCAGCTTCCTGTAGGTCTTTGAATTTTCGCTGTCTGCTTCATCACGAGGAAGAGCCTTCTTTTCCCTTTAGAAAAACTGCACCTGTGAATGGCCGTGCCTTGGGCTCTCTTTCCTGTAATGGCGGATGATGAATAGATTTGAGTTTTATTAGTCAGCTTCCAGCGTTGTAAATTATGGCTTTCACAGCTTTATGGTACTTTCGCTTTTATGTAAACAAAAATAAACAAAAACCTTGCCACCTCCTTTCCAGATAAGGTTATTGATGAGACATCTTGGCCAGGTGAACCTTACCACCTAGTTTAGTTTAGATTGTGTTGTTTGTTTTTTAACCAATCCTTCCAGCTTTCCATGACTGACTGCACAAAGCTGTAGCAAGGGAAACAACAGGCTTTTAGTGTTGTATATTTTAATGATATTTATTTTTTTTATTTTATTTAAAATCTTGTTTGCTGCACATTCCAATGATAAGGTTTAAAACATTCGTAATGTGAGATGCGCACATTACTTCAGCTACAGTAAATCAGCCTGAACAGAATTTACTCTACGAAGATAACGGAAAAGGCCATCTTTCTGTTTATTATCGTCTTAAGAGTCCTAAATCACGTACTCACAGTCGGCAATATAGGCTAAGCCCAGAAATTTGTTGCATACTAATTTTTCTGCTCTGATTCAAGGCCTGTCAAAAAAAGCCAGATTTTCCAAAGTTGTTTTTTAATTAATTTTCATCTCTGTCACAACTCTCAGCTGCTTTGGCATAGCGTTCGGAATTCAAGGTCTGGCCGCAGAGACCGCTTGCTCTCTGACCTTCCAAAATGAGCTTGAGGGGCTGTAGGGACTTCCAAGAGTCCCTTATTTGCTGACCGCAGAGCACACTGTGGTGTAGATTCCTGCAAGGCAGCTCGAGGCTGTAAAGCCTCTGCATTGTTAATGATGTTGTGGAGTAACTTTAATACTTTACGTGACCCGGATTGGCCCATCACTAAGCTGTTGCTCTATTTTTCTAGCATAATAGGGGGGTAGGCAATTTTGGGGGATCCTCCTTTGCACTTATCCCCCACCTTTTGTGGGAAGGGTCACGGGGACTATAAACATTCCCCCAAGCATGTGGTCTGGGTCTTTGCCATCCCTCGGGTGGACTGACCAGGAGGAGAGAGGGTGTCTGCTTGGGAGCAGCTTTGGAGTTTAGAGATTTCTTGATATTTGGCACCAGCTCCTGCAGAACAAATTCCCCCTGGTATCTGACGGACTGGATGTGGAGTTTTCCTTGCTGCTGGTGAAGGAATAAAGATGGTGAAGAGATCTAAGGTTTGTACATTCTAGAAGGAGTGGCTGGAGTGGTATTTTGACATTGAGACTCTTTTGGATTTAGGGGAATTTCCCGGTGTTAGACGATGGCGTTATAACGGGGATATCCTTTCCTAAGAGGGGAAGGATTTCTTGAAATGGATGATGGTGCAAGGGAGCAAAGATGTACAAGGAAGAGAGGAATGGGTACAGGGACCATGGCATTTCCGAGACTTATTTTTCTCATGTTATTTTTGACATTCACCATCTTGGCTTGGATTTTAATTTACAAACAGAAGTAAAATTTTGTTTTGAACACCAAGTAGACTCAAAGACTTGTTTTATCAGTAAGGAAGGAGAGAGAGAGAGAGTTGCAGTGGTCTTTTGTTTTTGCTTTTCATTATACTGTATCTTTTGGCCTCTCCAGCATCATCCTTGACCCCAGTTCCAAAGAGCAGGGAGATCAGAAGGCCGGTTAGTGACCATGGATCATGCATACGTCAGGGGCCCAGGAAGTCAAGCTTTCCCCCCCCCCCCCCCCCCACCGGATGAACCCCCGTCAATGTAGCGCCCCGAGTGCAGCCAAATTGGGGCGCCCACTACACTTCTATTGAATTCAGAATGGTAACCAGTGAAGTCATGCCAGAGCAGGAGTTATATGATCATAATGGAAATGCCCTGTTAAAATTCTGGCAGCTGAGTTTTGCAAACATTGTAAGGATCTAAGAAGCGAATTGGAAAAGCTGGCCAGCAGATGGGGTGAATCGCCAGTGCCCCGGCTACCGGAAGTTAAGAAAAAGAGGTTGCAGCGCCCCCTTGCCTATGAAGGGTCTGACCAAGGGATCCCAGCGTTTTCGGCCCCACAGAAACTAGCCATTGCGGTCATCTCGACCTTCAGGAAGGTCTCAGTCCTTTCGGAGCCGTCAACCAAGAAGAAAAACTGGTTTGGGCTCAGGTTCATCCTGAACTCCCCAGTGAAGTCTGGCCGACCCATCCACGGGACAAGTGTGATGCTGGCAGGCTAGTCATTAAAGAACTGCAGTAGTCAATTCCTGAAAAAAATTAAGGTCTGAAGTACTGTTCTAAAATCACTTGGATCCAACAAAGGTCTCAAATGCCGCAACATTTGTAGTCTGTAATAACCCAGTTTTATTAAATTCCAAATGTGTACCTTCTTTGAAACATCCAGCGACATCCCAAGGTCACATACATATAAAGAAGCTGAATTTTTATGTCCATCAAACTGAAAATATGGCAAATTAGGCACATCTGATCATCTATCCAGTAGAATGATTCAGTTTTTGAAGTGTTAAACGACAGACAGTTATGGCATAACCATTTCTTTATTTCTAACAAGGAATTATCTGTTTAAACGTGATTGATATTGACTTACGTACCTTAAGAAGGGTGTAGGGCTCTGGTCGAGTCAGCTTCTGCGGGATTCCCCACCCATGATTGAAGGTCAGGAGGGCTTCTCACTTTTCAAAACTAAGATTGCACGCTCCTGTTCCCCCCAAAACCTTCTCAAGCCCTTTCCCCTCCTCCAAGATCCCCTCCCCACCAAAAGTCTCCAGGAAGCCCTTTCCCTTTCCTTTCCAACCAAGATCCCATCAAGCACTCCCTCCACTCCTTCCGGGTTCCAAGATCCCATCAAGCACTCCCTCCACTCCTTCCGAGCTCCAAGATCCCATCAAGCACTCCCTCCACTCCTTCTGGGCTCCAAGATCCCATCAAGCACTCTCTCCACTCCTTCCGGGCTCCAAGATCCCATCAAGCACTCTCTCCACTCCTTCCGGGTTCCAAGATCCCATCAAGCACTCCCTCCACTCCTTCCGAGCTCCAAGATCCCATCAAGCACTCCCTCCACTCCTTCTGGGCTCCAAGATCCCATCAAGCACTCTCTCCACTCCTTCCGGGCTCCAAGACTCCAGCAAGCACTCCTTCTTTTTATTCATTTTTTATATATTATTTATTACACATTTTGTATTCCATAAATCCTTATTGTTCAGTGCGGATCAAACCAAAATACATAAAGCAATAATACTGCAAACACTGCTTAAAATACTAAAATACATATACCATACATTAAAATACACTAAAAACATGCACAATAAACATGAAACGTAATTTAAAAGCACACGACCAGAATATTTTTAACATTGCACCCTAACTTAACGCGGCCTACCTGCAAACGCTGTTTCAAATAAAACTGCTTTAACCTGATTGCGAAATACTAAATACCAGTAATCTTGTATCTGCTGTATTTCTAATGCTAAATCATTCCAGTGCATAGACCCATAATAGAGAAAGCTCTGATTCTAGTTGACTGAAGACAATAATCACGTATCGATGGTACATGTAAAGACATTTACGCGGTCAAGCGCAGTGAGCAATGTCATTTCCCAGCTAAGGAATGTGACTCCATATGAATGGCTTTACAAACCAACTTAAACGATTTAAACTGCATCCGTTGCTGGATAGGCAACCAGTGAAAGTTGTTCATGTAAGGCAACAAACTTTCTCTCCAAAGTAAATCGAATATAGTCCTAACTGCAGCGTTTTTTGAGCCAGCTACAATGCTTTCATTAAATAAGCAGGAAGGCCTATATAAATACATAATCTAACTGGCGTAACACTACAGCCTGCACTACACGCTTCCAATCATCTCTGGATAACCATTTCCTACAAGGCCTGACTGTCTTTAGTTTATAAAAAGCAAGCCCGGCTGCTTTGGCAACCTGCTCTTTCAGCAGTAGTTTGGTGCCTATGGTCGCCCCCCGGTTACGCGCTCTCTGTGACAGGCACGCCCAATGGAACCTTTCCAGCCCAAAATACAGAAGTCTTTTCGCTATTGAGAAATAAGCCTTTCATATTTAACCAATTTTGAATTTGTTTAAAGCAAAAGTGAAATCTGTCCAAGGGCACCTCTCCTGGGCTAGCTATAGGGAAAAATGTGCACGTCATCCGCATAGATCTTATAAATAACTCCCAAATCAGTTAGCAATTTGGCCAAAGGACCACTAAACACATCAAAGAGGGCAGCGGATAACAATGGTCCTCGAGGAACCCCCTCTATCACAGATATACCAGTCTGAGCAATCACCCCCCGGCATATCCTCTTCACCAAAAAGGGCTCAAACCATTTATGCACCCCACTTTTAAATAAGTAAAGATAAATTAAGAACTTCGATTAAATTATTCTCGAAGGCTGCCGTCTTGTTCTTTATTATCAGAAATGGACAGAGATGTAAGCGAATCTAGGATTCCATATCACGTAACCCTGTGGATGTTAACCAGTTAAGTCTCCCATTTAGCAGCCTCCTGCTACCTCCCGAGTAACAGCCCCTATGGTTAGCTGCACTACCAACTTCTGTATTTTGACTTGAAAAAAATGTTGCTAAAGCATTGCACTCAGGACCTTGATAACTAGCATTTTCTGGCTGTTTCATTGTCCCCTTTATGAGAGAGAATAATTCTAATGGCCTATTAAGAGAATTCTTAATCATCAGCACCATCCACAGAAACCCTATAATTTGCCAAAATTGACTCAGAGAGAACTTTATCATTTGGTATTTTAAATTTTCTCCATTTTCTCTCTAACCTACAAAATTGCTTCCTCGGTTCAATAAAATCCTTATAAAACCAAGGGGCATAGTGCATCTAATATTTCTTTTTACACATTTTTTCAGGCGCAGCCTCATTGTAAATCTTACCGAGTGTCATACTCCAACACTGCACAGCCTCTTCAGGGGAGTCTGCTGACTGTTCGTCCTTACCTTGATTCCACCGTTCTAAAACAAATTCACTATATCTAACCCTTCCCAGGCACCTTGTTCATGGGGACAGTTGTTTCTACTTCTGCATGGTTGATCACTCCTCCCTTTCCTCTGCACCGTGTGGGAAGATACCCAGTAATGGCGCCACCCCTTCCTTCCTGCCAGCAAGGGGTGTATTGATGACAGCACTGCTGCCAACTTGCAGCTGACACTGCATGTGTGAAGCCAGGGGCAATTGACCCCTCCCCCCCAACAGTAATGGCCCTGGTTTCCACCAGTGCCCTTTTTTTTCACTTCAGCTGCTGAAGGCCTCAGGAGCCTCTTCAATTTTTCAGCCACCTCTGGGCTACTTCCATTCTTTGTCTGCTGGCAGGGGCCTTTTCGCCCTTCAGCTACGTGTGGTTTGGGCTCTGTTGGTAGCTCCTTGGGTGAGGGGTCATCTTCACTTTTTTGCCACTGGCAGATTGGGGTCTGCTGGTGGCGATGTGCCGAGCCTCTATCTCTCTTCTGCCACTGCAGTCTCCCCAATTGCATGGTTTGTACACCCAGTAGCTCCAGGCCTGCCTGGCATGGTGCCTAATCCTGGTGATCTTTTAGTTCACCTGTGATCTCACATCTCTCTTGTTGTATATGAGTTCCTTCACCTTCCTAGGTAATACTTCAGTGCTTTTAACAGTAGTCAGATCATGCCTCTATATCTGCTGTTCGATAGCATTGTCAGTGATCCTAGAGTGCTCCACATGGAGCTGTGGGACATGTGGACCACTTCATAGACCAAGATTTTCATTTCATTGGAATGACAGTTGGGCCTTATGGAGCTTCCTGGCCTTTTTATACTTGGTCTTTTGCTAGTAACGTTTGAAGCTTTTGCATTCTGGTCCCTAGGGCCTGAGGATTGACTAAGGTCTTGGCTATTTCAAGCAGCAACCTATTAATTAGATGTTCGGGTCTCCACAAACTTCTGTTTTTCACCTTGAATTGGGATCTTGTTATCAGCATCAAAATCTCTTTCCACTTCCCTTGTACAGCAGGAAACATAGTGGAATGTAGGCCTTATAATTGAACTGCATCCAGGTAATTCCTGAAAAGTGTTTAATTCTTTTATCATCTGTGATTGATGTGGTTAGGAATTGTGTATAGGGAGTGTACTTTTATATCAGGCCACATAGCGGTAAAGTCTGCATGTATAGGGGTAATTTTCAAAAGGTTTTACACGTGTAAATGTAAATACTATTGTAGCAATTTTCAAAAACCACTTACCTGCGCAAAGTGCATTTGCACATGTAAAATCCAATTTTAAGCATGTAAATGTGTTTTAAAATCAGGCCCTTAGTATGCATGCAATTGACCCAGTAAAACGTACAAATTGCATTGCATAAAGTTATACACTGCTTCAAGCAGGGCACAAGTTGTGCAGCATAACTTACATGCATATCTTTCTAAAATCAAAGAGAACTCAGGTAAGTCGCAGTTTCATTCCAACTCTGCTCTCCCTCAAGAAACGCCTCTCCTCAGTGCATGTAAAACTACTCATGAAACCGGGTTACGCTTGTACTTTTATGCTCACTGGCCCCTGACACATAGTAAACGTTTTTGTGCATGTAATCAGGGCCAGATTTAAGTTGCCAATGCCGGTAGGCAACGAGGGGGAGGAGTTTGTCCATGTCTGCTGCCCAACGCCCACTCCCCCCTCCCCCGTGGGGGTAGGGGATAATTCCTCCCCTGCCCCCCCCCCTGCTGAAATGATCTCCCCTATGTCATGGTGCGGGCCCCCCAACAGGAATAGCAGCAGGCAGAGTCGGGAAATTCGGCGCGGAGCCTCCTACAACCCTCGTGCACTTCAGCGGCCCGCAGTGACCCACCCTATCCTCCCACCCGTGCAAAGGGGGAGGGGGCAGAGCATCACAGGGCCGGTGAGCGTGCAAGGACCGCAGGAGGCCCCGCGCCAAATTTCCTGACTCCGCCTGCCACTGCTTCCGTTGTGGGGCCCGTGCCGTGACGCAGAGGTGAGGGGTCATAAGAGGCAGCGGGCCTGGATTTAGGGATGCATCAGCGGTGACAGCACTCCCAGTACCCTAGAAGAATTTGGCACCTGAGGCAGTTGCTTAACTCTGCCTATCCCTAAATTCTCATGTTTTCTTGGTTTCCTTCTTATGAGAGAGATTCCTGTTTTCATAGTGTAGTGAGACAATTACCACAACAAGCAGTTATATCTTTACATTTGTGGCTGTCGATGCCCCTTATTTAATTTTCCTAAACGTTCGGGCTGATGTAAATCGGTTAATACGTGCGGCGCAAGGCTTTGGAGCCTTTTAACATTATACCTTTTGACCTGCCGGACGTTTCCCCGTTGTTGATTACGGATCAAGGGCGGGTAAGTGTCTCAGAGTGTACTTTAATGAGGCAGAATAGTGACTGAAGCGTGGTCAAGCATTTTTAGCTTCTTGACCTCATTGTTTGCTGGTGTCGGTGCCGTGAGCCAGGGTCTCTGCCCTTCCTTTACCCTATTGCGGTGTTGGTGATGTCAGAAGAGTGGCTTTCAATGTCCGAGAAGGAATGATGGGGCTCAGGCATATTGTAGTGTAGTGAGACTGATAATATATTAGGTGCTAGAGAGTGGAGGTTGACCTAAAAACCCCACAGAAAGGAAGGCTGATCAGCTTCTCTAAGATGCGTGGGCCTCTTGCCAGCTTTGTCCAAACATAGGATGTGAATATTTTTATTTGCCAGAGACAGTGAATATTTTTTTGCTGGGGCACGGGTGAATCGAGCCCTGGCAGCATAAGAGTAGTTCCTCTGTTCGGTAGATGCCTTTATCTTTTTTTTTTTTTTATGCTGTAAAATTCAATAACACAGTTGGTGAAAGAAATATTCCTGCACAGTCTTAATAAGAAAATGATGTGAAACGAATGATCTATTGTTACGAATCGATTCTTATCTGTCTAAGGCATCTTCTCTCTCTCTCTGTCCATTCAGAGGAGAATTATTGTGGCAAAAGTAAAAGAAAAATGGTTTCTTGTCTTGCCTGGTGACAGCGCCTGTCTGGCTGGACGATAATTGATAGAGCCAAGCAGGTTCTTCATCCGTCTTGCATTGAATGTGAGGCCTCAGCTGATGCTACAGATTTCCATTCTGTGACATCGGGAGCTGCTCTAACGATACCAGGTTCATCCCACCCCCTAGCAGTGGGATGAGCATCACAAGAGAGAGGATTCTGACGGAGCTGCTTGCGCCTCGAAAAAAAAAAAACAGGTTGTGATGGGAAAATAGAATTTATAAAAAAAAATAGGAAACCTCCTAAAGGGAATACTGATCTCTTAGAGGTGTCTACGTGAGAGGTTGAGACTTAGATGAGTATTTATAGCTGTAAATAAAGTTTTGTTAGAACGTGGATTATGTAATTCTGTGTACAGTGATAAATATTATTGAGCTGATTACATGTATAACATGAAATGTTATTGTGGACAGTTTTGGTTGTACATCGCTTCAAGTTACCTGCACAGGAGGCAATTCAGAAATAAACAAATCCAGCTGAGCAGCTTCATTCACCCAGCTGGACGACAAGATTAGTTTTTTCTTAATTTTGTCCTGGTAATTTTAATTTACTAATATTCACCTAACAGTCTGTGGGAGAGGAACTTGTAAGTTGCACCCAGACTGCAGGAAGTAATGTCGTGCTGTGAAAACGACACACTTCCCCTTTTAAACAGAATTACACCTGCAGAGTACTCCCTAGCTGGGGAGAAAAAAAAGATCTCTTTTGATGACTAAGATGAGTTTATAAACCTAACTGCAACAAAAAACTGAGATACTGATAGGTCAATACTCACAGGGTTTGTCCGGGTAACTTTTGGAGATTTTAATATTTTCCCCTCTCACTCCCTGGCTAGATCTTGTTCTGCGAACTCATTGTCCACGCCAGATCTGGCCGGATAAATAGAGGTGGCATGGGGGATGGGGGGTCATTTCCTGGGGGCAGTTTCACATTGGTTAGTGTAAGAAAGGTACTTGGGTAACTCGGGCCAAGTAAGTAACGAGTCTAAGGTTATTCGGATAGCAGAAGGGGGGGGGGGGAAGTAGTGTGCCAGCAGCATCTTGATCTCCCCTCCCTCCTACCCCCCCCCCCCCCCCCAAGATCAACCCTCGTAGTGTGGCAGAGGCGGCCCGATCCCTGCTTCTTCCCACCTCCAAGGACAAAGATAGTGGTGCAAGAGCAGCAGCGGGGCCTGGCTCTCCCTTAACGCTGCAAGATTAAAAAAAAAAAAAAAAAATAGCACGGCAGCAATGCGGCAGTTATACCCCTCCCCCATCCCCTGCCAAAAACAAAACGGTGGGCCAAATACTCCCCTCGGGCCCACCCCCCTCCAAAAAAAAAAAAAAAAAAGGAGGAGAGGCTCCTGCCTCCTCCTGCTGGGCTGTGGATGTAAGTGCAAATGCAGCCGTTCAGTGTTCATTTATTCACTGCGCTCCGAGATGAACAGAACAACATTTTCAGCTGCCGCGGAACTGCTGAGAGCGCTGCATCCGCGCACTGCTGTAAACTTTCTTCTCATGCGCGTGGGTTTCAGACGAGAAGCTTCAGAGCAATTCAGAATACGGATCAAGAAAGGCAGCCTGATGCAGCCGGTCCGCAGCCGGGTGCATTTAATAAAAGACTCAGCAAAACTTTCCGTTCCTGAGTGATCCGCACAGCACAGATAAGATCGGAGTTCCCAGCTCTCTGTATAGGAGTGAAACTTCCTTTTTATTTGAGCCCCCTCCCAAAATATTATTTATGTATTATTTATTTACTCCACCTTATTGTCCGCTATCTCCACACTATTCAACGCAGAGTACCAAAAATTACATTCATGATCAATACATTTAATACACATTAAATATTAGAATTCGGTGAAAACAAAACCTGACATACAACTCACTAAATGAAATACTTCTCCTAGATCACTTCTATTACACATTATTTAGAAAAAAAAAATACTAAGAACTAGCCTGCTTTTCCAGCCCTTTAAGTTGTCTTGCCTTGAAGATTTATGTAGTCACTTCTTTTTATCTTTTAATTATTTCTCTTATCGGCACTGAAATATCAGTTAAAAGAAAGTTGTCATTTAGATAGAAATGATAATGAATACTTAAAGCTGCAATTTTTAAAACAAGCTACTATATTTCTTATCTTCCTGCTAGACCAGTCATGTATAACAGTTACATTTGATAATATTGAAATTGGAATAGTAGAAAAAAAATCTGTTAGACTGATTTTAGTTTGGATGTGCATATTTCAGGAGCATTTTTTAAACCGCATATTAGATAATTTATGAGCTCTGTCTGGTCAACAGCTGTCCTGAAAGGATCGGGAGGTACAGGAACCTGGGGCATCTGTCAACCTGATCAAATCTGGGCATCTGACAACATTATGGACCATACCTTTGCTGTATAGCACAACATCCCAGTCCATCAGAAAGGGGTAGCCATCATGGTGAAAACAATTGACAGCTCCTCATTAGCCTCAAGACCAGTAACTTTGGCCACAGGTTTGTTAATAATAGATAGTTATGTATTATTTATTTATTTATTTTAAAAATCTTCTAGACTGCAATTTCCTAGTATCTGTTCAATGCAGTTTACAGTATACACTCATAAAATCACATAAAATGACATACATCTGTAAAATGTAATATTAAACACACAAACAAATGCATATAATTCATCCACAAAACTTGTTCAAAAAACATTGTCTTAAATCCCTTTCTAAACATTTTTATATCTTGCTGCTCCTGAAGCCCTACTAACAGTTATTCTACTCTGCCACAGTTACAGAAGAGAAAACCCACGCTCTCGTCTGAACCCATTTGAACTTGTTAGCAGGACAAGATAGCCAGCACATGGGCACCTTCGGATCTTAAGGCCCATTTTGGAATATACCAGTCAATAAAACTTAAAACACACTGTTGAGGACTTCTAACCATACCCAATACAATAGCTAAAGCCGTAGCAGATATTATCAACTGCTCGATTGCACACGGATCTGTTCCAGATGCACTCAAACACGCAGTGGTCAAACCCCTCCTTAAGAAACCTTCGCTCAACCCCAAAGACCCTGCTAACTTCCGCCCAATATCCAACCTCCCCTTCATTGCCAAGCTTTTGGAAAGAGTGGTTAACTTCCAACTCATGAACTATCTAGAAGACCACCAGATCCTCCACCCAGCACAATTTGGTTTTAGGAAACACTTCAACACTGAATCCCTTCTGCTCTCCCTTTCCGACCACCTCCTCAGAGGCATGGGTCAAGGCCATAGCTACCTCCTTGCCCTCCTCGACATTTCATCAGCCTTCGACACTATCAGCCACCACCATCTAATAACTCGCCTGGAACTCATTGGCATCTCAGACCTAGCCCTCTCCTGGTTTAAATCCTTCCTCTCAAACAGAAAGTTCTCAGTCAAAATCGGGAACTCCACATCCACACCACAACCCCTCCAACAGGGAGTCCCCCAAGGCTCATCTCTCCCATCCACCCTTTTCAATATTTACATCACCCCCCTCTGCCAACTCCTCTCTGATCTCCATCTCAAGTTTTACCTCTACGCTGATGACGTTCAGATCATCATCCCCATCCAAAACTCCATCTCTGACGCACTAGAACATTGGGAGAAATGCCTTACAGCCATCAACTCCCTGCTCACCAACCTACACCTCACCCTCAACACGAACAAAATGGAACTTCTACTCATCTCACCTCACGCTGCCCCTGCACCTCCGCCATCTGGTACCTCAAAACTCCACCTCCTCTCAATACAACCAGCTGTGAGAGACCTTGGAGTTCTCCTTGACCACCAACTAAGCATGAAGAACTACATAAACTCCATTCTCAAAGCCTGTTTTTTCAAACTCAACGTACTTAAAAAAACTCAGACCCCTTCTTCACACCCAAGACTTTCGTACAGTCATACAGGCCACCATATCATCCAAATTAGACTACTGTAATGCTCTTCTTCTAGGACTCCCTTACTCTTCCATCAAACCTCTACAAATGTTACAACATGCCACAGCGAGACTCATTGCAAACTCTCGTAAATACGACCACATCACCCCTATACTCAGAGACCTACACTGGCTCCCTATAGCCTCTCGTATTATCTACAAAACACTCACCATAATGCATAAAGCAATTTACACCCACAACTCCAACTGGCTAGACCTACCCTTCACAACCACACAGTCCAATCGTCCAAATAGAACGACCAATAAAGGCACCCTAGTTGTGCCCTCCCTTAAAGCAGCCCATCTCACCTCTACACGTGACCGTGCTCTTTCCATAGCAGGTCCCACTCACTGGAACACACTGCCGCCTGACCTACGCCTTGAACCATGTATGAACAACTTCAAAAAGAAATTGAAAACATGGTTGTTCAAACATGCCTACCCAGAATAAAAACTCACACCTCCTCCAATAAAAAATAGACCACATTGCGTCTGTTCCATCTTCCTCATACTGAGGAACCATATGTTGTTATCCTCTCTCCTCGCTCACACCGAGGAACCATGTTAATGTTACTGTTATTTCTCGTCTATCCTATTTAATTATTTACCCTCCTCCCAGTTTTCTAATTCCCTGTTAAAATGTAACTTCCATACTTTACCAGTTTTGATGTAAACCGGCATGATGTCCACAACTAATGCCGGTATATAAAAATGTTTAAATAAATGTTCCAGAAGCTTGAACAACATGTTCAACAACCTAAATCTTACCTTCCACTTAACTAGTAATCATTGAAGATCTGACAGAAGTGGACCTGACAGGACTGGTCTCTCTTCTCGAGAGACCAGTCAAAACTCGAGTGTCAGCATTCTGAACCAGCACTTGAGTTAATTTCTTAGGTAATCCCACATACAGTACACCAAGTAATCTAAATGACTTAATAACATAGTAACATACCGTAGTAATGACGGCAGATAAAGACCAAAATGGTCCATCTAGTCTGCCCAGCAAGCTTCCCAAGGTAGTAACTGCCGCTCCGTGCAGGTTACCCCCATGTTTCTCTTAAGGGTAATAACTGCCGCTCTGTCCGGTTTATCTTTTTTATTTTTTCCCATCCTCTAGCCTTTTAGGGATCCACAGTGTTTATCCCATGCCCCTTTGAAATACTTCACAGTTTTAGTCTTCACCACTTCCTCCGGAAGGGCATTCCAGGCATCCACCACCCTCTCAGTGAAGAAATATTTCCTGACATTGGTTCTAAGTCTTCCTCTTTGGAGTTTCAAATTGTGACCCCTAGTTCTACTAAATTGTTTCCAATGGAAAAGGTTTGTTGATGACCATGGGTCATTAAAACCTTTCAAGTATCTGAAGGTCTGTATCATATCACCCCTGCTCCTCCTCTCCTTCAGGGTGTACATATTCAGGTTCTTCAACCTCTCCTCATAAGTCATTCAAAGGAGACCGCCCACCATTTTAGTCGCCCTTCTCTGAACCACCTCCATCATGTCTCTGTCTCCTTTGGAGATATGGTCTCCAGAAGTGAACACAGTACTCCAGGTGAGGCCTCACCAAGGACCTGTACAAGGGGATTATCACTTCCCTTTTCTTACTAGAGATTTCTCTCTCTATGCAGCCCAGCATTCTTCTGGCTTTGGCTATCACGGTGTCACACTGCTTCGTCGACTTCAGGTCGTTAGACACTATCACCCCAAGGTTTCTCTCCAGCTCCATGCACATCACTCTTCACCCCCCAACGCATATAGTTTTTTTGGATTACCACGCCCCAGATGCATGACTTAACACTAGAACCTGAATTACTGAGTGAAATAGATCACGAGGTAACAAAAACCTCAATTGTCTAACTGCCACCTGCACCTCAGATTTTCTTGTTGCACTGATGCTAGAGCATGTGGAGAAGAGTAAAGGAAGGATGTAGGGGATTGGGAGAGCAGGGAACCATCAACAGCACACCTTCCCTCCAGGAGGCAGAGCCGAGCGTCGGATCCAGTCCTATAGTGCCCCCCACACCTGCAACTGGCCACCCTCCCTGTGAGTCAAGCCCCCTGCCTTCCACTCCTATCTGTGTAATGGGCGCTCTTTGAGTCCCCTTCTGGAGCTCAAGGTCTGAACTCCCGGGGCCTGGTTTTTCTTGGTGTTTCTGTGGTAGCTTGCACTGCACCTTTTCATGCTCCCCTATCTCCTTCCGCACTTTTATTTCCCCCTGGCTCCAGGTTGGCACAGTCCCTCTCGCTTGCAGTTCTGAGCAGGCCCCGTAGTCCCAGTAGTGCTCTCCTCATTTCCCATCCTATGTGCTTACAAATCTCCTCTGTGCTCCCAGCCCCAGGCCTACCTGCAGCTCACAGGGATAGTAGTAACTTTAAATTGAGCGTGTGGGTGCCCAGTCACATGCATATGGGTTCGTGAGCGGACATACATTGAGATTTTAAATCATGCACGCATATGATTTAAATACGCCTACTGCACATATGTGTGCACCTAATTTTAAGCCGTTACTTGAGCAAATGTACTTTGTGTATCCTCCTTAGGACTTTATCTACTTTAACAGGTGCAGGAAAGCAGATTTTAAAACATGCTTGTGTGAAGGACATTCCCAGTTTTACCAATTAGTCCACCAGTTTGCCCAGTCTATCTTGAGGTCATCCTGACTCCTCTGATTCTTCAGCCTGCATTCCCCCCCGTTTACCCAGTTCCTCTCACCCAGTCATTTTAGGCATTAACAGAGATTTATGCAGACTTACACCTCACCAAAAGCGGAAGTAAACATGTGTGGTTAACAGCCAGGGCAGGCAGCAATCAGGAAGTGGTAGCAAGACAGGCTGAGGTCTGGACGAGGAGAGAGCTGAAGACGTAGTCAGGCAATGCAGAGGTCTGGGTTTGGAGAGAGTCAATAACATAGGCAATGCAGTGGTCTGGGCTTGGAGAGAGTCGATAGCGTAGTCAGGCAATGCAAAGGTCTGGGCTTGGAGAGAGACAACGACATGGTCAGGCAAAGCAGAGGTCCGGGTTGGAGAGAGTCAATGACGTGGTCAGGCAAAGCAGAGGTCGTGTCCGAGGAAGCAGTCTAAGGGTTGATAGGAATCAGGAATGCAGGAACTAGGAGAACCGGAACAGAAGACAACAAGGAACAGGAACCAGGAACGTAGACGAATCACCAGGATGCAACACACCACCAGCGTGCAGACCTGTTGCAAAGGCAATCCTTTGGAGCGGAGCCCAGCCTTAAGTACCGGAACTCCGTTGACGTCATCATCCGAGGGGGTGGCCAAGTTCCCGCCGTGGGCCTTTCATAAGGCTGGAGGATGTGCACGTGTGTGCCTAGGGAGGGGCGCAGCACTGAGTGATGGCGTCTCTCTGCGGGTCACGCGGAGCACAGGGATCAACAGCGGAGCCAGGGGCACCAGGGCTGGCCCGAGGATGGAGCCGGTGGCCCACCGCCACCAGGGACGAGGGACCAGGCACTGGATTAGTTTGATAGAGGTGAGTGGGCCGGGCTGCGGGTCTGCCGCGGCCGGCACGCTTAACAGCAATCCAAGTGAATCCTGACAAAGGCAGTGTTTTTTCTTGGATTCGCTATTGATGTATTTTTTTTATATTGGATTTATTTTCACATTTTCCCAAAAGCAATGGAAAAACATCGGATGGATTTTTCTCACACATGGAACAAACTCAGCTCAAATTTATCCCACTTGCTATCTCAATTATCACTATGCATCAACCAAGCCAAAACAGAAATCATTCACATCCACGATGACCGTCCCTCTTATCCACTCAAGTGCACCCCCTCTGACCACCCAAGAACCTCAACCAACCCGGGAGTGCCACAAATACCACAAATCTCACTCACGCCGTCCACAAGAAACCTAGGCGTAACTCAACTTTAAACGACACATCTCCAATACAATCAAGGATGGATTCTTCAAACTTCAGACACTAAAAAAACTCAAACCCCTCTTCCAAGAGCACGACTTCCGAACAGTCCTTCAATCAATTATCTTCTCAAAGCTTGACTACTGCAACTCCCTCCTCCTCGGCCTACCAGAAATCCACATCAAACCCCTCCAAGTTCTACAGAACGCTGCCGCCAGAATCATCTCTAACAACAAAAAATCCTCCCACATCACACCCACTCTCAAAGAACTCCACTGGCTACCCATTACACAAAGAATCCAGTATAAAACCCTCACCCTCATGCACAAAAAAATAAACAACAACAATATGAACTGGCTAAACAACGGAATACATCCTTACCCCACACAAAGAACTCTCAGATCCACCTGAGACTGGCCTCCTAGCCGTCCCCAATCTCAAATCTGCACACCTCAATGTCACCCGCAAACGAGCCATAACAATAGCGGGCCCCACCTTATGGAACTCCCTCCCCACCTGTCTCAGAAATGAACCTTCATTGCAAGGCTTCAAAAAACACCTCAAAACATGGCTGTTCTTAAAAGCTTTCCCACCTGACACGTAACCTGCCCAAATGATACACACCACGCCCCCTACACAAGCAACTCGCGTCACTCTCTTCCCTCCCTTTCACTACCTTCCTCCTACCTATCCCCATCTCCCCCTCCTCCCCCCTTTCAACCCCTTTCATCTCCCCCTCCTCCCCCCTTTCAACCCTCCCTGCTATCCTTAACCATAAATTATCCTCATCAACAAGTCATTTTTTGTACATATGTTATATGCTATAATCAAATATTTCATGTAACCCTGTTATTTCTGTCATAATTTGTTATATTTATTACATTGTTATAATTTGTTATATTAATTACAATGTTATAATGTAAAATAGGGCTGTTACCACCCTATTCTCTTAGTTATCTGGAAACCGATGTGATATCTCGATCGAATGTCGGTATATAAAATAAATAAATAAATAAATAAAATCTGATGGATTTTTCTCACACATCTTGGGTAAATGCAAGAGTTTTTTTCTTGGACTCATACTAGGCTGAAATGTGCCTGATTTAGGTTCATCTTACACACCAACATAGTAATGACGGCAGAAAAGGAGCAAACAGTCCATCCAGCCCGTCTGACGGTAATATCGACCTCTCCCAGGTTTCTCTTCAGGGTAGTCCGTGCAGTTACCCTCAATCCTTCTGATAAGCGTAGTAATATTTACAATCAAAAAGCAACTGTCAAACCCCCAAAAAATTACTGCCTTCATAAAAATTCCAGCAATGCTGACTTGTTTTGCTTTTGGACTTGGCCATCTGATCCCAATTTCCCCCCCCCCCCCCTCAGCTGTCAAAGTGGAGAGTGATGTTGCAGTTGCATCAAAAATATCAAGGATTTTTTGTTGAGGGCAGCAATCCCAGTGCGTCTGATAAGGGTAATAACTGTTGCACCGAGCGGGTTACCCCCATGCACTCTTTTCTTTTTTTTTCATTTCTGTCCTCTAGCCTTTAGGGATCTACAGTGTTTTGCAATCTGTGACTGTTTTGCTCTTCTTACCTCCTCCAGAAGGGCATTCCAGGCATCTACTAACCTCTCCATGAAGAAATATTTCCTGATGATGGCTCTGAGTCTTCCCCCCTGAAGTTTCATTTCGTGACCCCTAGTTCTAGTATTTCCTTTCCAAAGGCAAAGGTTTGAGGATTGTGCATCATTAAAACCTTTCAGGTATCTGAAGGCCTGTATCGTATCTCCCCTGCACCTCCTCTCCTCCAGGATGTACATATTTAGGTCCTTCGGCCTCTCCTCATAAGACATTTGATAGAGACCCCCCGACCATTTTGGTCGCCCTTCTCTGGACCGCCTCCATCCTGTCTGTCCCTCTTGAGATACAGTCTCTGGAACTGAACACAGTATCCAGGTGAGGCCTCACCAAGGGCCTGTACAAGGGGATTATCACTTCCTCTTTCTTACTGGTTATTAGAGATGTGAATCGTGTGATCGATCGTCTTAACGATCGATTTTGGCTGGGGGGGGGGGAATCGGATCGTCGCGGTTTTGGTTTTTTTTTTTTTAAATCGTGTAAATCGTAAACCGGCACACTAAAACAACCCTAAAACCCACCCCGACCCTTTAAAATAAATCCCCCACCCTCCCGAACCCCCTCAAAATGTCTTAAATTACCTGGGGTCCAGTGGGGGGGGGGGGGTTCCCAGTGTGATCTTCCACTCTCGGGCCACGGCTGCGTTAATAGAAATGGCACCGGCGCTACCTTTGCCCTGTCATATGACAGGGCAAAATGGCGCCGGCGCCATTTTGGTTCCTGTCCCCCGACGTCACGAGCGCAGGAGATCGCTCCCGGACCCCCGCTGGATCCCCAGGGACTTTTGGCCAGCTTGGGGGGGGCCTCCTGACCCCCACAAGACTTGCCAAAAGTCCAGCGGGGGTCCGGAAGCGACCTCCTGCACTCGAATCGTATTGCAAAATGGCGCCGGCCATACGGCCAGCGCCATTTTGTAATACGGCAATATGGCCATACGGCCGGCGCTTGGTTCCTCAGATATCCAAGTCCCCCAGAAGAAGGAGCTTTCTCTTATGACAATTAATAATGTTTAAGGGGATTTTGGGTGAGTGCATCCCTTTCAGACATCACTTAATGTTCTATTGCTAGAGCTTCTTTACTATCCAGTGCAAAAACGGTATTATGTAAGGGTAACTGAGGAGAGATTGAGTGTCTCTTTATCACAGGCCTTATTCTGCCAGAGCCCACAGTAATCTACTATTCCTGGGTTTCTGAATCCTGGACATCTGACTTCTCTGTGTGAGGGGGGCATTCAGGATGATGTCCAGTTGGGGAACTTGGGTATAGTATAGTCAAATTCTTGTTCTACCAGATCCCACTATAAACCATTTATTCTTGGGATTCCTAAACTTCTGTGGAAGCTGGGGAAAGTATTCTGATTGCATCAAAATAGGGGAGGTTTTTGAAATCTGAACAGTTCCTCTTCCAAATGAATCGCCTGCTTTTTCATTACAGACAGCTGAGAACAAACTGGACAACCCTTAAGTCTCCAAATGCCTTGGGACATAAACACCATAAATGTTACATTGAAGCCATTCTGCTAATCCTGACTAATATACATGTTGTTAGATTGATCCTTAGGTCTTATTATTCACTTAACCAAGTCCTTAGAAGAACTATTTAAGGAAAATAATACACCCTAGGGATGGGTGGGTAGATTTGGGGCAGGGTGGGAGGGAACAAACAGCTCCTGCAGAAATCAGCCCTTTCTTCTATAAATTATAAACACAGTTATTTCAATACACACTAGCCAAGATTCTAAAACCACAAGCCAGAATAAAGATATAGAGAGTTAAAATCATACAGCAGAGGAAGTACAGCGGAAAATAGACCAATAGCAGTAAGAAGTAAGTCTATATTTTGGCTAAGAAATAAAAAGTTCAACTTCTCTGGTCAAAAGCTCAGGTATGTGTGTCTCTGGAGAGGTTCCTGAACAATTGATTTTTACTTCTATATACTACTTCTTAATGAACTCTTGTATAGTGCCCTGTGCGTCGCCAGACTCAGAGGCTACCAGCTTTATTTTTTTTTAACTTAAAATACAGTTATTTCAATACACATTAGCCAATACTTGAACTAGAATGCACATCCTTTGGACTTTCAGCTCGGTTTCGCTCAGGGCTTAGATCTGGAATCATAAACCTTCATTTGCAACTTTTCAAATATTTTTCCCCGCTATTTTATATCCATCCCAGCTCACTTGACCCATGCAGCAGAGCATCTTCTGCATCCCTGCCTTCACAGACCTAAATCCAGTCATCGGATGTCAGTTGTACGGTGACTGGAATGGCCTCCACCCCCAGCCTGGGGAGCAGAAGCCCTGACTCAGGAATTAAACCCAGTTCTTCTGGGCCAGTGCTCCAAACTCCCAAACCTCTACTGATTCCCATCCTCAAGTCGATGCAAGCAGATAGCGTCCCTTATACAGTACTGTGCTGCCACACAGAGAGAATCTAGGGCTCAGCCCACTACAGTCACTTATCCGAGCTGTGTGAAACCAAGATATCCGGCAGCCATTCACCGCCTCTTTCTGATGCTAGCTCTACCAAGGCACTACATGGGCACTCACCACAGCATCCTTCCTAGGATTTTGTTTGCACACTGTAGGTGATTTAATTTGCTCTTGATAATTGGAAACAGAGGGAGGGCACTGTGAAATTGATCAAAATGATCTATTCTTAGTCTTCCACCATCTTGCGCTCTTAAAGATACTTTCTGTTTCATGTCACTGATTCTTTTTCAATGGAAAAACAGAGTAGGCCTTGCTAAATTTTTTTTTTTGTGTGTGTGTGTTTGCAGCAAACTCCCAAAATATTTTCGTTGTAAGATCACAGTTGGCAAGCGTGATGGAAACACAGGACAGCTTTCCGTATTTATTCACTTACATAGAAAAGGATTCGGGGCAAGCAAGAGAATGGAAAACCTTAATGAAAGTATTCGAAAACCATTAGGGAATGCAAGCTTAGATTCCAAATAGCGTAAAATTCAGTGCAGAAAAGAAAAAAAAAAAAGCAGCATGTGCACTGAATATTTGGGTGCTTTTTTTTTTTTCAAACCTGTATAGTTGTCATACTGCTGATTTTTGCATGCATCATAATATTATAAAGCCAAGGTTTGCTTTCTGCGAGACTGTTTTCTTGTAATCCAGCATGAGCCCCTGGAAATTGTAGATAACCAGAACTGAAAGTAAAAGCAAAAGAACCAGGTAGCAGTAAATGCTATTGTGCCAGGGGCTTTGCCCGTCATTAATCCAATCCCCAGTATTTTTCCATCATTAGGCATTGGTTTTTGTATTTTTGAATCCTCCCCTTTTTAGGGGATATGCTTCTTGGGGTATATAATCCTTTGGAGCATGCTCAGTTCTTTATAGCAATGGTTCTCAACCTTTTTCCCATGGTGACACACCTGACAGGCCATGCTCACATGTGTGACACACTGCTCATTACAATTCACGGCGGAAATAAAAAATAAAGGCCCAGTATTACTTTTATTGTTAAGAATGACACAAGGGAAAGATACATATTCTGTCTGAACAGAAATTGCATAAATATTAAACGTCCCACACCAAAACAGCACCAATTTCCAGCACTTAAACAGTAACCACCTTACCTAAGAAAAGGCAACACTGAAAATATTACACCAGGCCTTAAGACACCAATACACCTCCTATTAGGAAAACGGAACACGCCAGGCTACTATAGAGCCCTACACAGAAACTACACGCCAGCAGAAAACCTCACCTAAATCACATGTGCTGACCCTCACCTAACAAAGAATAAAGAGACCATAAAGCATAACTAGAAACATGCAAACAAAAACTGAACTGGAAACCGCAACAAGCCAGAGAGACTGTATGCAGTGTAACAAAGGAAAAAAAGAAACATCACCCATCCTTATAAAACAAATCAAGAAATATAAAATCAATAGCAGCAAAACCATACTAACAAAAAGAACAGATTATTTTGAAACAGCTGATGAATGAAATATCCAATAATTAAAAACTCATATCAAAAATTTCTAGATACCAATAAAATATTTCAAAATAGCAGACACAAAGACCCAGTAATGAAAAATAATAAGGGTGCAAAAATGTTTTGCTCTGCATACCTGGGAGCATTTTATATCCAGCTGCCCTGAGATTGTTTTGAATTAGCAGGAGGAAGGATGGTTTGCTTTCAACTTTCTCCTCTCTCTCACACTGGCTCTCAATCACCACATATACACATGCTTTTTGTCTCTCACTTTTATAGGCGCTTAATCACACATTTGCACACATGCGTCTGTCTTTTCACACATATATACACACACAGGCTTTCAATCACACACATACATGCTGTCCCTTTCTCTCGCCCACATAGACAGACTCTCATTCACACACTTACACACATGCTCTCTCTCACTTTCTATCACACACAGGCTCTCATTCACACACTTACACGCATGCTCTCTCACTTTCTATCACACACAGGCTCTCAATCACATACTCACATACACTCTCACCTAAACAGTCTCTGGGTTGCACATAGACACACATGCTCTCTCTCACTTTCTATCACACACAGGCTCTCAATCACATACTCACGTACACTCTCACCTAAACAGTCTCTCAGTTGCACGTAGACACACATGCTCTCTCTCTTACTTATACAGAGAGGCTCTTAATCATACATACACATGATCTCTCTCACTTACTTAAACAGGTTCTCAATCATAGACTTACTTTCATGCTATCTCTCTCACACACAAAGGATCTCAATCACACACACAGGCTCTCTTTCACAGAATTTTCAATCACAAACTTACACATATAGGATGTCAATCACTCATTTACATACATGCCGTCTCTCTCACACACACACACACAATCTCAAACAGATATGCTTTCTCACTCACTCTCTCTCCCCCCACCGAACTAGCGGCAGCAGCATCCTGCTCCATTTCCAGCGTTAGCCGCAGCAGCAGCCTCCTCCACTTTCAGCCCTCGCGGCCTCGAGAAAGGAGCTCCATCGGCCGCGGAGGCTGACGTTGTTCCTCTTGTGCTTCGCGCTGCGTTGCTCATTCTTCAGGCCGCGCCTATCTTCTCTTCTGGAATTTGTTGCCAGAGGATGTGGTTAGTGCAGTTAGTGTAGCTGGGTTCAAAGAAGGTTTGGATAAGTTCTTGGAGGAGAAGTTCATTAAGGGCTATTAATCAAGTTTACTTAGGGAATAGCCACTGCTATTAATTGCATCAGTAGCATGGGATCTTCTTAGTGTTTGGGTACTTGCCAGGTTCTTGTGGCCTGGTTTGGCCTCTGTTGGAAACAGGATGCTGGGTTTGAAGGACCCTTGGTCTGACCCAGCTTGGCAATTTCTTATGTTCTTCGGACCAATGGGGCCCGCACCAGCATGGTCTCTTCTTTTCGCGCGTGCAGCCGCTGCACGCCACTTCCTCTTCCGGGCCGCGGGGGGGGGGGGGGGGGCGGGAAGAGGAGACCATGCTGGTGCCGCTGACTCCAGCTCTCCTGCCGCCTTCCGCCAGTGCTGTCAGCATTTTAAGCCCAGGCAGAGGATGAATTCCTATTTTGCTGGGGCAGGGGGAGCAGCTGGGCCAGCGGGGGGTCTGGGAAGTTTGGCGACAGACTGGTTGAGAACCGCTGCTTCATAGGGTTAGGTACGGCTGTACGAGTCAGAGGGAAGGAGAGACCCGCAGAGGGTTGGAGATAGAGATTCCCCCAGAATCTCAAGCATGAAGTGGTTGGAGGAGAAGAAGCTGGAGATTCCCCTCAGGATCTCAATTCAGTGATGTTTGGATTTTTTTTAGATTTTGGAAGGATTTTGAGGTTATTTGAGTCTTGGGACCAGGACTCGGAGATCTGAAAAAGAATTTTGGAAATTTGGTCAGTCCAGAGGGAAGGCCCCCCCCCCCCCCCCCATATCCCAACAGACTGGATCAGATTTATTTTTGCCCAAGTGACCAGAAAAGCAAGGGGGAAGAGATTTGTATTTTGGACTCTGGTAGTGGAGACAACTAAGACGACAGGATGGACTCTTGCATTAGAGACATCTGAGCAGAGTTGGATTTGGATTACAAATTGAGAGTTGATAGCCCACGGTTTGGGATTTTTGCTGTGGATTATGGTACACGGTTCATGGGTAATGAACCATTTTTTCAGTGTGACTGTTGGCTGATGCTGATTTTTGAATGATATTGGGCTGGATGCTGTTTTTTAGAAGCTGCAGTAAATGCTTTAATCTGAATACCACATTTGGCGTCCTTTTATTTTTGGTGATTGCGCCACTGGAGATTAACTTCTCCTCCCCTCCCCCCATCTGGACCAGGATCCCGACCCATGGCACCTCCAATGGTGTTCATGGCACGAGACAGGGGCCGGTCACACTGTAACACTGAATTTCTCTTGCTTCAGTAACAAACTCAGACGCTTGGCCATGCTGTGGTAGCAAATGGAGTTTCTCAATAATTGTGGTTTATTTACTTTCTATCTATATGGTGCCCTGTTCCAGGAGGTCCTATAATTTGTCAGCACATCCAGATTTGGGAGTATTGCCCATTTTATGCTGTATAATATGAAGCCGTGGGTGACTTGTTGGGCTGCCTGCAGTATCTCTGGTTTTATTTATTTATTTATTTTCTGTGCAATAATTCCACCACCCTCATTTCTTTTTGCATCTCACATAAAATTTTGAAAATGTTATTAAAGTCTTAATGAGAACTGCCTGTTCCCCTTCGGTGTTTACTTTTCACAGGCTCCTTCCATTCGTCTTAGGAGAATGGAGGGCTGGCACGGCAGTCCGTGCAGCCCATTTACAGAGACACAACCGGGGAAAGCATGTACAGGCATGGCTTTGGGAACGCTTTCCAGCACAGGTTTGTTGTAGGAGAGGGTGAGAGGCTCCTTCCATTACGTTTTGTGCACAGGCCGTGCCCCATTATTGTAACATGCTCTCAGTCCTTAATGTCCCGATTTACAAAGGAGAGAAAAATCTGCGTGCAAAGAAGAGTCGGGACCATTTCAGAATGAAACATTTTGTTTATGTCCATGCTTAATTATCTCGAACATTTGCTCCTAAGCCCTCCACTTTGTTGGAGGGAGAGATCAAGGTATCTGAGGGGGTGTGGAGAGATATGGGCTTGTTCGGAGGAGTAGTGTGTGCGTGTGAGTGGTAGGTGAGTGGGGATGTGGGGGTAGGTGTATGGGAGGAGGTAGCTGTGTGTGCATCAGGATGTGGTTGAGCATATGTGTATGTATAGGGTATGTATGTGGGGTTGCATATGGGGCTATGGGTAGGTGTAGATTGCGGGTGAGTGGCTGTGTGAGTGGTAGGTGAGTGGGAATGTGGGGGTAGGTGTATGGGAGGAGGTAGGTGTGTGTGTGCATCAGGATGTGGTTGAGCATATGTATATGTATGGGGTATGTGTGGGGTTGCATATGGGGCTATGGGTGTGTGTAGATTGGGGTGAGTGGCTGTGTGTGTGAGTGGTAGGTGAGTGGGGATGTGTGGGTAGGTGTATGGGAAGAGGTAGGTGTGTGTGTGCATCGGGATGTGGTTGGGCATATGTATATGTATGGGGTATGTGTGGGGTTGCATATGGGGCTATGGGTGTGTATAGATTGGGGGTGAGTGGCTGTGTGTGTGAGTGGTAGGTGAGTGGGGATGTATGGGAGGAGGTAGGTGTGTGCGTGCATCGGGAAGTGGTTGAGCATATGTATATGTATGGGGTATGTGTGGGGTTGCATATGGGGCTATGGGTGTGTGTAGATTGGGGTGAGTGGCTGTGTGTGTGAGTGGTAGGTGAGTGGGGATGTGGGGGTAGGTGTATGGGAGGAGGTAGGTGTGTGCGTGCATCGGGATGTGGTTGAGCATATGTGTATGTATAGGGTATGTATGTGGGGTTGCATATGGGGCTATGGGTAGGTGTAGATTGCGGGTGAGTGGCTGTGTGAGTGGTAGGTGAGTGGGAATGTGGGGGTAGGTGTATGGGAGGAGGTAGGTGTGTGTGTGCATCGGGATGTGGTTGAGCATATGTATATGTATGGGGTATGTATGTGGGGTTGCATATGGGGCTATGGGTAGGTGTAGATTGGGGGTGAGTGGCTGTGTGTGTGAGTGGTAGGTGAGTGGGGATGTATGGGTCACTGTATGGGAGGAGGTAGGTGTGTGTGTGTGCATCTGGATGTGGTTGAGCATGTGTATATGTATAGGGTATGTATGTGGGGTTGCATATGGGGCTATGGGTAGGTGTAGATTGGGGTTGAGTGGCTGTGTGAGTGGTAGGTGAGTGGGGATGTGGGGGTAGGTGTATGGGAGGAGGTAGCTGTGTGTGTGCATCGGGATGTGGTTGAGCATATGTGTATGTATAGGGTATGTATGTGGGGTTGCATATGGGGCTATGGGTAGGTGTAGATTGGGGGTGAGTGGCTGTGTGTGTGTGTGAGTGTGAGGGGATTTGGGAGACAGTGGCTTGGATTGTACCTTTTGGCATCATTTTTCATCAGCTGCTACAGTTATTTTCCCTCTCTTCTGCCTATATTGAGCTGTGTCAAAATGTTGAAAGAGTGAGGAAGGCTTTTGGAGTAATGTGCAGTCCTCTAACTGTTTTCCATGGAACACAATGGATATTTTTTGGGAGGCTTAGTTTTCTGTAAATGCCGGCCCAACGTTTCCAGTTCTCAAACTCCTCTGAGATATTTCCATTTTCTTCTTGTATGCCAAATTTGGTGACTTCCCATCCCATGTTTGGAGCGTTATAGTGCCTAGAGATACATCCTTTTTTCATAATTATTTCCAGCATTCCTTAAAAAGATTAATGTACAAGGTATGGGTGATACCTTTTTACCAACTGACTTCCCGGAGCTATGTTCCCTCTCTCTCGGGTCAGTGCAGAATGAGCTAAGGATGAATATGCCGGTGACTTGCAGGCTGGATGAGTGCTGGGGGTGTTTGTTTTTCAAAGTTGTGAAGTGAAAGGATTGGGTGGATGAGTTTGCGAAGAACTGAGAAAGCTAAGGGAGACAATCAGCAGAAACTGCAGTTAAAGGCCTAACCCAGGTCTCTTTTCAGTCCCTTTGCATTTGTTTCCAAGTATTTGATCATTTTAATTTTGAATGTTTTACATTCTTGGGTGGTTTAGACTTTCATAACCAAGCGTCTTGCTTCTCCCCGCCTTTATAGATTTTACAGATCTCACAAATCCCCCTCCTTTCAAGGCTTACCCTCACCGGATCCTTGGTATTGCCGGGTTACACTAGGGGAGGGTTTCCATTCTTAGTCGCAGTTCTAACTTGGGATCCCGTCTCGCTGGGGTGGGACTCTGCTGTTGAGATTCTCCTTAGTCCTCCCTAAGAGCTATGGCCTCACCAGGAGCCGGGCATTCTTTGTCTCTTCACTGGGCTGTGAAAACATCCATCATCCTCAGCTCGTGTATCATGGTGCTTCCCATGTTGCACATGCACTGATGGATCGTCTTGCTCTTCTCTGCAATGAGTGACCTTGTGTCTGTGAGGGTTGATCCTTATCTTAACTCATTTTGTACCAAAATGATGAAGGGAGCGCTGAGGTACTCATTAAAACGGTGTCAACTTGCTTGTTGACCTTTATTTCCAAGAGGACGATTTTCAAAACCATTCAAAACTTCGACGCAAAGTCCACGGTTACGTTTTCCCACCGTTTTGGGTTTTTTTCCGCCAGTTCTCAAGGCCAAAAGTTTCGTCTGAACTTCTCCTTTGAAAACTTCCCAGGAAAAAGTGCCCGCGGATCTTTGCTCCTGCTTTTTTTTTTTTTTTTCCCTTCATGAAAAGTAACACAGGCAGTTTTGAAAATATAAAACCAGGTGTGTTATTGCCGCCTCTGGCCTGACCCCCCCCACCCTGAGAAACAGCTCCACCAAAATGTGGGTAAGAGTCTGCAGATTGTGGGACGGCTCGCTTCCTGTTACTTGCGTACGTAGTGGGCAGTTCTCAGAAAGCCCTTTTGCAATTGGAGGGAGCCGCTTACAGGGGTAAATGCTTTGGAAACCTGGCCCCCCCCCCCCTTGTATCCAAGTCGATTAACTCAGTTACTACATTAGTCCAAATGACAGCGCATCAGGCTATTGCGTCTCTAAAACAATGGCACATTTTTCTTTTTATTTTAACGGCAGTGGTTTTGTCCTGATTGAAACTACAGCGGCATCTCAGTAGACGGAGCCCTCTTTCTGACGGTGCGCAAGGTGTGCGGAAAGAAACCGGAGTTTGGGGTTGTGGTCAAGCTGCATTTCATACCAAACCATGCAAAAGCAAAGTCCTTCCTGTGTGACGTCCTGCGCTTACAGACACTAAGGACCCAATTCTCTAAACTTAGAACCATAGATTCAGAATAGGAGAGAACGCTTTGTGAATCAGGCCCTAAGTCAGATGTGCTGGTAATTTTGGTTGATTTTTTTTGTTTGATTGAGTTTTGGGTTACTATTTTTATGTTTTATTTGTTTATTTATTTATTTGTTGCATTTATTGATGTCCTTTTATTGAGGATTCCATGAGTAAATCCAGTGGTTTGAGAATTGAGAGCTGGAGCTCGCTGTCCTGTGCAGGTTGGGGAGGTCTGCAGGTAGGAGCTGGGAGGTGCGCACCTCTAGGGTGGGGTCTAGTGAAGGCTCCAGTGCAGTGCCACAAATGTGAGCTGCTCACCAGTGTCAGGGTTCACAAACTGGACTGGCCGGCTGGCTGGCTAGGTGCCGGGGAGCATGGGAATCAGTCGCACGGCGGGATTTGAGGTCGCCCTTTGTCGTTAAGTGCTTTAGTCCAGAGCAGGCCTGCTTTTTCTGTCAGGTGAGCTGGGGCACAGCTGGGGGCTCTGTGTTAGGGAAGGTGGGCAGGAGCTGCATAGTGAGGCCATTATGGTCTTTATGGGTGGTGGGTTTTTTTTGTTTTGTTTTTTTTCAGATTCGAAAACACTAGGATCTGTTCCAGACTCCCGGCCAGGGACTTCTCCCCTGGGCTCTCCTTTTTCTTTAGGCTTGTGGCTTTTTGGAAGGATAGCCGCACTAATTGCTGGCTCGGGGGAGGGAGGGACTCTCGCTTGGCATTTCTAGAGCAGAAGTAGACAGGCACGGCGCGGCGTGGCAGAGTTGCTGGTGACACGGGACAGCGGCTGCAGTCCGGGATCCGTGCACCGGCTGGTTCTGTCTGGAAGGATTTAGGCCTCAGTAAATCAATCATGTCACAATCCCTGACTCTAAGGAATTAAACTTGCTGAGTATCTTAGCTTTCCCGTTGTCTCTGCTCCTGTTCTTTAGTCATCATTCTTATCTTTCTTGTATGGTTACATGTGCCTCTGATTATGGCTCTCCTCTCCTCACTGCTATGGCCCGGTTTGCTTTTGGGGAGGGAGGGTCCCAATCGGAACCAGGGCTAGGATCGGGAGCCTTGAGCCTTCACGCACGGATTCCCAGGGGATGTTTCCCCTCTTTTATTTATTTATTTATTTATTTATTTATTTATTTATTTAAATTCTTTTAATATACCGATGCTCAAGACCAGGTCTTATCGTACCGGTTTACAGCAAACTAGGGGGAACCAGTTAACAGAGCAAACAAAAACAAAAGTTACATTATAACAGGGAATGTAGAACTCGGCAGTTAGAGAAAAATAAGTCAAATTCTAATAAATTCTAAAAGTTGAGTTAAACAAATTCTAATGGGAGAGGAGAGCAAAAGGGGGAGAGAGTGCTTACAGGATAAGAATTATGTACAAATTTACCTAGTGTATATGAAATTAAGCAAATTTACATATTTACCTAGTGTATATGAAATTAAGCAAATTTACATATTTACCTAGTGTATATGAAATTAAGCAAATTATAAGATAGTGCAATTAGTCGGACAACAGTTCCTTTGAGTTTTTTATATCAGCTCCCCTAGCTCAAGTCATTTCAGCAATAGTCAGCCTCCTGCTTCTCGCCACAGGTGGCCTGCCCAGGTGACAGAGCTGGGGGGGGGGGGGGGGCGCTGCAGGGCTCTCTCTTGGCACTGCTCCTGTTCCTGCAGCAGGGGTAACTGCCTCTCCCCCCTCCGTAGAGGCCTGAGCTCTGTTGATCCTACTGAGGAGAACTGAACTTGAAAATCCGAATCTCCAGTGGTGCTGCAGCCAAGCCACAGGGCTGTATTGGATCTGTTTGGTATTTTTGTTTGTTTATTTTCACAAGTTAATGGTTTCCTCCTGCTCCTTGGGCTCCCAGCTTATATCAGAGCTGATTTCTACAGGCCCTAACGTGCCGCAAGCCTTCATTTTGCAAGTACTCTGTGGTTTCTCCCATTTGTGAAGCACCTCACCCCCTTCTCCATTAACTCGCCCATCGCAGCAACAGTCCTGGTGCCGTGGTCACAGACTGCGCCGTACTCTGGCAGCCAGTACGTGTGCTCCCAGGTATCACCACTGGTGCCATATGCTGGTATCTCCGCGGCATCCCCAGCCGGCCTGGGGGAGTAGTAGATCCCGGACTCGCGCTCTGGTCTCTCGTACGTCAGTGGTCAGAGTTGCCTGCATCTAGTAGCGCGGTAGAAGTGATTAATAGCGGCATAAACTCTTATCAATATAAGTGGCTGAGCAGGAGGATATTTCAAAAGCTTGGAGGCAGAAAGCTGTCAAACTGCCACCTTTTCTGATTTATTGGTTCCGGCCTTTCTGTTAGGAGGTAATCATCGGACAGCGCTGCATAGCTGCAGGTTCTGTAGGTGCTCTATGCCCGTTTCCCTCGCGGGACTTGTTTTCAAAAGAGAGACTGCGTGGGTACTGAGTGTGCCCCACCCGCGTCTCCCGCGAGCCAGCGTCTTTCAGGAAAACCACCCGCATCGGTTTGAAAATCCTGTCCACGTGTTTTTTGCCGAACCCATTCCTCTCCCCATCCTTGGGAAGCCTACTAAACGCACGTGCGCGGCGGGAGCCGGCGTGCGCCGTTACCGGGCAGAGAGGAGAGACGGGCCAGTTTAACCAGGCAAGTGGCTCTGAACGTGGCCCCCCTCCACGTGCTCTCATTTCCAGGTCAGAAATGGCAGAAGGCCAGAGGTCCAGAAAGTGCAATATTCTCCTCGTTTACCTTCCCTCTCCGTTGGTCATAGAAATTTGCGCCAGCGAGGTGGGGTGGAGGTGGTGGGGGCGGCATCACCTGCTGCTATGCTAATGTCCTGTAAACAGCTTTGCCTGAAGTTTAATATTCGAAATGCAGGTAATAAACCCAAATACATAAATGATGGTGACTGGCCCGACAACGATCAGCACTCGCAGAAGCGTCCCAGCTCACTGGCGGCAGATACGGCTGCTGAGGATTTCTCTCTTTGCGATATGAAAACTGAGGGAGTGGCATCAGCAGAAGAGCGGGAGAGGTGCTGAGTAGCTGCCGTGGCCAAAGAAAGGAAGATGAGAGAGAGAAGTCCTAGTGGGCCTGTTGGCAGAGCCCTTCCCTCTGGTGGCCTAGGAAGCAAAGGCAAGAGATTGGCCCTGGTGGGGGCTGACAGCAGAGCTCATCCCTCCAGTAGCCTAAGAAAAAAAAAAAGGTGAGAGTCTGGCACCGGTGGGACTGCTGGCAGTCTAAGAAACACAGGGAAGAGAGAGGATCCAGTGGAGCCCATTCTGCCAGGGGCCAAAAAAACTAAGGAGGCAGGCAGGTCCTGAAGTGAGTGAGTGAGAGAGAGAGAGTGTGTGAGAGGAGTAGTGTGTGTGTGTGTGTGAGAGTGAGATGGAGTATGTGTGGGTGTGTGAGAGTGAGAGAGAGTGTGTGTGTGAGAGGAGTAGTGTGTGTGTGTGTGTGAGAGTGAGATGGAGTATGTGTGGGTGTGTGAGAGTGAGAGAGAGTGTGTGTGTGAGAGGAGTAGTGTGTGTGTGTGAGAGTGAGATGGAGTATGTGTGGGTGTGTGAGAGTGAGAGAGAGAGTGTGTGTGTGTGAGTGAGAGAGATGCACAGTGTATGTGTGTGTGAGAGAATGTGGGATAGATTATCCATTGTGCACGTGTGTGACCATGTGCATGCGCTTCTTGGCGCGCACACATGGATGTGCTGATTTTATAACATGTGCGTGCATGGCAAAAAATCCATGGGCCATGTGCACATGCGTGCCGGATTTTAAGGAGCGGACTGGGAGAGAACTTCCCTACCCCCCTACCTAGATTCCTTCCCTCTTGCTCTCTCCTCCCCACCCTCTAAACCCTACTATTTAATTTGTTTTCCTTTGTTTCACAACTTACTTCAGCTCCCAAGCTGAAGTAAGTTGTGCACGCTGGCCGGCTACCAGTGTGCGAGTCTTCGGGATAGCAACAATGGCGCTGAATAATATCCATATACTCACCTCCCACGAAAAATAACCTCATCGCAATCCCAACTAGGGCCCTAGTTTTGACGACCATATGCCATCTTCAGGGGATAAATTAAACCCTTAAATACATATCCTAATAATACATCTTCCTCACCACCCATTAAATATTATCTCAGTGAACATCAGATATCATTGTTCTATAAAGAATCCTAAATATATCCAGATCCGAATACTCCTTAGCTGCCAAAGTTCCACTGCATGAAAAATGCTCATGTGTAATCTGTAAAAAAAAAAAAAAATATATATATAACTATAAATAATTATTATAGAGCAATTATAAAATAATTATAAAAAAGTAAACTATCTCCTTTGACTCGAAAAAATTATTATAAATGTACCTATCCACTTAGTTTTCAATTGTCCACTCTACAACTCCTGTTCTAAACATCTCCGTATACCAACCATCACCTTAAAGAGATCACTGCAACGTGGCCACAGACAGTATAAATATATATTTGTATATTGGCCAATTGCTCCATAAATCTATACAAAATTTTTTATTTTAAATAATACTAACCTACATCGATATTCACCACTATTTACTCTTCAAATCGCTTAGGGCAAGACCTTCTTCATTATAACCTGTCAGTAGCACCCGATATTTAAAGAGATGCTGTCATTATATAGGGCAGTATGACAACTTACCGGTACTTGTTCTTCAGTTTTCTAATAATATTTCCCCCGACACGATAATTCTCAGCAATACCGCGCCTGCAAGCTGCGCCGACATTATTAACCTTTCCAGGCTTCACCAATGTATACGATTCGGCGTGCAGCGGAATCTTCTCGGTTGTAAACTGCCGGCAAGACCCAACATCAAAAATGTGCTCGGCGTGCAACGAAAACATCTCTACTGTAAACTGCCAAAGAAGCCCCACAAGAATTTACTCTGCATAAACATTTTACTAGAAATTCTCGATTAATCATCTCCAGCATATATCACTTACATATATCCTCATTTTCGACCAATCCTCGTGCCACCAACTTCTAAAACGCCACGCCTGCGAACTTCCTGCTCGAAGCCATTACAAGATTTTCAAACTAAGATCCACCCCCCCCCCTCCCTCGTCACAAGTTGTACTATTTTGTTTCTTAGGGCTAAGCCCACACCTAAAGCACTTTTCAATAGGCCATAGTATTGGCCTAGTGAATGACGCCATAGTGTTGCATGTAAATATACAATACGAGTTGGGATATTTTAACCTCAGAGGAATGTACTTTGAATGTCCTTTTTCATCTAAAATCTGTTGTTATAAATGTGTAATATTTAATTGGGTGTTTGGGGAGGGTTGAGGTGGGGGCAGGGTGGGGCGCTAGGCTGTAAGATTCGGCTAGTGTGCCTAAAATCCTTGCAGATTGGAGAGATAATAAAAATGTCAGAATGGGTGGAAGCCGCCTTGAGGACTGCAGAAAAGCACAAGAAAAATAAATAAATAAGTCGAACGCATAAACATTGCTCACTTTGAAGTGTCTGGTGTCTTCAGAGGTACTGATCTGGGACTTGGTAGAATACAGAGCTGCTTATCAGGAAGGAAAGGGAACGGGATGCCCAGGGAGTGCATAAAAAGCTTCCTTCTATGAGCAATGCTTTTTCCACTTTCTGTGCAAGCGTTCTGGCTACTGGTGGTGCGGTTTGGGTTTCCGACCTGCTGCCGGGGGTAGCAGGGGGGATGGGTTTCTTCTGTTTCTATCTATCAGCCTGTAAGGCAGCGGGGTGACGAGCACATCTGCCGCAGGGACCGGGAGGCTTTTACCGAAATACAATAGTGCACTTTGTAAAACTGCAAAGAGAATTCTCAAGCATCCCCCAGACCTCCTTTTCCAGGTTTTCTCCTCTTAAAAACAATATCTGGGATCTTTAAGGTTGAATCCCTAAATCTTCAGCATTAGGCATTGTCTAACTTTTATAGTAGGAAGAGCAAGAGTGCATAATAAAATGGGGTAACTGAAGAGCCTGTCAGTGGGGCTGCAGTTCCTAAGGGGTTTTAATGCAGGTGAGGAACTGGTGCCCTACAAAACCTAGAGTGAAGTGAAATATCCTGGAAAATAGCAACAGCTGAACCACACGGTCACCTGTTAAGTCTCTTGTATTTTACTTGCTGTTTCCTTCTCTTCTCCACAGCTGATGGGTTGGATAAAGCTTCCATTGCAAACTCGGATGGGCCAGCCCCAGGATCTCAAACTCCTCCGCTCAAGAGAAGAGGGAAACTGTCGTCTATAGGCAAAATCTTCAAGCCTTGGAAATGGCGAAAGAAGAAGGCGAGTGAAAAATTTAGAGAAACCTCAGCAGGTGAGCTTGGGGCTTGTCATTAGCAAGCACAGGACCTCTCAGAACAAGGTGTTATTGGGCTGTGGGGTGGCTTCTGTACGGTTATTTGATTTTAGGGTTAAACCCCATAAAATATGTTCAGGCCCATTTATGTTGTAGATTATATTTTTGACCCAAGAGTTTTGTCCAGCTCAGTCGGAACCAGTACTGGGATCCAGGTGCCCCTGGGGATTTTTTTTCCCCTATTTTCTAACCCCCAGGTAATTGCAGTGACGGTTCTTCGGCTGAACACCGTGCACCGGAGCTCCCTCTGGAAGCCTGCATTCATGGGGCCTGAATCCAGTTGTCATGGGGGATTTTTGAAACAGCCTGTATGATAGAGTTGGCAAAAAATACACACAAGTTGTACTAATTTTCAAAGCGAACTTACATGCGTATGTTCACCTTGAGACTTATCCTGCCAAAACTCTCTGTGTGCCTTCAAATTTTTGAGGAACTTTACACACATACTTTTGAAAATCCAAAAGTATTTGCATATCCAATCTCCCCCCCCCCCTCCCTCAATGTGATCCCCAGGGTTGCCTATACTCAGTTTGGGTGAACTTACATGCGTACAAGACATTCACAAGTAAGTTTATCCACATATCAGGCGGGCAATTTTATAATTAGCTATTTCCATGGGCAACTCCCCCATGGGAAATGGCTCTGAAAATTTTCTCTTGAGTCATTATCATGACCATAACCCTCCCCCTAGGGACTGTGAGTATTGCCTCTGCAACATACCCAACCTCAGCTTGCCCAGGGAGTGGAAGACCGGACTTGGGGATTGAACTGGGGACATTCTTCATGGCAGATTATCTGAAATTTAGGAAGGCCTTGAAGATATTTTTCTGCTTACAAGGGTATCTTACAAGTTAAATCTTCTGTTTATGTTCCCATTAGCAGTGCCATTACTTTTTGTTTATGTCTTCTGCTTTTCTGACCTGGTTTTAAGTTTCTGTTTCTTTTTTTTAATGATTATTTTATTAGTAAGAATTATAAGTATTTTTATTATTATTTGTGTTATATATATTTATTTATTGCTTTTGTTCTGAATCTCCATCTGACATTGATTTCTTTACTGTGTCTTTTATTTATGGTTATTTTGCTGGTTTATTGTTTCTTTATCTTGTTTTATTATTATTATTTTTAAATTTTGGACATTAGCAAGATATGTTGATTTTATAATATTTTATTGTACATCGCATTGTTTTATATGTTTAAGATTTGCAGTTAATCAAGTACCAAATAAAACATAAACAGTGCTGCCACTGGGTCGAGCCAAGTTGGAAAGATTTCACACTTAGCATTCACTGTACTGCTGTGCTTGTACAGATGACCTGTTCCACAAATCACTCTGCCTGATTCGAACTAGAAAGATTTGGTTTTCAAATATATATATATTTTTAAATTTGACCTCCAGAAGAGCACCACAGCGTTTTTGGTGCACACGGAGCTGGTTCTTCCACTGAACACTCGGCGGTCTGCTAGAGTGCAGCAGTGTTGGGGGTGGGCACCAGGGGATTCTGTGCACGAGTGCACAGGGCTTTGCTGAAGAGTAACTTAGTAAGTGATGGCACAAAGACCAAAATGGTCCATCCGGTCTGCCCAGCAAGACATTTAAGGTTGTCACTGCTGCTCTGTGCAGGTTACCCCCATGCCGTCAGTTTAGAGTTGTATCCAAATCGAACTAAAAATGCACCTCAGTCCTGCAGTGGCGAGCAGTCCCTTTTTCCTCTGAGTGGTAAACTTTTACTGCTGTCGGAGAACAGGGTCCTTGGCACAACTGGACCAAAACAATAACCAATCTCTTTTGCTACTCTAAAACACGCAAATAGCAAACAAGAAAAAACAAACAGTTCTCCGTGTGCTGACATACCTTATATAAAACCAGCAAAAAGTCGTCAGGCCGAATGTGCTATAAATCCAAAATCTCATTAATCTTGGGTTGTTGAAAACTGTAACTGGGTCCCCTCCCTTGTGAGGGGGAATGGCCTTCAGCCAGTTTTTGAGTCACCCTTTGGACAACCGTGATATTGTCAGAAATATTTATTTGAAAAAGATATACATCGGTGCAACAAAAGTGCTCAGAACGAATCCAGTTAAGTTGCAAACAAAATTATTCAGATATAAAAAAAACGAAAATAAAAATGAGAGAGAGGCAGAGAAGAAGCTGCAGGGAACAGCAGGAGGAGAGCCCGGAGCAGACAGAGCACAGAACAGATCGAGGAAGAGCCATCCTGCTCTGTAATCCAGCTCCTCCCCTCCTCTTTTCCTCTAATGCAGAGAACAGTATGGGACTGCGTGAGGCTAGAGTGGACTGAGCAAGCAAAGAGAGGCTTTGCTCCCTAATCCAGCCCCTACTCTCCTGTTGTCTTCCCCTTCCCTCCATCTTGCTGGGAACAGGAGAATAAGGGGGGTGTGAGGTTGGAGTGGACCGGAGTTCAGCTTTTTTTCCCTGCAGATTTCTATTTATAATTTGTGCTCACTTACTCTGTATATATTGAGAGGAATTTTGTGTTCTGCGAATATGTGGTGTCTGTGTACTCAGACTTGTTCTGTTGTCCCAACAGGAGGTGTCATGCTGCTAATAAAAAATTTTTTTTTCAACACAGTGCTCAAGGTTGCTTGCAGAATTTTTAGAATTCAGTTACAAGTCTCTGCCCAAAAAAGCTTGCAATCTATTGGGTAAATTTACAAAGCAGTGTGTGGTTCCCAGCACGCACACGTTGGACGTGCCGATTTTATATCAGCGTGCGCGTGTGCAAGTGGGTGCGGACTCACCCGTGCAAGGGGGAGGATTTTGTTATAAACGCACAGCGCCGCGATCAGCCCTTTCCCCAGTTCCCTAACCCCCTACATATCCTTCCTCCCTTTTCCCCTCTCCTCTCCGATCCCTAATCCCCACCTACCCACCCTAAATGTTTTTTGTTTTATAATGTACCTACTCCAATGAGCAGAAGTAAGTTGTGGCCTTCCCGTTTTTTTAAAAGCCCAGCACTTCCTCGCATACCGGGAGATGCCCACGTGACCGGGCCGCTTGGAAAACACGTACGGCGCGCACATGGCCCGGCCCCATGCATATCTCCCGGGACTTGCGTGCTCCGTGGGTATCTGAGGCAATAGAAGACAAAGTGACTTACAAGCAAACCATAAGAAACAAATTTCCAGAATTTTTTAAAAAAGTACAAAAGAAAAATACATCAAAGACACCCCACATTGCGAGACTGTATCTAGCCCACTTACCACAGAGGGTGAGCAGGAGATGTAAGAAATTTCCATAAGCAAGAAATATGATTAATATCGCTAGTAGCCATGAAATCATTTATCGTATCCCCTCTACCGCCAATACCCATAAACCTTATCCCTCAAAATTTTCCAGCTGAGAAGCATCAGAAAAGGTATTTGTTCACCTAAAAATTAACTGAGCACTGAAGCAAATGGTTTTCTTGTTCTCAGCCCATTGCTCTGACCACTAGGCCTACTCCTTTTCCCTGCTGTTCTAGGGCCAGGTGTAACCTTTCCATTGCTGCCTTTTCATAGACAGGGTTGTTGCTGTTTGAGGTCTGGGAGTTGTTGCTGTTTTGGTATGGGAAGTTTACTGCATTAGAACATAAAATTTGCCATACTGGGTCAGACTAAAAGCCCTTCAGGCCCAGTATCCTGTTTCCAACAGTGGCCAATCCAAGTCATAAGTACCTGGCAGGATCCCAAAAGGTAAATAAATTCCATGCTGCTTATCTCAGGGCCGCTTTTACCCCTCGATCATCTGATGGTCCAGCTGACTCCCTTGCAAGCTTTTTTTTACTTCAAAATCACCTGAAAAACTTTTTTTTATTAAAGGTTTTTGCTTCCTCGGCAAACTTCTTTTCGAATTGTGTCTTTGCCTTCCTTATCAGTGCTTTGCATCCAACTTGCTAGAGCTTATGCTATTTCCTGTTTTCTTCATTCATATCCCTTTTCCATTTTTTGAATGACGCTCTTTCGGATATTATAGCCTTTCTCACCTCACCTTGGGCTGGATTTTCTAAGATCGCACGGCTTTCTGAATTCTGCAGTAACAGGGGGCGGGGGGGGGCGAAGTGGGGGGCGGGCCTGCGAAAGCCGGCAGCGATCGCACCACCGCGGTGTTATCGCTGCCGGGTTTCGCACCCAATAGCACCGTGAAAGGTGGTGCTATTGGGCGCGCTACTGGCGGCGATAATGGGTCTTACCTTATCGTCGCCAGCGAAGTTACAGCTGCGTCCGCCCCGACGCCGCCCCGACTCCTCCTCTTCCAATCCCGACTCTGCCCCGACTCCGCCCCTATCTAGCTATCGCACGCGAAAAGTCCCTTTTCATGTGCGATATCGATAGAAAATGTCCCCCTTTATAACTAAGTCTGCAGTCATTTTGCCTTCCTTCTACCTTTTTTAATTCGTGGAATACATTTGGTCTGGGCTTTCAAGATGGTATTTTTAAACAACGTCTGTGCCTGATGTAAACTCTTGACCTTTGCAGCTGCTCCTTTCAGTTTTTTCCTAACCATTTTTCTCATAATCTCCCCTTTGAAAGTTACATGCTGTCAGGGTAGATTTCCTTAGTGTCCTCCCTCCAGTTGTCAAGTCAAAATTGATCGCGTTATGATCACCATTGCCAAGTGGCCTCCAGAACTGTTACTTTTCGCACCAGATCCTGTGTTCCACTAAGGACCAGGTCTAAAAACAGTCTCCACCCCTCTCCCCACCGTTGGTTCTTGTGCCAGCTGCTCCATGAAGCAGTCATTTATTTCATCTACAAACCGTACCTCCTTAGCATGTCCTGATGTGACATTTACCCTGTCAGTATTGGGGTAATTGAAATCACCCATTATCACTGCGCTGCCAGTTTTGTTAGCTCCCCTAATTTCTGTTAGCATTTCATTGTCTGTCTGTTCATTCAGGCCAGGCGAATGGTAAATAAATCCCCAGTGCTATTTTATCCCCTTCTCACGTGGAATTTCTATCCATAAGAATTCTACAGTGCATTTTGTTTCCTGTAGAACTTTTATCCTGTGTGATTCTGTGCCCTCTTTAACATGTAGCGCCCCTGTCTACCAATTTGACCCATCCTATCACTGCAATATAATCTGTACCCTGGTATAGCACTGTCTCCGAGATGCCAATTATATCAATTTCATCATTTACTGCAATCCACTCTAACTCTCCCATCTTACTTGTTAGACTTCTAGCATTTATATACAGACCCATTAATTCTGAGTAATTTTTTTTACAAGGTTTTGTGTTACATCACATACCAGGTAATGGTGGGGAGGGTGTCACTGTTACTGAGATGGCAAAATAATTGGAATTATTTGTGTAATATATGGTAAGTATTAAGAGGACACATCTTAATTCATCTGAGCTCTACCAATACAGTATGGATTTCTTTTAATTGATACATTTTATCTGTTTCTCAGTAGATGATGCATTCATCAGACACTGTGACATGAATTTGAAACATGTTTGTATTTTTTGTTAGTATATATTTGTATACAAGTTTACAAGTTCATTTGCTATTTATTCTGTAAGTTATAAACTGGCATTGTTTTATCCTTTCTAGAAAAATTATAAAATTCAAACTAAAAATATTTGTTTTGTGGTTTCACTGAACATTGACAACATTTATTATATCTTTTCAATTATTGGAGTAATGGTTTTTTTTAGGTTGTGGTGTGTGTGATTTTATATATATATATATTTGTATATGTACATGCATATACACACACACAAAATACAAAGTTGTTGTGATCCTGCCCGCAAGAAGCGTGGGCAGGCTCTTACCTTCTCACAGACAGCCAGCCGGGCTGCTGACGCTGTTGCTTGCTTTCTCCCTGAATCAGCTGGGGCTGTCCCCGCAGCTGTTCCCATGTGGCCGGCTTCTCCGTTCCTGCCTTCCCCGGGACCTTTCAGCCAGCAGGGAGGCCGTCCTTGCCAGTGCCTGCTTCAGCCCGGGTCCTTGCCCAGCAGGGAAACCGTCCCTGCCGGTGCCTGCAGCCTGCTACAGCTCTCTACTCTGCCTGCAGTCTCTCTGTTCTCCCTGCAGCCAGCTTACCTCGCTTCTGCCTTCCTGCTTCAGCCTTGCTGTGTGGAACGGTGCCTGCAGCCTGCTACAGCCCCCTGCTTCCCCTGCAGCCAGCCTTACCTCTCTCTGCTTCAGTCCTTGCAGCTGGGAGCTGCTCCAGTGACCTGCCTTCACCCAGCTCCAGTCCAGGGCTGCTCCACTGCTTCCCTGGGCCCTCCACATGGCTGAGGACGCCACCAGCTTCCAGCTCTTCTCTCCAGCTTCCTAGGGCGCGGGCGCGCGCCTCTCTGCTCTTCTTCAAGGGCCAGCCAGGTGTGGCCCCCTGCTGACCCCTCCCTGGGCGTTGTCCACCTCAGCCTTACTAAAGGGCTCAGCTTTCATTGTGTCTTTGCCTTCGCAAGGAGTTGGTCACTCCTGAGATCCTTCGCTCCAGGAAGTCATCCGTGTTCCAGCACTTCTGCAAGGTCCTGTGTTTCTTGTTACCTGTCGGAGCTCCTCGTCCAGTCCTGATGTCTGCCTGCCGTTCCAGTCCCAAGGTCTGTCTCTTCGTCCAGTACTTGTGTTCCAGTCCTGATGTTCCTCCTGTTCCAGTATCCGTGTTCCAGTCCTGATGTTCCTGCTGTTCCAGATGTTCTTGTTCCAGCACTGAGGTCTGTCTTAATCCTTGTTCCTGATCCTGATGCTTTAACCTGCCTTGTGCTGCCAGGAGTGCAGCGAACCTACTTCCTCTTTCCTGTGCTCTCCCGCTCTCTGCGTGGTCCGCGACCAGCCTTCCAGGGCTGAGTAGGGCGCGCATGAGGCAGGGTGGTCCGCGACTCAGTCCCGCGGGTGGTCTGAGTAGGGCGCCCTGAGGGACGGTGCCCATGTTCCTGATTCCACCTCTGTGCATCCAGTCCTGAGTCCACGTCTTTGCCTGAGTCCACATCTAAGGATCCTGCATCTATGCCTGAGTCCACGTCTATGGATCCTGCACCTCGTTCCTGAGTCCACGTCTATGCCTGAGTCTACGTCGTTCCTGATTCTCGTCTGAATCCATGTTCCAGTCTTCGCTGCCCTGGCCTCCATCCGGCCTGCCGCTTCGTGCCGTACCCTGCGGCAGGTCCGAAAGGGCTAGGAACGGTCGGAGGACTGTTCACAAGACCAACATTGCGTTGTTGGGTCTTCCGAAGCGTGCAGGTCCGGAGGAGGGCCTGTCTCCGGTCATCACTCCAGCCTTGCTCCCGTCCAGCCCATGCTCGGGCATGCCACGCCTCCCGCGGCACCTCTTCAGAGCCCTCTGGGGTCGAGCCGTGGCCCAAGGACACACATCACCCAGGAGTGGGATCGCTGTCCTAGCGCTCCACAACAAAAGTTTAATATTTAAAAATATGGCGGAGGCAATTTTCATAACTGTTTGTTTATGTACAAAGTCACAACTACGTTTTACTCACGACTTTGTACCAGCTCCCTTTGAACTGTGCATGCTTTTAGGTGCTTTTGTGGGGAGGCAGTTTTCAAAAACAGATAAATCAGTATTTACCCGTGCAAATAGCCTTTGAAAATTGTCCGTCATGTACCCAATATGGATTTTTACAGGATTGTTCTGGGAGGAGTGGTGGGTGGGGGTCATCAAGATTGAGTTTGATGATCAAAATCTCTGAAGGGGGGGGGGGTGGCCTGTGGGTCTGAAAGATAATGGGAGAAGGGGAATGAAAAGCTGAAATTTTGTTTAGGGTGCCTAATACCCCTTGCACCGAGCCCTTGGGTGCACATTCAAGAGGGGGAAACAATTTACTGCGGCAGCGTCCCACCCAGGAGTTAGTCCTGCCCAGCTGCTGTTTGGGAGAAGGAAGAGATTTCTGCTGTCTGAAAAAAAAAAAAAACCGCACTAAACAGAAATGACTCCAGCGTTAGAGGTGGAGAAAAGGAATTGTGTTTGAAGGAAGACTGGCATGCTAGAGAGAGAGAGGGGGTCAGCTGGTGTTATAAGAGAAGTGTTTGCTCTAAAATAAAAACGTAGGCTCCTCAGGGGCGGAACGGAGTGGCCCTGCCCCTGGAAAGCAAGCATTGCCCCTCACCCTGTAACTCTTTTACCTAGTCTCAGCCTTGTGGAAGGTTCCAGAGCCTTCTGTAATATTGTTTTAGTGTTTCTCGATTTTCCTCGGACACTCCTAGATTAACAGAGCATACCAGTGGTTCAGGATATTATCATTGGGCCTTTCATCGTCTTCCGAAAGCTTCATTTGATTGCTCAGTGTTGAGTCTCCTTTCTTTTGGCTCCCTAGCTAGGGATAAGTGCATTCTTTGGTCAGGTAGGTTGGGTCTTTCGAGAGGATTGTTGGGCTGCGAAGATTCGTTCCTACTTGGATGACATTTGACCTTTTGAAAGGGGCCAGCTCTGGGTTGACTGAAATTGATGGCCCCTCTCCCCCAAGCAAAAAAGATAAAATGAAAAAAAAAACTTCCCATAGAAGAATGAGCAGGAAACGCTCCTGGGAGAATGTAACATTCATTTTTATACACCTCCTTCCTCACGAAAGAGAACCCCCAAGGCTGTTTACAACAAGACTATGAGTACAATAAGCAGCATAAAATATTTAAAAGTCATCAGCAAAAACTAATCTAGCTAAAAACCTTCTTTATTCCAAAAGTGCATCCATCCTACTACAAAAGCAAGAGAAACAGCAACCACAGCAACAAACTGTCCTGCCACTAGGTCATAAGTGCGATTTGCTTAGATGCAATCTAGACCAGCACCAGAACCTGGGAATTGTTCTTGTCATTGTCCTTTCTTTAACCTGTAATTTTCACAAATATTCCTTTTATTTTGAATGCTTTTGAGGTGATTTTCAAAAGGATTTACATGTGTAAATGTAATTACTATTGTAGCAATTTTCAAAAGTCATTTACCTGCACAAAGTGCACTTACACGGGTAAAACCTAAGGACAATTCAATGGCATATATTAGAGCAATGTTCAAAAGCCCATTTACACGGGTAAAGTGCATTTTTAAGTGTGTAAATGCTTTTGAAAATCAGGCTTATAGTATTGCTTTGGCAATGTATGTACAAAATGCCATGCCAGTTAAGTTTCCTGAATCAGTCTCTCTCAAGCCTCAACCCCTGTCCCCTGCGTGCGTCTCTCTCTCAATGCCTCGCCTCCCTATTATGAGAGAGAGAGAGACAGTGACTCTAGCGAGGAGGACAAGGGTTGAGACTTGAGAGACTGCTGGGATCAGATGAGGCACTCATCCCACATGCTCCTCCCTGTCCTCCCCCCCCCCCCCCACATCCTAGACCCAATTTCACCTCCCAGCCTTGCACTCACCCTGCCCCCCAGACCTCAATCCTCAGTAGCTTCGCACTCACCCCCAGTTACTCAGCCCCATCTTCAGCAGCCTCACACCCCAGACCTCCACCCCCACTGCAGCAGCCTCACTCCCCCCCCCCATCAACCTCACATGCACTCCGCAGACCCCAGACCCATCCCCAGCAGCCTCACACTCATCCTCAAAAACTCCAGCCCTACCCCTGGCAACCTCCCACGCCACCTCATGATCCTCACCCCTTACCCCCACTCCCAGCAGTCTCTCACTCACTGGCAAAGAGCTACAACAGCAGAGCAGAGGAAGCAATCTTAATCTTAATCTTTCTGTCTCTGTCAATCTCAGACTCTTCGCTGTTGCCGACATTGATCTGCCATTAAGGCTCCCCCTGGTGCCGTTTCCCAAGAGCCGCTGCAGCACGCGGGCAGCCTGCCACAGATCCCCTTCCCACTCTGCTGACCCTGCCTCCCACGCCCACCTCTGCGCAGAATCCTCTTCCTTCCTGATTCTTCCTGCGGCCACAGGGTATTCTCCTTCTTCCGCTGCTCCACGAGGTTCTGCTGCTGCTTTAAATCTGTTTGCGATGCCACCGCGCTGCAGGGGCGGGGATGCCAGACCGGAACTGTGCGTTCATGGCACCCCCCCGAGTCACTGCGCCCTGCGCAGTCATCCCCCCCCCCAAACCAGCTATGCATTTTCAGAAGTGGACTGTGGGAGTTAATAGGAGCAGTTGATGCCAGTGCTTCCCTATCCCTTAAAAAGGGTCTCTGAGCAGCAAAATGACAACTTGTAAACATGAAGCCTTCAAGTTACTTACTATGGGGACGATGTAATAAGACCCCGTGCAAAAACAGGCGCCAGATATGAGCGCGGGTTTTGATCAGCGCGCGTGGCTGAAGATGCTGCTTCCGCGGGATGTAAAAGAAATAAATTATGCAAATGATTTGCACGCAGAAATCTGCGCACGTACGGAGAAATGCGCGTACCTAAGCCTGGTAAAGGGCCTATGTAGTAAGTGGCCCCATCTGCGCTCAAAACCCGCGCTGATAATCTGCACATAAAAGCGAGCGAGCGAACGGGTCTCCCTATTAAGCGAAAGTATGACCCCGGAAAGTATTTTTAATATTTCCTATAACTGTGCTGCAGAAAACATGGCAAATATTTTCATGGATGGTAATTGACCCTGGCAGAGCAGCGAGATAAGTGCTCAGTTGGGCACCAATCTGGATGCTTGGGTGCTGACATAGGCACTCAGCCGGGAGCGAATATGAATGCTCTGGTGCCCAGAAAGGTGCCTAGCAAATGTTGCCGCTCAGGCGCTGCGCTAGGTGCTCTACTGGCCGTGTGTCTGGCCGCTCGGGACACTGAGCTAGGCTCTCAGCTGGTCACAAATCTGACCGCTCGGACGTCGAGGAAAGCGCCTAAGGATGCACCTACCTAAGCTGACGGTTCCGACGCTGAGAAAAGCGCCCAGCTAAGCTGGCCACTCGGACGCCAAGATAGGCACTCAGCTAGGTGGTTTTCAGGACGCGTGGATGCCGACATAGGCCCCCCCCCGAGGCGGCACTGCCACTTAACTCGTGCCCTGCCCGTGGCAGTAAAAAACCCGCACTAGCATTAGCGCAGCTCTCTGCATTGCCTATGGTTAGCTAATCCCCTCCTTTGCATGCATTCAATCAGGAAAAACCGCGGGTCTATAAGCATGTTCATACGCGCTTTTTTCCTGCATACAAAACCCTTATTACATCCCCGTATAGGGCTTTGCGCAAGAAAACACGCATATAAACATGCATACATCTGCACACAAACCCCCACAGCAGCTTCAGCGCGCCTTACTGCTTCGGCCCCTACAGGAGGCATCCCTATGACCTGTAGCTCATATCTGCTGTTTACTGATGAAAAAGCTCTTTTTTAAAATAAACATTCATTTACTGCACACAAAAATATATTGGGTCTTCAGGGGTAAGCAAGCAGTCTTCTTTGACATCAATCCACTCAGGTTTTCAGTCTTTCCCTAATTAATATGCATGAGATAGCTTTGCGTTCAGTTCAAGCAGGTTGTATGCAAAATATATCTCATGCATGTGCATTAGGGATATCCTGCAAGCCCAAGCAGATTGGTGTCCACGAGGATTGAAGGTTGCCTGCCCTTCTGGGTCTTAGAATGTCTTTTTCAAAGTTGGACGTCGTTTGACACCCACCTTCACTTTCCATTTCCAGCTTTCATTCTGTTCAAGTTTCCTGCAGCATTACTTCAAAAGATAAGGGCAGAGGGGCCTGGGCAGTGGATCTCAGTTCACCGTGAGGGGTATTATAATTACATACAAATTGTGGGGGGAAAAAAAAGATTAAACAAGTTATCTTGTGTGAAAAAGTAAGTATGTGAACTGGCGGCACCTCCTTTAACGGCAATGACTTCAACTAAACGAGTCCTGTTACTATTGATCGGTCTTTCGCATTGCCCTGGAGGAATTTTGAACCATTCTTCCATACCAAACTGTTTCAGCTTTGACATATGAGGGTTTCTTCACATTTACAGCTCACTTCAGTTCTTGCCACAGTATTTTCAATAGAGTTTAGGTCAGGATTTTGCCTTGGCCAATACAAAACATGAGAGCTCTTCTTTCAGTCATTCTGTAGTAGATTTACTTCAATGTTTAGGGTCGGTGTCTCACTACACGATCCACTTTCAGCTCAGCTTCAGTTCATGGACAGATGGCCTGACAGCCTCCTCTAGAATCTTCTGATATAAAGCAGAATTCATGGTTCCATCAATGACGACAAGTTATCCAGCTTCTGATGCAGGAAAGCAGCCTCAGACCATGCTACCTCCACCACCATGCTTGATGGTCAGGATGAGGTTATTACTTTGGAAGGCAGTGATTATTTTTTGCCAAACAAAATATTTGTTGTTGTTGTGACCAAAAAGTTCACTCTTTGACTCATCTGTCCAAAGAACATTATTCTGGAAGATTTGTGCGTCATCTCGATGCTCTTTGGCGAAAATGAGACAGGCAGAAATGTTCTTTTCAGAGATCTTCCTAGCATCCTTCCATGAATTCCATCCTCATGCAGTGTTTTCCTGATGGTTGACACATGAATCCTTATGTCAGCCGCAGTGAGAGAGGTCTGCAGATCTTTAAACATTAGTTTGGGGTTGTCTGTGATTTCATGGATGATTTTTCTGGTTTGTTCTTGCGGTGATCTTGACAGAATGACCACTCCTGGGTAGAATCACAGAAGTCTTCAACGTTTTCCATTTGCAGACAATGAACGAAGATGTAATTGTAACCCTGTGCAGACAGAAGAACATCAACTACTCTTTTTATAAGTCCTCTGATAATTCTTTTGATCATGATATGATGAGTTCCCACTAACTTTTATGGTGAAGACCAAAGTCGAAATCTTTTGTATCTTTATTTAGGATGGATGCCCAAACTCAATCATGCAGATTTAGTCTGCAGGGTAGTTTACTTGATTCTTTTTTATTTAATTAATTAATTAATTCAATTAATTGTGCTAAAGAAACTAACTTACTATGTTATAGACTGATTCAGAATTAATCTTATTGTTCCTACTTTATATATTATTATATCTCAAGAAATACAGAATAGTTTACATTCTTTTTAGTGATTAAGAAAAGACTGGTTTGGGGAATTTTTGATAAAGTAAAAGTATGATTAGAATTTGATGTATAATATGTTTTTTTCATGTTCCCATGTATGAAGTTGGAAAGAGTAAGGTAATTGTTTTTATTATATTGGATTTGTATTATGGTGTCCTTGGTAATGGCAGCATATTGTGTCTTGCTGAATAAAAATGATTTTTCAAAAAAAAAGAAAAGACAGATTTCAATTAAACAAGGGTATCATAGTAAGAACTTGTCTCAACATTGTCAGGTGAATTTTCAAAAGGCCGGCGAGCACAAAAACCAGAAGATATGCAAATATGTTGGGCAGTTGTGAGCCAGGCCAATTTTAAAAGCCATCCGAGTATGTCCGTATCTCCCACTATGTGCACAATGAATAGTTCCAAAAGTAGGTCGCGGGCATGATCTGGGAGGGACATGGGCATTCTTGGATTTCACGTTGAAATTAGCGTACCACGTAACTTTACTTCTGCTAGAGAGGATGTGTAAGTAATAACATAAGGATAAATAGATTGGCGGGGTTTTAAGGGTCGGGGCTAATCGGAGAGAAGGAGGCTATTAAATTAGGGAGTTTGGAAGTCCTGTCTCTTACCTGGGTGAACTGGGAGCGAACTGGGAAAACTGGTAATGGCATTGGCACATGTATTTTAAAATCCCCCCACTTACGTGGCAGAAGCGGCATTTGCGCACATAGGTGAGCGTCCACGTAAAATTGTGTGCACATGTGCGCGCGGTCAGGCTACTTTATAACAGGCATGCATGTACGCGTGTGTGTAATAAAATGGCCACTCCCTGGGCGCAGGCTGACGAATGCATGCACATTTGCGCCCGCGTGCCTGTTTAAAAGTTACCGTCTGTAGGTGCATAATTTGATTAGGCTGAGAACTGAGGACCATGTTGGAAACCCCTGTACTAGAACAATGGTTCTCAACCCAGTTCCCATGAACTGCCTGGGCAGCCTGGTTTTCCAGATAACCTTGAGGACTATGCCTGGGATATATCTGCATACATTAAAGGCAGATATTAAATGCACATTCATTATGAGTAAAATGTACCTGTAGACTTTACATCAGTACAGACAGTTACAAAATTATCCCAAAGAGGGCAAAAATGAAAGCCCTTTTTGCAAGCAAAATGCTGGCTTACCTGCGGAAATTGACTTTTTTATTGGTGCCCACCATCTGTGTGGGCCAGAGTACCAACGTATGTCCTCAAGGGTTTGGGTTGGTTTGGATTGGATTGGGGAAGGCATTTATTTGAGTAGTTCTGAATAATCTAAACTGCTTGCATATTTTTGCCTTAAAAAATACCTGCACAAAAAAAGCAGGTACCCCATATATATCCAAATTCATTCTAATCCACCCTCTTCGCATAGAGGGTTTGAAGCTTAAATATGTATTGCTGTTCTAAACAAATCAACTCATCCCACTTTTAATCAAAAGCCACACTGCTAAACAACCAGCTGGCTCTTTCGTCAGCTGAGCCATGAACTGTCCTGAGCTGACCATTCATTATTTTCACAACCTTCTTCCCAAGCACCAGATGTGCCATGCACGTCATCTCAACACATAATTCTGTGGCTCTGACCTGGTTCCACAGTGCTTAGAAGGATCATACAACAGATGCTCTGCCACTGATGTGTGGTAGGTATGTCCTGTAGAAAGTTCTTTAGCAAATGTCGACATCATCTGAAACCTCATGTAGGCATCCCACTGATAGCTGTTGTAGGAACCACGATGTAGAATGTGGACTCCTAGCCTGAGTTGGGGTTGACACTACCTGAGGGGGAAAAACCCCCAGGTCCCCAGTGTCAGGAGGCGAGGCCGGAGGAAGACAGGGGCCAGCTGGAGCTTCGCCAATACCAGCCCACATCCCCCGCAGGTTGAGCCCTAGGGTACCGGGGCCGGCTGTTCTTGGGAGGGCCCCTGTTGAGATGTATCGGCGTAAGGTCTGAGGCAGAAGCTGGAGTGAGGTTCGAGAACAGATGGTTGGCTGGCAGGGCAGATGCCATGCCAAGGTCCGGGTGCCAGCGACTAGCCAGAGAGGTGAACACCTGACTGAGGTCAGATGGTAGGTGGCAGGCAGGCCAGGAGTGGTCCAGACCGAAGGCCCAGGGCTAGAGAGTAGCAGGCAAGGTGAAGTCCGATCCAAGGTTCAAAGGTAGGCGGCCAACAAGCAGGGTGAAGTCCGATCCAAGGTTCAAAAGCAGGCGGCAGATAAGCAGGGTGAATTCCAGTTCAAGGCTCAAAGTCAGGAGGTCCGTCCGAGGGAAAGGCACAGGAAGCAGTGGACAAGGACCAGGCACTGGAACAGAAGTCAGGTACTGGAACAGAAGACCTTCCAGAAGTAGCACAGGATCCCGATAGGAAGCGACGCAGGAGACTCGTTGCCAAGCTGTGTGGGTATGGCCCGAGGGAGCCTTAAATAGGCCGAGATGATGACGTCATCCCCCAGGGGTGGGTGCATGTTTCCCTCCATAGACCCTTTTAATAGTGGCCGGCGCTGCGCACGTAGGGAGAACCCCAGGTGGGGCCGACCAAGGAGGCCCCGGCATCCGAGAGTGCGAGTGGAGTGGAACCGGGAAGGCAGGCCGCTGCAGCCAAAGACCCAGGCACAGCAGGGAGGCATCGCCGGCCAGATGGAGCCGGCACAGGGGTTCCGTGTATGGTGAGTGCAACAGGTGTCAAGCTTCTGTGCAGCACAGACACTTGGAGAGTAGAGTGGTGCAGGGACAGACATCATGACACAGATTCTAAAAATGTGTAAAATATGTTGAAACCCAAAAGGAATGGACACCTGGCATAAGACCAAAAAAAGGAGGAAGGCAACAGGGTCAAGAAGCAAGGCGGCTGATATTTTGAGACTTTAACTACTGCTGCTGCTTTAATGGTAAAATCTTTTAGTTATTTACATTTAATTTTGGATTTCTGTTCTTCCTGTTGTGACTAGACAGCCATTTCATATCAGATTACAATAAAGTTTTACAGGCAAATCACAATAATGTAGCAGGGTTGCTGACCATGATAATGCAACACAACAAAGAGATCGTAAGTAGGTTTGGTGAAACTGCTTCACTGTTGAGTGACCGAGTATTAGGCTTGGGCATTCGTTGCTCCATTTGTATCATTTGTTTGGGCAGTACATGCATATGTCACAAATGGATGGTAGGATCACCAAAACAAATGGTGTGCATGTACGAATGTGCCGACTGCATACACGCACACCATCCATTTTGGCTTGCCTACTCTCCATTCGTGAGATTCGTACCTACTGCCAAAGCAAATAAAGCAACGAATGCACATCCCCCCCAGACAGTATCTGGACAGAGGCTGGGATTGTATTCCCAAAGCCCCAAGTCATGTAAGGCGTGGATTGACAGGAGTCAGTCAGCCTACAGTCTAACCTGGCCCAGGAGGAGATAAGCTCTTTAGTTCATGGCTCAGCTGACGAAAGAGCCAGCTTTTTATTTGGTGGGCAGAAGGCCAAACCCAGAGTTCCACAGATCAGGTGCTGCCCCCTTGAAAGCTGAGGATTCTGTTTTCTTACGCTAGATATCCTTGAGGAGCAGCGTAATCAGGAGTTGTTTTTGGGATGAGCACAGGTTTTGGGGTGGGGAGGGCTGGGATACTCTGTCATCATCTCTGTCACATAAGCAGGGCTAGGTCCTTCCTTTGCTTTGAATGTAAACGAGAGGAGTTTGAAATTGATGGAGATAGGGAGCCAGTGATGTGAGATCAGTAGAGAAGAAGCTCATTCCCGTTTTCTGCAGCTGGTGGAGGCCCTGACGGTGAGGGACATTAGGGAAGGGTCTTTCAAGAACTGCTGACCGCACGATTGCTTTGAAAGCTGATGGCTGTGGACATAGCTTTACCATGTGGAGAATTGCTAGTGCTGTTGTCTGGTTCTCCGCACTGCCAGGTGAGGAGGATGTTGTTTGCTACTCACTGAGTCCAGATGTCTCTCTTATTATGTAAAATATAATTATATGTATAGTGTAAAAGCCCAACTTTTCCCTCTAAACAAGCAAAGGAATAAATACAATTGTCAAGAAATAGATAAATAAATGCAACCTCAAAGTCCTGTGTGTGTGTGTGTGAAGCAGAATTGTGCTCATACTAAGCCAAGAATAATCTTATGGAAAATTTACAGCTAAATAAAGAAGCTCTGGGAGCTGGCAGAGCTGGAGGTCATCCAGCATCTTAAGTTAAACAGATTTATCAAGAGAAAGCATGCTTTCATACTTCCTTGTCAATCCAACATGATGGATGCTTTAGGGATAAAACTAGCGCAGCACAAAGGCAGTTGCATTCAGCGGTTTCAAAGCGTGCGACTCCTCACGCATGCATTTAGGAATCCCATTTCAATAAGGCGCCAGACCGCGCAGATATTGAAGCCCCGCAGCAAACGGGCCGACATCCAAGTGCAAGATACCCACGTACATCGTGCCATGAACATTGAGGTGTTTAATGCACACGAGTACCCTTGATTAGGGCTAACCGTGCCTTAAAGTGCACGTGTCCGCAGCATGCCTGCCGTGCATGGAGATTTGGGAAAATTAAACGTGGGCACATAGTTTTCAAACAAACCTCTCAAAAGGCCTCCCCATCCCCCCCCACCCGCTTCCTTTCGTTGTGCCCAGAAGAACACGCCTGACGAAGGTGCGCGTGTACTTTCAGGCAGCCAGAAATCCACCCGCCCAGATACGGCTGATTTAGGCGGGTTGACTCTGTTTTTCCCTATGTAAAAGAGGCGTAAGTTTTTGAAAAACGTCCCTCTTAGTGTGGAAGGGCAGCAGTGCCGTTTTATGCAACTGCTGTTTCCTGTGAGGATTAGCAAATTAATTATAGGCCCTGAAACACTGGGAAACTTGATCAGCGTGTTTCTGTCTCCTGCAAGCCACTTTCGGCAAGCTACAGTCGGAGCAGCCACTTAACTCCAGGACATGAAGGGGCATGGTGGGTGGGACAGCCCGAGGCATCCAGTACCCCCCTCTCTACGACTGGTACTCTTATTACCTAAGACTGTATCTCACCTATTAAATTAGTTTGCATGCCTTGACTGGAATCGCTCTGCTTCCTGTCCCTCCTCTTAAAGATGCAAACACCTGCCTTGTCTTACTGCCAGTAATGCAGAGTAGGTTGTGTACCCGTGTGCAGCGCAGAATTGGCGCAGGTTTCCCCTTCTGCGCAGAATTTTCTTTTTTTGCGAGGATTTTTAAGCTGCCCGACGGGCCATCAGCGGAGCCAATCCTGCTCACTGATGAAGACAAGGGAGGCGTTGGTGGGCCGCAAGTGGGTCGGGGCCGAGGATCAGTGAACAGCTGATGACATCGACAACTGTGAGTGTATGTGTGTGTGTGTGCGCAGAATAACATCACAGCAGGGTGAGTGTGATTTTGAAGCCTGTGTGCCTGAGTGGGAGTGTGTGTGTGAGCAAGGGATTTTGTGAGCGTGTGTGTTTGTGTATGAGAGGGAGCCCATGTGAAGGGGTGTGTGTGTGAATGAGAGAGAGAGCCTGTGTTCAGGGGTATTTGAATGTGTAAGAGAGAGAAGGAGCCTATCTGAGTGTGTGTTTGCCAGAGAGAGATGGAGCCTAGGGTTTATCTGTGTACACAAGAGAGAGGGTGTCTGTGTGAGTGGGTGTGTGGGCAAGAGAAAGTGAGCCTGTGTGAAGGGGGTGTGTTTGAGAGAAGAATAGAGAGAATCTGTGGTGTGTGTATGTGGGAGGGGGTATGCATGAGAGAGAGCGTGGTGTGTGAGAGGGGGTGTGTGAGAGAGGGACAGAGGGAACCTGTTTGAGGGTGCGTGTGTGTGTGTGTGTTCGCACGCTCAAAAGAGAGGCAGCCTGTGTGAGGAGGTTTGTGTGTGTGTGTGTGTGTGTGTGTAAGAGGGAGGGTGCCTGTGTGGGGGTGGGGCGTGTGAGAGTGGGACAGAGGGAGCCTGTGTGAAAGGCTGTATGAGAGAGTGGTTAAATTCTAGGAGTGGAGGACTGCAGGATGGAGATGGTGGAAGGGGTTGACCCTGGAGGGGAAGGGGAGAGATAGTGGAGGGCGGAGAAGTTAAAGCCTGAGAGAACAGAGTGAAAGGGATCTGGCCAAGGGAGTAGGGAGAGAGGGTGGAAGGGATACTCCTACAGTGTACTTCTAGGGGAATTTTGCTCAAAATATTGAAAACTCTGCATCTTTGGATAATAATTTTTCTATATTACATTTTAAGTTAATTACTCAAAGACTGTGATGCATTTTGTGCTATTCTGACCAATATAAGTTATGCAGAATTTTAAAATTTTGTGCACAGAATTCCCCCAGGAGTAGTCATGGATTTGTAGCGAGCACGTGCTGCCGATGCATCTCAGAGGCACGCCTGCCGTGAGGCCACCCAGAAGCACACAGTGCCGTCCCCGCAGGTTCAGCAGCACCCCTGAGCCAGGAATGAAAGGAATGTAGATCCGTGGTCTGCAGGCCACGGAACTGCTATCCAGCCAAGAAGAAACCCCCAAGCAAACCATAGCAGGCGCGAGGCTCTGGGATTCAGTAAGAACATTTTTAAATGTGAAACCTGTGGTGAAATTTCAACTGCTTGAGGCAGTGGTCATGGTTAAGGTGAAAACTCCTGGACCAGTTCATGACCCAGTTTCACCTATCTGCTGGTAGAGGAGCCTGAGGAGCTGATTAAAGGCAGGTGGTGGCAAGCCTTTTTTTGGCCACGTGCCCATAAAAGCCGGCAACACCGCTATTAACATGCGTGGGGGTGGGGCGGTGGTCCCTTCACTCAGCTACAGCAGCTCATGAAGAAAAATAGACACATTTGGGGCCTAATTGCTCATTCAAGAATTGTCGTTACCTGTTCCTCTCCGCCTTTTGTTCTCCTTTTACTTCCTTTTATTGTTCTCCTTTTAGATCCTTTTATGCTCTCTCCCCACCCCCTTTTTTTTTTTATTATTACACATCTGTTACACGTTAATATTCCCCTAGTTACTTATACTGTTCATTGTATTTTCCTTTCATTACCAAACTGTCGATATGTAAACCGAGGTGACGTGAACGCGAACACCGGTATATAAAACACGTTAAATAAAAATAAAACAAATAATACCTCTCCGCTCCCTCGTTTGCCTGCCTGACTGACCTGCCGCGCCGTCAGTATTGCTGGCACTTTTAAAGCTTGTGGGCGACCCGGGCTGATCTTCTGCAGCCTGAGGTTAGCCCAAGCGGCCTGCACGCTTTTGCAGACCTTTGCGGTGCCAACACTTCCGCAAAAGCTTGCTTTGCCAGTGTGTTGATTTGGTGGAGGGGGGGGTGGATTATCAGCTGCTGTAAAGCCATTGGGTACTTTTTTTTACCCACAAATTTTACATTCGTTTTCAATGCAAAATTATGCTTTGAAAATTATCCTGCCCAAACGACTCGCGGACAGTTGCACCTGCCGTTTGGTGGGCATAGTTGTGCTGAGAGAATTTACGTGCATGCTTTTTCAAACCAAAAGCCCTAAATACCCAGCCCTGCCCACAAACCCTTACCCCCTCCCCCCCCCCCCCCCCCCGGAACTTCTCTCCCCTCTGTGTATAAAAGTGCGTGTGCTTAGTGTGTCTGTGCCAAATTGTACATGCATATAGCGGTCACGCAATCTTCTAAAGGGCCATTTCCTTGGGTCAAGTCCGTTTGAATATTACCCTCTCAGGGAGCCATTTAAAAGTCATTAAGGAGCATAAAAACAAGCTTTATACACCGTGAATGGCTGTTCTAAAATCGACCCAGGCTCAGAGCTCATAAACGAATGCATATAACTCAGTTTGAATATCCTCGGTGAAGTCTACGAGTACCAAGTGCACACAGCCTTTATTGCTGTGTAGACTGTTTAAAACTACCCTTCCCCCATGCAGAACAGCGGTGCAGGTTAGCAGGCAGGATTAATGATTTCTCAGGGCTTAGATCTGTATTTAGGTTGCAGTGCAGCAGCGCCGCACACATGGAGTGCATTAGCACTGAGAAAGCACTGACATTTGTCTTGCTTGGGTCCGGTTGACGTTACACTAAAGAAGGAAACAGATCTGGCTCACATCACAAAGAGATATTTTGCATGGGGATTGTGCCATCCCGCTACATCCATTAGGAAGATGTTCCTAGAAGCTGGCAGTCAACTCTGGTCGTCTCGATTTGAGGGCAGAGTAACAGAGATGGATAAAGTACAGTCCACAGCTCCATTGATAATTAGAAGCATAGAAGGTACATCACAGTGGATAACGAGATCCCGTTTCATCAAGTCTAGCCATGTCCTCCCTCTGTCACAGATCCTGTTTAACCTCTGGCATTATAGCCACTAAAGGCCCCCTGTGCTACTATTTTGGTCTCCACCACTATCTGTTGGGAGGCTGCATTCACCACCCTTCCTGCGAACACATATTTTTTACATTTCTCTTGAGCCTATGCTCTTCCAGCCACACATTCAGGCCGATGCAATACGGATGCATTAAAAATGTACGTCCAAACTGGGCGCATGTGTTTTTAACACACGCACGATTAGCTCTCCTGGGCACCCGCAGGTTGTGCACGGAGGCCAATCCCCTATGAAAAATAAAGGGGAAACCTGATGAGGCAGGGGGCCTCAGCAGGGAGGAAAAAAAATCCTACATTTTGCTTCTCCGGTGTCTGCTCTGAAACGAAACTGGCCACACCTTAAACTCGCCACAGTGCCACTTAGCTGGATAAGTCAAAACTTATGCGGCTATGTTTAAAATACATGCGTATTTTTTGATGCGCGAACGCGGGGTAGGTTTATGTGTACTTAATATAGTCTGCGAGCATTTGCGCGCATGATATGCGCCTCCATATAGCTGCGCTCGCACATGTTTTAAAGTTGTCCTCATGATGTTTTTCAAATTAAAAATATAAGATTTGAGGCGATTATTTGCTTGCTGGTGGTATATGCATGGGAGGTGATGCACGCCTCCTGGGTCTTAACTTTAGACTTTGCAAAGCGGCGTTATCTAATTTGCATAAGGTCAGCATTAAGGATCCTGCTGTTTTTCACAGTTCTGTCCGTAGATTGCTACTGGAAATGGCTCAGTTGTGACCATGGAAGGAACTTATTATAATTAAAAAAAAAAAAAATCTTAAGAAATGTAAGGCTGCTTTCTCCTTCAGGTTTTGAAGCAATAGATGGGAGAAGGGTAAGTTGCCTGAACGGAGCCTTTGGTTTAAATCTTCTGTACTCCCTCCTTCCCCTGCTATTATGCAGGCTGTTGTCTTTATCTTACATCATTAGTGGGCCATTTTCTAAGGAATTCTCTGCGGGGAAACTGATGCTTTACCTGCCAGAAAAGCTGACTTTGAAAATTATCCTCCTCTCCAGCCGAAGCATGGAAAAGTGTGTGCGCTGTCAACAGTGTGTGTGTGTGTGTGTGTTTTTTCCGGGGGCAAAGGGGGGGGGGGGTGATTAGTGGCACTGGGAACGGGGCCAGGGCTGCATCAAGGCCTTCCCGGCAAACTGTGCACAGGGAGTTTATTTTTAACTCCCTGTGCGTATTTCCTGGCATGCAGTTTACACCTGCAAACTCTGGTTGTACTTTTGTCCCCACGGTCCCCTACCAGGCCACATATTTCCAAAGGGAAGCTCTCCAGTGAGTTTCCCTTTCAAAATGAGCTTGCAGGCCTACAAAATACCCACAGGCTCTGCGGGGAGTTTCAAAATTAGCCTGCCCGGGTTTGTTTTTTTGGAAGTCTATTGTAAATCAGCGAGTGAGCCGGCTGCAGATCACTCATGTGCCTGTGACACAACGTTCAAGTATCTTTATTTCTCGTTTCTTAACTTACATCTGCTTTCTTTTTTTTTTTAAGTGCTGGAAAGGAAGATATCCACTCGACAAAGCAGGGAAGAGCTGATAAGAAGAGGAGTTCTTAAAGAAATACCTGATCACGGTGAGAAGATTTAACTGCAGTTTACATTTGGAGTTGCAAACCACTGTGGCTTGGGGAAGAGGGTCGGTGGGATGGACGGTGGGGAGAGACACTAGCTAGTGAGAAAAGGAATGTGAGGACACCAAGGACTTGTTTCACATGGAGCCAGCAAACTGACTGCAAAGAACGTATGACAATAACGTGTGACAATCCACAAATAGGATTTTTGTCTCCTCGCCACCTTTTCTAGCTCCTTTAGAGCTCTTCCATCTCCAAATCTAACATCATGAATTAATAAAAAGAGACAGAGGATTTATTTGTGTGTGTGTGTCTGGCGGGGGGTTCACATTTATTTAAAGATCAACAAAAAATAGGTGTGTAGGAAGAATGTAGTGAGAAAGATAAGATCGGCCGCAGTGAGCCGGCATTGCTGGGTTATTCACAGACGGTGCGGGTCAGAAATGTGCTGCACACGGGATATATGTCTGAGAAGAGGAGGATGAATGCCCGCGTTGGGACTGGATGCTTAAGGCTGACTTCCCAGCGCTCCTGTGTTCTTCAGAATTTGCGGTCTGCTCCTGCCATGCAGTACCTTTCAACGTTCGGCACCTCTGCTCAGTCCCCTCCCACCATGGATGTCTGTACTATAAGATAAATTAAAAATATGACACTCTTCATCCTTCCTGAGCTCCTCAGTCTGATTCTGGCTTTTTCTCCGAGCAGCCAGGGCCCAGGACAAACTAAAGATTATTCTCTTACTGATTAGCATAAGAAGATAAGTAAAGGCGGTGCCATGCTGGGTCAGAGCAGCATCCTGTCTCCAGCAGTGGCCAGCCCGGGTCACCAGGATAAAGGACTGGCTTTCAGGGTGTGCAATCTGTGCAGCCTCCTTACAGGGGGCCATGCTGGCACCCCGCCCCCCCCCCCCCCCCATATTCACCCACATCATGTGGGCAGAGGGAAAGAGAGAGGAGGTCAGGGGATAATGGTGCTGGGTGAAGGGTAGGAAGGGGGATTGATGAGGATGCTGGGTAGGAGAGAGAGAGAGAGAGAAAGGGGGGATGCTGTGCTAGAACCGCTACCGAAGGGGGGAGCGCTGTGCCAGAGCTGCCACCATCGAAGGGGTAAAGAGGGGCGTTAATTTCAGTTTTCACACAGGACGCTGGTTAGTCTAGAGCTGGCCCTGCCAGGAAGTACTCAGTAAATAAGGATGATCCACTCATTGTCGTTCACACCAAGAAATGGCAATCGGCAAGTCTACCTGGGTAATAGTTGCTAATGGACGTGTCCTCCAGAAACACGTCCAAGCTTATTTTAAACCCATCTACGCTATGAACTTTGTCCGCATCCTCCAGCTGCATATTCCACGTGCTTAACTGCACATTGACTAAAACAATACTTTCTTAAATTTGTTTTAAATCTGCTGCTCATTGGTTTCATGGAGTTTCTGCTATTCCTAATAGGGAAATAATCTTTCCCTATGTAACCCTTACCTGGGGTGTTTAGTCCTGAGGGCCCACAATCTTACTTATAACCTGTGGGGCTGATCCAGCTAACCGACTTCCTCTCAGCTAGACTCCTGATACCTGGGGGGGTGGGATTCTTTCTATGGGGGGGGAGACTCTCGTCTACGGCCCAGACAATGAAAGAAACGTTAGTGTGTCCCTTGTGTGTGTTTTCATCCGTGGCATTCTCTGGAGGGAGATGCTGTGAATAATCAGACAGGACCATGATTTACTGATTGGTCTAAGGCAAATAAAAGCCCATCTTTAATGTACTTGTGCAGTTACAGATGAGGTCTTTACAGATGGTGTTTCACTGTGGGGAGGCGTCCTTTTCTTTCAGCACACTGGTTGAGCTTCCCGTGGTGGCGTACATTGTGCACTAAAGCTCTCCCGGAGGCTTATCCGGGATTCCTAGGTCAGGGGTCCCAGCCTAGCTTAGCGAAAAAATCCTACCTTACAGTCCGGCATCTTCCCAAACCCCCCAGCCCTGGGTCCTGGTCCCAGATTAGTGGGGATCCGAATGGGGTCTCCTCACTCTTCCTTGACGCTATAAAGCTGCTCTGGAAGGCTGACTCCTCGGGTTGAAAAGCCTTTGGGTGGGAACCTGCTGATCCAGCCTGGCTCCCGGTGAAGAGGGGGCGGCTTAAAACCTCTTCACAAACAAAAGGTGCAGTTTCCGTCATGAAAAACAGGCTACACCTCGGCCATCAAACATCTCACTCGGGGGAGATCTGTCGCCGGTCTTGCCCACCTAGGGAGTAGAGTGGTGCTCATGGGTCTTTCTTATCGACCTGCATACTTAGGGATCCTCTGGCAGGCTGTGCACGGAGGCCAATCCCCTACGAAAAAAAAAGGGGAAACCTGATGAGGCAGGGGGCCTCAGCAGGGAGAAAACAAAATCCTAAAACAGAGAGGAGAGCTGTACTAAAAAAAAAGTGAGCAGAGTGACTGAGAGGAAGAAAGGAGGCAATGGGACTGGGGTTAACCGTATGAGGGGAAGGGCAGAGGGGAGAAAGGAGGAGACAAGAATGAAAGAAGAAAAGCAGGATAAAGAGGGAGAAGAGGAATCCACGACTGCCTTGGTTAGGGGGAGTAAGAACAGGGGAGAGAGGACTCCCAGAAATCATGCTGAACTAAAGGTAGAGAGAGGGAGCGAGATTGGCAGGATGGAGGACGGCCATGGTCCAGGAGGGAAGAAGGGAAAGACGTAGAGCCAACAGCCAGGTGTGGATGTGACATTAAACACCTGGAGGTCGGTTTTAAAATGAGTGCGCGTCACCCATTCCCACACACATTGCATGTGCGGGAGGATACGCTAGGAGTTTAATTGTGCGCCCACTCACGCGCGTATGTTTTAAAATGCACCGACCGCGCATTGGTAGGCTCCTAATTTGAAGAGGTTACTCGGGCCCGGCGAACGCGCATGCGTCTGCCTTAGGACCCTGTCGGCTTTTACGCGCGTATGTCAGCGCATTTTAAAACATATTTCCAGTTTTGCCAATGGTCCAGCAGTTTGTAGCGAGGTCTCTCTGACCCCTCTGGTTCTTCATCCTGCACACCCCCCCCAGTTGACCCGGACCCCTCACCCTGATACCTACAGTCTTGCTCCTCGTCAGGGGCATCAGTAAAGTGATGCAGATATCTAGGGTACGCACGATGTGGGTTTCGGTTTTACAATTTAGAGTTACATGCGCAAGTCTTGGTCCTGCCCCAGTATGCCCCTTTCTGCCCCCTTTCTGCCCCCTTATTCCTTATGCATGTATTTTGCGGCTTTTTAAAATCCGCGTTGCTCGCCCGTGGCCTGCATATGCGCCTACGTGGGCATTTTTTTGCACAAACAACGCTTTTAAAATCGACCTGAAGGCTATTTAGGGGAAGAACCAGACAGACATGGAGATCTCATTAGCTTTCTTCCTTTTGAAATGCCCGCTAGTGTTTTTTGCTTTTTCTAAAATCGAAATTATTTTTTATGACTGTCATTTTCTGCATGCGTTTGTAAGAATCATACAAGAAAATAATAAAGTACGAAGGCTAAAAGGGGCTCAGTTTCCAGGGCCAGTAATTTTCAGAACGATATTTGAAAACAGCTCTTCCCCATCAGTGAGGGTAAAAGTGTCTGTGCTCTGAACAGCAGGCAGACTTTTACCTGCGGGAATAAGAGAGCAGGTCTCGATTGGAAGAGGGAACGTGCACGCAGAGATTTAATTCTGAAATCCTCGTGCAATACTTTCACGCGTCTACTGCGCTCCAAAGCCGATGAAAAGTATTCAGGAACAAAAGTGCCTGCTTTTCCCCAACCAGCCCAGGTTTTCAAAAGGAAACTCTGCGGGCACTTTCCCTTTGAAGATTCGATTGCAGGTCCGCAGGTACCGGGGCTGATTTTCTGCCAGGTCGCACCGAGCTGCCGACCTGGGGCTTTTCTGAACTTCCTTCCTTTTCCCCATTGCAGCTGGAGTGGGAGCTGGGAGGCCACCGTTGGCCTCAACCTTCAATTACGAGGGCACTTTTTAAAATAACTCAGGAAAGTGCCCTAACGATTTATTCAGTTTAGATCAGCAAGCATGATTTAATAGGAAGTTTCATACATTATGGATTATTCTGGAGCGCATATCATTACTTATTTTGTTACGGCATGCAGAAAGTTAAAGAGAAGTGTGTGGAGGGTCCACAAAGCCTTGTAAGGCTGAAAAGGGGGTTCACGTTCCCTGGAAGGTTCTATCCCCTCTGTCTCTCCTGCTGCAAGCAGCCCTAACCCGTTTAGCCTGATTTCATAGGGGAGCTGTTCCATCCCCTTTATCACTTTTGTCGCCCTTCTCTGTACCGTTTCTGGTTCCACTAAATCTTTTTAAGGTGGGGCAACCATAGATCTGTAGAGAGGCATTATGATAGTCACAGCTTTATTCTCCATTCCTCTCTGAATAATTCCTAACATTCTGTTTGCTTTTTTGACTGCTGCTGCACACCGAGCTGAGGATTTCAGTGTAACGTCCACAGTGATTCCAAGGTCCTTTTGCTGAATGGTAAGAACATAAGAACATAAGAACATGCCATACTGGATCAGACCAAGGGTCCATCAAGCCCAGCATCCTGTTTCCAACAGTGGCCAATCCACTGATGTGGAATCCAGCATTGCGTGTACACACAGTTAGGATTATTTTACCACACGTACATCACTTTGTACATTAAATTTCATCTGCCATTTAGATACCCAGTTTACCCAGTCTCACATGAACCTCCTGCAATTTCTGACAGTCTGCTCATGTTTTAATTACTTTGACTAATGTTCTGTCATCTGCAGATTTGATAACCTTACTCATTGCCCCCTTTTCCAGATCATAAATGAATAAGTTAAACAACTGGTCCCAACACAGATCCCTGAGGTTCTCCACTATTTATCACTCCATTTGGAAAACCGACCATTCAGTCCTATCCTTTCTTTTCCTAACCTCTAACCAGTTAGCAGTCCACAATAGGGCACTGCCTCCTATCCCATGACTTTTTAATTTTCTTAGGAGTCTCTTATGAGGGACTTTATCAAATACCTTCTCAGAATCCAAATAGACTATATTGACCAGCTCACTCATATCCACATGCTTATTTACACTTTCCAATAATTTTAATAGATTAGTAATTCATAACTTCATTCTCCTAAATCCATACTGGCTCTTCCCCATTAAGTCATGTTTATCCATATGCCCAATCATTTTGTTCATAACAATAGTTTCCATCGCTTTCCAAGCTACTGCTCTGTAGTTTCCTAGATCACGATTTTAAAAATTGTCATTACATTGGCTACTCTACTCAGGTACAGTGGCAGATTTGAGTGACTGGCTACAGAACAGTAGTAGCAAGTCTGCCGTTTTATATTTGAGTTCCTTCAGAACTATGTGGTGAATCCCATCAGGTCCTAGTTCTATGTTCTATGTCCATGTTCTATGTAAAAAAACCCAGGTCTAACTTCCCAGACCAGGGCAACCTCTTTCGTTACTTGTAAACCGGACTGATTTGTATTGCATACAGGAATTCCGGTATATAAAAATTTAAAATAAATAAATAAATAAATAAATAGTGATTTGGTAGTTTGTCAGTTTGTTCTAGCACCTCTTCCAGATTCACGAGAGGTTTATATTTAAAGATATCCGGCTAGGTAAGTTAGCCCGCATCCTGCCCAACACTTAGCTGGATAAATGCATATCCAGCTAAGTAGTGGCTGCTGAACATGGCTGAATATTGAAAAAGCGCCATTTAAGTGGATAAGTCCATGGTTATCTGGTTAATTGGCACTGAATATCATCATGTCACCATAAGGCTCGCCCTTTGACATCACCATGTCACTGTATCATGTCACCATAAGGCTCGCCCTTTGACATCCTGTTGTATGTAAACCAGTGTGATATTTTGAATCGAATATCGGTATAGAAAAATAAAGATCAACCTCACAGTGATTTGTTTCAGTCTTCTGCAAAGAATGGTTCCAGTGTGGGCAACTCCCCGTGACCTTTTCATGGAACAGCTGGTCCCAGATAAAACTTATCTGGCTAACTTAGTTGGGATATTCAGTGGCACAGCTGCACCGCTGAATTTATCCTGAGGCCAATATTCAAAAGCCATTTAGACGCATAACTGAAAATGGCTTAAATGATTTATCCGGCTAACTTAATTAGCCACTCCGCAGTTGAATATTGACCCCCTAAGTTTTAAGTTAGCTAGATAAGTTTTATCTGGCTAATTTTAGACCTGCTAACTTAACCAATAAGTCAGAATATTGGCACTTATATGGCTCAGTGAGCTGGATAAGTAGCTCTTCCCCATTACGCCCACATCCCACCCAACACATAGCTGGATAAATGCATATCCAGCTAAGTAGTGGCTGCTAAACGTGGCTGAATATTGAAACAGCGCCATTTAGCTGGATAAGTCCATGCTTGTCTGGTTAATTAGCTCTGAATATCAGCCTCATCGTGATTTGTTTCAGTCTCCTGCAAAGAATAGTTTCAGTGTGGGCATCTCCCCATGACTTCTTCATGGAGAAGCTGGTCCGGGAACTGACGATAGGTGGATCCATTTTAGAACTAACTCTTATTGGAACACAAGATTTGGTGCAAGAGGTAACAGTAGTGGGGCCACTTGGCAAGAGTGATCATAATGTGTTCAAATTTGAGTTAATGATTGGAGGGAGAACATTAAGCAAATCTACTGCTCTAGCATTTGATTTTCAAAAGGGAGACTTTGATAAAATGAGGAAAATAGAAAAAACTAAAAAGTGCAGTCGCAAAGGTAAACAATTTACAGCTGGTGTGAACATTGTTTAAAAATATCATCTTGGAAGCCCAAACCAGATGTATTTCATGCATTAGAAAAGGTGAAAGGAAGGCCAATTGACGGCCAGATGCCAGAGGTGAAAAAGGCTATTTTAGCCAAAAGAACTTCTTTCAAAAATTGGAAAAAGGATCCACCTGAAGAAAATAGGAAAAAGCATAAGCATTGGCAAATTAGATGTAAAACAGTGATAAGGCCAGAATAGTGAGAATTTGAAAACAAACTGGCCATTGAAGCAAAAACTCATAATAAAACCTTTTTAAAATATATCCAAAGTAGGAAGCCTGTGAGGGAGTCAGTTGGACCATTAGATGATCGAGGGGTTAAAGGGCCACTTAGGGAAGACAAGGCCATAGTGGAAAGCCTAAATTAATTCTTTGCTTCGGTGTTTACTGAAGAAGATGTTGGGGAGAAACCCCTGCTAGAAATTGGTATGTAATGGTGATCATGATGATTCAAAAGAACTGAAAGTAATCACGATAAACCTGGATGATGTAATAGAGCAGATTGTCAAATTAAAGAGTATCCAATCACCTGGACCAAATGGTTTACATCCCAGAGTTCTGAAATAACTTAAAAATGAAATTGCAGATCTATTACTAGTAATTTATAGCTTATCATTAAAATTATCTATTGTATTTGAAGATTTAAGGGTGGTAAATGTGACTCTAATCTTTTCTAAGGGCTCCAGGAATGATCTGGGAAGCTATAGACTGGTGAGTCTGATATCAGTCTGGGAAAAATCAGAGAAACTATTTTAAAGAATAAAATCACAGAACATATAGAAAAGTATAGTTTAATGGGACACAGTCAGCATGGATTTATCCAACGGAAGTCTTGCTTCACCAATCTGCTACACTTTATTGAAGGGTTTAATAAAAATGTGGATAAAGGTGAGCCAGTTGATATAATGTATCTGGATTTCCTGAAAGCATTTGACAAAGTCCCTCATGAGAGACTTCTGAGGAAATTAAAAAGACATGGGATAGGAAGCGATGTATTATTGTGGACTGAGAACTGATTAAAGGATAGGAAGCAGAGGTTAGAAATAAATCAGTTTTTTCAGTGAAGAAAGGTAAACAGTAGAGTGCCTCAGGGATTTGTAATGGGATCGGTGCTTTTAATATATTTATAAATGATCTGGAAAATGGAACAATGAGTGAGATGATCAGATTTGCAGATGACACGAAATTATTCCGAGTTGTGCAATTACTAGTGGATTGTGAGAAATTGCAGGAAGACCTTATGAGACTAGGAGACTGGGCATCCAAATGGCAGATGAAATTTAATGTGGGCAAGCGCAAAGTGATGCACATGAGGAAAAGTAACCCACACTGTAATTACACGATGTTAAGTTCCATATTAGGAGCTAATCACCTAGGTAAAGGATCTGGGCATCGTGGACAATACTTTGAAATCCACAGTTTAGTATGCGGCAGTGATCAAAAAAGCAAACAGAATGATAGGAATTATTAGGGAAGGAATGGAGAATAAAATGGAAGATGTCATAATACCTCTGTATTGCTTCAAGGTGAGACTGCACCTAAAGTGCTGTGTGCAGTTCTGGTCACCACATTTCAAAAACGTGTAGCTGAATTAGAAAAGATACAGAGAAGGACAACTAAATGATTAAGGGGATGGAATGACTCCCCTATGAGGAAAGGCTAAAGAGGTTAGGGTTGTTCAGCTTGGAGAAAACGGCTGAGTTGGTATATGATAGAGGTCTGTAAAATCTTGAGTGGAATAAAATGGATAAATATTAATTAGTTATTTACTCTTTCAAAAACTACAAAACTAGGGGACACTATGATGTTAGTAAGTAGCACATTTAAAACAAATTTATTTATTTATTTATTTTTAGTTTTTATAAACCGACGTTCCTGTATAATATACATATCACACCGGTGTACAAAGAAGTAAAACTGTCGCCTCGGGGGCGGCTTACATTGTAACAATTAACAGAGAAACATAAAGGAGCATAAAGGAGCTTAAAATCATAGACAAATTATTTTTCTTGGCACAGTTAAGCTCTGGAATTCATTGCCAGAGTATGTGGTAAATAGAGCTAGTTTAGCTGGGTTCAAAAAAGATTTGAACAGGTTCTTAGATGATAAGTCCATAAACTGTTATTAACCAGATAGACTTCGAGAAAGCTATTAATTATCCTTGAGCGTTAACAGCATGAGGTCTGTCTGTGTTTGGGGTACTACCAGGTACTTGTGACATGGATTTGCACTGTTGAAAACAGGATATTAGACTTGATGGACCCTCTATTTGACCCAGTATGGAAGTTATGTTCTTACCCTCTGCAATGAAGTCTGAAGAAAATAATTTATTCAGTTTTTCTGTAATGGCTTTATCCTCCTTGAGTACCCCTTTCTTGCAGGCTTCTTATTTTTTGTTGTCCTTGAAAACATTTTTATTAGTAGTTTTTACCTATTTGGATAGTTTCGCCTCATACTTTCTCTTGGCCTGCCTTATTAATGTTTTATAGTTAATTTACTAGTGCCTATCCTCTATCTTCTACATTAGATCTTGCATTCCATGTTTCAGAGGTTGCCTCTTTAACAGCACCATTTAGCCATATTAGCAGACATTTTGTTTTCTTTCAACATTTTCTAATTTGTGGAATACATTTTATCTGGGCTTCCAGTATGGTATTTTTAAACAGTTTCCATGTCTCATGTAGATTTTTAATTCTCCGAACTATTCCTTTTAGTTTCCTTCTAATTAATCTCATCATTTTATCAGTTTCCTTTTTTTAAAGTTAAATGCTACTGTAGTAGTTTTATTTTTTATTCTTGTTCCAGTGATTGTCAGATGTGATTGCACTATGATCATTATTGCCAAGCAGCTCCACCTCCATTTCCCTTTGTACCAGGTCTTGCATTCCACTGAGAACTAGACCTAAAACAATTCCCTCTTTTATAGTCAACTGTTTTGCTGGTGCTGCCATTTTTTAAAATTCTATTTATATTTCTCCCACACTTTGCAGTTATTGTCACATAGAAACATAGAAATGACGGCAGAAGAAGACCAAATGGCCCATCCAGTCTGCCCAGCAAGCTTCCCCGACCCCTTCTCTCATACTTATCTGTTTCTCTTAGCTCTTGGTTCTAATTCCCTTCCACCCCCACCATTAATGTAGAGAGCGGTGATGGAGCTGCATCCAAGTGAAATATCTAGCTTGATTAGTTAGAGGTAGTAGGGGTAGTAACCGCCGCAACAAGCAAGCTACACCCATGCTTATTTGTTTTTACCCAGATTATGTTATACAGCCCTTATTGGTTGTTTATCTTCTCCCCTGCCGTTGAAGCAGGGAGCTATGCTGGATATGCGTGAGGTATCAGTTTTTTTCTTCTCCCCTGCCGTTGAAGCAGAGAGCCATGCTGGACATGCATCGAAAGTGAAGTATCAGGCACATTTGGTCCAGGGTAGTAACCGCCGCAACAAGCCAGCTACTCCCCGCTTTGTGAGTGTGAATCCTTTTTTCTTCTCCCCTGCCGTTGAAGTTATGCTGGATATGCGTGAAGTATCGGTTTTTCTTTTCCCCTGCCGTTGAAGCAGAGAGCTATGCTGGAAATTCGTGATGTATCAGTCTTTCTCCCATGCCGTTGAAGCAGAGAGCCATGCTGGATATGCGTCGAGAGTGAAGTATCAGGTACATTTGGTTTGGGGTAGTAACCGCCGTAACAAGCCAGCTACTCCCCGCTTTGTGAGTGCGAACCCTTTTTTCTTCTCCCCTGCCGTTTAAGCAGAGAGCTCTGCTGGATGTGTGAAGTAACAGTTTTTCTTCTCCCCTGCTGTTGAAGCAGAGAACTATGCTGGATATGCATTGAAAGTGAAGTATAAGAATGGAGTGATCAAGATAGTTGAAAGGCATCAGGAATAGAGGAAGGTGGAGGTAGTAATTTGGTTATTTGGTTTGGGGTAGTAACCGCCGTAACAAGCCAGCTACTCCCGTCTTTGTGAGTGCAAATCCTTTTTTCCACATTTCCTCTTGCTGTTGAAGCTTAGAGTGATGTTAGAGTCACAGTAAGCATGTGTATGTTTATTGAATAAGGGTATTGTCTCCAGGCAGTAGCCATCATTCTGGCGAGTCACCTACTCTTCATTGGCGGCCTCTTGACTTTATGGATCCACAGTGATTATCCCACGCCCCTTTGAAGTCCTTCACAGTTCTGGTCTTCACCACTTCCTCCGGAAGGGCATTCCAGGCATCCACCACCCTCTCCGTGAAGAAATACTTCCTGACATTGGTTCTGAATCTTCCTCCCTGGAGCTTCAAATCGTGACCCCTGGTTCTGCTGATTTTTTTCTTATGGTAAAGGTTTGTCGTTGCCTTTGGATCATTAAAACCTTTCAAGTATCTGAAAGTCTGTATCATATCACCTCTGCTCCTCCTTTCCTCCAGTCTGTATCATATCACCTCTGCTCCTCCTTTCCTCCAGGGTGTCACAGTTGCCAGAAAGGCTATCATGCATAGAGGATTTTTCCTATAGGAAAAAAATCCCCCCAAAATGCTGCCATGCCAACTTTAAAAAAACAAAAACTCTTTAATTACATTATGGTTAAAAATCAGTGCAGGAAATAAAAGCAAAATACAATTGACCACAAGATTTTCCCCTAACATTCAGACATCTTTTAATGTTTAAATACAGACAAGAAACATCACTTTGTCTAGATGCTGATAAAACAACCAATCCAAAACATCACCTGAAGCAAATGTCTGCATGGCACCTTGTCCCTTATCCATCAGATAGTCAAACCATTTTACATTTTTTGGACATCAACAGGTAGTGATGAAATATATAATTCCCATATTTTATAAAAGATCAGCTGTGATCTTACTGCCTTCATAACTGACATCTTAAATTCCATGTACCTTAGATCTAACATACCCGCTCTCCGCATTGTAGCATGTGGCTCCTCTTTCTCCATTCATTTTACTTAATGGTTTTACATACACAAGTCAGAGGAATTAACTGCAAATTCGATATGACTGATGAATTTCTATCATTTGAATCAATAAAAGGTACCAACAAAAGGAGTTGATACTGCAAAGCAGTAGAGACTGCTTTGTAGTAATCAACCCACCCCGCCCTGAGTTGAAAGTGTCCCCTCTTCCAGTGGTATAGATATATATAGCATCTCACATTCTCTCCCCCCCCCCCCCCCGATAACAGCGGTTATGCATTATGACCTGCTATAATATACCATGAGCATTAAAAAAAATAATGTGCCGTGCGTTGCAATATTTATCTATGTGGTAACTCTACAATTTGCCTAACCACGCCCATTTTAACCACTATATTTCTAGCATTTTGATGAATCTAGGAGAATGTATGATATTTACCAACAAATATGTTTCCTGATAAATGTCATAGACTTAGAATACAAAAAGATGATGATGTTAGGATCCTTTTACCAGTAATTATAGCTGTAACATGTAAAACATGTAACCCCTGGGCTACTGTCTGACCACAGGACCCCAAAGACCACACCTCAGTTATGGGCTTAAGCCGTTAATTTACCTCCTGATGTTAAGCATCTCTGAAAGACCAAGATTCCCTGCCGGGGCGCGGGGAGGGGGAAAGAGATTATCTTCTAGGCCCTGAAGGTTGTTCAGTAATTAATTGAGCATCCCAATAAATTCCATTTTAGTCTCTTCTCTACAGCACTAATAATCCCGCTGAAAGCTGATATGGTTTCCAATTTAGGGCTAGATTTTATCAAAATATCACATGCGATAGGAAGAGGGGCATGTTTTATGGTAATAGCCTATTTATCGCAATGTGTATTATCTTAGCACTTCACATAGGTATTACCACAAAGTGCATTACCCAGGTAGAGAGTCCATCAAGCTAGGTTGAGAGAACATTGTTCAAATCTCATCAGACATCAAATCTTCACAAGAGTGTACTGTTCTGTTCGTACGTCTCACTCTGCATGGCAAAGTGGCCCCTATCCCCTACACTACTACTTAAACCTCACCTCGAGTTACTAGGTGAGCCTCCTATAGTAGCATAAATAGCTGCTTACTGTGGTGCCACCCTCAGAGGTGCTCTCTCTCTCCTCTCCCTTTTCCTCTCTGCCTTAATGCATATGAAAATGCCATAATGCAAGTTGGAATATAACTCTAGATTAAGCATGGAAAGTTGATGAAATGATATCATTACAAGTTCCGGTTCTTTACAGCTTCAGAACCTCTAATAAATTTGTGAATCTAAGCTTCCCATTAACTTATTCTGTTACTGATGACAATTGATTTTTCCTTATTCTTATTCCATTCCAATTAATGAGGTAGTTTTGGAGCTTCCTCCCAGAATTTGGTGTATAGAATGAATTTTCCCAGTTTTTTGATGTACTACTATAAAGTCCCATTTCTCATACCTTTTGTCCAGTTGTCTCACAAAGTACTCCTTCTCCTCTGTACTTCCATAATTGATATCTGGTTGGTACCTTCTTATCTTTCCTTCAACATCTTGATGATGCGGTTGTGATTTACACCAGACGCGTTCCTCCTCCATATTCCTTTCCTCCCCAGGCAATGGACTAGCAAATAGTCTATTGGTTCTCTCTGGATGACAGATGCCACTTCTCTTGGATGGCAAACATTGAGCACCTAAGCCTTAGAGTACTCAGGCATGTTGATAAAATAAGACCTTAAATAGGGGTAACCCAAAACAGAAGAAGAAGGGTGGACAAAACTTCCATTTCCAAAACCAAAAGGTTCCCAAAAGACATGGTAAGGTTAGTCAAAGGTATCCTTTCTACTTTCCCTGAATGGTTCTTATTCTTAGAGACCCTTTTCTAAGGAAAATAACCAAACGAGCCAGCATAGTGACATGCTGCCCCTACCAGTAATAACTGAAAAGTCCACACCTTAAAATGGTGGTATGGGTTTATATACTCTAGGGTTACTACCATTTTAGTTTCCCACATGGGGGAGCTAAAACCCAATAATATCACTTCTCCTGTTCCCCTCTCACACTGGGACAATCCTATAGGGTTCTCTACAAACACCTTCCCAAATCATTTCTCATGGGCAACGAATTAGAGTAGCATTATCTTCTTTACATTTTAGGAATTTTCCAGACCCTGCTATATCAGACTTAAATGCCTAGAATGGTTGAGGACTGTTTTATGCCTAATTCTCAACTGAAGCTCTCGCAAACCCACATTTTCAGTAACCTTTTAGACTACTGAATTAAAGTTGTACATATCCCCTTCCTTCTTCTCTACATTTAAATCCTTTTTCCGTACATATGCTAATAGTGTGAAGATTGTGTATGTTTTAAGCATATTCAGAAACTTATAGAGACACAATTGTGAGCTTCTGTTAGTTTTATATATTTATATTAAATTCCAAAAGACTGGAGAGGTGTATTTACATACTTTGAGGTCCATATTCAGTCACTATATGCATAGCAACGTTAGACCTAGATAATTTAGCTGGCTGACTCAGCTTCTCTCAGTTAACCCCTTCCCTCCCCTGTACAGCCTTACCTTAGTTGGCTAGAATTTAGCTGGATATATGTCCGAGCATTCATTTAGTCGACTAACTTCTGAGTTAATTGAATGCTTCTGAATATGGACCTCATTAAGTTTAAACCTTGTAAAGATACAGGGGTAGATTTTTAAAAAAAAGCGCGTTCGCGTACTTTTGTTCGCGCACCAGGCGCAAACAAAAGTACGCTGGATTTTATAAGATACGCGCGTAGCCGCGCGTATCTTCTAAAATCCTGGATCGGCGCGCGCAAGGCTGCCGATTTTGGGCAGCCGGCGCGCACCGAGCCGCACAGCCTGTCTCCGTTCCCTCCGAGGCCGCTCCAAAATCGGAGCGGCCTCGGAGGGAACTCTCTTTCGCCCTCCCCTCACCATCCCCTCCCTAACCCACCCCCCCGGACCTATCTAAACACCCCCCCTACCTTTATCGATGGATTTACGCCTCCCGGAGGGAGATGTAAATCCACGCGCGCCAGCGGGCTGCTGGCGCGCCGAGACCCGACCCGGGGGCGGTTCCGGAGGGCGCAGCCATGCCCCCGGAACGCCCAGGCCTGAAACCACGCCCCCGGGCCCGCCCCCGAAACGCCGCGTCCCGCCCCCAAAATGCCGCATCGTTCGGCCCCGCCCCGACACGCCCCCTTCCAAAAACCCCGGGACCTACGCGCGTCCCGGGGTTCTGCGCGTGCCGGCGGCCTATGGAAAATAGGCGCGCCGGCGCGCAAGGCCCTGCTCGCGAAAAATCCGGTTGGATTTACGCGAGCAGGGCTTTTAAAATCCGCCCGACAGTTTCTAATTTGAAGATATGCAAAGAATTCTTTCTTTTGGAAACCTTAACTCCATTAAACAATAATCAAATGACTGTAGGCACCCTGTGTTTTTTTTTTATCAGAAAGTCTTTGATTATTTTAGTTTGTAATGCCTCAAACCTTCTAAACACCAGATATATGTATTCAGGCTGAAACAATAAGTCACCAAATAATGGCAGAACTTTTCAATTTGTCGTGTGACACTTCATCAAGTTCCTTGAAAATGTCCACATATATCTTGCAGATTTGACTAGCGTAGATAGTAAAAACTCTTGTGGCAACTCATCATTTCCAGCATGTAAAATATATATCTGGCTTACTGGAGAGGCTGATTGGTTAACCAGTCACCCCTAAATCTCAATAAGCATGCTATGCTGTAATGTTTAAAACTGGGAAATCCCACATCATCATCTCTGGGCACCATCAGCTTTCAAATTGGCAATCTTGGCCTCTTATCTTTCCATAAATAATATTTATTATGCATATATTTGTTTAAAGTAAAATCAATGGGAGCATTTGCAAAACATACGACAGTCTAGGAGACAGAATCATCTTAATAAGAGCAATTCTACCTTGTGGTGTCAGTGGAAATTGTATCCAGTTTTGTAACTTCAATTTAAAATCGTGAATGATGGGGTAAACATTACAAGTATACCACATCACTGGATCCATGTGGCTCCTTAATCCCAAATACCTGATACTACTATCTACCACCCACTTTAATGGAAAATTAACCCATTTCACTTCCAGTTTTCCCATAATATATCCAAAGTTTCTGATTTTTCCAAATTCAGTTTAAGATCTGAAAAACGACTGTCATTCTCAAATACTGTCAAAGCAACTGGCAAAGATGTCTTAGAATTGCAAAAAGAAAAATTGTCAGTGATTTATTACCAATTAATGCCAGTGATTTTAACTTCTTGTTCCAACTTAAGAATTAAGGGTTCTAAAGTTGAAATAAATAAGTGTCAAACAGGGTCAACCCATATTCAGTGCAAATGGCTCCGAAAGAAATCCATTAGCATAAACTTGAGCTGTTGGATTAGAGTATAGAACGTTGATGTGATTGTAAATTGGACCAAGAACTCCATTGCTTGAATGTGCACACTTTAAAAATGAGCTGGAGACTACTGAAAGCATTCTCGGTTCAGATCCTATAAGCAGTGTTTCAACAATCTTGCTCTTTGCCCATGCTTCCACCGATATAAGGAGTCCACCTCTGTAGTCTTGATGTCCTGTGGCGATATAAAATTTGCATTTCATATTTCAGTCTTTTGGCAAGAAGTCTGTCCTGGTTTAATAATGATGTAGGTGTCTATGAACCCAGATTTGTAAAATCTCTTCCCTGCTTTGGTTATTACTGTAAGAGTTGAATTTTTTTTTTTAGTGTATCTGGTATCTGACCCATTTTAGCCATTTCTTCAAAAACGTTCTCTTAACTGTCCAAAACCTGGACATTTAACATTTTAAAGGGCCTGTATCACTGTATGGGCAGATAAATGGGCTTTTAGAAAAACAGCCCGGGGGGATTGTGCATGTAAAAGTGCGCGCAGAAGCGATTTCATATGTCCTTTATCGCGTACTGGAAAGAGGTGTTCATGGGGGGCGGAGTTGGGGGCGGGGCAACCGTTTATGTGTATATTTTCAGCTTTCGAAGCATGCGCATAAATGTCCATGTACACATATCCCCGCCCCCCACTCCTAAGCAGGCATCAGTGTGCGTGCATAGGCCGCACTGGGCGCTGTGTACACTCGCTGATTTTTAAAGCAGACTTTTAAAGCAGACTTTTAAAGCAGGTAAAAGCAGACTTTTAAAGCAGGTGAAAATCTGGGCCGAATTCTAAGCACACTTTCTGCATGCAGAATTCAGCCCTACACGGGCTTCTATAAAATTTACCCTCCTTATAGAAACTAACATCTAGAGACTATCAGCTCCATATGACCTGAATCTGGGTGATTCTATAATAACCTTAGACATTTCTTGGTGCATTGATTACTTCTGATTCCACCTGTGACAATTTTAGAACCTGTAAATTAGCCGTAAAAAGATTCCTACCTTCTACATTATCAGTTTCTGCTGTATACAGCTCCTTATAAAATTGCCTTAAAATGCCACAGATTATTGATGGTGAATTTTGGAGTTCTCTTTATTTTATCTTTCATAACTGATATAAATTTAGATCTGTTTTGTGTTCTGACTAAATTTGCCAACATTATGTTTTGTTTCTGTATAAAAGGAACTTGTATTTCAAAGAGTGCAATGCATGGGCTTTAGTAAATTATTTACTGCTTTTGTGTGTGACTTCTGTGAATAATATTATCTTTACCACATGCTGACTCTCTGCTAGACATCTTTTTTTTTTTTTGTATATGTTAAGTAACTTTCCTGGTTTAATTATATCCTTTTCTCATGTTTTTGCTGTAATACAGTTGGCAATTTCTCCACTAATAACAGCTTTAGCAGTCTCCCAAAATATTGGATTACTTTAATGCTGCTCATGAAGTCATGTTGTTGCCATTTCCCTTCTAGAAAGAGCTTGAATGTCTTGTCCTTCCTTAATCAAGGGGACATTCTCCAACAACTTGCCATCCCATCTTCTCATGCTTGTGCCTAATACACAAGAAAGTGGACAGTGATCGGAGATCACCAAAGCTTCTCTGTTAGCCATAGAAAGCCTAGAAAATAAAGCTTCTGATAGCCATGCAAAATCAGTTTGTGGTTCTGTTCCATGCACCCTAGCATAATAATTAAAGTTCTAACATTTTGAGATTTTCACACTAAAATTGAATCCCTTGATGTTCCCTTATAGACCTCAGTTTACTATTACATTGCCTGTCCTCTCCCTCCATATCAAAACAATTGCTGGTCCCACAGATAAAATTTGAGCAACCGATGTTGTAAAACAAAAGTGCTTATTTTAATTTGGGATGTAGATAGATGCCAGAATAATTAATTTGCCAAATAACTTCACTAATACAATGGCATAGCAAGGTCTACAGTGGACTTTTCACTCTGAAAAGACACTTTTGTTTATCAGTTTGGCTTTTTGTGGTTCCCTTTGTAGAAACCACCTGTGCTATCCACTTCCATTTTAGTTAAATATATCTAACGTGTATGCTTCTTGCAAGAATGCTATATGAAATTTTAGTCTGTTCCAACGCATTAGCACTATTTCTCTTTGATTGGCTAATCAAGCAACATTCCAGGGCAGATTTTTAGAAAGTAAGCACACATACTTTTGTTCGCGCAACCGGTGCAAACTAAAGTACACCGGATTTTAAAAGAAAATCCGGGGTCGGCGCATGCAAGGCTGTGCAAAATCGGCAGCCTGCGTGCACCAAGCCACACAGCCTGCCTTCGAGGCTGCTCCGAAATGGAGCGGCCTCGGAGGGAACTTTCTTTCCGACGCCCCCGCCTTCCCTTTCCTGCCCCTAATTAACCCGCCCCCTGGCCCTAACTAATTCCCCCCCCCCCACCTTTATTTCAAAAGTTACGCCTGCCAAAGGCAGGCGTACCTTGCGCGCGCTGGCGCGCCATGTTCCGGTCCAGAGGCTGTGTCCATGCCCGGCTGCACCCCAGAATGCCCCCGATGACGCGCCGGCCGTGACACGCCCCCCGACACGCCCCCAGGAAAGCCCCGGGACTTACACGCGTCCCGGAGCTTGCACGTGCCGCCGGGGGGGGTGGTGGAAGGGGCAGCTTTTCAGGCGTTACGCGCGTACCCCTTTGAAAATCTGCCCCTTAATGTGGATCCTTATCCCATACATCTTCAGAAAAATGTAAGAATATGTTTAAATTATTACACTCTGAAGGTCTGCTGTGTCTCATTTCAAGCAGCAGCCTCCATATATACCATACCATCCTGTGTTTTTAAGCCTATTGCAGGAGGCACCCCTTACATCAGACCAGTCCTTCCCCGTAACCTCTGCAGAAACCCAGCAAACGTAAACCACACCCAAAATCCTCATAGGGCCAAATAGCCCCTTACCACTTCCATCCATCAGTGAGGGCCAGAAGCCTGTTAATGAGACATTCAGATGCCTCCCCCATTTATCAAGATCAAATCATTTGTTCTCGTGGCCTGAGTTCTTTTATTGAGGAGTTAGCTTAGTGGACAGAGCAGCAGGCGACAACAAGGGAAGCCAGGGTGCGAATCCCACTGCTACTCCTTCTGAACTTGGGCAAGTTACTTCACCCTCCATTGCCTCAGGGACAAACTGACCCCTAGATTTATCAAAATGCTACATTTATAGCAGAAATAGCGCCCGCGATAAAAAAAAAAAAGGCTAATTTCCCTATTCCCAAATCGCATAGGTAATTCACCGCAGGCGCATTACAGCAGAAAGGTTTGAGCGAGAGAGAGAGAGCGCGCCTGCCTCTGTAGAGACCAACATGTAACTTAACTGTTTATTCCACTGGAAGGGGGGGGGGGCACTTTTAACTTGGTGTGGGGTTTGGAGGGGGGAGGTTTTACATACACAGGAGGAGGTACGAACAGCAAAGTTGACATCACTGAAGGTTTTATGCTGTTTGAATGGATGAAAGAAACAATTGCACTCTACCTAGCTTGTACAATTCAACGCCTCTTGCACTTTTCATCCTGTTTGTACTTTCCTGATTTCTGAAGCTCTGAAAGAAATGTTTTCGCCTCATTCATAGTCTCCAGCACTTGCAGAAGACGGGTACAAACTCCCTGCTCTTGACTAAGAAATCCTGGAAGATCAGCACTCTGTTTTGTTGATATTTTCTTTTTTTTTTTTTTCTTCTAATATGCTTGCAAAATTATTGTCTGGTTGGCATAGCTTAAAAGTTTAGCAATTACTTCTCTTGGGCTGCTCCATGTGTTTCGGGGAATTTTAGCATAATAAAAGAAGCCACTTCTAACTTTGCATATAAAACATATAACACTTTTGATTTATTCTGATTAAAAAATTTAGAAGCATTATCATTGTTTTAGACATCAGACAATCTATTGTTAAACTTGATAACAGATGACAAGCAGTGAATAAACATTATCTTATTATTAATGGCAGTTTACATAATATATATACTGTATAAGAAGCTTCTATCATAATATTATCTAAGGATCTTTAAGGGTAATCTAGTTATATCGTGCAATTGTAAATTCCTGTCTTTCCTCTCTGCATTGACTCTTATTCCCAATCATCCTGATGGGCTAGGTCAGGTAAGCAGGGAGACTAAATGCAGCATCGTTGCCTTCTCATTGATCTTCTTCTTCTTCTCCTTCAAGGATTGCATTATAGAGAGTGCTCTTTTATAATTTTCTCAGCCCACTGAAAATGTAATTGGGAACAAGTGTCTCTCCCTGATTGGATGTATATTTCAGTCCTTTTTTTCACAAAAGGTCTTCGTGTACCCGTCTCATATGAATAGCCAAGCTACAAGATATTGCTAGCCTGAAGTGATCATGGCTGTAGGCAGGGCTATTTTGTACCACACAGCAACAAATGACCATAGCAACAAATTTCCATCTGGAGTATTTTAAACAACCCAGTCAATTTATTATTTATTTATTTGTTTGTTTGTTTTTATATACATTCATTGGAATATATCACATTGGTTTACATTATAACTAATGAAATAATAAGACTAGGGTGTCTTATTATTTTTACATTGTAACATTTAACTTTATAACATTGAGGGCATAAAAGAACTTAAGGCTAGGGTACATTATAGTTAGTGCATTATAACTTATAACATTTTAACTTGAGACCAGTGGTCTTATTATTGGTATATATTAACATTCAAAGCATAGAGGGATCGTAACTGAGACACTCTGCAGTGTTTTCGGAAATGCCCACAAAGTGCAGATTACTGTACCTTGAACGATTTTCCAAGTCCTCAATTTTGTCATCTTTTTCACATGCAGCTTTTTCCAGTGTTTTAATTTTCTCCTTTAAGCCTTCGTATCTTCCTCAATAGTGAAGAATTCTGCCTTGATATTGTATCTGTTTTGTGATTTCAAGTATTGCATTTTTAACCTCATGGGAAGAATGGGATTTGGGGACTCAGGGAGAGCAGGAGAAGAGCAGACACGGGGAGAGCATGGACTTGTGTATTGGGGGCAGCATTAAGTGATGGAACTCTGACAGAGTTGGGGGGCAGTGGGGACTTGGCAATTGGGTGGTTGCTAGTGGGGGGGGTGTTAGATTGGTTGGGGGGGGGGGTAATATGAGTGAACGTCTAAGATGAGGGTAAGAAAAAAGGCCTGAAGGGTATGGAAGGGTTGAGAGGTAGCCCGAATGGTCTGGAGGACTGAAGAACTTGTGAAAGGCACAAGAAAAGGACTGGGAGGCTGTGGAGGGGTCTCTGAAAGGATTGATAGATGGTGAGAATCAGGCTGGGAAGGTGGTGAAAGAGCATTCCGGTAGAGAGTAAGAAACAGAAGAATGGGCTAGAGGCCAGGGAAAGAGCAGGTGAGGGTCTGGTGAGGAGATGAGAGCACAGGACGGTAGATGAGGATAGGGTGAGTACAGAGGGTGATGGAAATGGGAACCTAGGGAATGGGTGAAAGACAAGAGGGAATAGGATGCTGGGAATAGCAGGACTAGAGGTGCGTTGGGAGATGGAAAACTGGTAGGTGAGAGGTGAAAAGAGGGAGGAGCATGAGAACTGGAAGGTTATAGAGAGGAGAAGAGGGTTGAAATTTAATTATGAATGGATAGAAAGGTGAAGAACAGATAAATGGAGAAAAAGATGAAATGGAAGGATCAATATCTGAGAAAGATGTAGAGAAGGAAGGGAAGAAGACAGGAGGAGAGAAGGAATGGAGAAGACTGAAGAGAGAGACAAAGACCAACTCAATCACAAAAACGAAATGCCCAGACAACAAAGGAGAAATTATTTTTAGAGAGTGGGGGCAGGCCAATCGGGCAATCGCCCAGTGAGCCAGGCAATAAGACGCTAGTAGATGCCTCCCTCCAGATCCAATAGCAAAAGAGGGAGCAGGCTGTGGGGCCACCCGGCGGAGTCCAACCTGCCACAGCAGAAGATGGCAGGAGGCCGCAGGACCGCCGGGGGAGGCCAATGCCGCCAGCTGAGAGGCCGCAGGGCTGCTGGTGGAGCCCAAACTGCTGGTGGCGCGAAACTGGAAACTGTATCGCTGATTTGCCTTACACGTCCGAATTGTGCGCAGGGAGCTCGTTACAGACGAGAAAACTTCAACTGAATGTTACTGTATCGAGCTGCAGTGAGGGAAGAGGATTTCTGAGAGTATCTTGCGGAAGAAAAATCTTTCAGGAGCCCAGGGAACTGCAGCGTTTCCTTGCTCGATTTCTTCAAGGTGCATGAGAAATTGGTTTTTGAACTGGGTATGTTCCTAAGAGCTGGGGCAGATTTTATTTGTGATATCTGCTGGTTTAAGAAGAACAATGGACAAGTGCAAGGTGTTGCATATAGGGAAAAATAACCCTTGCTGTAGTTACACGATGTTAGGTTCCATATTAGGAGCTACCACCCAGGAAAGAGATCTAGGCATCATAGTGGATAATACTTTAAAATCGTCGGCTCACTGTGCTGTGACAGTCAAAAAAGCAAACAGAATGTTAGGAATTATTAGGAAGGGAACGGGTAATAAAACAGAAAATGTCATAATGCCTCTATATCGCTTCATGGTGAGACCGTGCCTTGAATTCTGTATATAATTCTGGTTGCCGCATCTCAAAAAGATATAGTTGCAATGGAGAAGGTACAAAGAAGGGCAACCAAAATGATAAAGGGGATGGAACAGCTCCCCTATGAGGAAAGGCTGAAGAGGTTAGGGCTGTTCACCTTGGAGAAGAGACGGCTGAGGGGGGATATGATAGAGGTCTTTAAGATCATGAGAGGTCTTGAACGAGTAGATGTGACTCGGTTATTTACACTTTCGAATAATAGAAGGACTAGGGGGCATTCCATGAAGTTAGTAAGTAGCATTTTAAGACTAATCGGAGAAAATTCTTTTTCACTCAACGCACAATTAAGTTCTGGAATTTGTTGCCAGAGGATGTGGTTAGTGCAGTTAGTTAGCTGGGTTCAAAAAAGGTTTGGATAAGTTCTTGGAAGGGAAGTCTATTAACTGCTATAAATCAAGTTTACTTAGGGAATAGCCACTGCTGTTAATTGCATCAGTAGCATGGGATCTTCTTAGTGTTTGGGTAATTGCCAGTTTCTTGTGGCCTGGTTTGGCCTCTGTTGGAAACAGGATGCTGGGCTTGATGGACCCTTGGTCTGACCCAGCATGGCAATTTCTTATGTTCTTATCAGGGCCTGTTTCCTATGTGTTTCTGTACAATGCTATATCTGTCAAGTAGTGCTTTAGAAGAGATAGGTAGTAATAATTTAAAGTGTCTGAGGCAAATTTTCTAAAATCTGGTTCTTTCTGTTTTATTTGCAGTTAGTTTATTAGATTTCTCTTTTATTTTATTTTTTTCTTCTGTTATGAATTATCAGAATAGTTATTTGTCTTGTTTCAGAGTTTTATTTGTGTCATGCTTTTAATTGTTATTAATATATTTTTCCTGTTTTATTTCTTCTTGCTTGCTACCTAGCCTACAGAAGTGATTATTTTTATGTCGCCTACTAATTTATATAAAGTCACCTATTAATATTCAAAGGATTTAGGCTCCTAACCTTTGGAGTTAGGCTTCTAAATTGACTCGCTTGAAAATTTACTAAGGTGAAGTGTCTACATTTAGGCTTCAAATAGTGGGTAGCAACAGGAGCGAAGTTAGGGCAGGGAAGCAAATTTAGGGGCTTAGCACTGATTTTCAGAACTAGGCAACTAATTTAGGAGCCTAACTATATGTGAATGAATAGCAGGTCTAAATTTGGGATCTTAATTTTATCTGAGTTTTTAGCTGGAAACATATGCCCCTAAATTTGGCTGAAAAAGGCACCAAATTTGGGGCTGGATTCATCATTCTTCGCAGAATGATGAATCCAGCGAAAAAGGGGGCGGGGGGGGGGCAAAGGTGGGGCAGGCCTGCGAAAGGCCGCAGCCGTTCGCACCATGGCGGTGCGATTTTTGCCGGCAATAGTGCCACCGTAAAAGGTGGTGCTATTCGCCGTACTACTGCCGGCGATAAATGTCCCTCACATTACCGCCGGCAGCGGTGCCGTGGCCGACTCCTCCCCCTCCCCGCCCCGACTCCTCCCCTCCAGCATATTTGCATCCTATTGCACGCGAAAAGGCCCTAACGCACGCGATAAACGTTTAGAAAATATCCCCCCCTTGGGTACCTAAATTTAGGAGCTGAGCTCTTTTGAATATCGACCTCTCTATAAATAAATACATAATAAATAGATTTTGAATGCTGACTGGTTCTGGAGTTAACGACAGTCACAGAAAGCAAAGAGCGACTGCACCTGTAACTTTTCTGTAGTCCTGAAATTATCACTTTCCTTTCAGCTCTCAAAGTGGATCTGCTTACCTTGTAGATTTCTCCATGCACAGGGTTTTCTTTCTTTCTCTCTTTCTCCCAATTCAAAATAATAGCTCTAGGCGGCAGCCAGACGGTTTACTAGAGTAGATCCAGGCACTCCAAGTCTTTAGTTTCCATCCAGTCGTTCTGGTGTTACAAAGATTTTGTGCCTTTACCTGAAGCTTTGTTCATTCTGGGACCACTTGAGAATCCCTTGCTAGTGCAGAAAACAATATAGACAGACATCTGGGCACATTTCCACTTTGTCTGAGATTAAAGTGTCCCCATTTTGTCTTGATGACTAATAGACTTATCTGCAGGACAGCAGGAAAGGCAGCCTGCCAAAGTCCAAAGGGAATGGTGAAGGCCTTTGTTCCTCTCTTCCTTTCTACTAAGAGGGCAATCTTTGATGTGTTAGTCACCAGTTACACATCTTCCCCAAACCTCCTGTCTCCAGGGTGCCTCTGCTTTCAGATTTAAAATGAAGGGGCAGATGCAATAAAAATGCCCCGAAAGCGGCATTAAGCGCCCGCTTTTCTAACGCTCGCCCGGGCACCTCCCCTGGGTGCGCGATGCAATATTTTATTTATTTATTGTTGCAGTCTGGGAAGCTGCAGTCCAGGTGTGAACCCTTGAACCGAACTACTCTGGTTAGAGTAGCTCGGGAGGCGGAGCCACAGGCACAGGTCTTCACCCGGGAACCAGGAACCCCTCAGGAGGAGCCCGTAGGGTCCTAGAACCTTGGGACTTAGGAGCACAGTAACAGTCTCTATAGAGAAGGCCTAGGCAAGAGTAATCCACAAAGTCCAGCAGCAGGGAACAGGAAGGCCCGGCGAGAGCGGGGCAGTAGATAGAGTCTGTAGCCTGCTGAATAAGCAGTAGAGAGCAGGCCCAGGATCTGTAGTATGCCGCGGAGCGGAGCAGACAGGTAACAGGAACAGAGTCTGTAGTGGAACGTAGGCTGTGACCTGCTGAAGGCAGGACCGGGGTCAGTAGCGTGCAAAGAGCCAGACTGGGCAGAGAGTAAGGAAGACAAACCCGAGTCAGGCTGACAGCCAGTCGATGCAGTCTCAGGTGCAGGCCAAGATCGGAGGCTGGCGGCAAGCAGGAGCGGAGTCTGGCACAAGCTGAGGTCAGTGGCAGGCGGCAGGCAGGAGCGGAGTCAGGAACGAGCTGAGGTCAATGGCAGGCGGCAGGCAGAAGCGGAGTCAGGAACGAGCTGAGGTCAGTGGCAGGCGGCAGGCAGAAGCGGAGTCAGGAACGAGCTGAGGTCAGTGGCAGGCGGCAGGCAGAAGCGGAGTCAGGAACGAGCTGAGGTCAACCGGGAAAGCAGAACAGCAGAAACGCAACTAAGAACTACTAACAGTAGCGACCCTCGTTGCAAGGCAATGAGAAGGCAGATGAACGCCGGTTAAATCAGGCTTGGGGCGTGGCGTTGTTAGCCCAGGCGGGGCCAGACTTCCGGTGACCGTACGTCCATAATGCGCGTCCTCGCGCGCGTGTGGCAGCAGTGAGATGACCCAGTAATGGCGGACGCCCCACAGGCCCAGCAGAGCCGCGGAAGCGGCGTTCCCGGCATCGGAGATGAGCTCTGAGTTCAGCAAAAAGAGGGGAAGCGGTGGAGACCGCAACATTTATTTAAGGATTTTCTTTACCGACATTCGTCAGGGACATCATACCAGTTTACATCGAACAGGGGGGAACAGAGAAATCAGTTACATAAAACAGGGAGCAACAACTCTGAGATGTGAATGTAATATGCAAGTTTGAAGGGATAGAGGAATTAGTAAATTAACCTAGAACTAAAGCTGATAAATAATACAGATGAAACAGACAGTGAAGGAACTATTTACAAGTCATTTATCAATATATTAAGTAGTGTGGGGCAGTGGCAGGTGGCTAGGAAAGCGGGCATACAGTATACATGGAGAAAAGCTGGGGAGCTAGTTGAATGCCTGTTGGAAAAGCCAGGTCTTTAATCATTTTTTGAATATATGTGTTTGGTTCTAGTCGTAGAGTGGGAGGCATTGAGTTCCAAATTGTGGGTCCTGCAATGGAGAGCGCCCGATCTTTTGTGGAGCCAAGGTGTGGGAATTTGGAAGGAGGTGTATGTATGGTCCCTTTGTAGGCGGATCTGGTGGGTCTGTTAGAGGAGTGAAAAAAAGAGAATTATTCATCCAGTTGAAGTCATGGTTGAAAAGGGTTTTGTGAATGATGGTGAGACTTTTGTAAAGGATTCTGAATGAGATTGAGAGCCAGTGGAGGTCTCTTAGGATGGGAGTGATGTGGTCAATTTTACATGTATTGGTGATGTTTCTGGCTGCAGTGTTCTGTAGCATTTGGAGTGGTTTGATGAATGAGTTGGGTAGGCCTAGCAGGAGGCAGTTACAGTAGTCTGTTTATGAGAAGATGAGAGCTTGGAGAACGGCTCGGAAGTCATTGTAGTAGAATAGGGGTCGGAGTTTCTTGAGTACATGAAGGTTGTAAAAACATTCTTTGGTGGTTGTGTTGAGCTGATTATCTATGATGACTCCCAGGTTTCGTGCATTTTGAGAGAATTGTGATGCATTGGGGTTAGCGATTGTGTTAGCAATGGAGTTGCTTGTTGAATTGTGTGATATAAGAAGGAGCTTGGTTTTTGACGTGTTGAGGGCAAGATTGAGAGTCGTGAGGAGGGAGTTGATTGATGCAAGGCAATTGTCCCACTTTTTTAAAGCATTAGGGAGGGAGTCCGTTACAGGGAAAAGAATTTGGACATCATCCGCATAAATGAAATGAGTGAAGCCTAGGTCAGTTAGGAGCTGACAGACTGGTAACATATAAATGTTGAACAAGGTGGAGGATAGGGATGAGCCTTGGGGAACTCCTCTGGTAGTTTTGAGGGGGTCTGATATACAGTTTCCAAGTTTGACCTTCAATTATCTATTTTCAATGAATTATCTATGAATTGAACCAGCTCAGGGCAGTTCCAGAACTATGCACATTGAGGGGTCGCGCAGTTCCAGAACCATGCACATTGAGGGTTCGCGTCCATGGGTTAGGAAAGCGGGTTAGGAAAGCGGGTTAGGAAAGCGGACGCTCAATTTTACAAGTGCTCGTTTTCCTAACCTGTGCATAGACACGGATTAGGAAAATGGCCGCTCATTAACCGAGCATCTATTTCCCTAACTTGACCACCGGCACTTTTTTTTTTTTAAACTTTTTAAACGTTTGGTTCCTCCGACTTAATATCGCCACGTAAATATGTGCGGGTCTGGCGCACATTTTATTTTTGCACGTGGGATGAATAACTAATAGCCCTATCAACTTGCATTTGCATGTGATGAGGGCTATTAGTTTCGTGGCGCGTTGTGAACGCACTGATCCCCTAATGGAATAAGGGGATGTGGACGTGCATCCAACCACGGGTTAAACAGTGCACTTGGCTGAGCGCACTGATTTGCATTGGCCCCTAAGTTTGTAAATCTCCAGGAGCTAAAATTCTAATTTTCAACAACTGGAGCATCCCATGTGCATTCAAGCATCTGTGCTCTCTACAATCCTTAAAATAGCAATGTGCATGGTTCTGAGCTTATTTATTTAGTTAAGAAATTTATACCCTGCCTATCTACAGTTCTAAGAGGGTTACAATCTACAAACACAGTGGTTAAAAACGATCATAAATATTAGTCAAATAATGACAGTAAATACATTCATAAAAACAAAAACAGTTAATTAAAAAACATGTCTGAAAATAGCTATTCTTTCTGTTCTGCTTAAAAATATTTTATTTGCCACGTTTTGATACTCTGGTAGTAGAAAAGGCATACATCTTCTATTTTACGTATGGTGGTACATTCAGTAGCTAAATATCAATAGAGCGGTCCAGCACCTGTGCAAGAAGTTGGTATAGTTTGGTTCCTTTACTGAAGAAGCACAGATTGCATTGGTTCCTAATATGGTCCATATGGCTTGTCCCTAATTTTCCATTTATGGAGGACATGTGTATATCAAACTGCTGATGTTTTAAACTAGTTGATTATCTATATATACAACAGAGGTGACAAACATGTGGGGCACTGCATACATTATATGTGTATGAATTTAGGCGCTTTCAGATATATATATATATATTCTCTTCCAATACAATCTGGGCTGGATTTTAAAACATACGCGCGCAGCCAACATATGCGCGCGCTACCTGGCGCGCGCACATGTACGTCCAATTATATAACATATGCGCGCATGTTATAAAATCCAGGGTCGGCACGCACAAGAGGGTGCATGCCGAGCCCTATCCAAGCCCCGCTGCCTTCCTCTGTTCCCTCCCAGGCCGCTCTGAAATCAGAGCGGCCTGGGAGGGAACATCCCTACCCCCCCCACCCCACCTTCCCTTCACTTACCTCCCCCTATCTTCCCCACCCTTTTCCCCTTAACTTTGTTGCTTTCTTTTTTTTTGTTTCAAAACTTACTTCAGCCCTGGGGCTGAAGTAAGTTGTGCGCGCCGGCCAACTGCTGGTGTGCGATCCTCAGCCCGGCGGCCGTGTGGAGGCCTCTGGCCATGCCCCGCCCCCGGACCGCCCCTCCCCACCCCTTTTGTAAAGCCCTGCACGTCACCAGACCTTTTGAAAATCCGGCCCTCTGTCTAGGGAGCTTGATGTGGAGTTATGATCATGGCTGCATTTGATTTGTTTTTTAATTATTTTTGCTAATGTACTATCCTAGTGTCCGAATTATAGTGCAAGAGTTTATATGTACTTAGCTGTAGGTATGAGGTCCCAGTAAGCAGTTTTCGCCTCCTGCCAGCAAGTCTGTGTGCCTCTAGGACTATCTGGTCAATCCTCCCAGCTTCTTGGCCCACATTTCTTGCTAGTGGCCGTCTTGTTTCCTATCTAGTTTGCCAAAGCTTGGTTCTCATTCTCCAGCCCTCTCGTTAGAGTCCTGCTTTCAGAGTTCATCTCACTTTCAGGCCGATTCAGTATGGTGCGCTCGGCCGAGCACACCTTACAGCACCCATTTGGCCGCGCGTTTTCAATGCACTTCTATTAACCCTTATACTGAAAGGGGTAACAGTGCCTTGAAAAAGCGTGTCTAAACTCGCAAAAACTAATAGGGGTAGATTTTATAAATCTGCGCCCGCGCGAACAAGAGTACGCGGGATTTTAATGGATACACGCGTAGCCGCGTGTATCCATTAAAATCCAGAGTCGGCGCGCAAGGCTGCCCAAAATCGACAGCCTGCACGCGCTGAGCCACGCAGCCTGCCTCTGTTCCCTCCGAGGCCGCTCCGAAATCGGAGCGGCCTCGGAGGGAGCTTTCCTTCTACCCCCCCCGCACCTTCCCCTCCCTTCCCCTACCTAACCCACCCCCCCAGCCCTATCTAAACCCGCCCCCTACCTTTGTTGTACAAGAGCAGGCGTAACTTGCACAGGTTGGGCCGGCCACCGGCGTGTCATGGTCCGGTCCGGGGGCTGGTCCGGAGGCCGCGGCCACACCCCCGGAACGCCCCTGATGATGCGCCGGCTGCGACACGCCCCGACATGCTCCTGGGAACGCCCCCGATGACGTGCCGGCCGCGATACGCCCCCAACATGCCCCCCAGGAAAGCCACCGGACTTACACGCGAGTTTTTAGTCTGGTTATTTTTCTAATAAATGTTTGGCATATTCATTACAATCAGTCTTAGAGAAGCCAATGTAGCTTGAGGTAGAGTAGGATGGGTCCTTGATTAGGTGTTTAATGAGGTTGAAGAGTAGTTTAGTTTTAAAAATTACCCCGTGGATCTGTTTAGCGTAGTGTTCTTTCTTCACTTTGTTGATTGAAACATGATATCAAGAAAATAGTGATTTGTATTTTCTAAGTGATTCTAAAGTCTGGCTTTTCCGCCATAGTTTCTCAGATTTTCTCAGTAATTGTGTAGTGGCATAGTTCTTCATTGTACCAAAGTTTCTTATGTTTGGAGGAGCTTTGTTCGGGTTGGATTGTTTTTGTTTGGATTGGGCATAGGTTGTCTGCTATTTCATTCACCATGATATCCCATGCGTCAAGTGATGCGGAGGTATTAGCAAAATTGAAATCGCATAGTTTATTTTTTATCGAATCAGCGAGTAGTTCTGGTTCTATCTTTTTTTCTGAAGGTGAAAGTTTGATTGTTGTTTGTGTTTGTTATTATTGGGTTGAGGATGCTTGTGACTGCTTTTAGTAATTGGTGATCGGACCATGGCAGAATAGTGTGGGAGGTATTTATCCTACAACTGTTGAGATTGGCGAATATAAGATCTAGGATATGTCCTGCTTTATGTGTAGGTTTAGTTACGATTTGTGACCATCCCATAGATTCCATTGTTTCTAAGAAGGTCTCACATGCAGAGGATTTGTTTGTACTATCAACATAAAGATTAAAGTCATCTACTATGAGGGTGGATTCGGGTGATTGAAACGCTTTTATGAATATTTCGATTAGAGGTGAACAGTCTTTTTGAAGAATTCCCGGGGGGGGGGGGGGAGCAATAGACCACACCGATATTTATTTGTGGCGATTTAAGTTATTTCCACTTTATAGGGAGGTTTAATATCATTTGTATGGGATAAGTTAAAGCTCTTTTTTTTTTACTAATAATTAATAACCCCCCACCTTTATGCTTAGACCTGGGGATGTGAAAAACATCCTATTTGTAATGCTGAATTTGATTAATGAGTACATTATCATTGTTGGTCAGCCAGGTTTCAGCGATGCAGAAGATGGTCAGGTTAAGATCTTCAAGTAGATAATTTATTAGTGGGGTTTTTTTTTTTAGATAGACTGCACATTCAGAAGCAGCAGAGTGAACATTAGGTGGCAGTGAGCTGCTGAGGAGTTTTTCTCGTAGGGTGGGTTAGGGTTGTGTTTGTTTGCTGTTTGGGTTTTGTGGATCTCCAAAGGTTTCCATGTAAGCCTTGTCCTGTCTTAGCCGTGATGAGGTGTTTCTGCTCCATTGTCTTTGTGTAAAGTAACACAATGGGATGTCTATAACTAATTGATTTACTCAAAACATCAAGTTTAATCTACACATAGAGAAATCACAATTTTAATAAATTATTGTGCAAATTTTTATTCACAAATATATAATCACAATATCATAAAAATAACACACCCGTACTCACATTCATTCATTTTTTATGATATTGTGATTATATATTTGTGAATAAAAATTTGCACAATAATTTATTAAAATTGTGATTTCTCCATTGTCTTTGTGTAGACAGGGCAAAAGAGAAAAGCCTCTACCAGCTCCACTTCAGGCATGCATGAAGGGGCGCACAAAGGGGCAGGCTCCTTTATTGTGCTCCTTCGTGCGCGTGCCGAGGGCAGGCACCTCCGGTTCTGCCGCCAGGGCCTTATTCCCTCAGCGGTGGTGGTGGGTGCGCAAAGGGGTGATCGGTGGGCTGGTTCTGGACGGCTGGCGCTGGTGTTTGCCTTCCCTCGCCTGTGGGGGGAGGGAGCGCCCCTTCCTGCTGCTTCCTGGCGGCTTCTTTCTTCTGACGCGGCTCGGGAGGAGGTGAGCTTGTTGTTTATATGCTTGTTGAAGTTGGAGTTTTTTTTAACCTTACTCTCTCTAGCCTTCTTTGATGCCCACTGCTGTTGTACCACTACTGTTTAGGTTTGTAAGTGCCACTCTGCTCAGGTTACCCCATATTTGCTTGTTTGGGTTGCAGCTGCCATTCCAATGGAGGTTATCCCAATACTTGCTGTTTAGGATTGTAATTGTCACTCCTTACAGGATAGCCTAATGTATTCTTGGAAAGACAAAGCAATCATACCACTTCTGTTACGGGCTGAACTGCTGTTCTGTGCAGTTTACCCCATGTTTCATTACCATCCTCTTGTCTCCAGGGATTCTTTTGGGTTCGGCCCAGTGTTTTTTGAATTCCATTCCTTGAAATGTGTCAGGCTTATGGTACCTGCTGCAAGATAAGAGGGTGTGCCACTTTTTTTACAGACTAATCTCCTCACTTAAATCAGCAAAGGATTTTGCATTGTCCCATTATTCAGGCCTGCAAATTATCTGCAGCGCTGTGGGAGACTAGTTCTGCATTGCCCTCGGGAGGAGATCCTGCTGGCCTGCTTGCTATGTTTCATGCGCACAAACTGTAGGCATTAGTGTGGCAGAGTTTAGGAAAGTGTGAATGTAATGTTTGATTCTCTGCTTTATAGATGAGGATAGATCAGCGAACTTGGAAACATCGAATGGCCATACAGCACCCATCAGTGAAGAACCCGCAACTGAAGAGAAACAGGCAGTTCTTGGAGCAGGCAACGGCTTGGTGACAGCAAATGCAACCCTGCGTGAAGAAAATGCAGCAGATAAGAAAGGTAAAAAATGTATTTGGCTTTTCGATGTAGCAGAACGTTGAAGTTAAGCGTTATGTCATTGGTACATCACAAAGATTGATCTTTTTTAATACCTCTAACTCATCTTGGGAAATTGAGAGGCCAAATGTGGACACAGATGGTCTTATCTGCTGACTCTGCCAAGCACTTATGCAGCATTTCGACCCAGCTAATTGAGCTGTGGCGTTATGGCACTGCTTGAATGCTGGCACATAGTACTATGGAACATCTAACAAGAAAAATAAATTGATAAAAATTAAAATCGGTCAAAAAAAAACAAAACCGGCAGAGTTGATACCTTCTTAAGGCTAATACTTGTTTAAAGATTATAAGCTTTCGGGATGACTCTGTGCAACGGAAACCCGAATCTTTAAACATACGTGAGCTTTTTAGAGAAGCTGGCCTGCTGGCTTTCTGTTAGCTAATTGTATTTTTGGCATGCTTGCACAGCACTCTCAGCTTTTTAGAAAAATTATTCGTGTAGCTCCATAGCTGTGTTTGTTTATGCTTTGCTGGGTTCTTTCCCAGCTAGGCCTCAGAACCTCAGGCGGTGCTACGAAAAAGAGGCCCCCTCGTAGCACTGCCGCTCCGGAGGGGCAACGTCAGGGAAGGGAGCCAGGAAGGAATGGGGCGCCATGCTCCAAATTAGGAAATAACACTGGTTCCCTTCCAGAGTTACTGCCTTCCTCTACACCGGGTGTTGAGCACTGCCCTGGTGGTGCTCAGCCATTGGCTTTCTGCTGGCCTGCGTTACCAATGGCTTAAATCAAAGAATCGTCGCCCCATGTTTTCCTTTTTATGCAATTGTAGAAGAGCCAGACGGAGAACTTTGAAGAGCTGCATGTGGCTTGATGATCACTGCACTGTTTAAGTGGGAAAGAGCCGAGCGGCAGCGTCAAAACAGTTGTTCAGCAAATAAGCTTTGTCAGCATAAGCAAAAGTGTTTACATGGGAACTGGAGACAAGTGGATTTAAAATTCATCCGCTCCGTTGCTGCTTGCAGTGACTTTTTGCAGTCATTAAGCATGGCACTCAGCAGCTGACTAGTGTAACTTGCTATTTTTTTATCACTGGTTTGGTGTCTGTTCAGTGCATGGTTGTTATACAAAGAGAAGATCCCATACTATGGCAATGAGAGTCACTGACAGCTTTATACTGAAAAATAATGGAAAGAGGGGGGGGGGTCGACAAACAAGCTGCAGGCGATCCCTTTCCATTGGACAAAAATGGCTGCCACAATACTTTGCATGGGAGAGAAAAAAAAAGAGGAAATTGAGTTCTGTTCTTTTCTGTTTAAAAATAAATGTACCAAGCCTACTATAGAGAATCGATGTTTCTTTTGCAATGCAGGATTTAAGCACCTTTCACTGGGAATACTGGCTGTGTTTGTTAAAAACAAAACAAACAACTTTGCGTGGTCCACGGTTTGCTTTATGACATGGGGGGTCAGTTTGAATCGGTGTAGGTTGAGTGCCCACCCTGGCTGGCCACATTTTGATACCTAGATTTAGGCCTACCTTTTCTGCACCTCTCGTTTGGTGCTTAAACGTAGCTGGCCAGCACAGAAAATTCAGCAAAATAGACCACAAATGAAATGAGAAAACGAAATGAAATAAAACACGTAAGTGCTCTTGATAAGGCGGTGGCAAGAGCCAGAAGAACGCTAGGTTACGTAGAGAGAATTATAAGCAGTAGGGATGTACAGGAATTTAATTTGTTCTCATTTTTTTTTTAGTGCACTCTAAATAGAAATGAAAATTAAACAAAAAAGAAAAAATGAATGAAAAAACAAACAAACCCTAAATGAACTGAAAAATCAACACAAAAATGTTCTGGCTGCACACACCCCTAATGAGCAACAGATATATGGAGGTGATCTTGCTTCTCTAACAAATTATTAGTGAGCCTTCTAAAGTATTGTCACCCATTCTGGAGGCTGTATCTCCAAAAGGATATAGAATAGGGGTAGGCGACGCCAGTCCCGGAGTGTCCCAGGACATCTATTATAAATATGCATGAGATATATTTGCATGCAGTGGAGGGAATGCATGCAGATATACCTCATGCGTATTCATTGTGGATTTCCTGTAAACCAGAGTTGTTTCTGGCACTCCAGGACTGAAGTTGCCTACCCTTGAGAGAGCAGAGGCAATCTAGAGAAGAGCTACTGAAATAGTTAAGAGTCTTCACCATAAAGCCCTATGAAATGAGACTCAAGAGCATCAGGATATAGAGAAGAAGGACGGAAGTGTGATAGAGACATTGAAATATGTCAAGGGGTAAGTAATATGTAAACAGCAAGCATTATTCAAGGGAAAGGATGTTGTAGAAAAAGAGATCATGATAAAGAGTGGCTAGACAGAAGTATATTCCTTCACAGAAAGGGCAAAGCATGGAACTGACTCCCCATGATGAAGGTAGAGGCAAAAACCGTAACAGAATTAAAGAGTGCTTGGGATTAATACAGGGGATCCTTAGTTGAGGGGAAGTTGAGTTGAAAGCAGAGACTTAGTAGGCTCTGTGGTACTATAACTGGAAAGGATATTGGACTGGCGGTCTTAATCTGCTATCATATTCTCTATTGCTGTGTTCCATGTGTTGTTGTTGGGGTGGCATACACTGCAATAATAAAAAGCAGAAAGAAGCGATTTCCCCAGGAGAGCTGTATCCAGAGTATAGAACATGGAACACAGCCAGCAGCTGCAGCAGCTCAATTCTGCTCAGCTCCAACCAAGCTGCCTTCCAAGAGCCTTCCATTTGTTTTATTGACTATCAACCTTTGCACCTGTAATTTCTCAGAGGATGCATTAATCAGTGCACATGCTGTACAATCTGCAGTCACTCCATCCTCGGTGGATAAATGAAGTTCAATCCAGACATCCCAGGGTTTTATAACCCTTTGCTAGAACCCTGAGATTTGATCGCAAAACCAGAAAAGCTACAAAACTGCAGTAAATTCCTCTATGCGCTGAACTGATTGAACAATATTTTGTAAGACAGGGTGAGAGGAAGCCCCTTGGATGTGGCCTCTTTCATAGGACAAGCTTTGGTTGGGTTATGAAGATTTAGGAAAATGTAATAATTGCAATGACTTAATTTATCTAAAAGATATATCTAGCCTTGCATTGCACTGGCTACTGAGCAATCAAACCCCTAATTTTCAGAGTAGATTGATGCGTATAAGCCCACTTTGAAAATCTGGGCTAAGGTCTGCGAGCAAATTCTACATGCAGACTTTATCCCTAAGCGTGCTGCTATAAAATTACCTTCTTTTCTGAAAGGTCGCTTTCTTTTATAAAATCCAGTTTTATTATTTCCTATATTAAAGCTTGCTCAACTTTGCAGTCCCTTTTTCTGTCAAGAAAGCCAGGCTTATAAATTCCAGAATGGGTGTTAGGATGTAGGTAGGAAACCCAGGACTAGATAAAACTTTGTGGTGATCTAATTTTAAACAAAGTTAAAAGCCCACAGCAGGACCCACCATACTGAGAACAATATAAATTCTGCCATGTAAATCTTACCATCTCTTATCATTTAGACAGGTGAATCCAAAACCAGGGGTTATGCACCTCTACCACCAGATGGCGACAGAGCAAAGCTGACATCATGGTATTTATACCCCTGCAGTGACATCAGCCCACCAGTATTCTCCGTCTCCAGCAGATTGCACTTAACAAGGCACAATGTTGTTTGTCGTATTTGGGCATCTCATCCCGGAGTTCCCTCGAGCTTGTGTCAGTGCTATTTGGAGACTCAGGGAGAATTGCCGCTGTCTGATTTCACTAATCCCGGTTCTTTCCAGTCTGGTGCAGGAATAGAAAAAAGGGCTGACAGAAGGGTCGCCTGACTTTGGAGCTCCCCTAACTGGTTCATCAGTGGGGGAAGGTAGTTCAGTGGGCACAGACAGGTGACCCCTGGTTTTGGCATGGATCCATCTGCCTTTTCTTGGGTAGAATTGGGTAGAATTTTTTCAAGGACTGCAGTCTTTTTTTTCAGGCGCAGACCTCAGCCCCGGCCAATCTTAACAGGTTAGGGTCACAGGCAGTGAAACCTGCACACCTGGTGCTGCGAATAAGTGTCAGGGTACGCCTGAGCCAGTCTTCCCAAAAGGGACCCAGATGGCACGATGATGAAGCCGATCCTTACTCCCTGAAGGATGGGGAAATTCCTCCGGGATTGGAGCTGTAGGGAACTATGTTGTGGTTCTTTCATAGAGATGACTTACCAGCTCTGATTTCCCAGACATTGAAGATGCTGGAGGTACCTGGGGCTGAATCCATGTCGGAGCCAATGAAAGATCCCATTTTCATTTCTTTGCATAAAGCCTCATGTTTCTTCCCTATTATGGAGGCCATTCAGGAATTAATTGATCTTGAATGAGGTGCCCTGGAAACTAATTTTAAAGGGGGATGAGTCTTGGCAGGACTGTACCCCCTGGATCCAGTTGTGAGAGAACAATTGTGTTTTCAGAAGGTGATGTGCTTGTGTGTGCCATTACCAAACGGACGACTATCCCCCTTGAAGGGGGTAGCTGCCTTGAAGCATGCACAGGATAGGAGAATTGAGGCTATCCTTAAGCAGGCCTGTGAAGCAATGGCAATGAATTTACAGATAACTTCCTGTTGTTCCCTTGTGACTCACTCTTGTTTACTGCTCTCTCAGGAAGTTGATGAATCTGGTGTGAATTCCAGGGCAGTGATGGAACCAGCAGTCGCCTTTTTTGGTAGATTCAGGCTGCAATGTGGTCCGCACTTCGGACAGAGCGGCTAGGCGTCAGCTATGGCTGAGAAATTGGTCAGCCAATACAACGTTGAAGGCTAACCTTACGAAGTTGCCCTTTAAAGGCTTGCTCTTGTTTGGGAGTGAGCTGAAGAAAATGGCTAATAAGTGAGGTGAGTCCCTGGTTCCTCAAATCCCAGAGGGTAAGAAACAAGCACCATGATCCTTCAGTACAAGAGGTCGTACCTGGGGGTTCAGACGTTTTTGATCCTACAGAGGAGCAGGCTTTCAGAGGACTCAACCTTTGGGTAGATCTGTCTTTTCGTCCCAGGAAGCCCAGATGGGCACGGGCTCGAGTAGTGGAGCATCCCAAGCCTCTCAATGAAGGTGTGCTGACCCACCTCCTGGAACAGAAGATAGGAGGTCGCCTCTCTCTTTTTTTTATCAGAGATGGGCCGAGATCATGTCAGACCCCAATGGGTTCTGGAGGTGATAAGGGATGGCTGTGCACTGGTCTTTCGCAGTGTTCCTCGGGACATGTTCATGGTGTCTCCCTGCAGCTCTCCGCAGAAGAGACAGGCAGAGGAATGTACACTATCAAGGATTCTGAGCCTGCAGAGAGTGGTTCCAGTGCCCATGACTCAAGAAAATACAGGCAGATATTCCATTAATTTTGTTGTGCCCAAGAATGAGGGCTCCTTTCATCCTATCCAGGACCTCAAAGGGGTCAATCGTCATTTGCACGTGACTTGTTTTCTCATGGAAACTTTGTACTCAATGATAATGGCAGTACAATAGGGGGAGTTACTGACATCTCTGGAATTGTCCGAGGCGTACCTGCATATTCCCATCTGGCTAGAGCATCAACGAATTCTACATTTCACAGTTTTGAGGCAGCATTATCAGTTTTGAGCGCTACCCTTTGATTTGGCCACCACGCCCAGAATTTTTTCCAAGGTTATGGTGGTGGTGATGGTGGCGGAGTTGAAAAAGGATGGGATTCTGGTACACCCATACTTGGACGATTGGCTGATTCGGGCCAAGAGTCTAGAAGAGAGCCTCTGGGTCTTACGCAAGGTGATCTCCTTGTTGCAGGAACTAGGTTGGGTTGTGAACCTGGCCAAGAGCAATCTTCAGCCATCACAGTCACTAGAGTATCTTAGTGTTCGGTTTGACATGAAACAGATCAGGGTGTTCTTGCTGGAGGACTGTATTCAGAAGCTGATGGCGCAGGTACATCTGTTGACGAACATAATACGCCCGACAGTGTGGTCCTATCTACAGGTGCTTGGATTGATGGTGGTGACCCTGGAAGTGGTGCCATGGGCAAGGGTGCATATGCATCCTCTAGCACACTCTGCTGTCTCGGAGCCCACAGTCTCAAGACTATTTGATTTGGCTCCACCTGCCGATGGAGGTCTGCACTCAATTGCAGTGGCAGTTAAATGCGGCTCATCTAAGAAAAGGGGTTTCCCTAAAATCACTGGACTAGCTAGTAATCATGACATATGCGAGCCTCCAGGGTTGGGGAGCTCACTGTCAGGAGCTGACAGTGCAAGGGAGCTGAAGTGCAGATGAGTCTCTCTGGAAATCAATTGGCTGGAAGCCCGTGCAGTCCAGTTGGCATGCTTGCAGTTCAGCGACAGATTGCAAGGTCAAGTGGTCCAGATAATGTCGGACAATGCAACGACAGTGGCTTACATCAATCAGCAGGGAAAAACCAAGAGCCAGCAAGTGTCGCAGGAAATAGCGCAACTTATGGAATGGGTGGAATTGCATCTTCAGGAGATCTCAGCCTTGCACATTGCAGGAAAAGACAGTGTAAGAGCCGACTTTCTCAGCAAACAGAGTCTGGACCCAGGAGAATAGGAATTGTCAAAAGAGGCATTTCAGCTAATAGTCTATTAGCATAGTGGATCACTAGGGCTTTCCCTTTATGGACCTACTGGGGATTGCTCACAATTCGAAAGTCCCTCAATTCTTCAGTCGTGGGAGAGATAAAAATTATTTGGGCATCGATGCTCTCATGCTGGAGAGGCCAGAGGACAAGCTGCTGTATACCTTTCCCCATGGCCCATGTTGGGCAGAATGATTTGGAAGATTGAGAGTCACAGGAGGATGATGCTTCTGGTGGCACCAGATTGGCCCAGAAGACCGTGGTATGCAGATTTGAGAAGGCTCCTGGTGGACTTTCCCCTCCGTTTTCTAGCACACAGGGATCTGCAACAGCAGGGACCTGTTCTTCATGAAGATCTGAATTGATTTTGTCTCATGGTATGGCCCTTGAGAGGGCTCAGTTGTTGAAGCATGGATATTCTACTGCGGTGATTGCCACGTTGCAACAAGCGAGAAAGCTCTCCACTTCCTTAGCTTATCTGCGGGTTTGGCGAGTGTTTGAGGCTTGGTGTGAAGAATAAGGTGTTCTTCCTCGTTTGGTTAAGATCCCTCTCATTTTGGAGTTTTTGCAGGATGGAGTGAATAAGGGGTTGGCCCTTAATTCATTAAAGGTTGAGGTGGTGGGTTCTGCCTGTTTCCGAGGTCAGGTGAATGTTGGGCCCCTGTCGGCTCATCTGGATGTGGCCCATTTCTTGAAAGGAGTGAAGCATCTTCGTCCTCCCTTGTGGTTACCGGTGCTCTTGGGCAGTCTTGTTGTGTTTGTGATATTGTGGACCCTTGGTCGCTGTGGAGATGACTCCTCCCACGGGGAGGGGCCCCGTGAGGAACCACAGCGATAGGCTAAACACAGATAGCAGATACAGAGTGAATGGAAGGCTTTATTGTATTGCTGTAGATAGATTATATGAAGCAGGAAGTTAAGGCTCTGAAGTCCGCGAGGTGCCAATACGTTCAACAGTCTCAGATATAGAACCTCACCCAGATGTAAGATAGGTGGAAACCCGCAGTGCAGGTAACGCCGAGCCTGGTGGATGGAGTTGGAGCACTGGATCGTAGAGGTACTCACAGGAGCGTAGTGTAGCATCTTCCTGGTAATGATGATGATGGGACCGAAGGTCCAAGGTGCAGGATACACAGACCGATGGGCCCTCAAGGAACGAGTACCTGGTAGTCCAGGGATCCTGAAATAGAAGAGAGAGAGAGACCCCCGAGGAGCGGTTGTCTAGTTAGTAGAAGCCCTGAAGGGAGGTTGGAAGTAGCGGTTGTCTAGAGCTTCGTGAGGAGCGAGGCCCGGAGGTAGAGAGGCATCTAAGCGTGCAGCTTTGAGCAGTCAGAGTAGCTAAACCGAAGTCCTTGCTAACTCAAAGGTGGTAGTGAAGTAGAGGCTTTAAATACCTGGAGGTATTGATGTCATGCGGTGGGGACGCCCCCAAGGTTCCTGCCATGATGTGTATTTGAGCGTAGGAATCGTGCGTGCGTGCGCCCTCGGAGGCCCTGGGACTGAGCATGGCGCATTGGAACGCCCATGCTGAGCTGTAGATGCCGAGGCCTTTGGCATTCGGCACTGGAGGCAGCCATCTTGCCCAAGGAGGAGGAAAAGGGGAGAAAAGAGGTAAGGCAGAGCGGTCGCAGCCATCTGCGACCAACAGACGCAACAAGTCTTAATCTTTTGGATTTTTTAGTGGGCCCTACTTTTCGCCCGATGCGTAACCTTTCCTTGAAGTTACTGACAAAAACAGTGTTTCTTGTGGCAATTTGTTCTGCGCACTGAGTATCCAAACTATAGGCCTTGTCTTGCAGGAGCCGTTTCTACAAGTGATTCCAGGGGCAATACAGCTGCATATTGTTCCTTCTTTTTTGCCAAAAGTGGTCTTGGATTTTCACTTGAATCAGTCTATTTCCTTCCATCTCTGGACTGGACAAGAGATGTGGCAAATTATCACCTGTTACGACCCTTGGATGTCAAGAGGCATATCTTGAGGTATTTAGAGGTTTCTGAACCTCTCAGAAAGACGGATTGGCTGTTTATACTCCATGGTGGAAGTAAGCAGGGTGAGCCGGCATTGCGGGCTACAATAGCCTGCTGGATTAAGGAAGTAATTGCAGCCGCGTATGTGGCTGTGAGCAGCCATTGCCTAGTCAGGTTAGGGCTCATTCCACAGGGGCTCGTGCAGTAACATGGGCAGAGGTTTCGATTCCTGTCTCCCTTCGACATTTGTCGAGCTGCGACGTGGTCCTCTTTACACACCTTTTCCAGGTATTATCACCTGGATGTACAGGCCTTGGGAGGATGCACCCTTCGCACTTACGGTTTTGACTGGACCGTGGCCAGCCTCCCGTCCTGTTCAGGGGTAACTTTGGTACATCCCACTGGTTTTGGATTCACCTGTCTGTAGGCTAAGAGAGGAGAAATTGTTACTTACCTGATAATTTCCTTTTCTTTAGTACAGATAGATGATTCCAACTTCCCACCCTTGGCTGCCGAATGGTTTTGCTGTGGTCCTCCTGCGTGGCTGTGTGTTTCAGGGAGTACTGATAAGTGTCCAACCAGTCCCTAGACTAGTGTTGTTATTCTCTTTCTCTGAGCTCAGTGTTTTCCTGTTGGCTGAGTGCTGGAATGGTTCTCTGTTAATCATCAAGTTTTGTTAGTTTGTCCACAGTTGGCTTTTGCAGAGAATACTGGTGGGCTGATGTCACTGCAGGGGTATATATACTGTGATGTCAGCTTTGCTCTGTCTCCATCTGCTGGTAGAAGTGATTAACCCACTGGTTTTGGATTCACCTGTCTGTACTAAAGAAAAGGGAAATTATCAGATAAGTAGTAGTTTCTCCTTTGAAAGCCAGAGTCTTGCTTGATAGAATTTTTGGACCTGCGACTTAAGCAGAGTCAACTTGTTTAATCTGATCCTGCCAGGCAGGCCCTCGGGGTGATTCAGAATGACGCAAGGGATGAAAGCACAGGATAACTAACCAGGAGATGGACTGAAGCCTCTGATGTGCATGACATGCACCCACATCCCATTCGTTATGCACCAGGAAGGCAGGATTGGCCATTCTGGTTGGCCAGCTTGGCCCTTTTTAGTGCATAAATATCTAATACATCAGCTGAGTGAAAGGTCTGAGTCATCCTCGCAAGATTTTTTTTGTTTAAATAGTGTTCCTGCCGTTTAGTTAGCATTATCAGTGGGTTGCCCTTTTAGACAGAACACTAAGTTTCCTTGGTAACCTTAGCAGTTCCTAACATTTGGTTGCATAAGCAGCTCTCGCAGAAGACCATCTGTTATGAAGTATAATATTATGTAAGTCGGATTCTGCGTGGGGGGGGGAATGGATATTTCCCCTCCATGCAAAACTTAAAATTGAGAACGTTGTCTGCCAAGTCCCTCTCTCCCTCCCTCCCCCATTCATGTGTTTTGATTGATAAGTTGTTATAGTCACGTTGTGATTTCAGAGTTACACAGTCCTCTCTAGCACGCTCCATCCCTGCCTCTCCGAGATCTCAGTCCTAGGTAGCACTCTTCAGGTAGTGTCAGGGTAGGTCTCCTTGGACCGTGATGGGAGCAGTCAGATGGTGTGACCAGCGTCTCTGGGGATGCAAGCAAAAGCAGCACAGATTATTTTGCACCACAGAATAGTTATATTCCATGTCTAGCACCTGTGCGTTGGTTGTCTCATCGCTTAACAAAATGTGGCTGCTGCTGCTGCTCCGGTCTTTGAGAACAGAATGGAGTGTAAAATAAAGCATGATCCTGTTTTGCTTTGGGTTTTTTTTTTGTTTTTTTTTAGCAAGAGGAATATCTGTGATGTGATCTCATTTATAAAGGCCATCAAATAGTGTCACACCGATGAGAAAAGTGCTCTGCTGCAGCGCATGACCCAGGGCTCTGTTGTTAGATCTGCAGAAAATGTGCCAGTCGCACGTTCATTTGTAAAGCATTGCTCTTGTCGCAGCAAGCAACCTTAAGAACGGGTTTGGTTGAATTTGCATGCTTAATGGTGCATGGAAGGCCAAATGTTGTATTTAGAATGCAAACGCTTTGTACTGATAAAAGCTCCATGAAATAATATTCAGCTGGCAGGCCCAGCGGCATCCAGTATTCAGTATCGACAGCCTTGTGGTAGGGAAAAAGAGACTTGAAAGCAGTGCCATGGTAATGCTAGAGAAATGAGCAGCAGTAGGAAAGCTTTCGTGACTTGCTATGTGGCATCTTTTTGAAATGAGGCTATTAGCTGCTCACTCTACTGATTAAAATGAGTTCAGTTTATATCCTTAAACATTTAGGAGGTAATTTTATATAACATTGCTCGTAAAAAAATGTCAGCAAATACACACGTTAGTTGCACCGGTTTTCAAAGCCGGCTTAACTGCCCACGTCTCTCATTAACATTTCTGTGCACACTTTTTAAAAAGCAAAGGTGTAGGCTCAAGGCCAAACCCCTTCCCCTGCAGGAACATTGCCGCTCAGCAAGGGGTAAACATGCAGACGTTTATCCGACGAGCAGTTTTGTAAACGGCCATTTCTGTGCGCACGGCACTTTTACCCGCAGAAGTCCATGTGAAAATTACCCTTCCTATTAATGCCGCATTTAAAAACAAACCCCGTAAAGCCTCTGAATAGCTTGACAGCTCTTTCGTAATCTGACATCGGGCACGGATGCAAGCTCCTTAGAGAATCCTCCTAAGCAGTGCCTGGCCACTTATAGCTACAGCGGGCCACTTTTATCGGGCACAGGTTGCTGCTCTTGAGAGAGCGTTACTGGCTGTATGGCTGACTGTCCCTGAGCTCAGAGCGCCAGCAGAGATGGGAAAAGGGGAAGGGAAGGCTGATTGGGCTCATCAAATCAGCTTGGGTTGTCAGGCATTCTCCGTCTGAAGACTTAGAAATAAAGGTCAACAAACAAATGGTAGGTGATATAATAATAATGTAATGTCCCTTATACGATGTATTGCACACCCGCTGAAAGACGTTCTGATGCATCCAGTATGTGACCTTTGTAGCCAGGTTCCCTTGATTTGTCAGGAAGTCTTAGGAATTGTGGTTGCCGTGTTAGTCTATTTGAATATGAAGAAATAAGGGTCAGCGGACAAGTTGTAGGTGATCTCTTATGGGACTAACTCGATACATCTGTGACTAGCTGTTTTTTTCATTGGCTTGATGAAGAAAGTATAGCTCTCCAAAGCCAGCCACAGATGTATTGAGTTAGTCCAATAAGAAGGAATCACCTACATCTTGTTTGCTGGCCCTTAACTTGTTACATAAGGGACATTATTATTATTGTAGTTGCTGTCATTTGTATAGCACTACCATGTGTATGTAGCACTTTACAGGGACACGAAAGAGGCAGTCCCTGCTCCTTGGAACTTACAGTCTAGTCAAGACAGCAAAAAAACAAACCCAAGAAACTTTGATTGTAGGTGCGATTCATTGAGGAAGAAGTAACATTAGTTGAGTAAAACTGCAAGGAGTGAGGCCTCGTAAGACTCTATATAAGAAGAACAGCCAGTGACATCTGTGCAATAAGACCACTTGCCCACATAGACCATAAAGTTTCTGGCTCAGAGCTGGTGTGAATGGACAAGTCTATGCTAAGAGCTTTGAACTGGCATGTGCAATAGAGAGCTGGCGCACCTCTGTCACAGAGCAGTATATGGAGCCATGCCCTAATGTCGTCATTATGGTTAGGCTGGGCAGTTCATTGTCATTGCTCCATTGCACTGGGAAGTCAGCAGCTCTGTACATGAGCTGTGGAGAAAAGCAGGAAAACTGGAAACAAAACGGTTTTGGAAAAGGAACAAAATAGGCTTGGTCAAGTTCTACCATACTATGCAGCTCAGCAAAAGAGAACTCTTCTATCTAGTGTGAATAATCCAGAGGAACGCGCAGCCTCTGTTCTGGCATCCAAGGCTTCAGCAGTGCAGGAGAACGTATTGTGTGTGTGTTTTGTTGCATGTTGCATTGTGGTGTCCATGTCAGCAGGCCTCTTTTGTTCACTTTCTTTGTAGAGAGCACTGAGAGCTGTCCTGAAGCCCTACCAGCTCCCACTCTGTCTCAGCCCAGCCCCCAAAAAGCAGTCCCTTCTAAAAATGTAGTGTCTGCTTCCAGCCATAAGAAAGACGGTGCCCCCAGTAAAAAAACCGCCAAGGGTGCTGTTAAGCAGCCTCCTGTCCCTCCTCCTAAGTCAACAAAACGAGGTGGGACTCGAGAAGCCGGTGAGTACACACCAGGCCGCTGAGGGAGGGGGGGGGGGGTGCTGCATGGAATTTGGGGTGCTGGTTTTGGGGCTCGTTTGCCTGTGCTTCTTTAATAGCTCTGTGTTTCCTTGAGAATAGTTAAGATACTCTGGCAAAAACAAAAGCTGTTGTCTGGTTTGCTGTTTGTCGCCATGTGTTGTAGTCCTTGCTAAGAGCCATCTCCGTTCCCTTTCTTTTTCTTTATAGAGACCACCGAAAACTGCCCAGGAGTGGCGACGTCCCAGCCTAAAACCAAAAAAGTTGCCATGTCTTCTAAAAATGTTTCTGCCACTGGCCATAAGAAGGATGACTCAACCGCTAAAAAGATCCCCAAGGGGGGTAGCAAGCAGCCCCCGGCCCCTCCACCTAAGCCAACAAACCGCGGAGCGACCGGTGAGTAACCTAGATGTGTCACTTGGGTCCTGTGTTGCTTGCTTTTGTCTTACGTCACAGCCTTTCATAATGTTGGGTTGGTACCCGTTTACTTCCCTGAGCTCCCGGGGTAACGCTGGATGCACTGAATTCACCTAAGGCTTGCAAGAGATGTTTCTAGTTCTAAATATAAGCAAAACAGTAAGATTTCGGGTTCTCTTGGCATTTACTTGTCATGCATAGCCCACAATTCTGTACTTCACACGAGTGCTAGCGAAGAGGGTTATATTCAAAAGATTTCTGCAGTTAAAATTGGCTTTTAACCACAGAAATCTAAGCAGTTGAAAATTTTCCCATCCCATTTCGGCTGCTGCAGAGATTTAAGCCAGAACAAAAAAAACAAAAGGGCCATGTTTGGCTGTACCTGGGACGGAGGTTTTCATATTTACTGGGAGATGCTTCAAGCCGCAGTAAGGTTCTAATACACATTAAACGGCGTATATCGTGCAATTATACTCTTATTTATCACCCGATATAGCCCTAGCACGGCGGTGTCATGCGAAAATTGTGATATTTTGCATGGCCCTGCTCAGATTCTCTCCCCTATTACAATGAACTGCTTTGCATTTGATTTGCATGCATGAATGTTGCAAATCTATGCAAAGCAGCTCATTAATAGGCAATTTCATGTTAATGATTTATTGCGGCTGACTTGGAAAGTGGTCAGCCGCGATAAATTAGCAAGATTTTCTGCAGAATTGTTAACTCTAATGTTGGAACCCCAGGACCCTAATGCTGGTCCCGAGGCTCTCGTGTTAGATTTAAAGGGCCAATGCCAAAAAAAAAAAAAAGGTGCCTGAAAATAGAAAAAGTGTAACAGGGGGGTCAAGACTGACCCTCCAGCTCACGCCAGGGTCACCACTTCAGGCAGACCTAACACCCAAAAAGTTTAAAAAAAATTAAGTCCTCGCACGACGACGGCCTTCCTCCCCCAACCCCATCAAAAAAGAACAAAGACCCTGCACCCTTCATTTCCAAATACATAAGTTTGCGATATCTCCCACCCCAATGTATCAACAAAATGGTTGGGGTATAAGGCCCCCCATGCCTCCCCCGTCCCGCAGATGTACAAACAATCATTGGTTTTCAGTGGGAACCTCCCAGAGCCCCAATCCTTAAAAACTGGAAGAGGAGTCCCACGATGAGGCCCTGGGCCCAGTCAGTGCCATTTTTCAAAATGGTGCCACCCTGACCTTGCTCCAGTCACATGGATGGGCCAAGGTCTGGGGATTGGAGTTTGGCCACATGGTCTAGGTCCAATCCCAGGACTTTGCTCCAGTCATGTGGCTGAGGCAAGGTCAGGTGAGCGCCATTTTGAAATAAAGTCATGAAATCATTACTTTTTTTTTACACTTTTGAGCAAGGCAGCCCCAGGTTGAGCAGGAGGTCAGCCTTGACCTCCACTCAACTTGTTCTTTTTCGGGCACTTTTTTTAGGCAGTTGGCCCTTTAAGGCAATGGCGGACCCTTGAAATTGGGGCCGCCATCGCACCTAAAGGACTGCTAGTTTAGAGTTGTTTTCCTCTTGAGTCAATAACTCGCCATACAGCCACAATGCTTTTTCATTGGAGGGGCCCAGTATCATGACAACACCTTCTGTGACAGTGGGAACCCTCCCTCAAAAAAAAAAATGCTAGTGCATCTAGGCCTTAGTCGGTTTGTGTGATATTCAGCATTAACCGGATAAATGGGTTCACCTGGGGATGGTAACTTTTAAACAGCCGCGCGGGCACACATGTACACATATGTGCCGGCTCATGTCAATGGACGTGGCCATTTTATAACATACACGCATATATGTGCACATGGTATAAAATAGTCTGTACACATAGGAGCTCATGTGCACGCAAATGCTGCCCCTACCATGCAGGCCTGGCATGACCAGGTGTGCATGCCGTGCATTTGCACGGGGCAGCACATCTGGAACGGGGCAGCGGCAGCAGGAGAGGATGCAGGGCCACCGGCCGTACTCAACTCGCCGGCGACCAAAAAAAAAAAAAAAAAGGCCGCAAAAAGAGAGGCAGGCCGCTGGCAGAGCTCAACCCACCAGCGGCCAAAAGTAAGGAAAAGCCATGGCAGTTTTACCTTTTAGCTGGGCGCACGCATTCACAGCTTTCCACCCCACCCCACCCCACTCCCACCCCTAAGCGCAGAAAGGCAGGAATGGCTGAACTGAAGGAAAGACTAGCCCGAGGGGCCGTGGTGGAGCTTATCCCACTACAACCCGACGTGAACTGGAGGCCGGAGGTGGTTGTATTGAAGCCCATGAACATCTCATCGTGGCCTGGAGAAAGGAGACCACGTGTGTGTGTGTGAACTATGTGTCTTGTGAGAGCTTGTGTGTGTCTGTGTCAGAGCTTGAGTGTCTACCTGTGTCAGAGCTTGTGTTCATGTGTATGTGTTTGTGTCTGTGTCAGAGCTTATGTGTGTGTCTGTGTCAGAGCTTGTGTTCATGTGTATGTGTTTGTGTCTGTGTCAGAGCTTATGTGTGTGTCTGTGTCAGAGCTTGTGTTCATGTGTATGTGTTTGTGTCTGTGTCAGAGCTTATGTGTGTGTCTGTGTCAGAGCTTGTGTTCATGTGTATGTGTTTGTGTCTGTGTCAGAGCTTATGTGTGTGTCTGTGTCAGAGCTTGTGTTCATGTGTATGTTTGTGTGTCTGTGTTAGAGATTGAGTGTGTGTCTGGGTCAGAGCTTGGGGGTCATGTGTATGTGTCTGTGTAAAGGTTTGTGTGTGGGTCTGAGTCTGTGTGAGAACCTGTGTGCGAGTGCTTGTGTGCATGTGTGTGTGTATATGTGTGCTTGTGAGAGCCTATGTGTCAAATATAGGTTCTCACAGACATGTGCCTGTGAGGGAGAGAGAGCGAGTGTGTATGAGAGCATAGGCATGTATATATGTATTTTGTGTGTGTGTGAAGATAAAATTTGTTTAGGCCTACCTCCCCCAATCCATGAAAATTCTAGGGTGAATGGAAATCAAAGGATTCCAGGTTTGAGAGCAGGAGATTTTTTAATGCTTATTAGTTTTAATTATTGGGTCTTAATTTGATATTTCTGCTGTTCTGAAATATTTTACTGTTTTTTGGGGGAAATATTAGAACATATTTTAATTATTGGATTTTTTTTATTCATCAGATGTTCTGAGATATTTTATTGGTGTTTGGGAAATTTTGGATATTCTGTTTGTTTAACTTGTTTGAAATAGTTAACTCTGAAAGTCTTACCGGGAGCGAGCCGTGCAACTCTGCAGGTTTAACGGGCCGAGGGACTGTGTGCTGGTAGCCCCGGAATATCAGCCTCTTGTGTCACTCCCCATGACGTCATCAACATCAGCTTGTAACTATTTAAACGAAGAGGCAGCAGTGCACAGTCGCTTGCTTGCCAAAGGGGCGCGCGCCTCTTGGTAAGAATTTGGACAGTTCCTGCTCCTCTCCTAGGGATGGGAAGGAAAAGGAAAGCTAGAGTCATCACGTCCATGCCTGCAGCGGGCGGGGTGAAAGGACAATCATTTGACCCAAAGAGTAAGTCAACCACTGAGAGAGTCTATACCCGAAATTTCTTTTTCATTCATGAGAGGCTTCTAGGAAAAGTAAAAAGTCATGGGATAGGTGGCGATGTCCTTTCGTGGATTGCAAACTGGTTAAAAGACAGGAAACAGAGAGTAGGATTAAATGGGCAATTTTCTCAGTGGAAGGGAGTGGGCAGTGGAGTGCCTCAGGGATCTGTACTGGGACCCTTACTTTTCAATATATTTATAAATGATCTGGAAAGAAATACGACAAGTGAGGTGATCAAGTTTGCAGATGATATAAAATTGTTCAGAGTAGTTAAATCACAAGCAGATTGTGATAAATTGCAGGAAGACCTTGTGAGGCTGGAAAATTGGGCATCTAAATGGCAGATGAAATTTAATGTGGATAAGTGCAAGGTGATGCATATAGGGAAAAATAACCTATGCTATAATTACACAATGTTGGGTTCCATATTAGGTGCTACAACCCAAGAAAGAGATCTAGGTGTCATAGTGGATAACACATTGAAATCGTCGGTGCAGTGTGCTGCGGCAGTCAAAAAAGCAAAGAGAATGTTGGGAATTATTAGGAAGGGAATGGTGAATAAAACGGAAAATATCATAATGACTCTATCGCTCCATGGTGAGACCGCACCTTGAATATTGTGTACAATTCTGGTCGCCGCATCTCAAAAAAGATATAATTGCGATGGAGAAGGTACAGAGAAGGGTTACCAAAATGATAAGGGGAATGGAACAACTCCCCTATGAGTAAAGACTAAAGAGGTTAGGACTTTTCAGCTTGGAGAAGAGACGACTGAGGGGGGATATGATAGAGGTGTTTAAAATCATGAGAGGTCTAGAACGGGTAGATGTGAATCGGTTATTTACTCTTTCGGATAGTAGAAAGACTAGGGGGCACTCCATGAAGTTAGCATGGGGCACATTTAAAACTAATCGGAGAAAGTTCTTTTTTACTCAACGCACAATTAAACTCTGGAATTTGTTGCCAGAGGATGTAGTTAGTGCAGTTAGTATAGCTGTGTTTAAAAAAGGATTGGATAGGTTCTTGGAGGAGAAGTCCATTACCTGCTATTAAGTTCACTTAGAGAATAGCCACTGCCATTAGCAATGGTTACATGGAATAGACTTAGTTTTTGGGTACTTGCCAGGTTCTTATGGCCTGGATTGGCCACTGTTGGAAACAGGATGCTGGGCTTGATGGACCCTTGGTCTGACCCAGTATGGCATTTTCTTATGTTCTTATGTTCTTAGGACTTCAGTTAGACCTGCCCAGAGCCAGTCCTCTCCTACCCCATCTGGACCTACTGGGAATGGTCCAGCAGCAAATAACCCTGGTCCAGTGGGGGCAATGCCTGCACCGTTTGCTATAGATACAGTTGGTTTCTGGTCTTCACAAACTGGGATTAATACCTCAGTTATCGAATGTGGCTCAAGGTCTCGTGCGACCTCCATGCCGTTAGAGGTGGGCATTGAAATTAATGAGCCTGAAAATGTCACCTTAGCCCATGTATGGAGAGCTGATACCAAGATGGAGAAATCATTGTCCCAATCAATATCCCAGTTTGGTAATTTTTCTGTGGAGACCAGGAAAACTCTTGAAAACTATGGATGTCATTTAATGCAGTTAACTCGTTATATCTGTCCAGTCATGTGGAACTTACATAGAAACAGAAATGACGGCAGAAAAAGACCAATCGGCTCATCCAGTCTGCCCAGCAAGCTCCCACACTTATTTTCCCATACTTATCTGTTTCACCAACCACCAAGTTCAGGGCCCTTGTTGGTAATTGTTTGATTCAAATTTCCTGCCACCCCCTGCCATTGATGCAGAGAGTAATTTTAGAGTTGCATCAAAGGTGAATTGTAAGGCTTAATGGTTAAGGGTAGTAACTGCCACATCAAGCAAGTTACCCGATGCTTGTTTACCCAGACTGTGTAGTTCAGTCCTTGTTGGTTGTTGCCTGAATGTAAATCCTGTTTTCCACTTTTCCCCCTGCCGTTGAAGCAGAGAGCAATGTTGGAGTTGCATTAACCGTGCAAAGGCTTATTGAGTAAGGGTAGTAATCACCAGGTAGTAGCCTCCATTCCAGGAAGCCATCCCCATGGCTCTTCTCTTCATTCCCATCCTCTAACCCAGAGCTTTCCAAACTGTGTGTCGGGACACATTAGTGTGTCGCCTGCAGTGTGCAGGTGTGTCGCGCAAGCCTGGTCAACTCTGATGCAAGTTTGGGCTTTTTTTTTTCTAGAGATTCACTTTTTTTTTTTCAGTTTATGGGTTGCTTATTATTGGGTGATTTTTGCTGTCAATCGCGTTTTTTGGGGGGGCTTGGTGGGTGGAACGAGCCCAGCCATCCTTGCATTGGCTGCTGCTGCCGATGAGGCCTGGCCATGAAGAGTACTGACTGCAAGCAGCAGTGTCTGGTGATCATGGAAGGGAGTGAAGCACTTAACTGGCAACAATCAAAAAGACGAGGTACATGAGTGTGGGGGCCAGACATGTGCTGGGGGGAGAGAGATGAGTGAGTGGTGGGCAAACGTGCTGGGGGGACAGACATGTGCTTGAGGGGGAGAGATATGAGTGTGTGGGGTACAGACATGTGCTGGGGGGAGAGAAATGAGTGTTTGGGGGTCAGACATGTGCTTGAGGGGGAGAGATATGAGTGTGTGGGGTACAGACATGTGCTGGGGGGAGGAGAGAGATGAGTGTGTGGGGGACAGACAATTTGTTTTATTATTGTTTCTCATAAATTATAACAATAACATGAATCTTGGAATATATATTTTTAATATAAATTTAAGGTTTTCATGAGATAGGTTGTGTCGTGAAACATTTTATTTATGTATATATTTAAGGAAACATACATAAATTGTCGAAATATGTTTCGTTCGTTTAACCTTTAACCTCTGGTTTACTAGTAGACTGAATTACCGTGTCCCGAAATTATGTTTGTCTAAAAAGTGTGTCACCAACATGAAAAGTTTGGAAAGCTCTGCTCTAACCTTTATGATTCCACTTTAATAAACTTCCTTTATTAAGGACACTTTGTTTATACATAAACATCTTGAAGGGTTGGAAAATGCGTTGAGGGGGAAAATTTTGCATTTTTGAACTTTCCAATATCTATATTGCTTCCAGCTAGTGAGCTATTTAAAAAATATGTGTGGGAAATTTTGAGTTTTCCTAGTGAAGATATATTAATTTCTAAAATGTATTATGTTCCTCAATTTAAGAAAGGAAAGCAAGGTGTTGATGAAGCTATGGATGTTTTGCCCTAATTTATCAACTTTTTTAGAGGCATCCATAGACGATATACAAACTAAGACCACTTTGATAGTTTCCTTTACTTTGCAGCAAGATAAAAATGTAGAACTCCAAAAATAGTTTAAAAATAAAAAAGTCTTCTTTTGTGGCCACAGAGTTCCAGTTTCCCTGATGTCTCCAGGAATACTCAACTCAGGAGGAAGCAGTTTTTGCAGTTGAGACAAACGGTGGTGGCCCTTGGCGCCACTTTTTTCCCTGAAATTTCCCTGTAAATATCTAATAACATTTCAGAAAAATAAGTTTATATTGTCTGACCCTGCCCATCTAGAAGTTTTTCTTGTGGATAAAGGTGGTTGATTGGGGACTTGGTAATAGCCTGGTACAGAAGATTTGATACTGGTACAAAATATTTTTTCTCTCCTATAATAGTGTAGGTATAGACTGAACTTTTATTTTTTTTTCCTTATTGGCTCTCATCTTTAAATGTAGACTGGACTTATTGGAATACTATGTAACTGTATTAGGTAGATATTTGCCTGTAAAATAGCCTATGTAGGCTTTTCTTGGTACTCCAATTTGGTTGCTTTTCTTTTATTTCATTGTTTATGAAACTTAAGAATTCAATAAAATGTAAATTTAAAAAAAAGAAATAGTTATTCTTTTTATTATTATGATTTTACTGTTATGATTGATGTTTTATATTTCTTGATTTTATTTTTTAATGTTTTATGAAGAATGGTAATGTTTCTGTTTTTCCATTGCTGCTCTACTTATAGAGGCTGGCTTGTTGTGGGTTCCAGTTCAGTTCTTCTCAGCAGGTTTCTATTTATACTTTCTGGTCTCTTTATTCTGTATTTGGCCAGGATTTGTCTGTGTTCTCTGTGTGTGACCAAGGTGAGGTATTCTGCTACCATATATTTTATCTGTAGGGATCTATAGTAATCTGCCGTGCTCTGTTTTCCTAATAGGAAGTGTATTGGTGTTCTAGGGCCTGGTGTATTATGTGCATTGTTACTTTTTCATAGATAAGATTGTTACTGATTGAGTGCTGGCAAATTAGGGTTGTTTTGGTATGGGAAGGTTACTATATTGTAATGGTAATTTCGTTTATTCATGGCTTTCTGAGGGCACATTAATTGTTCACACAGGGCAGCAAAAAAGCCAGCACCGGCCCTGTTACCGCGTAAGGGGGGGGGGGGATTTTAGTAGACACGCACACCGACACAATTACCAGCTTCCCCAGTTTATTCCCAGTTTTCCCAGGTAAAGGATAGGACTTTCTAACCCCCCTGGTTAATAAGCCTCCCTTTTACCCTGTTAGCCCCATCCCTTAAAACCCCGCTGACTAGCCCCGTTTTTTTTGTTTCATGAATTACACGCCATCCGTAGCAGATGTAAAGTTACGCGGTAGGGGACCCCAGCACGCGCTTGCGTGCACAAATGCGCGCCGGTTTCATTCAAAAATCCAGGAGCACCCACGCTCTGCCCCCTTTTTCATAGCCAAAGCCAGGGGATACGCGCCTTCTAAAATCTGCACCTACCCCTCCTGGCGTAAGGCTTTTAAAATTCGCCTTTTAAGTGCGGTCGCACAAACGGCTGCTCTAAGTCTCACCGCACGAGGTTTCCACGATTTGATGTCGTCGGATATTCAACTGCAGTTTTAGCCAGATAAGCTGCGACCTGAGTATTTAGACAGAGCTAAACCGGCCAGGAGCTCAGTCTCTCTTCCCTTATCTCCCTCGAGGTGTTCCGTAAGAGATGGATGGACTGTGCTCCTGCTCACCGCCTCTTGCCTACCCGAATCACCTTTTCCTCACAGGGAGAAGTCTGTTTTAAGGGCCCGCTCACACCTTAACCCCGTGGACCTCACTCCTTCGCACTGTGGGCCTGATCTGAGGTGCAGTTGCTGTCTCTTTCCAAGGTGACGGAAGAAGTCGAATCGGCCAGTCATCTTGACTGATGCATCATTTTGTGGCACGAAAATCTCTTAACGCTCGGGGGGGTTACCCGCTGGCAGCCGCTGTTTGGCGTGGTTCCTATGAGAACACTGCACTGCAGCCCTGAAACCGGTGGACAATCCAAGAGCAACCACATGAGGGGGGAAACTCCAGTCAGTGTCTTGTGCTGTTAAATCTGTCGTCTAACACATGTAACCGTATCACGGAGCTGCTTTTTTTTCTCCCACAATATGTCCTCCTCCGGCCTGCAGCCCAAAAGACGTGCACAGAGTATTCCTGTACGCAAAGCAAGGGAGAGCAGACTTTGCTTTCAAGAATTATTGCAGAGTTGTTACAGTTCTTACGCGAGCTGCCATTCAGTAACAGGGACGTGCCGTGGTCTGAAATGAAACAGGAACTGTCAGTGGCGTTTCCTATTTCATTTTGTTTTCAAACCTGAATAACGGGGAAAAAAACCAAAATGTTTGCTTTTTGTTTCATGCCCTGCCACTGCCATTAAGAAAAACATACAGGCCACCAATTTTAAACAACCCCCACCCCGGACTCTCCCTCGCCTCTCAAGGGACTCTTAGACTCTTTCACCCCTTAGGTTCCCCCAGACTCTCTCCCCCACACACTGAGGGCCCCACCGAACTTCCCCTTAACATACCTTTAAGTTAGGTCTCACTCGGGGGGCAGGGACCAATCCCCAGTTCCTCTTACCCTGCCAGTGCCATTTTTCATAACGGTGCCGGACTTTTGTAATTTTGTCATACAACAAAAAGGATGCCAGTGCCATTTTTCTGGTACAGTAAAATTTCGAAAGGCCAGTGCTATTATGAGAAATGGCGCCGGTGGGCAGGAGCAACTGAAGATACCTTGGGGGTACCCAGCTTTAAGGTGTGTGCTAAGGGGAAGTGCAGAGGGACTTAGGGGAGAAGGCCCTGGGGCACTATTTAAAAACAGCAACTGGGGTTTTAGTGCGCACTAATGTAAAATAGCAGGCAATAAAACCAAACCAAACAGAACAACTCTACTGTGATTGAACTGAGGCGTGAATCTGGCTGCTATTCAAAATTGTTTGCACCGGTAGTTTCTCAACCACCGGCCTGCGGACCGGCACCAGTCCCCAGCAGCACATCTGCCGGCCCACGATGCAACAGCGGTTGCAGCAGGCAGCAAAGACCTGCCCTGCACTCTGCACCACAGCCAGCCAGGGACTTTCCCTAAACCTTATCCCCTCGCCTTGCCCCACAGGCTTTCTTTTTCTGGTTGGGGGGGGGGGGGGTCACTCTGGGAGGGAAGCAGCTGCAACCGAATATTAATAAGGTGGCATGAGACTGAGTCAGCAAGGCCACCGTGGAGCCTGAGAGCCGAGTAGATGCTGACTCAGCCTCTCGCCAGCTCATTAACATTCAGCTGCAGTTCCTCCCCTCCCAGTTCGGGCCTTTTGGGAAAAAAAAAGGTCCAGGTGGCGGAGGTATTAATTGTAGTAGTGTTGCTGATTGACAGGGAGGGAAGGTGAGGGAGGCTGACTGGAGGGAGGGAAAAAGAGAAGGATTTTTTTCACCTTTTTTCTAAATAACCAACTGGTGGATGACTGGACGGGGGAGGGAAATGAGAGAGGGAGGAATTTATTTTTCAGTGATCGATTGGTGGCTGGCTAGGAGTAAGGGGGAGGTATTTCTTTTCTGAGGACAATATGGTTGGCTGGGAAAAAGGAAGAGGGGAGAGAGAGAGAGATGAATTTTTTTTTAATTTATTTATTTTTTTTAAATAGGAACAACTTTAAAAAAAAAAAAAAAGCAGTTTTCTTAAACTGGTTTAGTTAGCTTCTTAAAATGATACAAACCAGCTTCAGGGCTGACCCCTGAGATGAAATACTGAGTGGAAGAGGGAACATATTTTCCACCTCCCTCCTCACTCAATGCTTTCATTTTCCGGGGTAACCCTTCCCCCCCCTTCCACCTGCTCATCAGCATTGCCACCGCTCCCTGTGATTTCAGGTTGAGAAATACCGCTTTACACTTTTAACATGTGTCACTACAAGTGACCCGTTTGCAAGCTATTGGTCTAATATGCTATAAACCGCTTCTAGTGAAAGGTGGGTAATAAATCCAAGTAATAAATAAACAATCATGGAATAACACCCCCCCCCCCCTACAAATGAAATGAAACGAAAAAATACCCGGGCACACCCCTATTCAATAAAACCAATCGGGCCAGGCTTTTGTGCTGCATAATTAGATAGCATTTTGTGACAACTTATGTGTCATGTTCATGGGTTTTATTACAGGTCAGCAATTTTATTTACTAGAAAAAAAGAAGCCACAGGGTCCTGGAACCATGACTCTTGCAGCTTCGGTTTTGTAATTAAATTAGAGAGCTTGGAAGAACAGTTGCAGATAATGTCATCCCGTATTATATGAGGTTCACGGGTTTAACATTTGCAAACGCACAGATATCTTCCCTGGGAGGGGATTCTCTGTCCACATCATTGGTGAGATCTCATCTGCAGTATTCTGACCGGGACCAGAGGCCGTACCTCCAAGCCAGGGAAAGGCTGCTAACACGCTGCAGCCTCAAGAAGCGTGGGGGTGCCTTAACCATTGTCCACTGAGCCCCACTGGGAACTTGGGTCTAAAACAGAGGCCAAACAGGAAACCGGAGAGAGCAAAGCTTTGCAGAATGATGCACCGGAAAGAAAGAAAAATCATTCTGTGAGCGGCTAAAGCTCTCTTTGCTAGTGGGCATTCTTTCTCAGTGCCTGGTGGGATGTTGCTGTGACAGGCGTAGGTACAATGTGTGCACTGGGGAGCAGATAGCGAAGTTCCTGTGAACAGAATGTTTTCCTAACACTTCCTTGCTTCCACAGGAAGGAACACATGGGGGGAGATCCAAAAGATCAGCTTGAGAACAGACTGCTCTTTAGTAACGAGAGCACCCACCAGTGGCATTTATTGAGTTTCTTCACTGGGAGATATTAACTTTTGTGGTTGTCATTACACAGCCTAGAACGGAAGGCCAGGTTTTGCAACGTGATCCCAACATTATTTTTTAAGGGAAACTGCAAATTGTACTAGTGCTGGTGGGAGGGTGTATGGGCTGAATTTGTGCCGGGGAGGAGATTTATGGGAAGGGAAGGGGGCAGAAACGCAGTGGTCTAGTGTGAGGAGATGATAGCATCAGCGGAGGAGGGGGGCAAAAGGAAACAGTGGATAATAGATATGGGAGATAATAAAGGTGCTGAGACTGCATGTGGGGGATTAGATGAGGTTCCTGAGACCTCATGTCTATGTACCTTGACCAGATTGTAAATCCACTTAGAGGGGGCGGGCTCTTCTATGTGTCTGTACAGCGGACGGGGGCAGATTGGTCTCTCCGGGCTTTGGGCATACCCCGGTGGGCTGGTCCGGCCAGTCACATGGTTAGGGTCATTCACAGTGGCTGCCATGCCTGCGGGGGCCACTGAGGCCATGCTGCACTTGTCCCCTGGTGAGAGTCTCCCACGAGGCTTTCCATCATTGACGATTCCCATGGTGGCGTCGGTGGTGACTCCATACTCTTCCCGCTGCTGTCTCTGAGACTCGGACTGCCCCCCTCCCATCTTCACCGCAGAGGCAGGAAACGGTGCAGCCGCCTCCCCCTCGCTGGCTTGGGTTGGTTCTTTCCCTTCGGGAGGTGGGCATTAGGTGCCCACTGCTGCCTTGCCCTGGGCTCCATGTTGCATGCCTTCTTTCTGTTCCTCTGCCGTGGGTCCCTCCAGTCCTGGGTGCTGTGGCAAATAAATCCCCTAAAAAAAAACATAAACCAGTATCGAGGCTTATAGCCTGCCCTTCCCTAAGGGGAAGGATGCCTCCTCCCGCAGCAACAAGCAGGCAGCTCACCGAGACCCTATTAACCCGGGGCTTTGCCTGCATCCCATTAAACACCAATGTGGCTAAAAACTTTAAAAAAAAAAAGTTAATAGGCTGCTGCTAGTGCTTCTGCATTTTTGGGGGGATGGGAAGAGAGTCTGTGAGTGATCCAGTCAGAACCTGTGAGTGTGTAAGACTATATGTGAGTAAGCATGTGTGACTCAGCTTGTGAGACTGTTTGTGTCAGTGAGCATCTGAGAAAGTGTGTGTGAGACTGAGCATCTGTGCCAGTGAGCGTCTGAGAAAGTGTGTGTGAGACTGTGAGCATTTGTGTCAGTGAGCATCTGAGAAAGTGTATGTGAGACTGATCATCTGTGCAAGTGAGCATCTGAGAAAGTGTGTGTGAGACTGTGAGCATTTGTGCGTGTGTTAATGAGCATGTGAGAAAGTGTGCGAGGGATCAAATCAGTGAGCATGTGTGACTGTTGTGTATGTGAGTGACTGAGTATTTTTGAATCAGTGAGCATATGTGACAGTGTGTGTGCATATGAGTCAGTGTGACTGTGTGTGAGTAAATGTGTGTGTGTCAGTGAGTGTGTGAGAGAGTGTATATGTGTTAAATGTGTGTTTATGCGATTGAGAAGAGAGAGTCTATACACATCCCTCACTCCTGACCATCTCAGGGTTTTAAGAATCAAAAGAAAAAGTTCTGAGGTATTTTATTTATTTAATTTGATTTAAGGAGGGGTTTTTTTGGTTGGGTGACTTGTTATAAGAGCCTTACAGTAGTTAGCTATTTATGCCTCTATGTGAGGCCCACCTAATAACTTGAGATGAGGTTTAGGGAATATTGTAGTGGTTAGGGGCCACTTTTACATGCAGAGTGAGACGTACGAACAGAACTGTGCTCTCTTGTGAAAATTTGATCTCCTTCTGAGTGAGGAAACTCACCCAAAGATGATATTTGTGCAGTGTTCTCTCAGCCTAGCTTGATGTTACCCAGGAAGAGAGTCCATCAAGCTAGGTTGAGAGAACATTGTACAAATCTCATCTTTGTGTGAGTTTCTTCTCTCCGAAGGTCATCAAATCTTCACAAGAGTGTACTGTTCTGTTCGTACATCTCACTCTGCATGTCAGAGTGGCCCTTAACCCCTACACTGCTACCTAAACCTCACCTCGAGTTACTAGGTGGGCCTCATATAGAGGTATAAATACCTAACTACTATAAGGGCCATGTTACTCACTTTGCGATGCACCAATACATTTTATAAAACGTCTTTTATTGGACTAACATAATAGATTTGTGCAGGGCTTCCCAAACTTTTAGCCAGTGTGACCCCATTTTAGCATATGACCCACGACCCCAGAGGACAACCAACCTAATTAGCAGGGGTGTAGTTCACCTCCAACAATCCCTCCACTCACCATTCCTGCACTCCAACTGATCCCCTCTCTCAACCTCCATCCCCCTCCAGAGGGCCTTTCAACCTCTGCCCCTCCAGCCGATCCCCTCTTCCATCCCCCAGTTCCTCTCCTCTTCCCAGCCTAGCCTCTCGCTCACCCACTCCAGCTTTTTACATCCTCTCCACTGAACCTCTCTCACCTCCAAGCCATTTTTGTAACCCCAATTGATGTCAACCCCTTCCTCTCGTTTCTCACTTACCCCCCCCCCCCCCAGTTGATACTCTCACCCCTAGCTCCTCTTTTGCATCCCCCCTCTCACCTTCCACAGTCAATCCCTCTCCTACTGATCCAACCCTCAAACCCTTCCTGTATGTGATCCCTCCCTTCAAACTGCCCCCATCCAAACATCCCCTTGACTAGGATCAGCAGCAACATTTTCCTTTGGGCCTCAGACAACTGGTGGGAAGAGAGGGCAGGCTGATGACAGGGGCAACATTTTTCTCTTAGGTAAGTGCAGTGATGGGAGAGGATAGAGAAGAAGTGACAACCTGTGCGCACTCTGCCCACTCTTCCCCAATGGCTGGTCCAATGCCTGATGTTGATCTGCAACTGGCAGCAGCACAGGATCTGTGAGTCAGAAAAAGCCCCAGTCCCTCCTCACACATGGCTTCCTGTTAACGTGGAAACTCAAGCGAGGGCGGGACCATTGCAGGGCCTGAGAGAGCATGCTAGCCCAAAGACCCCATGCTGATTTCCACTACTTCTGGTGATGTCTGGAGAGGACTGCCCTTTGAGGCATGTGTGACCCCGGCTGGAGGTTTTGTGACCCCATTTGGTGTCCCGACCCACAGTTTGGGAAGCTCTGGATTGGTGACTAGCTTTCAAGCGCTATGCCCCTCCACCCTCACCCCCCCCCCCTCCGACCAGTTTTCTAAGTGCCCAGGTTTTAGAAGTGAAAAGTCCTTTGTACCTCATGCTAATTTGATGCAAAGTTTTAAAGATCATGTTGTTTTCCTTTCTGCCTGTCACTGCATAAGATTTGATTGCATGAATCTAGTACAAGCCTGAAGCGCATGTTGAGTAATCCTTGGTTCTTCCCTGCTTTCTCTGTCCCCGTTCCGTTCCTGTTGAACTAGAGAGGGTAGGAAAGGGGCAAGGGTGCAGCTTCTCTTCTGTAGGAAGTTTGGCATTGATTAGCATCAACCTGAGTTTCGGAGCGGCCACAGAACTGATGCTCAAGTTTAAAAGAAAAAAAATAAGTCTTTTGTTATTTTACTCAACGAGCTATGGAGATTGTTTAGCATCAAAGCAGGAGTTAACCAAAGAGCAAAATAAATTCAGATATAAGAACTGTAAGCCGGTGGGGGTTGGGTGAAGAGGGGGTTACTTCTTCAGTCTCGTCTTCACGCTGTTAAGTCAAACGCCGACAAGACTTCCATTAAGCTGAGCATGAAGGTTTTTTTACTTCCAAAAAACCAAATAAATTCTAACATCTACGAAGAATAAGAGGGTGAAGGTTAGTGGCTTCCAAAGTGTGTTCCTTTTTCTTTGAAACTGGGAATTTACTGTTTCAACTTTCAAAATTATGAGAATTCCTTCAAATCTGTATACATGGGATTTTTTAATGGCAAAACTGTAGCCCTTTTGCCCCTCTATCCATTTTTACGCTCCTTTTGCTATAATTGTTTTCTTTCTTTCCTGGCGTAGTCTTATCACTTCCAAATGGTGGGATTGGCTGCTAGGGACCAGCCGTTAGGGATGGGCAAACTTCTTCAGACGTGATGCAGGTCCTCACTTGGATCTGAAGATATCTGATAGAGATTTACTCAGTCCTCTTCAACCTGGCCTTCAGTCTGGCTCTGATTTCTCTTTGAAAAGTCAGGATGGTTAGTGTTTATGCAAATATGTGCACTTTTGAACTATTCAAAATATTGAAAGATAGCACAAGTGTTTTGAATGTTTTGAATAGAAGTGCAAATCTGTGAATATCCATATCTGAACTGGGTGAATGAAGATGGGGAGTCGAAGTGCAAACTACTCTGAGTTCTCCAGTGCGACCCAATTGATGGCTTGTACCAATGCATCCAAATTGTTACCTCCTCCACTTTGCTTCAATTCTCTTTCTCCAACCCCCTCAGCCCTTTAACTCTCATTATTTAACGTCTCCACTTCTGAATCAGGTCTTCTTATCCAATCTTTCACCATTCCTGGCTCAATTCTCATTGTCTGACCCCGCTGCATCCCCCTCTTAGTTCAGATAGGGCTCCAATTTATCTGCATGCCCCTATTCACCTTTTTTTTTTTGTCCCTTCTCCAGTTTCTAGCACTAGGAATTCGTGGTACTAAAATCTAAGGACATGCAGACCATTCTAGAGCAGGAATATGCCCTGGAGAGCAGAGCATTACAGCACTGTAAGAGCTGCAATTTCCATAGGTTTGTTCAGAGTGCTTCCTGGTGGTCATTTTTATGTACTTTGAACAAACCATAAGTTTGAATGCACTGTCAGTCTTCATCAAAGGGATTATTTGCATCCCTATTATGCCAATATTTTTCTTCAACAATCATCATTACCTGTGATATAAATATCCAATACACAACCATAACACCCCCAGCAACCAAGACCAGAATTGAATACCGGAAACCTTGTCAACTAGATACTCTAACTCAGTGATTTTCAACCTTTTTTGAGCCGCGGCACACTTTTTACACTTAAAAAATCCCGGGGCACACCACCAACCAAAATGGCACAAAATGACACTAAAACAGTACATATTATACATATGTTTAAAAATATAGATTCTAAATGTATCTATACTCATTCAGTGTGAAACCTGGGCCTGTTTTGATGAACACAAAAGGGATATCCTGGCAGGAATGGTGGAAAGACACACACGAAGCTCTTCCTCAACAGTTCTCAGTCTCTCCCTGTTTTTAGTTTTTATGGCAGTCAAGCTTGAGAAGCCCAGCTCACATAGATATGTGGTTGAAAATGGGAGCAATGTCAAAATAGCTTTGTTGGCCAGAATGGGGAACTCCTTGGCAACAGATAACCAAAAACTGTCTAAAGGAAGATCAGCAAAGTTTAGCTTTAAACCGCGATCTTGCTTCAGTTCAATGAGTTCCTCTTGCTCCTTTAAAGTCATGTCCTTTCCAGCAACGGATAATGAACTGTATGGGTCCCTAACCCAGTCAAGGCATTCTGTGAAGGCTGAAGAGAAATAAAACGACAATTTCTCCTCAAGAGTTTTCAAATGTCTGCCAATCACCTCGCACATTGCAGCAGTGTTGCCATCATGCAGTTTCTCGGTGAGCGGGAACATCTGAAGGTTGCCACCCTGAACATGTTGTTGCCAGAGCTGCACCTTTAAACGGAATCCGTTCATTTTATCAGTGCTTGTAAGCAGGTTTTCATTTCGGCCTTGCATCCGTGTGTTCAGTTCATTCAGATATTGAAATATATCAGCCAGGTATGCCAGCTTTGTACACCACTCATCACTTGCAAGCAGCTTTGAAAAATCGGACCTCTCGTTTGTCAGAAATATTTTAAGTTCCTCTCGCAACTCATACACACGGGCCAGCACTTTGCCGCGTGACAGCCACCGGACCTCCGTGTGGAGCAATAAGATTTTATGTTCCGCTTCCATTTCTGTACACAAAGACGCAAATAAGCGACATCGCAAAGGTCGCATCTTCACAAAGTTCACTATGCGCACAACATCATCCAACACAGGAACTAGATCTGCTGGTAAGGTCTTTGCAACGAGGGCCTCACGGTGCAAGAAACAGTGGGTAACAAGAACATCTGGGTTTCTTTCTTTAACCCTACTTACAAAGCCTTTGATGCGCCCGACCATGGCTGCGGCTCCATCAGTGCAGACACCTGTGCAGTTTTCCCATGTAAGCCCACTTTTATCAAGATATTCCGATGTGACCTGGAATATTACCTCTCCTGTTGATTTTTCTGGCAGTGCCTTGCAAAATAGGAAGTTTTCTCTAATGGCTTCTCCATCCACAAAACGCACATTGGCCAACAGCTGACAATGTCCACTGATATCCGTCGACTCATCAAGTTGCAAGGCAAATTTCTTACTGATGCGCACCTTTTCCAAAACAACTGTTTCAATGTCAGCAGACATGTCATCAATCCGTCTGGAAATTGTGTTATCAGAGAGAGGCACTTTAGCTATCTCTTTGGCTGCGTCAGGGCCAAGCATCTCATTTACAATAGCTTTACAAGCTGGTAGTATTAATGTTTCTGCCACAGTGTGAGACTTTTTTGATTTAGCTATGAGTTCAGCAACAAGGTAGCTAGCTTTGAGGGCTCTCTCATTTACCTGTGTGCTTTTTCTCAAAAAAGTTGCTTCTTTCTCATTGTTTGTACGTAAGCGTACAAAATACTCCATCGGCTTGTTTTGAACGGAAGAGTGTTTCGTTTGGAGATGGCGTTTTAAGCTTGCTTGGCACCATGGCGCTATTGGATAGCTTCTCACCACACACCAAGCACAGTGGTGTTGGTGCTGTCGCATCCCCAGTGAAAGTAAATCCAAATGAAAGATAGCTTTCACTGTATTGCCTTGAGCTCACCGTCTTGTCTTTTTTCTTTTGTCGACCTCTCATACTAGGGCCTTCATCTAGGTCAGAATTGTGTCCAGGGTCCTGTTCGGCATTTGCCTTTTCCATCTCAAATACTTCTCCATCACTGCTGAGATAGTGTGCGCAGCCACACACTAAAATAGAAGAGTATTACATTATCTGCCACACTTAAAGGACCTCTGCCAAGCATATACTGCAATATAAAGGGGTACAATGAGAAATACTATGGTCATGAGGCCAGAGTACAAGTACCAGCTCGGTGATGTCATTAAGTTGCGCGAGCGTTCAAAGCTCGCGCATGTGTTGTTGTACATGGCTCCTACACTGTAGGAAGCGTGACTGCGCATCGTAGGGGAACAAACACAGGGGCAGGGCCGGTGCAAGGGTATTAGGCGCCCTAGGCGAAACGTCAGCTATGCCGCCCCCCCCCCCCCCCCGCCTCCACACACAATTAACTTACATTGTGCATTAATGAAAATAACGAAGTCTGTATTTATAACAGAACACGTATTTGACATTTTTATGCCACGTAAACCATTGAGATGATTTGTCTTATCGACGGTATAGAAACTCTTTTATAAATAAATAAATAAAAATATATAAAATAAACATAAACCAAAGCTATACTTGTTGCTCAAACAAAAAAAGCAGACACATCACATAATATTAAATAATTAAAATGGCAGTCAATCAAGAAAAATGAACTTAAAAAGCCATCTTTACTTACCCCCTCCAGCAGCTCTCTTACTCTTCTTCCATGCAGGCTGTAGTACACACCAGAAGCAGCAGTAGTGGCTAAGCTCTATACCAGGGGTCAGGAACCTTTTTGGCTGAGAGAGCCATAAACGCCACATATTTTAAAATGTAATTCCATGAGAGCCATACAATATGTTTAAAACTAAATACAAGTAAATGTGTGCATTTTATGTAAGATCACACTTTTAAAGTACAATAAATCTCTGAAAATATTACACCAGGCCTTAAGACACCAATACATCTCCTATTAGGAAAACGGACCAAGTCAGGCTGCTATAGAGTCCTACACAGAAACAACACGCCAGCAGAAAACCTCACCTGAATCACGTGCTGTCCCTCACCTAACATAGAATAAAGAGACCAAAACGCATAACAAGAAGCATGCAGAAAAAACTGAATTGGAAACTGCAACAAGCCAGAGTCTCTGTATGCAGTGTAACAAAGGAAAAAAGAAACATCACCCATCCTTATAAAACAAATCAAGAAATATAAAATCATCAGCAGTAAAACTGTACTAACAAAAAGAACATATTTCGAAACAGCTGATGAGTGGAATATCCAATAATTAAAAACTCATATAAAACATTTCCAGATACCAACAAAATATTTAAAAATAGCAGACACAAAGACCCAGTAATGAAAAATAATAAGGATACAAAAATTTTTTTGCTCTGCATACCTGGGAACATTTGATATCCAGGTGTCCTGAGATTGTTCTGAATTAGCAGGAGGTGGGGTGGTTTGCTTGGAACTTTCTCCTCTCTCAGTCACATACCAGCGCTCTCTCTCACACTGGCTCTCAATGACACACCTATACACACATGCTCTCAGTACTCACATATATACATGTTTTTTCTCTCTCATATAGGCTCTTAATTACACATTTACACACATGCTGTCTATCTTTTCACGCTTACACACACACACACACAGGCTTTCAATCACATAAATACATGCTGTCTTTTTCTCTCACACACAGACTCTCATTCACATGCTTACAAACATGTCCTCTCTTTCTCTCATTTACACACAGGCTCTCAATCACATACTCACATGCTCCATCACCTAAACCAGCTGTCAATCAGACACAGACACACATGATCTCTCTCTTACTTATACACACAGGCTCTTAATCATACATACACATGATTTCTCTCACACACAAAGGATCTCAATCATACACACATACTCTTTCACACAAACTTACACATACAGGTTCCCAATGGTAAACTTACATTCATGCTCTCTCTCTCACAGGCAGGCTCTCAATCACAGACATACTCTCTTTCACATACACAGGCTCTCAATCATTCACATACATGCAATCTCTCACTCACACACACAGGATCTCAAACACACATGCTTGCTCGTTCATTCACTATCTCTCTCCCCCACCCCGGGAACTAGCAGCAGCAGCAGCCTCCTCCCAACGCTAACCTCTTCATTTTCAGCCCTCGCGGAGGCGGAGTCCCATCGGCCGCGGTTGAAACTCCATTTTCCTCCGAGCCGCGCTGCAGTCTTCTTCCCGTCGGACACTCGCGTGGCCTCCTCTTCCCGCGCAGGCACCGGCGTGCTCTCTTCTTCCCGCGGCCCGGAAGAGGAAGTGGAGAGCATCGGGTGCCTGCGCGGGAAGACTCCCGCGCAGGCACCCGATGACTCCCGCGCAGGCACCCGGCTGACTCCAGTCGTGCCCGGCGTGCTCTCTTCTCCTCCCCCCCCGGAAGAGGAAGTGGAGAGCATCGGGTGCCTGCGCGGAAGAAGAGACCACACTAGCGTGGTCTCTTCTTCCCGCGCAGGCACCCGATGCTCTCCACTTCCTCTTCCGGACCGCGGGGGGGGGCGGGAAGAAGAGAGCACGCCCGGTGCCGCTGACTCCAGCTGTCCTGCCGCGTTCCGCCCGGGCTGACAGCAAAGGACTCACATGCTTGAAAGCGCGGCTCTCTTAATTTTACCGGGGCAGTGCCGCCCCCGGGAAGCTGGCGCCCTAGCCTAGGCGACCGCCTAGTTCGCCTAGTGCTTCCGCCGGCCCTGCACAGGGGGCACTATAGTTTGGGGAACTTTCCCCGCGGCACACCCGACCATGTGTCGCGGCACACTAGTGTACCGCGGCACACTGGTTGAAAATCACTGCTCTAACTGATCATCTCTCAAAAGCTCTGAATGACATAGACACATCAAACAGTGATAACTCAATCATGATTCTCTTTAACAAAACAAATAGCTGATAATTGCTGCCCACTTATTAAAAAAGATATTTCCATTAACATAAAACACCACACCCCATGGTACAATAATGAATTAAGGATATTTAAAACAACACTGAGAAAAGGTGAGAGACATTGGAGAACTTCTCCTTCCATCGAAACACTAGCTAACTACAAATCTCTATTACATAAATACAACGAAGCCACCAATAAAGCAAAAAAAAGAATTCTATTCTAACAAAATAAGTAAATTTCAATATAACCCTAGTGGGTCTGCAGAGTTGTTGGCTCAGTCTAACACATGCTGTGTGGCTACCAACTGTAAAATCTGTGGGCCATACTTGCTGCGTTGTTGTTTTCTACGCTGGAAAGGTATCTGAAAACAAAGACTCCACATTGAATATAGTTCCAGGCTGGAGGAGGAGAGGTTGAACGGATAGACGTGCACTTCTTTTTCTGACTTTGAGTGAAATTTGAAGGCTGGGGGGGTAATGTGATCAAAATAAAAATGAATGTTAAGAAACAAAATGCCATTTTCCTGCAGGAGCTTTCTCCTATCCTTGGTCTGCAGACAGAAGCTTTGGAATGTAGGGCCGGATCACAAACTCACATCCTTTGATCTTGCCTAGAGTCCCTACCTGTTACAATGGAAGATGTACCTAATAGCCAGAGCACTCAGAGAAATATACCTAGTTGTTCTGGGCCTGATCCCAACAGAATGAGAGAGAAAGATTAACAAATATCTTTGGAAAATACTCAGTGTACTGTAGGAGCTGAGAAATATATGACAACATCTTGACTATTGGAAAATCCTCCTGCCCATCGTCTTAGCTAGAAATGGTATCGGAAGTGAAGGGACCGGAGAGCATGACTGCAAACCTAGTAAATGCTGTAGAGAAGCACATGGTGGACCTGCTTGGACTTTGGCATGACCGTATGAGGTGGGGGGATCGATAGAAAGGGATGTTAAATAATGGTTTTTAACGGTTCTCATCCTGAAGGCGGATCCATATACTTGGGGGAGGGAGTAAAAGCTGAATCTTTGTTGTGCCCTAGTGGACAGAACACCTAGAACGTGAAACATGTTGCTTTGTTAAAATGTAGTAAAGGTTCATTTTAAAAAGTATTACTGTAATGTGTGTGGGGGGGGGGGGGGGAAGAATTTAGTCAGGGTGCCTCTGTCGTATGCAAGAGCTATGTCGAGCAAGAAGAGGAAGCTCTGTAAAGAGTCTTTCTCCAGCAAAGCTGTGCTGAAATCCATAGACAAGTGGATTTGCAAAAGTTGAGAGGGCGTGCTTCCTTGTCGAGTATATTTAGTGGTGATAACATACGATAGAAAAAGTTTTTTAAAAAAAGCTGATTTTGGCACGGAACCTAACCCAGCAATTTAACTGGTAAAATAACGAGAGAGAGCCAGCCGCTAATAGTGAAAAAGCATGCTTTTTTCTATCTTCTGTCCATGAATGCATTTTCTTTCTACAGCCAGAAATATGTAATGGGCGATGTTCCCGATCTTTATTACATTTTTTTTTTTTTAACTTCAGTGACTGGCAGTGTCTCGTTCTGAAGTTGTTTTGTCTTCCCTGCCTTTTCTCTCCGTTCCCCAGCTGGTTCATCCCATGTTAAGAAAGCCTCGTCACAGTCTGCTTCAAGCACTGCATCTCGTCCAAAGGCCTGTAAGGAGCAAGTGTCCGGCAAAACGGGCTCGGCGGGAGCCTCAAAGGCCAAGAGAAGCCCTGGGAAGCAGCAGGTCGACAGGGCGAAATCATCTCCATCCTCAAAGACGGCGGAAGATGGGTCCAAGGCGCAGACGAAAAGCAGCAAGCCGGAGAAGGTTCAGCTTCTGGTTCCCTCCTCGGGAGATGCTGATCCACAGCACGCCGGCCCGCCGGAAGGGCAGAGCAAGCCCTTTACTGAGGCCGCTACCCTCCACCCAGACAATCAGGCGAACCCTCCGTTGGACACACACGGCACGGAACAGATTGGCAATGAAGCAGATGTGTCCACCACAGCCAAAGACTCTGGCCAGCATCTCCAGACCCAGCAGGAAACTGACAGTGCAAAGAAAACCAGCTCGGACGTGGATAGCAGTCTGAGCGGTAGTGAAGAAAAGACAGCTTGGTAAGACTTATCTGATATAAAATGTAGTGAATGCCAGGGAGTATCTGGCTTTTCAAATTTATCTCCATTGGTGGGGGGGGGGGGGGGGGGAGGGGAGCAATTCATAACTCGTGCACTCCCTCCCCCCAGCCCCACCTCTCTCACAGTGTTGTGGGTCTTTGGAGGGCAAATACCATAAGAAATGCGGGGTATCCAGAACACCATTTATCATGAAAAAGAGTAGTCAGAAGATATTCCAGGTGGTCAGAAAGACACAGTCAGTAAAAATAGATTGAGGGCACACAAGATGAGGGGGCTTACCATTAATGCCCTGCACTCTGCCAGTGGACCTGCCCAGAAAGGGCAATTCAACTCCACACATGCACATTTTATTATTAACACCCAGGAGCTCTCTGACATGAACGTGTTCACTCCTTTCTGGGGCCAGAATATCTCAAGAGGGTCCCTTGCATCAGCCACCGCGCAGCTTCCATTATAGTCAGTTGAAGTGATTTATGACTCCTTAAAAAGGACAACCTAACTGTAAGAGTCCCCTGCCCTTCTACTTCAGCATGCGTCATCAGAAGGGAATCTGTCAAAACTGCTGCTACGTAAAAACAATGCTGGCTTTTCCCCCCTGCTAAAGTTTAAGATTCAGTGCAAAAAAAAAAGTGCCGAAATCCGAAAAGGGCAGTATTTGATGGGGTGGAGGAGGGATGAGATACTGACATGCACCAAATAAAAGAGAGATCTCAGGGTGATAGTGCCCGACGATCTCAAGGTGGTGAAACAGGGATGGATGTCACGGAGCACGGTGAGGCATGACCAGCAGAAAACAAAAATGAGCAGCAAAAACTAGGAGATTATTAAAGCACATTTTCTGGGAAAGTGGAAGTTGCTAGCGATGTTCCTGACAGTTTTCTTCATGCTGAATGACTGTGCGGGTGTCTGTCTATCTGCTGCTTAGCAGGGACGTTTCACTGCTGTTCAGCACCATCGTCTGGACAGCTCCTGTAACGGACAGACACACGGGTGAAAAAGATGCCCTCATTAAAGTTTAATAGCATGTTTCACATTTCTTCAATGTGTAGAAAGAGGCAATAATGCCTCTGTACAAATTATCGGTGAGACCTCATCTGGAGCATTGTGTCCAGTTCTGGAGACACTCCAGAAAAGGGCTACCAACACGATGCAAAATCTGCACCGTCAAGACTTATGAAATATGCGTACCCTGGTGGAGAGACAGGAGGATATGCTATTCAAATACTTCTAAGGTATAAATGCACAAGAAGCAAATCTTTTTCAGTGGAAAGAAAGGTTTAGAGAGTAAGAGTTCATGATGCAAGACTCAAAGCGGGTAGAATCTGGAGTAATATAAGGAAAGATTTCTTCACAGAAAGGGTGGTAGTTGCTTGGAACAACCTCGCAGTGGAGACAAAAACAGTGAAAGAATTCAAGAAATCCTGGGATAAGCACAGAAGATCCTTAGCTGCAAAGAAGTGAAGTTAAAGCTAAAGATAAACAGGCAGTATGGCAACAGGAGGGAAATTGGACAGACTGGATAGGCCTTACAGGCCTTATCTGACATAATATTCTGTGTTTGTATGAAAAGGATGGGTCACACTTTTCCCACAAAGAACTGAGGCCCTCACTCCTCGAAAGCTAGTTGTGATCTTAAAGCCCACGGTGCCATTCACAACATTACCACTATCTCTATTATCCTCAGCTAAAGCAGGGTTGGACAGCTCTGGTCCTGCAGTGCCACAAACAGGTCTCGTGTATATGCACAAGCTACCTCCATTGTATGCAAATCTATGCTAGGCATATTCACTGTGGGTTTTCTGAAAACCAGGCCTGTTTCTGGTACTCCAGAAGCAGAGTTTCCTACTCCTGAACTGCCTTTACTCTTGGATGCTGGCTCTCTCTCTCACTTCAGCGTTCATTACTGAAATCCCATCTGCCAATACAATTCCTACATGAAATAGACACAAAAATAAAAAAGTTTTTTTTTCTATGACAATAAAAGAAATTAATTACAAAATTAACTACCTAAACATGACTGTTTTCCCTTTGACCCAATTAAATGCCATGGAAAACAATATAGAATAAGTAGTAATAGCTTAGGACTATCAAATGACAAATATTTGTTTGATGTTTGAATTTGTCTATTGACTATCTCATTACACGTACGCAGTGCATGCAATGGTTCCCTTCATATGCTCAGCCTCAGCCAAGATAACAAAACTACAAAATTCCAAAAAAAGGAAACCCCCAACCAGAACCCTCAAATAAATATATATATTTTAAAGAGCATTCATACATTGGTGACCTGTATCAAAGCTATTAATAGTTCAGCTTACATTTTCCAGTGGCTTCACATAATCGTTTATAACGTTTTCCTTTTGACTCCATGGTAGCGCCGTGCGTAGGCCTTGACTGGGTCTCTTTCTGCAGCTTTACTGCTGGACTGCTACTTGGAGGGCTGGCGGGGCTCTCCCCCCCCCCCCCCCCCCCAGCCTCTGATCCTTCTCCAGCAGAACTAGAGGCATGTCACATGACCAAAAGAGACCTATCATCAGCCAGCAAATACTTAATCCCGCCCTTAAACCCTCTTCACCTGATGTAGAGCCCCATAGATAGGCAGGCAGAGCTGACAGGAAGTGACAGAGGCTGAAAGCAGCCACCAAGCAAGGAGGAGCTGGAGTTGTAATTCAGAACTACGGAATGCAATCCGCTTTGAAGTGCCTGAAAAGCGGAATGTAAATCAAATAATACATGAATAAGAATGGCACCCAGCACTGCCATGCAAGAGGTCAGGGTTGGAGTCCTAGCCTAGGTTTCTGCTCCGTGGTCTGACTGGGGCTGGTGCTTCTGCAGAGGCCGCACTCACAGTCCCCAGGGGGAGGAAGGTGCCTGCTGTTGTGCATCAGAGGCACCTAATGGTCAGACTCTGGGCAAATGCTGAAAGCGTGCTCCATGCACCTCCTGTTTCCTGTTTCAGATGTTGTTGACATTAAGAGAGCAACTTTACCTATCCAAAAAGGGTAAGTACAGCTCATGCATTTTGTAATGAAGCTGATAACGTACCATGCACTGGAGAGAGGGAGCTGGTTAAAATCCCACGCGAAAGGATTTCTTGGATTTCTTCAAGATGTGTTGGGCCTCTCAGCTGCCTTTTTCAAACGTAGTTTATGATTATTTTTATTTGCCTGACTCAGCGAATAACGTTTTGCTGGAAATTTTTCAAAGTTCCCATTGTGGGTAAATCTAGCCATAGGTAAGCAAAGACATTTAAGTTCAGCTGCATCTTAGTTTCTGAATTCTCAGGTTAAAGCTATTTTTATTTTTTTAATGGACTATTGATCATAGCTCCAGCGCTTCAGAGGCTGAACTATTGTTAGACTCCTCTGCCTGGAAATTCAAGGGTTTCCGTTGTGTTTGTAGTGATTGTAGGTTGGGAATCCTCCTACAGGACCAAGAAGAGAAGTCTTTGTAGTGATGATGCTTTTCCATTTGAACAGTTCAGCTGCCATGGAAGACCAGTTGACGGAGACGCCGTGCCTGACCGACCAGGAACTGACAGATGCCTCCAGCACTTTGGACAGCGAAAGTGAAAGCAAGGAGAATCAAGCCAATGACTCGGACTCAGATGGGCCTATATTGTACAAAGATGATGACGACGAGGAGGATGATGAAAGTGAAGGCAGTAAGAGCATTTAAAGAGTAAAATGAGGGCGTGCAGGGCTGGCCACGGGACTTGGTGGCAGTGCTGCAGCTCAAGGGACTTGGGTGAAAGCATCCTGGCTGGCAGGAGCCAGGCATGTCGCAGATATGCTGGGTTTGGCTTCCAGGGGGGGGAGGGGAGGAAGGCGTCAGCTGCTATTGGAGCAATCCCCCTGCTGATAGAAGAGCAATACTGAAGGGCACAGGAGAGTTCCCCTTCAGCACTCAGCTGTCACGGGAACCTAAAGACATCCAGGTCACCCATTTGGGTAGCATGGTATAAAAAATGGGAGTTGTTCTATCAAAAAGAAAGGTTACATGATGCAGAAATTTAATATAGAAAAGCCATAAACATTCTCATTACAGACTTGCAATCTGCAGTAAATTATATGAGGTATTCAATTAAAATATCTTCCCATAGTTGATGTATAACGTCATCCTTCTGGCCAATTGTCCTCTGTGGCCCTGGATTGTTTTTTTCGGGGGTTTTTTTGTTCACTCATTTAACCGTATTAAATTACTGTCGAGACACTTCTATCATTGTTTCCATTTGGGGAAAGGGTTTGACAATCTGCAGGGAGCTGCCATGTGCTTGAAATTCACTGAGTTTGCAAGTTGTAAGCTTGAGCTCAAATGCCTGGCTGGCTTTTTCTTCCTTCTAGGCTCTTTGGCTAGTAAAATCCGTCGGAGAGATACGCTGGCTATCAAACTTGGTAACAGACCATCCAAGAAAGAACTAGAGGACAAAAACATCTTACAACGCACTTCTGAAGTGGAGAGGCATGAAATGTGGCAGCAGATTGGAACAAAGCTAGTAAGGTAGTGATTGTAGGCTAAATCTCGAGTCGTAACCATGAACATTTCATGCTGTGCCTCCTGCAAAACAAAATGGTTTTGAACCAACTAATCCAACCCCTTATTTATGTGTTTGTTTACATGTATTGTATATGTAGCCTGCCGGAGGGTATCAGTAGTGGAAAATATATACCCAAGACAGGGAATAATGACTGTTAGACAATTCTGTGGCCCAGAGCCTAGAGTGTAGGCCAATACTGCTCTTCAATGTCACTGACCTCCTCCAAGAAGTCAGTATGTTTCCATTGCAAAGAAAAAGTGTCAGTTTATATCATACAGTCCAACTGAGAGGGTGTACAAAACAATCACAAAATCAACAAAGCTTTCTCTCTCCTAATTTGTGTCTGTATTGCTTATGGAATTGCTAAATACACAATGAAACTCATGGCTCTTATATATTCCCAAAGTATAATTATAGGTCCCATGAAAAATAGTCCTACTTTTTAATTTTAAATTGCAAATAAAAATATTCTAAAGTTGGTCCAACTTAATGTCGAGTCACTGTATACCAGAAGATGTATCGCACATTTATTTCTTCCTGCTTCAGGGGGCCGGTAAGCATTTCCATTCCTTGTTAACTCTAAAAACAAAAAAGAGCCGCTCTGTTATTGAGGATCCATGGCCAATCAAAAGGGCAAACATGGCTGCAGGGTGTTGTATTGAAGTACTACAACTTTATTCAGGACTATTGTTGTTTACAAATACAACATCAAGCAACCTTCCGGTCTCAAATGAAAAAATCTAAAACTTAAAAGAGTACCACTGCACCTCTAGATTAAGAGCTGCTGGCTGGACAGTGCTGAGAATATATATATATATATATCCAGAATTGTTCACGTTGATTATGTAAGTAAGGCTCCTCTATTCTCACCTTGTTTAGGCTCTGCAGCCTGGGCAAAAATGAATCATCACAATTCCGAGAGAGAATGTGCCTGCTCTATGCAATGTTGCACCATGGGCCCTTTAATCTTTTGAGTAGAAAGACAACTTCTATGTTCATTTAATTGGATTTTAACAGATCTTTTTGTATGACTTACATATACATAAGATCTCAAGGACATACAGAGGCAAACACACCTACTTGCTGTTGGGGATGTGAGATGCCCCTTTCGGCATATAGAGGTAGATATTCAGCTGGCTGTGTAAGTAACTTACCCAGTTAGAACTCATCCGGCTAAATTACGATGTGTATTCAGTGGCATGGCGAAGCAGCTGAATTAATGCCTATATATATATGCACTTAGCCAGATAAGTCTACCTGGTTAAGTTTAGACCTACTCTATGGCATGTCTGAACTTACACGTATATTTATGCGAATACTGGTAGTTAGTCGTATAAGTTATATGGCTAACTCTCTCTCCCTCCACCTCCATCCGCCCAGCAGACGCCTACTTTTTGTGCATGCAACTTTAAGCCATATAAGGGACTTGTACGGCTCAGCAATGCTGCTGAATATAGGCGCATATTCAGCGGCTGCTACTTAGCCACATAAGTCCTGTTTATCTGGCTAAATAGTACCAAAAGCGCTTTGAATATGGGGCTCATACCGACTTGAAGTTAAGTTGGACCTACTTTTGAATGTTTTTATTTGCAATTTAAAATGAAAAACTAAGGAGTATAGTTCAGTCCTCATTTATTTCTCTCAAATGACTTTGGAACTGAGATGGAAAGTGTTCAAGTTAATTTAGGAAAAGTGAGATAGTAAATGTACTGTTTTAAAGTATGTACCATATATATAGATATAGATATAATATTTATACATATAATATAATATTTATATATATATACATATATATATATACACACACACCATATATGTAACCTCAACAAATATCATATATATGATGAAGTTTTTAGATATCACTACTGCATTTGATACCATTGATTTTACGTTTTGCTCACCCACTTAATTGGGATCTTAGTTAATCCTGTCTTACTTAACTGATCATTTTGGAGCATCCCATTCGAATTGGAAACCTTTAATTTCTGGGGTTCTCCAGACTCTGCCCTGTCTGTCGCTTCTTGTTTCTTATGGGATACGATATTGCTTTATGCTGACCGTATTTTACTGCTATTTTCTATTGCTTCTTCGGGCTCTGCTAGTCCTTTGATTATGAGCGTTTGCATGCTGTGATTATGTGGATGATTATGAATACATTAGCCCTAAATCTTAACAAAACTGAGGCTCTATTGATCAGTTGTTGTCCTCCCTCTGTTAGTAATCTGACTAACTTTAAATTGGGTGAAGTCATAATTCCTGTTCATCCTTAGGTATGTTATTTGGACTCACTACTTAATTCACAAACCTTCTATGAGTTCCCAGATAAGAGCAGTAGCTAAATAAAGAATGGTTTGTCAGGTTAAAGCCTTTTCCCTGCATGGTACAGGCAGTAGCTCTCTTTCACTTGGAGCATTGAAACGCCTTCCTGATACCCTGTTACACGTTCCTCACTTGATGCAGAAAGCTGCTGCTAGGTTGTTAAGTGGGATCTCACGGTATTATCAAATGTCTCCCAATTTACACAATACAGGCCATTGCATTGGCTACTTGTGTCTGAGGATGAACTGTGAAAAAAATGTTTTGTTTTTTTAATTTCATTATTGGGGGGACTTCCCAAGAATTTAATTTTGTTTAATGTTTATTGTGTTTTCTTAAGATAAGAAAAATGAAATAAACAAAAAAAAGATGAACTTAAAAAAGAAAATGGGGTCTCATAAGGCCTCCCTGTAGCCCATGCCTCTCACCCGGAAGAAATGCCGGAGCTGCTCCAAGAGGGGATCCAATGATGAGTCCTAGGCCCAGGCCGAAGCCTCAGCCTTGCATAGATCTAGGCCCCTTGGAGTATGACTTGACCATGGCCTAGACCCCACTCTAAGGCTGGCTTGTAAGCCTGGGCCCAGCACTAGGGCCTGGGCTGGACGCCAGGCCTCGCCCTCTGCCTCAGCCTAAGACCAGGCCTGCTCTCAGGACCTGGTCCAGTCCCGATGCCTAAGCCTTGACCTAGGCCCAGGCCTAATGTAGGGTCTAGGCCTGGAGGATTGGTCCCAAAGCCTTGGCCCAGGTCCAGGCCCAGGCCAAATGCCAGGACCAGTCTTATCCTGATACCGAGACCTCAGCCAAGGCACAGGCCCGGGCCAGAGGTCGGGTCCCGTCACCCGGCCCTCAGATCAGGCCTGGCCCAATGAGAGGGCCCGGCCTGGAGTTCAGGCCCAGGTCAGATGCTGGGACCTTGGCCCAGTCTGTGCCTGGAGGCTGAAGACCAGTCCGTGGAGCTCCCCTTCTTTCTTCTGTTTTCTTACATTGACGTCATTTAAATGAACTGCTGTACGTTAAAATGGCGCCTTCGCTGAGTTAAGTTACTTCGGCACGTCCTCAAGTGGACAATGTTATTTTCAGAAGGCAGAAGAAAGAAGAGGAGCTCCTCAGCCTGGTCTCTGGCATCAGGACTGAGCCTCTGGGCCGGGCCCTGGCATCAGGACCAGTACTCCTGGCTAGTCCCTGGGGTTGGGCCTGGGCCTACGCATCCAAACCAGGCCTCTGGGCAAGGCCTAGGCCAAAGCCACAGCATAAGGACCAGACTTCCGGGCCAGTCCCTGATATTGGGCTTGGGCCCAGGCTGAGGCCTAGGCATTGGGACTGAGCCTCTGGGCTGGGTCCTGGCATCATCCTTGGCCTAGCCCGAGACCCCAGTGTCAAGCCTGGTCCTTAGCATTTGCCCTGCGCCTCCAGGCTGGACCCTAGCATTGGACCTGGGCCTGGGTCTTTGACTAGGCTGAGGTCCTAGCATCAAGCCTGGCTAGGCCGAGGCCCTCGTGCCTGGACCAGGCCTCCAGGCCAGGCCACTGTGTTGGTCCTGGGCCTAGGCCTAGGCAATGGGCTAGGCCGCTGCGTCGGAACCACAACGGATGCAGTAAGTGGGGGCTGGGAGCAAACCTGAGGTAAATAAAGATTTTGCTGGTTATTATTTAAAGGTAGATACTTGCATTTTTGCCACAAAAGTGGCAGATAAGCAAATGTCCACTGAGCAGAAAGCCAAATAACTCACAGCTCCACCTGCCAGTTGGAGGAAAGAATATTGGTGGTCAGTTGATTAATGATAACTAGAAAATCCATGGAAAGATGGCTTTCTGCAGGTATTCCCTAGGGGACTGTGCATGAACTTTAACATGCCCTGGTGTGCATGCTAAAAATAGCCTGCTGAGCATTCTGGCCTTAACATGCATGGTAAAGTGGTCCAGCAAGATGTTTCATGGCCGTGCATGTAAATAAACATCGCATGGAAATGAGGATTTAGCACGAGCAAGGGAAATGAATGACGTGGGCATGCTTGCCCGGAAGGCTCACTAATGGCACACTGTTTAATAGCTGCTTGGGACCCAGTGATTACTTGTTACCTTGCCTGCTATTGAGAGGGCTCAACTCGTTGCACACAGTGAGCCTGAAAAATGAAGCCCAGGGACAGGAGATGACCCTGTACGGCTGTACCCGTGGATCCTTGAGGATGTACACACTTGACTACACTTCTCTTTGCCATACCAACACCCAGCCGACGCACACCTTTTTATGGGGTTCTTCCACATATTCACACCACAAATAGTTCTTCTCAAACCAAACAGTTACACTTCACAGAGGCTCTTAAGCATTGCTCCACGCCTTACAATGTACAAGGCTCAGAGGTTCCACAGTGGCATTGGCATGATTGGCAGGATCATTCCTATCGTTGCGGTGCTTGATCCGACCAATGAGCACAGTAGGCTTTCTGAGGGTTGACCATGAACAGCAGTTTTGCTGGGATCTTGGCCCGTAACGTTGCTTTCCTTTCTTCTGACAGGAGACTTAGTCAAAGACCCACAACTGAAGAACTGGAGCAAAGAAATATCCTAAAACGTAAGTATCATTTTTGCCGGTGTTATTTTTCATTAAAAATTTTAAAAAACCCTAAACGAGAGCAACCCTGGTTGTATACCCTTCCATCCATAAAGCTGCAGCCTTTTCTGTGCTACTGTGATATCACAAATGAGAAAAATGTGAAGCAGAAAAATCTAGAACAAGGGCTGGCAATGTGTTTTGAAAAAAATCCCGTCTTTGGAGAACGGCGGGGAAAACCCTCTGAGGGTGTCTATCCCCCTATATCCTCATGGCCTCTCAGTACGCACCTTGCACCAGCAGTGCCAGCACAGGAGCCTTTTCAAAACTTGCGGCCCAGCTGAACTGATCTCATGCATCTCGAGACCAGCACTGCTTTCCCACGAAGTTTGAAAAAGTTTGCCGCACCGGTGTTGCTGAGAAAGGGGCATGCCAGGTGGGAGTATGCCCCATGATCGCCAACCTGCAACACCTTGAATACATCTCCTTTTAAAAATATAACACTTCAGAAATCTCCTTTTGCGCTGTGTCCCCATTTCCATCTCTATCCTTAACATTGTCCCCTCATACTTCTCCCCACTCAATACATCTCCCTCTCCTGCACTCTGACCTTCTTTCATCTTCCTCTGCCTCCAAGTGACTCCCCTGCAGCCCAGCCATTGTTGTGGTTATGTGTGTTTTGGTGGATCCTTGGGTGCTGTGGTGATGACCACGCCCATGGGGAGGAGCCCCGTGAGAAGCCACAGCACTGGGCTAGACTCGTACTACACAAAACACAAGATGGTTCTTTATTGTACAGCTTGAAGAGAGCCACCAGAGGTGGCAGTAGTGAGGCAGTCTCGTAGTTGCAGTCTCGGAGACCTCGGCAGAGGGAGCCCTTCTTCTCCTTGATGACATCAGGAAGTTCCGCAGCAGTTCTCCCAGCGAGGAGATCCTGTGGATGAGATAGACTGAGAGAATATTCACTAGGTGTTAGCTATTGATATGCGATTCTACCAGGTATGTTGTAGAAGGTACAGGCACCGAGGCAGTGAAAGCAGGCCCTCGAGGAGCGAGTACCTGTTCCCTGTAAGGCACCTGAAATAAAGCAGATGGCCCCCGAAGAACGGGTACCCAGGTTAGTTGTTACCCCGAAGGGCAGAGAGAGAGCTTCCTGCGGCAGCACGGAAGCGGCAGAGTAGCGTAGACAGGAACGGATTTGAGTCCTTGCTAACTCAACGAGCTAGCAAATGAGTGAAGATAATATACCCGGATGGCGTGACGTCAGCATGAGGGAACGCCCTCGAGGTTCGCGCCAAGGGTGGTACAAAGACGTGGGTTGCGAGCGTGCGCGCACCCTAGGAGATACCTGGGAGGAGCATGGCGGGAGGCTGCACCATAGCCATTCCGGGGACGCCAGAGTGGTCGGCTTGTAGACGCGGTGGTAGCCATCTTACCCAGGTAAGCGGGAGGAGCCGTGAATAAGGTGAGGCAAATGGGGCGAAGCCGTCGAGGACCGACGCACGCAACAGCCATCGTGGTAATGGGTCCCCAGCAGACAGGCCCAGACTACACAGTCCCTTCCACAACCCACTGCGGCACTCTTTGCCAGGCAGTAGATGATCCTTTATTTTGGGCTGGGATTTCCTCCCTTTCCCTGCCAGAGGCTGCAAATGCTGCCTCCTCATTGGCCCCCGTTGGCTCAAGGACCAGAAACAGGGCCCAGGAACTAAATTTGCTTCTCCTGCATGGCAGCTCGCAGCACTGCCACCGAGCCTTTGGGTCAACCCTACAGCACGGTTTTTAATTTTAGAACTGGCAAAGGCTCCTGCTTTGGCTCTAACCACTAAATGGGAGTTGGCTTTAAAGTGTGTCATGGATTTTGAACTAGATGAGGCCAAAAATGTCTGGAAAAGTTGCAGAAGTTCCATATCTAAAGAGATGGAGGGGAAAGAGAGGTTGCCATCATCGGTGTCAAAATATAAAGATCTGGTTCTGCTGAAATTCATGCTGAGCTGTACTCCTACCTTCTCTGCCAAATTCCAGAAAAGAAAGGACCCTATCCGATGAAGGGAAATTGTTGTGTAACCGAGACGAGTTGGTAATAATTACAACACATTTCATCTGCCTAAGAGTGAGCGTAATGGTTGGTTTCGCTGTCCACCGGAAGGATGAAGTTGCTGAAGCCCCGTTCACGGCTCAGGGTTTGTTATGTGTTAGAACATTTCTCCACGCTTGGCATCCTTCAGTACTGCAGAGTGGCTTTTCGGTGCATTGTGTAAAGGGCTGGATTCTTTGCTTTTAGTGGGCGAACATAAGAGGAGTCCAGTGACGATGATGATACACAGGAGGTTCTGCGACCACGCGTCCCTTCTGCAGATGTCTACGTCTTTTGTCATGTTTATGAGTGATAAAATAATTATCACAAAGCAAAACTCTTACATGGTCCTTGTCTGCAGACTGGCTAGGTTTGCTGACCATTTATGGGGAAAAAAAAGTGTCTTATAGATGGACAACGGGACGCATTTAGGGCCTGATTCACTAAGCTTTATTCCCACGGACACACTGGGACATTCACCAAGCCGCAGTAGTGCTCTAATGCACAGCTTATACCCTGCGATATACATAATATTTGGAATATCCCGGCCCAGATTCCCTCCCTTATTACAGTGACATTATTTGCAAGCGATTTGCATGCATGAATAATGCAAATGAATGCAAAGAAGGTCGTGCACAGGCAATCCTACTTAAATCTTTTATCGCGGCCGACCGAGAAGGTGGTCGTCAGCCGCAATAAAATAATACCTATTTCAAATGCATTAAATGTTTGGCAGGAGGCCCTGGACCCTAACGCGGGTCCCAAGGTTCCCACCTCACATTTTAAAGTGGCGACTGGGAAAAAACTAGCGGCAAAACAGGGAGGTTGAGCGGGGGAGTCAGGGCTGACCCAGTCTCAACCCGGTTGCACAGCGACGGCCTCTCCCCCCCCAAATCCATCAAATAAAATAGAGGGTCCGGCCCTGACCCCCCACCCCCCCTTCCATCCCCACCTCCCAAGTGAAAAATAATGGCCTGACACCCTTCCATGCCTCCCTCAAGTCAGACACCCCCCCGCGATAGTGGGAACCCCCTTCCTGTGCTAAAAACATCTCGGCTCAGTGAATCTGCGCCACAGAATGAATGGAAGCGCGTGGTGCATTTCTGGTGCGTGCGTTTGAGCTCGGGTAATCCCCTCTGCTCTTAATTCAGTCCTACGAAACGTTTCAAGAGGGTGTAGAGTAGGACGGAAAGCCTTTTCTCTGTCTGTGCAGGCTCCTGGCTTGGGTTTTTTATTTCTGTCCTGTGAAATTATCTCCACCAGGTGCTATTACACTTTGGGCCTTTGCGATGCCAGTGATCTGAGCAGCACCTCTTGATGCAGGCTCAGTGTTGTATCGAGCTGTTTTGTTACACAAGCTGGCTGCCGGCCTTTTTATGCCTGAACTCCCAGATCAATTATGGTATTGTGTTACAGCAGGGATGTTGACCTTGCTTGTTTATCTCTCATCAAGCTTCCACTTTACTTCTCCTCTCTTATTTATTTGAAGCCGGCAGGTTTGTCCGCCTGCCAGGCCTTACTTTTGGGAGATGAGAGGCAGCTGTCCCCTGGCAGTCAGGGGAGGGAGGGTTCGTAGCTTAGCACTCCCGACACCTCGCCGAGAAGTGCAAGCTTCCCCCCCCCCCCCCCCCCCCCGTGTGGCCCGCAGCTTTAGGGAGCCTAAGGGAGTTGCCGTTTCTTGTTCCTTTCCTTCTCGGGGATATGCACCGTGCTAAACAGCGAGTCCCCACGGGAACGAAGTGGAAGGTCCCTCACCGTGGGGTTCCTTTGGAGTTGGAAGCAGAGCAGGTCCTTGGGTGAAACTCCACTTGCTCTCCCTGTTATCAGATGATCCACGATTCAAGCCGGGCTCTTCAAGCACAGCTTTGCTTGTGGTGGCGGCGCAGATGCTGCCCATTTGTGGGGCAGCTTTTGTTATTCTGTTTAAATGTCACCAGCTTAGAAAGATAATTGCAGGATGTAGTTTTGGCCGCCGGCTTGCTTTCTGTGCAATTAAAACATACAGCAGCCGTAAAAACGTGGGCTGCATCAGCGTCCCCTCTTGATCCTATAACACCTGAAAATACCAGCCTTGCAAGTTGCCTGCCTGCAACACGTTTTGGGGCCTCCAGTTCTCAGGTAACCCCATGTATTGGCATGGGCGCTAGGTGCTGTATGCTGCCATGCGGGCGGTCTCTGGTTCTTTCCTCGAGTCGGGTCTTACGCTGCCTGGGTTGGCTGGGGCTGGAGGCACCGGGGAGGGCAGTATTCGGGGTGGGGAGGGAGTCATGGTCATCGCTGAAAGGTGACACCTGGGTGATCAGATTCAGGGTCCAGAAGGAGTCTCGGTGCATGGCCCACAGCCCAGAATAAGGGAGGGGAGATATGAAATGGAGAAATGAACCCCCTCGGCTTCTTGTGCCAGTTCCCAGCCCTGGTTCCAGCTGAGCTGGAAACCCAAAAGGAGCAGGAGGAAACTGCCAGCTTTCTAAAGCCTAGGAGGATAGACTTAAAGACCCGAACACGTACACCCTGGAGGAAAGGGGAGATATGATAGAGACGTTCAAATATCTCAAAGGTTTCCATGCACAGGAGTGCGAGCCGCTCTCAATGGAAAGGAGGCTCTAGAGCAAGGGGGTCACGTGATGAGGGTGGAGGATGCATGGAGCGGCCTCCCAGTGGAGGTGGTGGAGACAAGGACAGTATCTGAATTCAAGAAAGCATGGGATAAATACAGGGGATCTCTGAGGGAGTGACGGGAATTGTAAAGCTGAATTAATTAGGTGGATGGGCCATATGGTCTTTTTCTGCTGTCATGTTTTGTTCCATATTTCTATGTAAAAAAAAAGAAAAAAGCTTCCTTGTACGCTCACACTGTTAGAGAAGGTCTTCTGGCTGTAACTGAATGTGGGAAAGCTACTGTGTAATGATGAAATACTAGTATAGTATAATAATAATAATATAGCACATGCTGAGCCCAGCATTCAATTATCACTCTGCAAACTGAGCATGCAGGAAAGCATTTTTGACCAGGTAATTGATAAACCCAAAAGTCTCATTCCAGCACACCAACCCCTGTAGCCTGCTGTGACCCAGGCGTTCAGCACTAATCACTAACAACCGGTCCTTGAGCGGATGTAGCAAACCACAGCGACTCACTTGAGAAGCAACAGACCAGTCAAAACCAACCACAGACAGATCGGTAGCCTCCCACTGCTCCCACCATCTCCCCTTGGGGTGACCACCATATTCTTGTCCTGTAGGCAACAGGCCCAGCGCCACCAGGCGTGCAAACCATGCAGTTGCACAGGGCGGCACACCTGGCGGGACAGCGTCCTGAGCAGGGAGAGGTGACGAACTAGAGGGTCCACGGTGCCGCCGGTGGGATAGGGTCCACCGGCGGCAGAAGAAAACGTTGTGTCCAGGTGTCCCTCCTCTTTCCTGCCTGCGCGGCCCCGGAAGACAAAGATTTGTCAGAACCGCGCGGGCAGGAAGGAGGAGGAGGAGACTCAGCCCAGTGCCTGGCAAGCCATAGAGATCGGACTTCCGGGAGGCCCCGAAAGCCACTCCCGGCACCCACCAGGGCCCCCCCCCCCCCCCCCCCCGAGCCTCACCTGCAGGAGGAGGAGGAAAGCGCTAGCATCAGCTCTCATGACAGCGGCTGCCCACGGGAGTGAGCGCGCCCTGCACGGGAGCCCCGGCAGCGCCGCCCGCAGGAGCGTCCTGGTGTCGCCTGCAAGCGGGGCCCACGGCAGGGGGGGAGGCGACTTCCACTCGCACCCGGCGGCGGGCAGTGGTGGCGCACCGGGGGGGGGGGGGGCGATCTCGCCTTGCCTTCCGCACGCCGCTACGGGAAAGTCGCGGGGAGGGGAAGGATCACACTGACTACAAGGAATGGGGATTAACCCGCCGGCTGAGCTTCAGTCGCACCCCGGCCTCCCCCTCCCCCTGCATCCACCTTGCTGATTTGCCATGATCATCCCGGGATACTGGAAAGGCGGGCTGAAAGCTCTCCAAATACCAGCCCACACGCCGACCTGCCTCCCGCCTGATACCTCTTTCCAGAGATTGCCTGAAGATGCTCCTGTGGGGGTACTGATAATTCCCCCTTTCTGGGAATGTTTTGTCCCTTGCTTAAATGTTCATCCAGTTCTGAAGATGGTGGTTACCCCCCGTGGTTACCTCTCAGCAGCTTGCTAATCTCTGGCATCCTGTTCCACTGTTCTTTAAGTTTATAGTGTAAAGGATTTGTCCAGCCCCAGGTGTCTGTAAACTTCTTTGGAAGTTAGTAAATCCAGCAATATTTGGTGGAAAGAAGGTCCTTTTTTTTTTTTACAGAGCCAGCTGTTAGTTTCACACTTTCCCCACCACAGGTGCATATCAGAACCAAATGGATTTTAGTGAGGATGGCATTTACCCAAAGTAGGAAAAGAATTGTAGAACAATTGTTAGGAATGGGGATTTTTTCCCTCTAAAAATAAACTGTGGGAGTCCTTTACTTACCTGCGCAGTATTTCACCCCGATATTGCAGGTACTAGACTAAAATGTGAAAATCATAAAAGCCCTGCTTGCCTCAGAAATCACAAGCCTTGTTCTTTGATTCACCTGCCTACAACTCTTGAGTTGTAGCTAAGTTTCCTTGGGAGTATGTGGACGCTAATGTGCCTCCTGATGCCACTAGGGCCATGCTTTAAAGGGTCCAAGTGGCCCAAAATAACCCTCCCCCCGATAATGGCCAAATCCCAGGGGTCTTGTGAGACCCCACCCCAGTCCCACCTCCTACTCCTCGCCCCTTCATTTCTTGATTTTATTGTTTGATGTTTGAGGAATGGTGATGGTTCTGTTTTTTTCATTGTTGTACTGCATACACTCAATCTGGCTTCTTGCGGTTTCCAGTTCAGTTTTTGTCTGCACGTTTGTATTTCTACTTTATGGTTGCTCTGTTCTGTATTTGGAAGCGGAATATCCTGCCTCCGAAGAACCAAACCGCCAAGACCACAGAGATGCCCATCAGAGAGACCTGTTGTGCTTCAGAAACGCAGAGATCGGGTACTTAGGGCAGGGCTTCCCGGTGGCTTTCCTGGTGACCCCCGGAGCCGGTTGGCTTTTCAGGATATCCACGGTGGATAGGCGGGAGATAACGTTTGCTGGCATTGGAAACCCAGCCTTTGCATTGTTTATTCTGAAAGCCCAACCGGCTGCGGGGTCACCAGGACAGATTTGGAGTGCTGTAACCGAGGGGACCTTTGATGGGGGAGAATTTAAAATAAACACATGCAGTAGCGATGCCTGTATGGTCTGCGTTACCAGACCGGAGCTGTGCAGAGGACAGCAGGAGCCCCCCCACTCTTGGAGCGAGATGCGACGATGCCAGACTATATTTTTGAGAAGTGCTAGGGGAAGGAGGGCCAGCTCTGATCAGGAAGCAGCCGTGCTGGTCACAGTGAGAAGGGAGCGGTGAAGGACGGAGGAACAAACTGAAAACAACCAAAACATGGACCCCCACCAGTGCTCTCGTGCTAAGAATTCATAGGCAGCAGAAACCAGAGAGTCTCCTGATCCATCAGGATATGTTTTCCGAGGCCGAGCCAGGACTTGCGCGTGTGAAATAAGGAGCCGCACGCTTAACATTGGCTGTATCTGCTTCAGTGGATTTTCAGCTGCCGAAAACTTTGCAGAGCAAGTGTAGAACCTGCATAAATTTGGCAGCATGAAAAAGAGGCATCCCAGGGAGGGAGGGAGGGGGAAGTGTGACGGATTTATGCCCGTGAAGCTTGAATTTTCAGAAGCTGTCCCCCTAAACGGCGTGCCGTTCATGCACAGGACGCCACGCCCCGTTCTGCACCGGGTGAAGTTGCGTGCGTGCGTGTAGCCCGGTCACCAGACCCCATTCGTGCGGGTTCCTTGTGCTTGAAAGTCGGGTTGTTGTGTGTGTGTTTGCAATGAGCACATTACTGGAAATGTACCCCATCGCGTACTCTGCGCAGACCGCTGTTAATTTAGATTTCAGTCCTGTAAAATAAAACCTGTGTTCTTCTTTCCTTGTAACCGTAGAAAAGAATGAAGAGGAGGAGCAAGAAGCAAGGAGAGAATTAAAACGCAAGCTCTCTAGGAAGGTAATAACTCGTATTTTCAGACTTGCTGTAAGCCAGTATAGCCGAATATATTGTCCTAGGGAAGCCAGACTAAGCCACATGCCTTCTTTATGGCCGAGCCCCAGAGTGATTTGGCCACAAAGAGTGGGCACAGGGAGGAGGAGCCTGGAAGTTATTGTTTCTGAGTCCCCTAGTCCAGCGCTTTCACAATTCCTCCTTCCACTGGGACCGCACACTGCACTCAGGATGGGGCAGTGCTCCCCGTGACACTCAGAATCCTTTTCAGCTCGCACGCGTCGGCAGAGGTCTTCACAATCCTATTGGGCGAGACCGTAAAGACGAGGGGGAGTTTCTCGCAGACTGCGAAATGGCCAGGGCGCCTGTGTCCCTTTCTCCATTCGAGCTCAGGGCGGGAGGAGAGTGTGGGCAACTTAACTCTTTTGTTTGTTTGTGGGACTTGGAAAGGTGAAGGGCCGGGCCTGCCGCCTTGGAACTGGGGCTCCGGGGAACTGTTTTGCCATTCTGTGTGCGCGTGGGAGTGGAGCTGCCCACTGGCCCTTGGTTGTTATTGTCCAGGCTGCGGGATTTCCTCGATTTTTCATGGGGAAAGCAGACATGTTCCCCCCCCCCCCCACTCCCCACCACCAGTAATCGTTAGTGCTGTAGAGTGCGGCGTCGAGATTTGTGATCATTGTGAGCCTATCTTGTAATGAAATGTTTGCAGCATGGCTGGAAACATATGGAGAAAATTCCAGCACCAGGCAACATTTTTAAGAGCCAGGGAAAAACATTCTTTTTTTTACCCTTAAAATGTAATTTTTTTTTTCTGTTATGCCCTTTTATTTATTTCGTGTAACGTATGTGGGCCGTTCCAAAATTACCTCCCATGGTTAGGATTATTTTCCACTTTGCACTTGTGTAAATTTCATCTGCCATTTACATCTCCAGCTCCACAGTCTCACAAGATCCTCCCACAATTTCTCACATTTCACTTATGTTTTAACGACTCTGAATAATTTTGTGTTGTCTGCAAATCTTCCCGCCCTCTCGCTCCTTCCTTTCCTTTCTAGATTCTTAATGAAGAAGTTAAATAACAGAACCTGGGGCTCGCCACGGATTCACAGCTCCTTGTTAGGGGGGAAAACTGACCGTTTAGACGTGCTTCCCTGTGTCCTGTCTTTCCCCAGAGCACGGCCTCCTGTCCCGTGACTTTCCTGTAATTTCCTGAGGAGTCTTTCACGTGAGACTTCATCGGCTATCTCCTGAAAATCCAGATTCACGGCGTCGACCAGTTCATCCTTGTCCACAGGCTGACGTACACCTTCAAAGAATCCTAGTGGATTAGTGAAACCCGCCCTTTCATTGCGAAATCTGTGCCGGCTCTTCCCCGCTAAGCCACGTTTATCCATGTGCCCAGTCATTCTGCTCACGACAGAGTCCATCGTTTGGCCTGGCACGGATGTCAGGCTCCCTTCCCGGGTAGTTTCCTGGATCACCAGAGACATTCTCGGTCTTTTTCATTTTGCAGGGGATCTTTTCATATTAAGTCCCTTGTCAAACCCGCCTGCGGTACAACGGTTTTCACACAAACACCCTTCCCGTTACCTTGTAAGATCTAGCAAACGTATGCCGCTCACGCCCGCCGTCGTGCACACCTGGGAAACATGCCCCAAAGCAGGTATAACAGATTTTTCTTAGCTTTGTTTTTGTCTTTTTTTTTTCAGTACTAGCCATTAAAAAAGGTGAGATGAAGAAGCATTAACGAAGGCTACGTGGCATTTCTTTTAAGCCACGTAATCAACACTGCCCGAAATTATGTTATTGGTGGCGGCAGTACATTACGCTGTACAGTTTGTCCTCTGCAGTTCCCCTTGTAAAAGGAACCTAATTTAGCTCAGGAAAGACTTTTCTGCATTGTTTGAACCTCAGAAACACACAGCAAATGCGTTTACCATATTAATCAGAGATGTGATTCGGCCGAAACTTTCGGTTCGGCCTTCGTTATCGGCCCGCCGCGGGAAATTTCATTTTCCCGCGGTTCGGGCCGATTTTTTTTTCGGCTGCCCCGAAACAAAAAACCCAAAGCCACCCCAGCCCTTCAAATTTAATTAATTACAAACCCCCCCCCCAAAGACTTGCCGAAAGTCCCTGGTGGTCCAGCGGGTGGGGTGGGTTTGGTTTTTTTTTTGTTTTGTTTTTTTTTAATGTGACCTTTCTCCCCCCCCCCCCCAAAAAAATGATAAGAAAACCACACAAAATTTTGTGGGTTTTCCTATCGTTTTGTCGGCCCCCCCTCGAAACACAACGAAATAGACAATATCGTCTTTATTTCCTATTTCGTTGCAAACAAATGCGCATCCCTAATATTAATGCATGTTTATCAGTTTGAACACTGAGGAAAGAAGGAAGTTCTGAGATTTCTCTGCATCATTATACAAAGTTTTTTTTCTGCTTCTTGCCTCCTTCTCCCCTTCCACTGCCATTCTCTTCTGGCCTGTGCCCACATGACTGAACTCAGTAAACCTCCAACCTTTGTATCTGGTCTTCTGACATATCCATTCCAGATACCCATGAGGTCGTAAAAAAGAGTAAACAATAAATAGAAAGGCATTGACTTAAACTAGGGATCTCAAAGACCCTGGCGTTGAGCAGTCCCTGTTCTAGGTTCCTGAAATACTGAAGCTGTGAAATGGGAAGATGGAAACTACTCTTCTCCTGAAAAAGCACCTTGCACACGAACACCATGGATAGTGAGAAATAAACAACCCCCTGAAAATCTAGGAAGTTTGAATTGAGCTCAGGATATGTACAAAACGAGCACTTTATATTGCATTTATCAGCATACGTTTCCTACAGGGAAACCGGCCTTATAACATTATCTTGTCTGTTTGCCTGTCAGCTACCTGCCACCGAATACATTTTGAACCAGTCACCCAATTTCAAATTTCTGCCACAGATAGAGCACCCGGTGACCCTTATCTCACCCTTTTCATGTGCCCGACCACCTCCTACACTTAGAATTGCTGGGTTTTTTTGTTTGTTTTTTAACCTTTATTTCCTAAAGGGAAATAGTCTAGTTTAGCTCAGGCGTAATCTCAGGGAGATTGTGATGTCACTGAGGATTTTTGTGATGTCTGAGGACATTGTGATGTCACTGAGGACATTGTGATGTCACTGAGGATTTTTAACTCTGCCCTACAGTTGTTTGCCATAGAGAATTATGAAAGCTGCCCAGCCATTTGTTAGTAGTTATAACCGCATGCAAATGTCTCTACCCGAGAAGGAAGCTAGGCATCATGAAATGGTCACACGTCTCCTTGTTTTATATGTTAGCATACCGTGTTTCCATATGTGCATATGAAGCAGATGCTTAAAATGGAGTTCACTTACCTCACAGTGCCCCAAGGGTACAGTGCACATAGGAGCCTGCCAGATGATTAGAGGTGTAAACATTGCCTGACCCCATGGATGAAGGTAAGGAGGTACAGGAGACTCAGTATATGTAGCAGACTGGGGCCACAGGGCAAGGAATTCATACTGTAAAAGCAGGGCCTCAGCATTCACTTGCCACTGCCCCTCCTCTCCCAAATGTGTGCGCCCTCCCTTGTTTCATCAGGAGTACAAAGCTGGTCTTTATTGGTCTTACTAGTCCGAGGTTTTCAACATGTAGACAAAAATAGCACCTGAGATTGTAGGGAAGACACAAACATGAACACATGAAGTATCTCTCTGCAGGTCTGTGGTTAAACCCTTCAATGGTGACCTCATATCTATTTATTTATTTATTTATTTATTATTTTTATTATACCGAGTTTCATGATAAGAATCACATCAACCCGGTTTACAATTAACATGTGTGTGGAGGCAGGGAGTAACATAAACAAACTCTCTACTCAGAGACTGTACATATGAGACACCATATTTATATTGAACTTTTGTATATAATTATTCTCCTCTATCTCTTTCTATTTCTTACATTCCCAGTTCATTAGCCCTTGTTAATTGTAACTGCTTCTCTCTTCATCACGTTATTTATGTTTTTTGGTTGTATTATCCGCACCCCTGTTTTCTGTAAACCGACATGATGTGAACGAGTTCATGAATGCCGGTATAAAAAAACCTTAAATAAATAAATAAACATAGTGATAAACATTTCCCAATTCAACATTAAATATAGTGTGAAACTTAAAAAATATTAAAACAATAATTAGGACGTGAGAAAGTTACAAAAAACAGGGAATAATAACTAGGACCAGAAAGGGGGAGGGAATTAAAAAAGAGAATATTTACATTTCAGCCAACTGTTTCCAAATTAATAAATATGTATAATGTTATAAGCAAAAGATGTGTTGATGGGTTGAAGTGTGGAGAATTTAATTTAATATCTAAAAGATTGTTCCTTTCAGGTAAAGATTGGTAATTCCTTAATCAGAAAAAATCAACATGGACTTAGGGGTACCGCAAGGGTCATCCTTATCTGTGACTCTTTTTAACATTTATCCGCTACCATTATGCAAATTACTATCCAGATCAGGTATTATCCACTATATATAGGATGATGTGCAATTCCTAGTTCCAATGAAAAAAATCTATAGAAAATAACTTGAAGCTGGTAGAGGGCTACATTTTAGCAGTCCAGCGATTGTTGATTCATATGAAACTGGTTTTAAACCATCATAAAACCAAGATTATACTGTAAAACAGAAAATTATCATCAAATATGCCCATCTATCTAAAAACAGATTCCATGCAAATAGAATTATCTAATCATGCACATGGTCTGGGTATAATAATTGATGGTGATCTCAATATAAATAATCACATCAGTCACAAAATTAGAGATGGCTACAATAAATTACATATCTTAAAACATCTAAAACCTCTCTTTAATTATGAAGACTTTCACTCAGTACTTCAAACATTGATATTCTCCAATCTGGATTACTGTAATGCTATCTTATTTGGCTTGCCTGCAAGCACAATAAAACTATTACAGTTATTACAAAATGCTACAGCCGGGGCCCTGACGGGCAGCAGAAAATGTGATCACATCACCCCAACTCTAATGGCTCTATGTTGGTTACCTATAAAATTCAGAATTTACTTCAAAGTCCTGTGCCTATTACATAAATCCATTAATAATGATAAAAGAGAATGGTTGAACACCTCTCTACACCCCTACACCTCTTTACACACCTCTCTACACCTCTTTACACCCCTCAACAAAATTTGAGATCTGCGAATAAGGGTCTTTTAAGTATTCCTTCGGTAAGAACTGCACATTTAAGCAGTGGCGTAGCTAGACAATTTGGCGCCCGGGGCAAGAGACTTCTTCGGCGCCCCCTCCCTCCATCAATGATTTGCATCTTGCGTAAAAATTGACGGTAACATCCTTTCTCATACACACACACCGCTCCTTTCTCACATACACACAGAAGCACCCTTCCGATCCAAGGTTGAACAGCTGGTCTCCGGCGGCGGTTAGCAGACCGGTGTTCACTTCATCGGCCCCTGCCGGCCTCGATTTTAATGTCTTCGGCCCTCTTGGTCTCCGGCGGGGGCCGAAGACATTAAAATCGAGGCCGGCGGGGGCCGAAGAAAAGAAGATGGGCGCCGCCCAGTCGGCCCCCACTTGAGGCTGGCTGGGAGGCGCCCATCTTCTTTGCTTCGGCCTCCGCCGGCCTCGATTTTAATTTCTCCAGCGGGGGCTGGCTGGGAGGTTCCCATCTTCATTTCTTCGGCCCGCGCACCGCTGGCTGATCTTCTTTTCTTCGGCCCCCGCCGGCCTCGATTTGTATTTCTTCGGCCCCTGCCGGCTTGGCGAAGGCGTTGAGGCTGGGCTGAAGAAGAGCCACGCGGTCGAGACCACGTGACCAGGTAGACCGGCCCACCGGAGGATGCCCGATCCCCCAATAGGTCAATCCGCCCCTGACCATTACTATAAATCTCTCATAACAAAACAAAAACAAAAAAAAGATGATCTGCCAGTATTCAACAACACTTACATCTGGGCTTAAAATACTAATTTCTTTTTTTATTTAAATAGCTTTTTGGCGCCCCCTTAGACCCGGCGCCCAGGGCGGCCGCCCACCCCACCCACTCCTCGCTACGCCACTGCATTTAAGTGAGGTGAGGGAGAGAGCTATATCGATTACTGGACCCAAATTGTGGAACTCTATGCCCTGTGAGCTAAGGTTACAAAGAGACTTTTTGGATTTTAAGAAAAACTTGAAAACCTGGCTGTTTAAAGAGGCATATGAGAGCACTGATTTAACTTAAATAAGGCGCGTTATTGAAATTTGGTTAATGTTAAGGAGTTAAGATAAAATTGGAAAAATATGAAGGATTGAGGCCTCCATTTTTCTTTCTTTCTTTTTTTGCTTTTCTTTTCTATTTTTGTCTCTCTTATTTAGGAAATGTACTATTGTTTTATTGTAATTATTATGCTAATGCTTTATTTCTGTTATCTTATTTTTAATGTAATTTAACAATTGTATTGATTTTGATACTTTTATCATATTATTTTTCTTGTAAACCATTACGATTGGTCACAGAATGACGGTATATAAATATAATAAATACATTTCAGTATGGATCCCTGGCTCCAGGGCTCCAGCTTTCCAAATACACTGGCTCTTCGGTACCAGCTTCTCTCACCCAAAGTGACAGACATGGAGCCATCTATCTACTTCAGTATCAGGAAAAAAAGAAAAGATGAATGCGGGCTAACAGATGAATTGAAGAGATAGAAGGGAGAATGTGGGGGAACAAGGAGGAAGAGAGGGCGATGTTGTGGAATAGATGAAGGTGATGGTGAAGACAGTGCTAGCTGGTGGCAGTTGCAGAAGCTTCTAGGGACCTCACGTTATATATTGTGTTGGTGTGGGGAAAGAAGGAGGAGAGGAGAAATCGTATGTCATAAAAGAAGAGCAATTTGGAGTAGGCAAGTGATTAGAAATAATAGTGAAAAAAAAAATGATGCCTTTCAGCCTGACTGAAGAATGAGAGGGACTTCTTGGCTTTCAAGGCCAAAAGATGAAATGAATATGTATTTATGTATTTAATACTATTTGTGAATCGTTCTGCCTCTGTGCTCCTATATCGTATGAGTGTAATTTTAAAGGCATTTCTGCGGGTAAAACAATGTTTTTCCTGTGCAAATCACTTGTAAGAAAATTACCCGCCCAATACGCAGGCAAACTTCCATGTATAAAGCCTATATGCACATAAGGTTTACGTGGACTGAGTGGGGCAGAATGGGGAAGGGCACTCATACTACAGCATTTTCACATTTCCCTAAAAATTCCCTTGTGCACGCAGTAATAACAGCTGTAACTGTATGCCAGTAAATTTGGTGGGATAATCTTTTTTCTTTTCAATTGTTTAACTTGACAAGCAATTCAGCTTGTCCTTTACAAACAGACCTGAGAGATAACATCTTGAACCAGCTTATACCAGTCCCCAGACTAATACAGTACATTTCTACAATCCATACACATTTCAGTTTTCCTTTCATGTCTATATGGATCTGTTATTAAAATAGGACCAGAATTTACTCCAGGTCTTCTTATAGGTTTCAGGTTTCCCTTGAAGGGTAAAAGTTAATTTTAATATGGATTTATGTATAAATCCGCTTGGAAAATTAGTATAACTTGCATGCGTATTTGACACCTAATTTAAGAGAGCTGTTGTAAAATGACCTCCTCTTGGATTTGCAACTTGTGGCTGCGTGCCTGACTTAGACGCTCAGATTTTGAGCATTTAAATGAAGCTTATTTACAGCAGAACCCAGGTGGCTTGGTTTGCAGTCGAAAAATGAGTTTAAATCTAGTTGCCGCACTATTGCAACACTTAGGTTTCCTTCCCCTGGCCAAAAGCCACCCCCTGTTTACAGCAGCTAAATGTAACCACTAGTGAAACTGGGAAGATAAATTTAGCCTCTCATCCCTGAGAAATTATCAAAGGGGCCACTCCAGTCCCCTAACACCCAGCATTAAGCAGCTAGTCCCTTTAAAAACTGATCCCTATGCAAAAATAGAGGAGATAGTTTGTATTCATGTCTTTCAAGTGTACCAGATTTTACATAAAACAGTCTTTCATTTACTGTACAGCTACCCTACCAATCCTCCAAAAACTTCAAATAACAAGAATTAAAATAAGAGCCATTGTTTTGTCTTTAAATGGTTCTTTCATTTAAAAGAGCATCCTTCTTTCCAAATAGTTTCTTGATTTTGAAGAGCACTGCTCATAGTTTCTCTGTGGGAGAGCTGAGCCGAGAGGCTTGTTCCCTGCCCCTCACGAGACATTTTTACAGGCCAAAAATTCTTCCCAACTCTGGGCCTTTTCTTAAGACGCTTTTAGACAGGGACCTGGTTCGCTGGAAATCACTTTCTGCCTACGTTCTTACAGTGCTAGTTTCATTAACTTTCTCTTTCCTGCTTCCTGTTTTGCAGCTCAGTCTGAGGCCCTCAGTGGCAGAATTGCAGGCAAGAAGGATCCTGCGCTTCAACGAGTATGTTGAGGTAACAGATACCCCGGACTACGACCGCCGTGCAGACAAGCCCTGGGCAAGATTAACTCCTGCAGATAAGGCAAGGTTCACCTGTACATTTGTCAACAAGTGTATCTCTTTTCTACTTCTACTTGAGGCCCTCCACAGATGCACCATTATTTCCACACATTTTCCAGTCGGGGGGCAGACGTGGACTGGAAGACAGAAGGAACGGTATTCTCACTGGGCACTGCAGAAATAAAATGTTTGTTACACTCTTTTGTTGCTCAAGGTTTACTTGCCACTGGGGCTCGGCTGGAACAGTAGTTTGGCAACACCACCACAGGTTTCCCTGCAGTGGAGCCCACCCTGTACCAAAGCCCAGAGTTGTATCAGTGGAAACTGAGCAGTGTCATTTCATGGAGGAATCTCATCCATTTGCAATCAGAAGTCTTTCGTCTCTTCTTGATTAGCTTCTAGCACTTCAGTACCTGCCATTGAGAATTTCTCTCCACAGGCTGTCTCGTACATCTTGGCCTTAGGTCACGATCCACTGACCTGTCATGGCACCTTTTCTATTTCTCTGTTGTGCTGATGGCAAATACTAGATAAAACATTCACCACGGCTGTGATCCTGTGACCCTGCCTTCCTCGGAGAGCTTAAGCTTGAAGGAAGCAGACTGAAACGGAATGAAATTTTGATGGCTGTTCACCTGGGTGAATTGGTCTGTCTGAAAAATTGCCTCCTGCCCAGCTAAAAAGCGCACTCGGGCTTCCACAAGGCATGGATTTTTAGACGGGTTAAAAAGAGCCGTTCGGGAGTGGGGGAGCGGTGACGGCAGGGTTTAGGTGAGAGAAGGTAAAGAGCATGCATGCATTTGTTTGATACATGCACTGTTTTGCCCCCGATCAGCCACCTGCGCAACAGCAGGTGTGTAACGTCTGCTCTTTGTACGTGTGCACTTTCCACTACGAAGCACACATGTTACAAAGCATGCGTGTGCCTTGAATGCAGGCGGCCTGGCGATAATTGCTCCCACAGAGCCTAATGCTGTGACACAGTTCTGTAGGTAGTGTTCCATTCACAAGGAAACAACTGCTGGTATGCATGGTCATCTAGATTTTAAGAGATGTTTTAAGGATGCAATGCCAGAGGATCTCTTTTCTATCCAGTTGTTTTTGGTTTGTATACCTTTTCTATTGGAAAGGTTTATAGAATTTCTGAGCAACAGGTCAGTTAACAGTTGTTTTCACTAACAGATCCCCAAAGTGAGCTCATGGTGCAGTTGGTTGAAAACCCACAGCGGTAACTGTGACCCTATCCAAATCTGGGGGGGTGCCCGGATTTGTTTGAACCCCAGTCGTTCAGTGGAGGAAGAGATGAGAGGCAATCTCTAGTCATGGGCAAATGGAGGGTTAAAGTTGTCCGGGAATGTTTTCACGAGTAACTAACCTTAAATGGATATCTTCAAAAGAATATGGCGGGTTATGTACCAAGCAAGAAAAATATAAAACAGCTGAGTGAGCTTGGTGGCCCAATCCCCCACTTCCTTCTTGAGTGGAACAGACGATGACCTAGTAGGCCAGTCCTGCCAAGAAACCCCCCCCCCCCCCCCAATATGTTCAAATTGTTGCATGCCTATAAGCCCGAAAAGCCTCCTTCACCCCCACAAATTGGTGTAACTGAATTTTGAACGAAAGGCCTTCTGCAGCAACCCTCCCCCCATCAGGCCAACCCTAACTCCCCTTCCCCCAACTGCAACCCTCCAAACACTTCCCATGACGGGAAGCTCAGAGCAACCATTCCAGCGCCGGGCACGCCCAGCGCGGCTCTGGGCTTTCAGTTAATCACTTTCCTTCTTTGATGGTTTTGCATAAAGAGATCTCTTCATGTTCCCAAGTAGATAAGCACACACACATGGTATGTGGTTTAACAGCTTTACAACTAATTGCTGTAGGTGATAATTTATATACATGACCTCCGGTAAACCTTCCATCCCGAGTCCAAGAGTTCCAGCTTACATCTGAATAAACTAATTGTTCTTTCTCCAGAAGCTTCACAATACAAAATAGCATCTTTTGTTCCTTGAAGGTATCCAAGAATACGTTTTGGCCGTCTTCCAACGTTCAGTCGTAGAGCAAGTATTGAAATGGCTTACATAATGAACTCCAAATGTTAAATCTGGTTTTGTTGCCTATACAAGATAAATCAGATTTCCTATAAGACTCTGGTATGGAACATTTAAATGATCTGTTCCTTATGGATCTTTATTTTCTTTATGGTTTAGCTCAGTGGATGTTGATACTGGCTTACAGTCACTCATGCCAAAATGTTTTAGGGTTTCTCCAATATAGGTCTTTTGACTGACTGACAATTGATTTTTGTCTGCATATCTCTCTCTCTCTGTTAATGCCTAAGATTCAACTTTGCTCTCCTAAATCTTTTAGTTCAATCTTGGTCTCTAGAAAGGTCTTTCCTCCTTGTTGAAACTTTTCACTTGTTGTTACTACTTTTTAAACAAGCTTTTTTACAAAGATAAAGAGACGGTAAAAAACAGTTGAGGGATAAGGACGCAACAAACTAGAAGTTGTAATTTTTAACCTACACAAACATATTAATGTTAAAACCAAACCGCCTAATATGTTCCTCTCAACAGGCTTAACTTACACACTTAGTTTATTATTTTAAAGTGTTAGCGTACTGTGATGGCACGTGATTAATTTGTAATCTGTGCCACCCTTATTGTTCATTATCGTGCCCTTCTGTAAACCGTTGTGATGGTTATAACTTAACGAGGGTATAGAAAAGTTTTTAAATAAATAAATACTTAGCATGTTATCTTCTTAAATAGCATAGCGTCTTTTTCTCCGAGGGTGGCAGGATGGCAGTCCTCACATGTGGGTTACATCATCAGATGGAGCCCGGCCACGAACGTTAGAAGCTTTGAGCCATGCCCTACTGTGCGTGTGCAACCCTAGCCGCCTCCCAGGCAGGGCCCACAGGCTCGTTTTTTCTGCAAAGCCTGCAAGTCACGGCTCTTTGCGCTCTCTCACAGCTATTGCATTGAAAGTTTCCGGAGCTGCAGAAGCTGTTTATTTCTCACAGGGCCCTGAGGAGTTTGTTTTCTCCATTATGTAGCTTTAGGTAGGTTTTGTTTATTTCAGTTTTTCTTATTTTTTTTTTTATACTTGATTTCTATCACCTGCATGATGTGCAGGCCCAGCACAGGCTGGTCAGAGTTTTGTTTTACACTAATAAATAAAGTAGGCTGCCCAGCTTGTTATGTGCTTTGTGTTTTTCCTCAGTCTTAATGTGTTTTTTGCCTTTCTGTATTGCCTAATGGGGCCTGCAGTTTTCAGGGCCCTGTGTGATCAGGCTAGGCCTCTAGCCTGGGGACTTGCCTGAGTTCATTCCAGGCAGGAGCTCCATGAGATTTAGTCCAACCACTGGGCATCGATGAAGGCCCAGATAGTGAAGGATCCGGTATTTATCCCCGTTTCCTACCTCCTGGAGGAGGTACCGGATGAAGGATCATTCCAGTGAGGAGGAGAGCTCATTCTCTCTACACTCCTGAGAAATGCACTAGTCTCCACGGGCCCAATCTCCTCTAGTGCTCTGGATGACATGGCCTTCCCTCCTGCCTTAGTCTGAAAAGGGCAGTCTTCATGAGGAGCTGGAGAGCCTGAGCATGGGCAGTCAGCAGAGCAGATGCATTGATGGTGCTGTGTCCTGCGGACATCGAATGATTGTGCACATTCAAATACCAGTGCACTGGTGTGAATCAATGCTGGGTGCTGCGGGGCAGGCAGAATCGATGCCGGGTGCGGGTGGACTTCCATCTCATGGAGGCATCGGTTCCCTCTATGCCCATGCCATTCCATGGAGGCATTGGTTCCCTCTATGCCCATTCCATTCCATGAAGGCGTTGGCGGTTCCCCCAATGACCATTTCATTCCATTCCCTAGGGGTGTTGGCAGTTCCTCTGGTGCCCATTCCATGGAGGCACTGGTTCCCCCCATGTCTATTCTCTTCCATTCCGTGGATGGCTGCACTGAGCGCGGGCTTGATTTAGTTCAGTCCAGAGGCGTTCTTGGCACCGTTCGAATTCCTCAGACGATGCAGGGCTAAATTCTTCTCTTCACCTCCACTGCTTCTAGGGCAGAAATCATCTGCCCCGTTTAAAGGAAAAAGCAAGACCTCTAATCTCGCTTCTCCAGTGAGAGCTTAAACTTCTTTTCTCTGTAACGAAAGATAAACCACTTGATTGGCCCCTGTCTCTGCACTCTCCCTCCTGCCAGGAAGCTTTTACTATTTGCCCGGTGAGGACCTGCCTGAACATGCCACTTTTATGTTCAGGATTGTGCTTGGGCCCTTGCGTACGTTTACAGCAGCAGTCATGGGGTCTGGAGGACTGGCAGACATGAGTTACGGGCTCATGGCGTTTTCGGTCCTGGCTGTCCTTCATAAGCATGAGTTTGTATTAGGCAAGGAAAATCTAAGAGACAGGAGACTATCTTGTAAAGAAATGGGGATCGGTAGCTGAAAGACAGCTTGAGATGCCTGTTCCCCTGCTTAATTACTCAGATTGGTCCAGCAGAGTGACTCCTTTGCATTTGGTTGGAATAATCCCAGGGTCTTGAATGCCCGTCTCCAGGCGCTCGCTAAAAGGAGACCCTGCAGTTTGTGTGATTGTGCACCTGAAGCGTGACTCATGCTCTGTGCTCAGAATGGAAAAGCAGCCACGACAACAGTGCGAATTACCACCACCACCGTTCTACCGAGTTTTTTTGGAAACATCTCATTGCTGACATTGATAATTGATGCCAAGCTGTTCGAAATGTCTTTTATTTTTTGTCCCCCCCGGTTCTTGTTGAAAGAACGTTAACCCTATATGTACTCATAGTAACCACTCTTTCTATTGCTACTGCTGCATCCTTTCGTTGCTATCGATGGGTGTGTGACTGTAAGAACAGTCTGGGGTGCCTGTGGGTGGTGTTCGAAGCTACAGCAGGAGGTCGAGCTTAGTGGGTGCCAGGCCATACTCTCAGGGGTTTGAGCAGTAGCTCGTGCCACCGGTAGGGTTACCACATGGCTCCCTCAGAGCTGCCAAGCTGGGCGGTTCCCAGAGGGAGAGTTTCCAGCCCAGTCCTGGTTTTGTGCTTACAACCCTCCTGCCTGGTGGTGGCAGTGCCTGATTCTGCCCCTTGAAATCAGCACTGCAGGTGCGGAACGCATCAGGATATATGAGGGCTGTCGGACAATACAGGACTGGCCTGTAATCTCCCTCCTGGAACTGGGTCGCTTGTCAGCTCTGCTTCCTATAGGAAGAAGCTGAGCCAGTGCTGGGTTGTTTTTTTTTTTTTTATCTCTTATTGCTTCAGTTTCTTAAGAAACGAGAATGGCAAGTCAATGCCTATAAAGAGAATGCAACCGTGGATGACTGTGTCTCTTCCTCCTGACATGGAAGTGTACGGTCATCCTCCTGGCCAGACATATTGAGTCATGAGAGTGAAGCTTTCAGGCCTGAAGTGGGAGAGCAGCCTACATCACCCACTAAATGGACTGAAAAAAATTGCCCGCTAAGCTCAGGTGAAGTGATTTTCACTGCTAAGAACTGGCATACACCCCTGCCACCGCCGACAAACAGGATGTCTGTGGGGAGCCCCTCCCTGACCTCCACCCCCCTGCCAGTGCCATTGAGAGAAAGCAGGCGGCCGGTAGAGCAAGGCTGGGTGGACCGCCCCCTCCCTCTTGCCCTTAGCAAGCACAGCCAAGTGTGATGACAGATTTTGATCATTAAACTCGACAGTCATGTTGATACCACCACCACCACCCTATTTTCAAAAGCCATTTGCAGGGATAAATACTGCCTGTAATAAATTCCACACCCTAAAAAGGGGCCTGAAAATACTCGAGGTTAAAAAGGAAAACCCGCTCATACTTTCAGAACGGGCGCAAAGTCCATGGGTAAAAAGCACCTGCAGACTTTGCACCACAACCTAGTTTTGAAGATTGCCCCGTACATTTTTTTATGACTTATTTCATTCCGACTTCTGAAGCAAAAATACAGTTTGCAGCCTAGCACGTTATGTAATACTGAGTGCAGCAGAATCATCCAAACTTTTAAATGTTAAACTTTGTTTTGTGTGTGTGTGTGTATCCTATATTATAGCAATAGAAATATATATTAAATAAATAAATAAATAAATAAAAATTTTAAAAAGCCATTATTGACCCATGTTAAGTGCACAATATGGGTAAAACCTATTGACAGTCCAATGACATATACTGTATCGATTTTCAAAAGCCCACTTACACAGGTAAAGTGCATTTACATGTGTGAAACCCAAGTTATAAAATCAGGCCCGTGTATGCGCATGTGTTATAAGATCGGCTATCCGCACACATATATATATATATATATGCACAATTTTATATTGATAGGCGCATGTGCGTGCGAATGCCGTCTCACGCATATAAGTGGTGGTAATTTTAGTAGGTGCGCATGATGGCGCAATTGACCTTTTTCCCAATTCACTCCCAGTTCGCTCCAGTAAACGAGAGGACTTCCTAAACCCCCTACCTGACTTGTCTCCCTTTCACCCTGTTATCCCTGACCCTTTAAACCCCGCTAATTAGCTTTTTCTTTTTTTACATGACTTACACGCCATCCATGGCAGAGGACAGCGGCGCGTGCCTATATGAGTAAATACTCGCGTGCTGGATTCATGCTGCAGAACCGGCCCGCCCATGTTCTGCCCAGACCCCGCCCACACCCCACTTTTTTTGTCAGACCTTTTTTATCCGTGTAGCGGGAGATATGCGCTTGGCCGCGGGCCTTTTAAAATATGCACGGCCCGCGCGCGTCCGAGCCGTGCGCTTATCTCCCAGCTGTGGCGCGCGCAGGGATTTAAAAGTCACCCGTTAGATTGTAAGTGCTTTTGTGCATGGAGTTATTGTACCCAGATTCTAAAAACGCTATAAACTGCTTTGAGTGTTATTTGGGAAGCTAGACTAAGAATCCAAATGCGCTATTAGTAATACAGATCTTATTAGAAAAAACAGAACAAACTGGGGCTACTCGGAAACTACATATTAGCAGACTACCTCACGTTGGTTACACCTACCCAGAAAATAAATTAACCAGATATAGAATAAGTGATCACAAATTGCAAAGAGAAATATGCAGTCAAAAACTGATAACTTCTCCACTTCAGCCTCACTCCTTCCCCTCCTGATCCCTGCGGAGTAGGAGGTAAAGGGGGAAAACAACAGGAGGGGAGGGGCTGGAATAGGAAGCTGAATGACTCTTCTGCAGCAATCTGGATTATGAAAAGGGAAGAATGCAAATACCGGAACCGCCTCAGACTCCCTCCTATTGGACGGTGCAGATTGGAAATCGGAACAGGCTGAACTGCCCCAGATCCCCACACAGAAACTCTGCGCTACCAGAATACCTCACTTCAGTCACACATGCAAATCCCAGACCTTCACCAAATACAGAATCAGTCACAGCAAATTAGGAATAGAAATAAGGAGACCAAAACTGAACTGGAACTCCTATACTTTGCCAAGGATATCAGAAATGCACATTTTTCAAAGCAGTCAGAGAAAATCAAAGAGCTCCCACAAACAAGTGGGCAGAAAGATCTCTGTATAGTGCTGGCAGAAACCGGAGCAGATAAATATGTATCCTGCCACCAGGCCAGCAACATAATTTGACCAGGGACAATGTGGACCTGCACCAGAACTTTGGAATTGTCCTTGCTTTGTTTTCTGTACCCTGTAAATGTATCTGACTGTTGTTATCACCATCTTGTACATTTTTCCCTATTATTTTAACCACCTTAATATTTCTTTGGCAGCACATATACAGTTTATATTGTCATGTCAATTAGGTGATCTGAGTGTGTTCTGCTTCATCCACACAGAAAGGGAAAATGGGGAAACAACAGAAGAGGAATATGGAGCAGAGTGGCTCTTCCTTGTTCTGCTCTTTGCAGTCTATCCTCACCCCCTCTCCTCCTGTTCCCTGCACACTCCCTGGGATGGGAGGACCTAGAGCAGGAAGCAGAGCGCCACTCTCTGCTGCCTGGGATTCGCGCTGGCCAGTAGTCACGAGGCAGAGCCCTGTATGCTCAAGCCTTACAAAGCCCCTCCAAATGACTGCACTGTTACTGACTTACTGAAGCTGAGGGAAAGCATGAAGCAGTCGCAAGGGATCCTTAGTGGTGGGGAAGTGAGGGAGAAACCAGAGATCGAGTAGGGTTTTACACTATTGCAGTGAGCGGGGGGGGAAATGAGCACCTTAGATGGATTTTGCAGTTTTTGTCTGCTGTCATGCTGTATGCATTTTATATTTCTAGTGCATGCATGATGTGTGTGTGTGTGTGTGTGTGCGCGTGCGTGCACTGGAAAGTGACCCGCAGCTTATAGAACTGAAATCAAATTTTCCATTTCAGCCCTACATATTTTGTAAAATGTGCCCTCCTGACAAGCTTTACCATAAGAATAACAATAACAAGAAGTTTTAATGCAGTTTCACAGACTGTCATGGGAAAGGGTGTAGAGTGCATAACGGTTTCTTTGTGCAAAAAAAAAAAAAAATCCCTTTGTACTAAATGTATTCGCCTTAGTACTTTGTTACAGAAATATAAGATGTGTTTCTGTGAAAAGTAAAGAGAGAGAGACACAAAGAACTGTCTGAAGCCAAATTCTCTCCTAATGCAAGTTAATATAGGCTTTTTTTCTTTTAATTAGGCTGCAATACGGAAAGAGCTAAATGAATTTAAAAGCACAGAAATGGAAGTACATGAAGAAAGTCGACAGTTTACAAGGTACATGTTGTTACTTATCTTTTGACCATTCAAAGACCAATGTGACTTTTGTAATTCTCATTTTATTTATCACTACAAGACAAATGAGACACTGTAAAGAAACACATAAGACACAGTCCCTGCCCTAAGGAGCTTACAGTATTGTCAAGGCACACAGGCAAAACTAATAAAAAACCTTCAGGAAGTTTGTCATATAGAAACGTGGTTAAAATCAACAAGGCTAGGATCAGGGAGAGCCAGGATTTAAGCTTTAGAAGTAGCCCAAAAAGATGGATTATTAGTTAGCACCAGGGATGGATTTAGGCTTTTTGCCGCCCCTGGGCACTTTTCGTGCTTTCACACACACACACACACCTTTCTGTAAGGGGGCTGTTACAGGACAGCAGAACCCCGTTCTCTGCTGAAAGGAGATTCAGCAGAGCTGGAAGGCAGCCAGCCTGCTGCCCCTAAATGTTTGCCGTCCTATGCCCGGGCATAACGGGGGCCCACAGACAAATCCAGGGCTGGATAGCACTGGAACATGCAGGACACATCAGCCCAGGAAGGCTTTTACCACAGTAAAACACAACACGGAGCAGCAGTATGGAAAGCACAGTTGGGAGTTGGCGATGGAGAAGGGCACAGGTCCGAGCAATTTGCCTGATGAAGTGGAGCTGAAAAGGGGGACTGTAGAGGTCGCTATGGGAGGCAAGGCATCGAGAAGCTGCAGAGTGAATGCACATGTAGATGAGTAATAAAAGCTTCAACTTTATGCGGAAGTGGATAGGAAGCCAATGCAGTAACTTGAGAAGAAAGGGCTACCTGGATGTAATGATGCTGGAAGGAAATAAGTCCATGCACCTGAATTTTGGAGGAGCAGGTTGGAGCAGTCTGAGTGGGAAGTGATGAGAGAGAGAGTGGATAAGGGTCCTGGTAATGTGCTCAGAAAAGGGTGGGTTTTGGCGATGTTAAAGAGAAAGAAACTAATACAAAAAGACAAACTACAAAAAGACTGCAGACAATACATATGTAAAAAAAAAAATAGAAAGAGTGCTGCAGTCAATGTAAAAGGAAGAATTTCATGTAACAACCAAAATTTCCAAAAAAGTGAAAAAGAGATGTTCATACGAGTTTGTCAAACACTCTTTTTTGTTTAAAAAAACAAACAAACAGGTAAAGACACAAACTTATCATAATCACAAACTTATAATAATAATAATAATATATAATATATAATATAATAATAATAATAATATAATAATAAATTATAATAAACTTATCATAATCACAGACTTATCATAATCACTACATACCAAAAAACACATTTCCTAAATATTGTTATTTTCAGAAAATTCAAAAACTCCCATTCAACATTTATTTTAAGAATGATGTTTAAAAGGTAAACATGTGACCCAATCCCAGCTAGTCCCATTGCTAGAAAGATACTGATCACATGGTTACACCAGTACCAATCAGAACAGGATAGTAACCACAAATGAGAAGATGTGTTTATTTCATACCAGTCAGCGGTGAACAAAACCATGAGTGAGTATTCAAAGTGATTGTAAACATCAGGACATATATTTCCATTACAAAAAGCATCTCCCACTCTGTTTGCTGATTTAAGACCAGGGGCGGATTGTGGGAAAATAATGGCCCGGGGGATTTTTCTCCATACTGGCCCATGGGTACCCAATTTACACACACAGTTTGGTGAGTCACCAAATACAGAATAAAGGGACCATAAAATATACACAGAAATGCACAGACAAACTGAACTGGAAATCACAACAAGTTAGACTGTATGTAATGCAGCACTGGAAAAACCAGAAAATACCAACATTCCTCATAAAACATCAAACAAAATCAAGAACTATAAAACATGAATCACAATAGGAAAATCATACTAAAAATATATATTTCAAAACTGCTGATGAATAGAACCTCCAGTAATTTAAGTCATTACAAATTTTTGAAAACTTCCCAAACACCAATAAAATATTTCAAAAACAGCAGACATCAAATAATATTCAATAATTAAAACTAATAAGGATAGAAAACAATCCCCGGTTCTCCATACCTGAGAACTTTTAATTCCAGTCACCTTGAGATGGTCATGAATTAGTTGTTCTCTAGCACACATCACCATCATATGCTCACTCATGCATACACACAGTCTCCCTCTCTCACTGATGTACTTGCTTACTGACACACATGCTCTCACTCATGGCCTTATTCATGCTTTCACACACATGCTGACTCATTCACTCTCCCTCACACACATGCTCACTGACACACTCGCCCTGTCACACTCACACATGTTCAGTGGCACACAAACTCTGACTCATCCGTCCAGTCACGCTCATACACATGCTCAGACTTATGCACACTCACACATGCTGTCATTCTCTCCCTTGCACACATGCTCACTGACACACTTGTACTCTAACGCTCACACATGCTGACGTACACACCCTCACTGCCTCATATATTCAGACATGCTCACTTATGTTTGCTTTTCTCCCCCTCGGTGAATAAGTAAACAGACATTGGTGGTCAGGGAAAATCCAGGCAGAGCCCAAGAGAGGAGAATCTGAGTGGGCTTTAGAGCAGTGCTTCTCAACCTTTTTTCTGTCGGGACACACCTGACAGATGGTTCTCACATGCGTGACACACTGAACACATGAACATCATAGGGCTAAATGTAAAAGTACAGTTTGCATCCACAGGAACTCCCCTGACCCACAATTATGGATGTAAAGCAGAATTACGACATTCCCCATACAACTCACCTTTAAAAAAAGATATTCTGGTTCTAGTGTCATTTCAGTAACAGCAACACAGACTCCAACTACCAGGCTCAATAGCCCTACTTATGAAAAGACAGCAGTTTATTACTAATGCATGTCCTTTTGAGACTGATACAGTAAAATACCTCATCTGGTCACATACACAGAACCAACCTAACATACTCCCAGGATCTGTAGTAATGCACATAAACTAATCTGCACACAGTTACACCTGTATTATGGAATGCACTCAAACAGGAGCAACCCTATCTATGAAAAGGCAACACTATAAATATTAAATCAGGCCCTAAAGACCAATGCACCTCCTATTATTTATTTATTTATTTTTAATTTTTTTTCTATATCGATGTTCCTGTATACAATACATATCGCACCGGTTTACATGGAACTGAACTGTCGCCTCAGGGCGGAATACATTGTAACATGTTGACATAGAACTTTAAGGGAGAACATTCATGAACAAAATAAACTGAGGCAGGGTACACAAACTAGGTACAAAATCAGAGTATAAACAGGTGATACAGGGTACACAATCAGAAAAGTAAGTACAGTGATATGGATACCATCTGACTCTTCATCAAGTTTTAGATCTCAGGGAAGGCTTGGGTGAATAGCCAGGACTTTAGCTTCTTTTTGAAAGTTGCTAGGCAAGGTTCTTGGCGGAGGTCCGACGGAAGCCGGTTCCAAAGGAGGGGTCCTGCAGTGGACAAAACTCGTTTCCTCAGTGAAGTTGTAGCCGGGTGGGTGTGAAGCATGTTCTGGTATGCACTTCTGATCGGTCTCTTTGAGGTGTGCTGCTGTAGTCGAAAAGATAGGTTGAGGGGAGAGATGTTGTGTAGAGCCTTGTGAATCATCATGAGTGCTTTAAAGAGTATCCTGAATTTTATAGGCAGCCAGTGAAGGTTCTGGAGGATAGGGGTAATGTGTTCTCTTTTTTTGGTGTTAGTGAGGATTCTAGCTGTCGCATTCTGGACCATTTGAAGTGGTTTGATGGTGCTGGCGGGCATTAGGAAACAGAACTAGCAAGCAGCTATAGATCCCCACACAGAAATAATTGTATAATTGTACTAATAAGCAGAATAAATGTTTCACAACTATGAACAGAATAATATCCAACAATTAAAAACTCATAAAAATTATTTAAAATTTCTCCAAACACCAATAAAATATTTCAAAACAGACACATCACATAATATTCAGTAATTAAAATGGCAGTCAATCAAGAAAAATAAACATAAAAAGCCACCTTTACTAACCACCTCCAGCAGCTCTCCTACTCCTCTTCCATGCAGGCCATAGCACACACCAGAAGCAGCAGTAGTGGATGCAGCTCTGTACTCATGGTCCTCTTCCTTAGGGCCCATGACCAGTCTCTCTGTCTCTCACACACACACATACCAGTCACACCCCCATGACAAGTTTCTGTCTCTCACACACCAATCATTTCCTGACCAGTCTTTCTCTTACACACACACCAGTCACCTTCCCGATCAGTCTCTCTCTCTCTCACACACACACAGGCTTCCCACTTCCATGTTCTATCTTACATATGCAGGCTTCTCACTCCCATGCTGTGTCTCACACACACCCAGGTTACTTACTCGTATGCTAGCTCTTGCCATATGCACGGGCTTCTCATTCCCATGATCACTTTTTCTCTCACACACACACATACCAGTTTCTGTCTCTCACACACCAATCATCTCCTGACCAGTTTTTCTCTTACACACACATCACCTCTCTGCCCAGTTTCTCTCAATCACACGCATGCTCTCTCTCACACACTTTACATAGATGATCTCAATCAAATGCTCTCACTCACAGTTACACATGCACACTCTCAATGACACATACATTCTCTCACTTACAGACATGCTGGCTGTCTCTTTCCTGCCCCCACCCCACCCCCCGAGCACAAACGGTAGCTGCAGCAGCCTCCTCCTCTAGCCCCCCCACAGGAGGCTAATTTTGCTGTCTCCTGTGCCGATTTCTGGCTGCTTCTGATTTTGCTCGGGGCCGCCGCTATTTTTTCATGTGGCATGGCTTTCTTCTTCCTGCGCCCCCCCCCCCACTGCATGTCACTTCCTGTTCCGGGCCAGGGGGGCAGGTGTGGGAAGAAGAAAAGGCCCAGCCGCAGTTGCCAGCCTCCACCTACACTGCTGTCATTCCCATGAAACCAGGGCTGGTGCCGTGGCGAAAATACAAAAGCGGCAGTTAGGCGGATGGCTGTTGCTGGTGGCCGCGAGCAACACCTGTCACATGATTGGGGTGACCGGCCCACCGGGTCATGCCCGAAGCCCCGATAGGCCAATCCGCCCCTGTTTAAGACCCTCTGGCTCCCAATATAAAATATACTGAGAAATGTTATCCCCCAAGCTTCAGCTGTATACATTCAGCAATAAAAAGCAGAGAACTTCAAGTGAATGCGATAGCTGCAACCAATGCTCCACTAACAGAGCTGCTCCCTGAGCTTTCTGAATACAGCTGAGACGTTCAGTAAAACAAATCTCGATCCTTTGCTTCGTCTTCCCTTTCTGTATTAAGTCGTAGGTGCACAAAATAGCATAAACTACCTGAGAAGCAAAAACAGCCATGTTTGAGTGGTAAAAAAAAACACATTTTACAGTGTTTTTGGATGTGCATAGAGAAGGCTTCGAAGATGATTCTAAGGTTATGGGCTGAGGAGATCGGGAGGATGACCATGTTATCCAGAGATACAAAAAGTGGGACGAGGGGCCGTGGATTTGGGAGGAAAGAGAAGAAGTTCCCTCTTGCCATGTTAAGCTTAAGGCAGCAGGACATCCAAGTGGTGATGTCAGGCAGGTAGGCCAAGATTTAGGACTGGATTCTTGGTGAAAGCTCTGATACAGAGAGGTAGATCTGGGAGTCGTCAGCATAAAGATGGTACTCCAAGCCATAGGAGGAGATCAGAAGGGTACCAAGGGAACAAGTATAGAGAGAAAAAAAGATGGCCCAGGATGAGCCCTGACATACACCAATTAATTAAGGGGTATTAGTGGAGGAGGATACAGTAAAAATGCATTGGGCGAGGTAAGAAGTTAGAATGGAATACAAAAAGGAAAACATTCTTGGTATTGTGATATCTCATGTTATCCTCAGCCGCCACACTTGCCGTGGCTGTATTTTCAAAGGGACTGGCAAAATGTGACTGGCAGTTTGTGGTGCAGCAGCACAGACATGCAAATTAAAGCACCAGAGACTCGGCCACTGTTCAAGAGTTCTGTTGCTTCAGTTTACAGATCTTCACTTCTGCATCACAGAGGAGCGGGCCGGGAAAACCGGTGATTCAATTCAAATGGAGCCATAACAAGTCCCTTTTTTAACTTATTTCTATATATTTTTTGAACATGTACAGAAATGCAATTAAATTAAATTTTAAATTCAAAGCTTTTACAACAATTGGATTTTCAATTTATGTCCCTCTTTCTTTGTAGGGCAGCAGCAAAGATATGCAAATTGAAATCACAGGATTGGTTCATCCTGCTCAGCTCCACTTCTAGCGTGAAACTGTAAATGTGGATCATTGCCAAGTGGTGCACAAGTGCTATGACACTTTCAAATTTAGATCACAGACTGTGAAAGACAAATATCAAAATGTGGGAGGCCCAAGCATCACTAAAATAATATACAAATAGCATTAGTATGACAAAATCATTTAAAAAATGGCTCTTTCCCATCCTACCAATTTATCCTGTTTGAACATTTCATCTTAAATACCAAATAAACCTGTGTTCATTTATATCCTGGACATGTCTTCTGTGCAGATGCCGGATATCCTGAAAAATGTGCCCCTATCAGAAACTGCACATATCCAAAACACATTTCATTATCTCTTACCTGTATTTGATTCTCTCTTACCATTTTGAGAGTTACAATCTTAGACGTGCAGTCCAGAAGTATTCCACGCATTAAGAAATGTGGAAGGAAGGCAAAACGATTACCAGCATGGTTAAAAGGTGAAGTGAAATAGGCTATTTTAGCCAAAAAAAACATCCTTCAAAGATTGGAAGAAGGATCCATCTGAAGAAAATAGGAAAAAGCATAAGCATTGTCAAGTTAAGTGTAAAACATTGATAAGATAGGCTAAGAGAGAATTTGAAAAGAAGTTGGCCCTAGAGGCAAAAACTCATAATAAAAACTTTTTAAAATATATCAAAAGCAAGAAACCTGTGAGGGAGTCGGTTGGACCGTTAGATGACCAAGGGGTTAAAGGGGCTCTTAGGGAAGATAAGGGCATTGCAGAAAGACTAAATGAATTCTTTGCTTCCTTGTTTACTTATGAGGATGTTGGGGAGATACCGGTTCCGGAGATGGTTTTCAAGGGTGATGAGTCAGATGAATTGTACCAAATCACCGTAAACCTGGAAGATGTAGTAGGCCTGATTGACAAACTAAAGAGTAGCAAATCACCTGGACCGGATGGTATGCATCCCAGGGTTCTGAAGGAACTAAAAAAATGAAATTTCAGATCTATTAGTTAAAATTTGTAACCTATCATTAAAATCATCCATTGTACCTGAAAACTGGAGCATGGCCAATGTAACCCCAGGAAACTATAGACCAGTGAGCCTGACTTTAGTGCCGGGAAAAATAGTGAAAACTATTCTAAAGATCAAAATCACAGAACATACAGAAAGACATGGTTTAATGGAACACAGTCAACATGGATTTACCCAAGGGAAGTCTTGCTTCACAAATCTGCTTCATTTTTTTGAAGGGGTTAATAAACATAGATAAAGGTGAACCAGTAGATGTAGTGTATTTTGGATTTTCAGAAGGCGTTTGACAAAGTCCCTTATGAGAGACTTCTAAGCAAACTAAAAAGTCATGGGATAGGAGGCGATGTCCTTTGGATTACAAACTGGTTAAAAGACAGGAAACAGAGAGTAGGATTAAATGGTTAATTTTCTCAGTGGAAAAGGGTAAACAGTAGAGTGTCTCAAGGATCTGTACTTGGACCGGTGCTTTTCAATATATTTATAAATGATCTTGAAAGGAATCTGACGAGTGAGGTAATCAAATTTGCAAATGATACAAAATTATTCAGAGTAGTTAAATCACAAGCAGGTTGTGATAAATTGCAGGAGAACCTTGCGAGACTGGAAAATTGGGCATCAGAATGGCAGATGAAATTTAATGTGGACAAGTGCAAGGTGTTGCATATCAGGAAAAATAACCTGTACAGTAGTTACATGTTGTTAGGTTCCATATTAGGAGCTACCACCCAGGAAAAAGATCTAGGCATCATAGTGGATAATACATTGAAATTGTCAGCTCAGTGTGCTGCAGCAGTCAAAAAAAGCAAACAGAATGTTAGGAATTATTAGAAAGGGAATGGTTAATAAAACGGAAAATGTCATAATGCCTCTGTATCGCTCCATGGTGAGACCGTGCCTTGAATACTGTGTACAGTTCTGGTCGCCGCATCTCAAAAAAGATATAATTGTGATGGAGAAGGTACAGAGAAGGGCCACCAAAATGATAAAGGAGATGGAACAGCTCCCGTTTGAGGAAAGGCTAAAGAGGTTAAGGGGGATATGATAGAGGTCTTTAAAATCATGAGAGGTCTAGAACGGGTAGTTGTGAATCCGTTATTTACACTTTTGGATAATATAAAGACTAGGGGGCACTCCATGAAGTTAGCAAGTAGCTCATTTAAAACTAATCAGAGAAAATTCTTTTTCACTCAATGCACAATTAACATCTGGAATTTGTTGCCAAAGGATGTGGTTAGTGCACTTAGGGGCGGATTTTCAAAGGGTTACTCGCGTATCCCCAAAAACCTGCTCCTGCGCGCGCCGAGCCTATTTTGCATAGGCTCGGCGACGCGCACAAACCCTGGGACGCGCGTATGTCCCGTGGCTTTGAAAAAGGGACGGGAAGGGGGAGGGGTGGGGCGGAGCCGGAGCCTCCAGGCACAGCGGCCATTTGCTGCTGTGTCCGGGATCGCGGGCCGGCCATTGGCCGGCTCGCACAATCTACACCTGCACAGAGGCAGGCGCAACTTATAGGACAAAGGTAAGGGGGGGGGTTAGGTAGGGCTGGGGGGCGGGTTAGGTAGGGGAAGGGAGGGGAAGGTGGGGGGGGGGGCGGAAGGAAAGTTCCCTCCGAAGCAACTTCAATTTCGGAGCGGCCTCGGAGGGAACGGAGGAAGGCTGCGCAGCTCGGCATGTGCAAGTTGCACAATTGTGCGCCCCCTTGCGCGCGCCGACCCTGGGTTTTATAACATGCGCGTGGCTGCGCGCTCATGTTATAAAATCGGGCATAGATTTGTGCAAGCCAGGTTGCACGCACAAATCTACACCCACACACAATTCTTAAAAACTGGCCCTTAATGTAAATGGGTTTAAAAAAGGTTTGGATAAGTTCTTGGAGGAGAAGTCCATTAACTGCTATTAATCAAGTTGACTTAGGGAATGGCCTCTGTTATTATTGGCATCAGTACATGGGATCTTCTTAGTGTTTGGGTAATTTCCAGGTACTTGTAGCCTGGTTTGGCCTCTGTTGGAAACAGGATGCTGGGCTTGATGGACCCTTGGTCTGACCCAGCATGGCAATTTCTTATGTTCTTATGTCTCGAGCAGTGCAAATTAGGAGGGCAATTTGAGTTATTAGCAATACATTTGAATGTACTACATGAAGTTAATTAGACATTTTTTGTACTTCTCTGTTCTACTTTATCACACTCCCCAGCTGCTTCTCCACCCTGCCAAATACCCCATAGTTTTAAAAAAGAAGACAGGAGGGTCTAAGGAGTGCTCATAAAAAGCATCTGTAATTTAAAAAAAAAAAAAAGAAGAGTGTTTTTATTAACATCCCCAGCTTATTTTGGAGTGGTTCACTTACTGCAGATACTTTGAAGGAAGAGTTGTCTGTTTTCTTTGATGGATGTGTGCCACTCAGTTCCAGTAGCCAGGTTACCTGTGAAAGTGTGATTCAGCATAGCTTGCTTTGTGGTTAGCGATGCTGAAAGACTGCTCTGAATTCTTCTTTTTTTTTTTTTTTTAACTCCCACACACAGACTGAAGAGGCTTCTTTGCAATTTGAAGACTCATGAAAACATGCAATTTAAGCAAGACAGAATCTGTCAAACTCTCTGCTTTCTTTTATACCTGCATGTTAGAAAACTGATTCAGAGTAAAAATATTTTAGAGTGCTGTAGACAAACATATCCATATATGCATTCCTTGAAAAATGTATCTACTGTATAATATTGCTACTAAATGTTCATAAAGTATTAACATAGTGTACACAGTGCTGTACAGACACATCGAAGAGTGGTGGCCAATTCCGGTCCTCGAGAGTCACAAACAGGTCAGGTTTTCAGGATATCCACAATGAATATGCATGAGAGAGATTTACAACAATGCATATTCATTGTGGTTACCCTAAAAAGCTGGCCTGTTTGTGGCTCTCGAGAACTGGAGTTGGCCACCCTTGAGATAGTCTCGACTCCTTGGAGCTTACAGTCTACTTGACAGATAGACATCAAGGACAAGGGCTGCATAGTGGATCAGCAATCTTTGCCTTTTAAAGTCTAGAGGAGAGAACAGTCAGAGGATAGGGGGTGGGACCATTTGCTTATTTTAATTTTGGATTTTGTCAAGGTCTATGGTAGTTTGCATTTTCATGAATATGTCAGGTTTTGCCAGGTTTTCAGGATATCCACAATGAATGTGCATGAGATAGATTTGCATACAGTGGGTCTCAATGTATACATATCCATCTCATGCATATTCATTGTGGCAATACTGAAAACCTGACTGGGTAGATGTGCCTCCAAGAGAGGCTTGCTTAGACTAATCAAGTTTAATTGGAGCTCCATGTATCTCCTTCGTTAATTAGCCTCATCTGTTTTGGAATATGTTTGCCATATTGTGTAAGCCAGGGGTTCTTAACCCTATCCTTGGGACACACCTAGCCAGTCAGGGTTTTAGGATATCCACAATGAATATCTATGAAATAGATTTGTATACAGCGGAGGCAGTGAATGCAAATCTATCTCATGCATATTCATTGTGGATATCCTGAAAACCAGACTGGCTGAGTGTGTTCCGAGGACTGGCTTGGAAACTCCTGCTGTAAGCATTACATCTGCTTTATGGACGGAGTTCATGCCGTTTGGCTGCTGCCTGGCTCCTCGGCAGGGTCGCATTTCCTGGAAAAATTTGTATCTGCCCATCACATGTGGCCAAGATGCATAGAGCAGGAATAGAAGAAAGCCAACCCGTGCGCTGCTAGTCGTATGTTTCCTTGACTGCGCAATCTGGCACTCTGCTTTTGAGCCTTTCATGGTGTGGGTGTGTGTAACAAGAATTCTTACGTTTGGTTTATTATTTCAGGTTTCACCGTCCATAATGGAACATGTGTGCTGATACCTAATATTTGGGGAAGCTTGATTTCCCAAAGACCCAAAATTGCACTGGAACTTAAAAGTGTGTGTGTGTGTGTGGTGGGGATGTCCAGCACGTCTTCATCTGCACTTAACAGAGGCCTCGCAGGACCCTCCGCTGTTACTGGAAAGCAAGAAGGGACTTGGCAGCTTTCCCCTTCCAGCAGGCAACTTCTGATGGGCAAGCAAAGCGGGCCAGCTCACACAGCAAAATGACTTCTTCCCTCCCCACTACTAATCGGGAACAAAAGGAGCTGAAAGCAAACAAACGCTGACCAGCCAGAGAGCAGGCACTCTCAGAGGACCTGCACGGCAAGGACTGGCCCGGGTGTATCCACGGGACAGGGGAAAAAAAAAAATTCCATCTACGGGCCGAGGAAGAAAGGAGAGAGTGCGTGTGCTGTGACCGAAAAACACACACACACAAATTAAAAAAAAACCCCACAAAAAACATTCTTTTCCTGTCGAGGAGTATATAGAGACCGTGTTTTGCTTTGTTATGTTTATAGAAACCTCTGCCTGGACTACAAGCTTTTCATTTCAGCCGAGGTTTAATGAATTATTTTAATTTACTTTATGTGGTGCCAGTGAAAACAGTTGCCAGACGTTCCTCTCTCAGTGTTTGCGTTGTATATATATATAGATAGATAGATAGATAATTTTTTTTTCATTCTGAAGCAAGAAGCTTAAAATGACTCAAGCAAGCATGCCTACAGAAAACAGTAAGAGGGTTGGATGATGCTGACCAGGCCTTGCATTGATTTTCTGCCATCGGACAGTGTACCTTGACAATCAGAATTACCGGAAGGATAAGAAGTGAAGTCTCAGATCATGCAGCTTACGTTGTCTGGTAATAGTGCTGCGGCACCGGCCCGTTTACGGCAGTTCCAGTCACAGAGATGGCACCGGCACACCTTCGTCATGTGGGTAAAGATGGTCCACCATCTGAGCTTGGGCCCATCTTACAGGAGCACCGCCACCTACCCAGGCTGTAACCACGCGCTTCGTGGAAGGCGTACGTATGCAGTCAGAAACTAAACTTCCTCTTTGCGTTTCAGGAGTTGCTGTTGGACTTTAATATTCAGTCCAAGTGAAACGAGGCGAGCATTTTTATTTATTAGTGCTTCCCTTTAATCTCAGGCCATGAAAGCGGCAGCATTGTGCTTATTGTTTGTGATAATTTGTGCAGGATGCGTGTTTACAAGTCAGTAAAAAGAGCATAACCAACACAGAAAAAGCAGCGTGGTGCATCATGGCAGATGAGGACCATTTGGCCCACCCTGGTGGCACCTACCCACACTGCTTTAGCAAAAAGATCTCCCACCCGTCAGCTGTACAAGATTGATCACCTGCAGAAGACTGCTCCTTCTCCTTTTTGCCCTCATCTAGGGCATGTAGCCAAAATCAACCTGCTGCCCATGCTAGGTGACCCTCCTAGATTACACCTGAGAGTATTCCAAGGCCTTGCCACCACTTCGTGCTGGTCTGACCCTGCCACTTCTCCCTGGGAACTCAAAGCAGCCATGCCACTGTTCTGGGCAAGTCGGCTTTGTCGTCTCCTGGCATTGGCGTTCTCCCCTTCCAGCTAAATGAGCATGATTCTTTACCTAGACCAACACACAAGCCCCTTATGTAGTTTACCTCTGCTCTTACCACTGCTTTCTGGATCTGTCTTATGCATACATAAATTCTGTGACAGCTTTGGTTGCAACTGCCTCTGCTAGTAAAGATTCATTTCCTTTACATTTCCTCTGAGCCTTCCTTCCTCCTCCTTCCTGCAAATTGCTGCTCTTTCCATTGTCTCACACCAAAGTGCATCACCGCTATTAAAATGTTTTTGTATTTCAGGGTGATGGGATAGAAAATGTGATGACATTTTTGAAAATGCAATGTATTTATCGTTTGATTACAATCCATGGCCTCAAAAGGGCAGATTTTATGTTTTGAAGAATGTAACTGTAAATTAACACAGTCATTGCATATCGTAGGAGGCTGTGATTTAGGGAACAGCCTTTGCTTTAAATGTCAGCCCTTCTGGGGCTGGGCACGGTGGTTTTAAGTGGCAGCAGCGTTGCACTGCCATGCGGAAGCTCCCGGTTTGATTCCCAGCCAGCTTCTCCTCCCTGGGCCAGCCGAGGCCAGGGCTAGGGATGCTGAGGAGGTAAACATGCGCGGCCCCTGGGGGGAAGGCAGTCCCAGCCGTTGCTCAACAGCGACACCTAGTGTCCAGACTTAGGGGCAACGCTTATCAGATTCCAGAGGGAACTGCGATCTGTGGCACCTGGGTGAGGGCTGTTGTGCAATGACTTCATTGAGTGTGGAGATGAAAAAAAAGGGGGTAAACCCCACATGAGGTTGCAAATAAAGGCTTATGTGCTACAGCCCGATAGAGGTGGGTTCCAATTGACTGGAAGTTCAAAGGAGTAATAAAAAATGGCCAGGCAAAAAAAAGAAATTAGTCCTTTCTCTCCCACTCTCTCCCTGTTGCTATATAGATATATACTGTGTGTGTGTGTGTGTGTGTGTATATATATATATATATATATTTATGTACACACATCTTTTTCTGATTTGGGCTTCCAGCTTAACCAAAATTGTCCTATATGGTGCCAAGAGCCTTCATTCACAACTAGCCCAGCTATTAGACAGAGGCTCCTGGCCATTTCCCTTGAGGGGCTGTGAAAGCTCCCTCTGTCACTTCCCCAGGGAGTAGAGGTCAGGTTCAGGAACAGAACCCGGGTCTCCTGTATGGCAACATGCAACAGTACCACTGAGCCATTAGCCCAGCCCTCTATAACTGTATATTGCATAGCAGTGAAAGAGTGCTATTAAAACAACAGGAGTTACAAAACTATGAAGATACATTTTTTTATGTTTATCATTTTGATATCACTCTTACATTGGTCTAATCCCCTTTGAAGTGGCTAACCAGTCATGAAAGGTGGAATTTAAATCCCAAATTAAATTAAGTTAAATATATATATATACACACCAGTGTAATATCAGTGTAATATGAAAATGATAAACATTACCCAAAATGTTTCTTCTTCTTTTGATATTACTGTTACATTGGTATGTAAACATGATAGTGTTACTATAATGTATCTTAGTTGTTTAACAAAAGTTAAATTAACATAAATCGTGTTGCACCACTAAACTATCGTAATCATTGATCGGAAAGTGCAGACATTCTCTCCAAAATGTTGCACATGGCATATCACTTGAGTCGAGACCTGCATGGTGGTGATTGATTGATTAATTCGTCACCAGATCAACGGAATTCAAATTATTCTTTGAAGACAAGCAGATTGGGTGAGCCACACTGCATGGTCGCATGGCACTATCTCATGCCCTTCTCTGCGGCTCATTGCGGGTGCTGTCTTCAGCGAACACTAATTACACCTATGTAATTAAGGCTTGATGGACAATCAGTTCTATCTGAAATGAATGGTGGTTTTCTATTTCCCATGTTTCTATGTGAATGCAATTCCTGCAGCAGCATTACTGCAGCCTACTAGGGTAGGTGATTACTGGGTTCACTTACTGTAATATTCTATTAAAACAAAACAGTAGTAACCCTTTTTTACACCAGATGCTCTACGTGTAGCTTGTGTAGTAGGCAGTTTTCCCTTTAAGCATAAAAAGGATAGCTTATATTCTAGCTTGGGTAAGTGAATTACGCATGCATATTTTTTTTTTAGGTTAAGAGCCTACTTCAGGAGGGCTTTTGAGCTACATTTAGAAAGAATTAACATGCCAATCAATATACCTTTGTCAAGAGCCCTGTAAGGCGGCAGGTTTCCAGAATAACTCTAGTCTGCTTTCTCTGTCTGGAGAGTGCAGACAAGCTGAAAACTCCTATCCTGCTCCCAGTGAATTATGCACATCCTTATGACAATGCGTTGCATCAGTAGAATTAGAGCTGGGCAAAGATCACAGTCATAAACCCCATCTATAATACAGGTTTGTGTTCACCAGCATGGTTTATGGACTGGAGTCGCCGATGATACAACCACAATAAATCAGAGTTAAGACTGACAGAGTCCCACTTTTAATTAGAATGGAGTATAACATAGGTGATAATTTTAATATGCAGTGTATTATAGGACTAAGGGCTGGATTCATCATTCTTCGCAGAATGATGAATCCAGTGAAAAAGGGGGCGGGGCGAAGGGGGGTGGGCCTGCAAAAGGCCGCAGCCGTTCACACCCTGGTGGTGTGATTTCGCCGGCCGCAATGCGGCCAGCTGCAGCCCTTTCACACAAATAGCGCCACCATAAAAGGTGGTGCTATTCGCTGCGCTACTGCCGGCGATAATGTCCCTCACATTATCGCCGGCAGCAGTGCTGCGGCCGATTCCTCCCCCTCCCCACCCCGACTCCTCCCCTCCAGTTAATTAAGCCCCTTTTCGCGTGTGATAAACATTTAGAACATAACCCTCTAAGGTAGATATTGTGGGGTCACTATTCAGACAGTTTATTTGGCTGAGTTTCGGATTTAGCCAGAGTAACTGCGTATTTTAAATTTCCCGCTGCTCTGAAAACATCCAACTTATCCAACTGACTCTTTAGCCAGATAAATTGAAGGCATTCTGGGGCAGATTTAACTTAGCTGAGTAACTGATCTGGCTGAGTCTGGATGTGCCGGAGAGCAGCCTTAAAGTTAGATAAGTTTATCTGGCTCTTTTTCCGGCTGTATTCAGCAGAGCACCTAATCTGCAGTGCTCCACTGAATATCCACTAAATAAATTGTCCACTCACCACTTTGCTGAATATTGACCTCTGTATTTCTAGATAGGGGTAAATTTTCAATAAGCTACCTAATTGCTAAAGCACGCATGTACTTTCCTGACCACACGAACTTACTCAAACACAAGCTTCCTGCATAGGTTGTATTGGAAGATTGCGTGGGTATGCAGATAAAAGGGACGCATGTACTTTAAGTCATCAAGTATACCTACAATGTGCGGACATTTTCGAAACTTCAATGCATGTGTATAGCTTTCTCCCCCAGCCAAGCTACACTAAGCGTGGGCACCTCTTTCTGTCGGTGGCTGTGTGTATACACATTGTGAAACTACGCACTTACTTTTAACTGGCTGAAAATTCACTTTGGCGGATTCAGCCGATCTACCTGATTTTTACCCAGAGCTTTGAAAATGTATCCCCACACTCTGTTATGTCACCTAATATGAACTGATGTAGTAGGGGAACAACTGCTGCTTGCAATTTCAGCATCTGTGTAACCCAGAAGTCAAGGGAGAACAAAAAAATGACAGTGGTGGATCATAATTTCAAACCTTGCCCAAAATCAGAGTATTTGCCTGCGGATAAGGTTTTCGCAAGTCCTGATCCAAAAGTTAGTTAGAGAAGTAAATCTGAGAAACTCCTGGCTAAAATGATCTTTTATTTTATGGTGGTTGTATGTTAATCTTTTTGTATCCCAATCCCAAAACCCTGACCACAGGCAAAAAGCCAAAATTGTGGATGGGGATTTCTGACTGTGATCCGCGTTCACAATTTTTCATTCTCTCTCTGCCCAAAAATGTTTTTTCACTGCAGTGTAGTTCTTGTATCCCCCAAATTTTATTAAATACCTTTATACAGCAGTATTTTGGTTATTTTGGGTAGCCCACATTACTTACTTTGCTGAGCTTTATCGGGGACCCACATTTTGTGATTATTAAAAGACAAGTAGCAGAGCTCCCAGGGCTTGCCCAGAACCTGTAGGTGTGAACCTCAATGTACATGACTATACACATACAGATAGATAGGTTACTCTATTCAAACTAAAGACACCTATCCCCTTATCCATTATATCCAAAAAGAATGTATTATTATCTATGTTCTACATGACAGCACTATTTTAAAAAAATCTAATACTCTAGCTACTGTTTATAATATCTTGTCTCATAATGACATACAAATTATCACAATACATACATTCCTTCTTGCACAAGTAAACCTTATTATGAGGAAACTTTCACTAATGACATGAGACCCTGCATCACAGCTTCCACAAGTATAAGCTATCCATAGAACATCACTCGTTTGAATGTAGCTGTTTACACAAATACTGTAATACGTCCCCTTCCACAGTCATCAACATCAGGCCAGACGTAACTGTTCACAGCGACGCCATCCCTTGTTCAAATATAACTATTCCAAGCTGTGCCGCCATGAATCCGTATCCACATCCATCATCACTTGTCTGACAAAGGCCCTTGCTTCACCTGTTCAGAGGCTTCCTCGGGGAGTTAAATCTTGTTCGAAGGATGGCCCACCCTTACTCAGACCGACCTTCTCATTACAGTCGCTCACAAGTAAATGTCGCTCAACGCCTGCTCATTCAAATTTGAACACCCACTGGTAAAACCATTCAGTGATATCTCACTCTGTCAGCAGCCATGGCAATTGTGACGCCAAAACCAGGGACATTACAGTCTTGATCATCATACCTTGGGTGTCCACTGATAAAACTATTCAGTTGCGTCTCTCGCTGTCATCAGTCTTAGAAACAACACCACCACCGGAACAGTATTGACGTGCGCAGTTACATTCAAATGAGCAATGATGTTCTAGGAATTGCAAATTTCCTCCTAGCAATGTTCGTTTTTTTGCCAGAAGGAATGTATTTGTTGTAATAATTTGTTTGTCATTATGAGACAACGTGAAGGAATCAGAGCTATTGGGGAGAGTATTGGGTTTTCTAGTGTTGTCATATAGACATAAATAATAATAAAAAAATGTTTATCTATTGCATAATGAGATATATTTTTAGTTTGAATAGAGTAATCTATATATTGCACACACCCATGTAAGTTATATTTGTTGCCATTTTTTACTTTACTATGTATATATAAAGGGGGGAAACCCTTGAAATGCTGCTTTAAAACTCTTTTGGTCTTTATTACTGTATTCTATTGATTAGCGCCCAGTATGGAAGTCCTTATTGCTGCTGTACTATAAATCTTACAACAAACGTTAAGCTAAAGCAATTTCATTTGCAAGCAGTAGAAAAGCCTTGCAGGTGGATAGCACTCCTCCCAGTGCAGTCATTTGTTTAACTGTTGGATGGATAAGGACCTTTGACCCCAGAATTGCAAATGTGAGCTTTGCACAGTAGGGACCCCACCTTCGGGCTTGTCTCTTATTATCCATTGTACGCAATGTTAACACTTGTCTTTTACCTGCCCTCCTCACAGAGAAAAAAAAATCAGTTTAGGCTGAGAGAAGCATGATTTTATTTTCTTTTTTAAAAAATGTATCTTCCAGCATTATCTGCCCTCGCTTTGCTGGAGCATCTGAGAGGAAACAAGGACTGCACTGACGAAAGATATTTGAAGGCAAGGGTGGCTAACTCTGGTCCTTGAAAGCCACAAAACAGACCAGGTTTTCAGGATCTCCACAATGAACATGTCTGAGAGAGATTTCCATACCCTCCTTCCCACTATATGCAAATTTCTCTCATGCATATTCATTGTGGATATCCTAAGAACCTGGCCTGTTTGTGATTCTCGAGAACTGGAGTTGGCCACCCCTGTGTGAAGGGATCCCATCAAGACAATGGCAATGGCTTTCAAAGCCATTTATGTAAGTGACTTGGCCTGTCTGAAAACAGCCCTTCCTAAATGTGGTTAAAACTTTGCACAGGTTCCCACAATGTACTTTTAGCCACGTTAAGAGGGAGCCTTCCTGGGAGCTTTTAGGCTGAGGAAGAGAAATCATGCATGCAGATTGCATTTTCAGCTGTATGTGCATTACAGTCCATGGCAAAAGTAGCAACAAAAAAAGCTGATGCAAATGTATGCCCCCGACAAGCTTCAACAGGAAGGTCCTCGCATACTTTTCAGTCTTAAAATTGGTGCAAAATCCACAGGCAAAAATTACCTGTGGACTTTGTCCCAGTGAGGAGAGTTTGAAAATGTCCTCCTAGAGGTAAATTATTCAAAAGAAAAACATTGCAAACCAAAGCTATAAAATATCATATAGTCATGCAAAAAAAAATCTTAATTGAGAAACCTTGAAATTTAATTAAATTGGACCATCATAACATCCCGCGGATGCTGAACATAACCTTTATTCAGTATTTTCACCACTAAGGCTCACAGATAATCATCAGTCCAAAAAAGACAAGTTCTTTAAAGCAAAAGCAATTTTTATATTTATTTATTATATCAGCATTTAAAAAAAAAATACATATAAAAATTGCTTTTGCTTTAAAGAACTTGTCTTTTTTGGACCAATGACTATTTATGACCTTAAAGGTGAAAATACTGAATAAATATTATGTTCAGCATCCGCGGGGTGTTATGATGGTCCAATTTCATTAAATTTAAAGGTTTCTCAATTAAGATTTTTTTGCATGACTATATGATATTTTTTAGCCTTGGTTTGCAACGTTTTTATTTTGAATAGTTTATTTCATTTGCACTTTTTTCCTTTCTAATCCTAGAGGTAAACATAAAGATGATGAGATATTTAATCATACGAGTTTCTCTCTCACCTTTCCTGCTTTGTTTTAGCCATGTGTTTGGTAGGCTGGCCTGGTGGCAGTGCTGCAGTCTCATATGTGACAGGAAGTTGAGTTTCATTCTGGCCTCTGCTCCTCAGGTTTGCTAGGGAAGTGGTGGAGACAGACCCCAGGGCAGTCCCAGCTGTCATTCAGTATGGCACCCCCTACTGGCCAGCTGAGTAATGTCAGGTTCTGTAGAGAATGGCGGACCATGCCTCTTGGGAAGAAAACTGTCACCGTGATGGCTGGGCTAGACAGGGGATCCCATAGCCTCAAAGGGGCACATTAAAATTGAGCTGAAAGCCTAAGGTAGAAGGATTCTACCAAGTCAAAAAAAAAAAAAAAAAAGGTTTTGACTTGATAATGCATGTCTTCCTCTCTCTGTCCCTCATTCTCTCTCTCTGTCTGTCTCGTTTTATTTTTATTTGATTTTCCTGAAGCAGAACATGACTGATGATCCAAGTGGTGGCTAGCTCACAATGAAAAAAGGATTGACACCCCCCCCACACACACACACACACATCTCTGCCATAGGCAAGGAAAAATTGGTGGCGTTTTAATTCTCTTTATTAATGATCGCAAGCTAAGATTTATGTTAAAATCTGAACATGTAACTGCTGAAGAGGGTAGGCTTTAAAGCTTTCTGAAAATTGCCCACCCTGTGACTTTTCCTACCCTGAGAAGAGGCGTTCCAGGGGGAGGGCCTTGCACTTGTGTCCCTACGTCTGAATTTTCAAAAGGAGGGATAGGGTTCCTGGGATAACTTCAAAGTGAACCTACAATGCCTATTTTCACTGGGAGCACTGAGGCAAAGTTCACGGGTGGATTGGACACCAATGCCGGAGGTTACAAAATGCGTCCCAAAATTAGATGTCTTGATATTTTCAGACGGCATGCCCCACGGCTGTTTATTTCTTAAACACCAACATTGCAACATGGCTCTCTGCTTTCACGGCAACGGTTAAGGGAAATTGGATTCAAACAGCATCCGAGAGCCCTGGTAATCTGATAAGCATGGGGGTAACCTACACAGTGCAGCAGATACTGGCAAAAGCTTAGTGGGCAGACTGGGTGGATCATTTGGTCCTTTTTCTGCTGTCATTTCTCTGTTTCTTTGTAACTAGTGTGTGCTTTGATCAACTGGTTTTGCAAGAAAGCACTGGAAGTACCTTAATGGTAGATTTATACACAGCTTTTTGTGAAGGTAACAAGATGGATGCTTTGTGTCCACCTAGTTCACTTGCTGCAACCACTACACATAAAGCAGAGTGCACTTTACTATAGCAGGTTCAGCCTTGCAAAGCAGTCTGTTATGCTTCAGGTGCACAGTTAATAAGTTCTGTAGCGACATTGTTGGATCCCTTTAGAACTGTTTTACATCAAAGAAGCGATGGCTATATGTGCACTATTTAATATTAGATTGAAGCAATCCTTAGAAGCTGGGATTGTGCCATATTCGGGGTGTAAAAGTCTCGTGCCTGCTTGACTTTGAGTCCCCCTTCAAAATAAGCACTTTGCTGGATGAGACACAGTGCAATACTCTGGCGATGAAGGCAGTTGTGAGCCAGAGGGCAAAAAACATATGAAGGAGAGCTGTACAGGATGTTAAGCTGTTATTTATTCAGTATAAAATAAAATGGAAGGGACTGGTTGTAGCTTTCCTTTTTATAGGTGCAGGGAATCACATCACATCCAAGGGTTTTACCAGGCCATGGAGATAACTGGGGAAAACTTCATTTCATTTGCTGTATAGGTCAGGGAATTCTGTTTACTAAGCTTTTTCTGTCGTCACAGCGTAACATAAAAACTTCAGCTCTATAGGTAGCGGCCTTAAAGTCAACACTGTATTGTCATCTGCAGCAGAACAGGGAATATGAGCCTATCCTAATGCTGAGATAAATAATTTATTACATATGATTCCTTTCCCATTAAGAATTGTACAGAAAATACAAGCTGCAGTGGGATAATAAGAATTAGCAGGGTGTATTTATATGCATATGTAATATGCAGGTAGGTTTTATAAAAATAAAAACAACACAAAAATATTCTTCATGTAGCTGGATCCTAAGTGTATTCCTTTACCTAGTCATGGGATTGTACGCTCAAAATTTGTTTATCCTAAAGAAATTTGGAGGGGGACAATATTGGTCTCTCCAGGTGTCATCAAATGACATATCTTTTGTTTGTAACTGCTGCAGAGTGTACAGTGTAAGAGAGATGCTAGGGCTTGAGTAGGCATGAGCTTCCTTTCTGTCAGCCTGGCAAGATTTGGCAGTGTGTGGGGAATCCGCAGAGTTGTCATTCCCTAGGTGGTGGGAGGATGGTTTATTCATTCTGTGTGAAAGACCTCCTGCTAGTTCACAAGTGGCTTGGCCTGACCGGGACAATTGATTGTTCAGATGGCCAAAGGATTGTGGAAGGAGGGAGAAAAATCTTTATATAACAGACACACACACACACCACGTTGACCGTGAGTTGCCAGAACCTTTGAAGTACAATAGCAGAAGTTTAGCAGTGGTTGGCACTGCACATATGTGATTATATACTTAGATACAGGACTAGATGGGACCTCAGGAAGTCATCTAGTCTATTCCCCTGCTTCCAGGCAGGATCCACTGTACCTATATCATGTCAGACAAATGCTGCCTGTCCTGATGGTACAAACCTCTACAGGCCGATGCAGTATCACATGCGTCCAAACTGGGTGCATGTTTTTTCAATGCAAGCGCATCCACCTCTCCTGGGGACGCGATGCAATATGTTAATGTACTGCCATGCTAAAAGTGATGCGCTAGGTAAAACCCACGTATCTCTAGTGCTGAAGCATCGGGCGCCCAGGAGACATGAATGACTGTGGGCCCATAACAGCATCGGGCGCCCAGACGTTGACCTGGCCAGATCTCCCTCCCCAACCCCGGCAGGGATATTCCTGATTGGTCCTTTACGCTGACATGTAACAGTGAATGGACCAATCGGCACTGTGACGGAGTGAATAGATTAATTTATAAGTGTCGGCACCTTCCCTTTGTGAGTCATCAAGCACCACCCAAGCCCGATACTCCGGGCAGTAGGGCGGGCACCGAGCTGTTCTACTCCTCCAGGCACCAGGCCCCCAATTTTTTTTTCCAAGACTTTTTATTTTTGCATGATAATGATGCTTTCTGTGGCACCTCCTACTTAGTTTCACGTTGATACTAGGAGGAACCACAGAAAGCAGGACTTTTGTTTTAGTGGTTGAGCCCTTGAGCGCAGCATGCCTTAACGGCTGGGCTGGCGTAAAACCTGCCAGGTTACAACGGACGCGTTGGTTGCGCAGGAATTTTTTGAATCGCAGGGTAATAACTAATAAGGCTCATCTACATGCAGTTTACATGTGATGAGCACTATTAGCTACAAGCTGGCTTAGACGTGCATTTTGGATGCGCCAATCCCCGTATTGCCTCGGGAGTTATTTTAGTGCATGTGGAGCGCGCGTCCAGTTACCTGTTAATCAGTGCGCTGGCCCAAGCGCATGGTATTGCATCGGCCTGCTAATAAGGGAGATTCTACCCCCCCTTCCCTAAAGCCACCTCCTCCTCTCCCCTTCCCACATGATTAGCCTCCGAGTTTGATTCCCTTCAGAGTTAGTTCTTCACTGTAATCCAATCTAAATCTCCTCTGCTTTACTTTGAATCCATTGCACCTTGTCCCTTCTTCAATGGAAAGGGAAAACAGCCAATTACTATTGTTCCTGTAATCTCCGTTAATGTATTTGAAGTCTGATAACATCAAGCCAGGTCTTGTCTTCTCTTTTCCAGGCTAAGTAAATCCAGCTCCTTCAACTTATACTTGCAATTCATATTATCTAAGCCTCTGATCACTTTTGCTGCTTTCATGTATTTGTTTCTGTACATCTATCTGCATACATACGTGTGCATATCTGTCTATATATGTAGATTTGTGGTACAGGCACATATAATACCTGTAAGATTGCGCAACCCGCTGGTGTGCATGGAGCTATCCCCCATATTCACAAAGAATATGCAATTTTCTTCAGCAGCCTACAATGTACAAATGTATACTATGTATATAGAATGTATAGATATCTGTGTGTATATTTATATATATATATATATATATATATATATATATATGTCATAATCCTCGATGGGCAGTGCATTTACGAGCAGTGAACGCCCTTCTCTGGAGAGAAAATGAAAAACTCTTCTGAACCACAAGCCCAGTACGATGGAGGCCCCCAACCATCCGCACCCCCTCACTCCGCCCACCGAAGGAAAAGACACTTCAAACCCATCTGAACTTTTGATTTGAGTATTGGTTAATTTGGTATAACAATTGTTTTTAATATTTTGGTAAAATCACAGCATACATGAGAGAATGCGCCAAACGACATAGATGGCTGTAAATACCAAAAGATGTGTGTGTGGATGATGCTCAAAGCTGCCATTTTGCACTGCCTCGCTCGAATGCCACAGTTTAGCCATAAAAAGCAGCTGTGGGTGGGGGGGTTGATAATGTCTGGTCTAGCACGCTTATTCCAAGTTCCAATGGCCATATTCTCTGCTATGCCGAGCCATCAAAGTTAGCGGTATCCATTTTCCTTGGTGTCGTAGCAAAACAGAACTTATTTTTCTTCCAGCTGAAAGCATCTACAAAACTTGGAATGTTTCCAGCACTGGGTGTCCAGGTACCACTTTGCCAGTTTCTTGGATGTTATTTTTTTCAGATTGCACCTTTGCTGGGTTTTTAGCCATTGAGTCTGGTGGCGCTGAAGCTTCTTGTGTTGCCGTGGAGACTCAGAAGGCAGAACGGTCCATGAAAATTCTCCGGCGTTTGTTCCGGTCTCTAACTATGGCATCCCTGGTGACAATGGCTAAGTGTGAAAAGCAATGGGAAATTTCACATCCATTCTAGGATATGTTGGGATTAACCCTGTGAGCCCCATAGCGGGAATGGAGGAGTGGCCTAATGGTTGGAGAAGAGGCTTACAAACCCAGGAAGCCATAGTTCAAATTCCACTGCTGCTCCTTGCGACCTTGGGCAAGTCCCTTTATTCTCCGTTGCCTGAGGAGTAAAGTTAGGAGGTAATTTTCAAAGGCGTTATGCATGAAAATGTAACCTACAATTGTAGCAATTTTCAAAAGCCATGTTCTTGAATACTGTGCACTTATACATGTAAAACCCGATGTTAAGCATGCAAATGCTTCTTAAAATCAGGCCCTTAGGTTGTGAGCCCTCTGGGGACAGAGAAATAGCTACAGTACCTGAGCGCGATCTGCTTTGAAGTGCCAAAAAAGCAGATTATAAATCAAAATAAATAAAACGGAAGTGCCCAAGTAAGGGTTCATGCACTAAAACTCATTGAGGTCCATTTTCAGCCGCTGTGCAGCTCGGCTGGTTAGCCGGGTATATTCAGCAGCGTGGGTAAGCCATTTAGACAAATAACTATTAGGTTATCCATCTACCTGGCTTTTGAATATCATCCTGATTGTCTTTGGAGGGTGTGGGAGTCATGACACCTCTTGATGTCTTATTGCAAAGCATAAAAATTTCATCAGAGGCAATATTGAAGACGAAAAGACAAAGCCAAACATCCTGCACCGCATATTATACCAGTAATTCTCCTAAACTAAGTAATGTACCGCTTTGCATTTTATGTTTTGCTGAAGGCAGCTGCGATGCATCGGAAACTGACTTGAGTGGTCCGAACGAGTGATCCGATGCTGGGGGCGGATGTATCTCTCTTCCAAAAGTAAGCGTGTCAAAAACCGGAACTGTGTCCTGACTAGCAGCAGACAGTTTCTTCTCTTGTCCCTGATACGTACTGTACCACAGGTATACATTTTCCACTGTTGTAATCAGAAAGAAAAGATGAATATGTATTATCTTTTTCTATATACAGTATATATATATATATATATGATGTTACCAGTGTTTTACTTATGTTCATACTGTGTTATTCTTATTTAACAAGCGAAAATGTGTTATGCCTAGCTGTACAATCTTGTCGGGAATACTTTGCTGTGCACAATTCCAAGTGCCTTAGAATATTGTTTTAGGTCTTTCAACTATATAATGAAAAATAAATTACCTCAATAAAGCTGTGGGAAAAACGCAAGACCTCAAGTTGTTTCCTTTGTCCTGTTAAGAACATTCTCTCAGATGGGCCTTGATCTCTGGACATGAATGCGGTTGACGTGGGTAGGTGTAGTGGGTAGGAAAATTGGTGGTTATTTTGTCTTGGAATGCACAACACACTTATAAATTTATAAGTATAGACGTTTTAGTTATAAATCTTAGAATATGCAATAAAAGCATACAAGATTAGAGTTTGCATTAAATAATATATACAATGATACTCCCCCTTCACAGTTTCCAATCTGAGTCTTATTTACCTTTGAAAAGACAGAAACGCAGCGCTGGAAAATCAGGAACAGTTCATCAGGCACTTCATTAACCACTGTAATGTCCAACAAGCTTTTCCTCTGATCTGTTCTTTCTCTGAGTTCAAACAGTTACCTTGAAGTAGGTCTTTTTATGTTGATTCTGCTGACCTTTGTCCTAATTTCAGTTTTTCTCTGGGCTACTCCCATGTGTTCTTGAGGCCCCCAACTGTCTGTCCTTATCACATCAGCAGGACCGGTGCAAGGGGATTAGGTGCCCTAGGCACCTTCTGCCTGTCCCCCCCCCCCCCCCCCGCCCCTGTCATGTCATGGCACCACCCCCCCCCCCCCCTGTCATGGCACCACCCCCATCAGGGGGCGTGAGTCATGAGGCGCTGCGGCAGCAAAGAGGAGTGGAGATTGCTGAATCGCCACTCCTCTTTGGCACCGCCGCTCACGGGCCCACATGGGTCACGCCCCCTAATGGTCAGCACCCTAGGCCCAGGCCTAGTGCTTCCGCCGGCCCTGCATATCAGCAAACAGGTGTGACGAAGTTGTCACTGTCCTGTTTTCCCTGATATCTGCACATTTAGCCTCATGAGTAACTGCTTGTTTCTTATTACAAGCAAAAATGGCACATTCACTCTCAACACAGGCCTTATATCAAATAATTACACCAGCAATATTAGTGCTCCACTACTTTCTATCGTGGTGCAAAGTTTTTCACGTAATCTAAAATAATTCCTTAAAATAATTTCCCACCGTAGGTAATCTCACCTGACGTGTACAAAAACGTGCCATGGGGGCCAACCATATTACCCTGTGGGGGTCAGATGAGTCTTTACCCCTCAGCCATAAAATGGAAGGTAAGCACATGGTTTGGAGGGGGGAAGAGTGTTAACCTCCATGAAGCCAGTTTAAAGATGTAGTCAAACCAAAACAAATGACACATTATTTTTGTCTGATCCTCTCTGTTGAGTCCTGGCAAATTTCTACTTTCAAATTTCTACATAATAAATATTATTATGTTAATAATCTCCTTAGGATAAATCTCTGTTTATGTCTCGCTACTATATTGTTTTTCGTTGATTATTTTATCACTCTCCAGTTATTGTGTTAAAAATCTTTCCTGTCTTCCATCTCCCATGTTCTCGCTCCCTGTTTAATGTAACTTTACCTTCTACTTAATTGTTAATTGGTTTCCCCCTGTTCTATTGTAAACCGGTACGATAAGACCTCGTCTTGAGTATCGGTATAGTAAAAGAATTTAAATAAATAAATACATAAATTTCCTATTCATCTTGTTTACAACAACCAGAGCACTAAAATCAGAAAATCTAATTGCCTGCCTTTAAGCCTCCTTTAACTTGCTCATTCCACGGAGGCGCAAGAGCTGCACCGTCTGCTCTGAAGAGTAACATGGGCCTCAAACCAAACCAGAGCTTAAAGTGACATCACAACAGGAGGCCAAAAGCATAGTCAGAATATTAACTTACAGCGCATAAAAGATCAAGTGATTTCGGTTAAACTTTTATTTTTTTTTTTTTTACAGGACCATAAGGTTAGTCTGTTCTCCCTCCAGTTAGCATAGTTTGTATGTCCGATTACTCACTGTTTACAATCTCAGAACTTGCAGGCAGATGAGAAACCTGAATAGGGTTAGGCAGGAAGCTTGCCAGTATATAACAGCAAGGCTCAACTGTTACCTCCCCACAGGGCTGAGGCAGGGGTATTAGGGCACCCTAGGCAAACCTTACAGTCTTGTGCCCACACACAATAAAAAAACTATGTATTTATAATCGTAGATTTTTACATGAAAAAGGACATTTAAAGTATAATCTGAAGTACAAATATCACTTATTACATGTATATTTTATTTACATGCACTGCTGAAATGCCTACCAGAAGACCCTGCAAAAAAGTAAAAAGACACTTGGAAACTATATGGTGTTAAGCCTGTTGTAACGTGTGTTGGGTGTGTTGGGTGTGGCTCTGGCCCTCAGAAAGCAATGAGTAATCCAAGTTTACAATTGCAATATAGTAAACCTCCCATACCAAAACAGCACTCATTGCTAGTAGTCAAACAGTAACAATCCTGCCTATGAAAAGGCAACACTGAAAATATTACACCAGACCTTAAAACACCAATACACCTCCTATTAGGAAAACACAACCAGTCAGGCTGCCAAAGATACTTACATAGAAGAACACCTTATGTCAGTCACAAATGCAGAACATAGACAGAGCCTCACCAAATACAGGATAAAGTGACTGTAAGGTATAAATAGAAATGTGCAGACCTAAACTGAACTGGCAACTGCAGCACGCCAGAGCCTCTATGCAGTGCAACAATGGAAAAGCAGAAATATCACCATTTCTCATTTGACATCAAATAATACAATCAAGAAATACAGGGGGGGGGGGGCAATTTTCAAAGAGTTTAAACTCCTAACCTTTTGGAGTTAGACACCTAAATTGACCCTTTTGGAAATTTACTAGGGCTGATTGCTAAATTTAGGTGCCTAAGTTTCAGTAGGCGCCTAAATTTAGGGACCTAAAAAGTGGGTGACAACAGGAGCGAAGTTAGGGAGGGGAAACGAAGTTAGGGGGTTAGCACTGATTTTCAGAACTAGCATCGCAATATCAGCAGCAAGAAGTACTGTTAGTTTTGAACACGCTTGCTGTGCCAGTTCAGAGGAAGCGCAGTGGTGGGGAGCAACGAGATGGGCTCCTGCCATTCAGATTACTGAGGGGGGGGCGCCAAGGGGCAGATACTAGGGGAAGGGAGGCAAACAGGGAGAAGATGCTGAAAGGTGGATGAGATGGGTGGCCGCCAGCTTTGAAAGTAAGTACCTGCATCCTGCATGGCCCCATCGTTAGGAACTGGCAATGAATTTGCACATCATAGGGGTCGAGCCCTCTCCATGGATCAGCCTCTACTTTGAAAGGCAGAACAACTTCCAGGCCACAACTTCTGAGGGGGGGGGAGCTCCTCCCTCCCCGACTACGTAGGACTCCACTTATCCTGGCAGTGGGCCTGGGAGGGTGGAGGGGGCAGGCAGAGAGCAGATGCTGGGGAAGGGGAAGAGAGGCAAAAGGATGGATGCTGGAGAAGGGAGCAGATGGGAGGAGTCAGAGGTAGGATGCTGGGGAAGAGATTTGGACTTTAATTATTCGCCTTTCCAAACCAAAGCCAAAGGGTGCCATGTGCCAATGAGAGCAGTGTGGCCAATGGGGCCTCGGTAAGAGAAAATGCAACGCAGCCCTGCTGAAGTCAAAAGCATGGTCGGTGGGGCTTTAGTAAGTTGAAAAGCAGTGCAGCCACAACAGCCACATTCCTGATTCTGGCAGGGCCATGCCAACCATGCTGTTAATTTCGGTGGAGCCATATTGCTTCTTCGGAAGAGGAGGAGTGCACCCTGCACTGCCCTGTCCTGCCAGAAAGAGTCCAAAGCCAGAGCTGGGTAAGCCCCCGTGGCTGGAAATCATTCCCATGGCCACAGGGGCTGAAGAAAGGGACTGCTACTGCCCGTTGCTTCAAGCGAAGAGTGAGAGAGAGCATGTGAGTGAGAATGAGCGTATGTGTGTGGGAGAGAGAGTGTGTGTGGAAGTGTGAGCATGTATGTGAGTGTGTGGGAGAGTAAGATAGCATGTGTGTATGAGAGAGCAGGTATGTGGGAGAGAGTGCATGTGTATGGCAGACAACGCAAGAGTGTGGGTATGTGTGGGAGAGAGAGCATATGTGTATTTGTGTGGGAGTGAGAGAATGTGTGTGGGACAGAGTAAGAGTATATGTGTATGTATGTGAGAGTGAGAGAGCATTGTGTGAGAGCATGCATGTGTGTGTGAGAGGGAGCATGTGTGTGCATAACAACTCCACTTCCTCTCTGCCGTCTAATCCACGACAATTTCAGGGCATATAGAAATTAGAGGGTGAATAAGGTTGAGGGAAGGGAGTTTGAGTGGGGGCAGAGGAGGGAAGGGAGGTGAGTGGAGGAAGGGGGGTGAGTGACCGAGGTGAAGGGGAGAGAGGAAGGGGGAATGAGGGAAAAGAAATGTAGAAGAGTGCCATTTCCTAAAACCGAACCGAAAAGAAGTTTTAATGTAGCCTGTTGTTATGGGCTTAACGGCTTGTATATTTATAAATAATCTGGAAAAGGGAGTGATGAGTGATAGCAGAACTTGAAAGGTGCAGAGAAGGATTACCAAAATGATGAAGGGGATGATGTAATGGCTTCCATATAAGGAAAGACTAAACAGATTATGGTTTTTCAGCCTGGAAAAGAGAGGGCTAGTACAGAGAAGGGCAACCAAAATGATAAAGGGGATGGAACAGCTCCCCTATGAGGAAAGGCTGAAGAGGTTAGGGCTGTTCAGCTTGGAGAAGAGACGGCTGAGGGGGGATATGATAGAGGTCTTTAAGATTATGAGAGGTCTTGAATGAGTAGATGTGACTCGGTTATTTACACTTTCGAATAATAGAAGGACTAGGGGGCATTCCATGAAGTTAGCAAGTAGCACATTTAAGACTAATCGGAGAAAGTTCTTTTTCACTCAACGCACAATAAAGCTCTGGAATTTGTTGCCAGAGGATGTGGTTAGTGCAGTTAGTGTAGCTGTGTTTAAAGAAGGTTTGGATACGTTCTTGGAGGAGAAGTCCATTAACTGCTATTAATCAAGTTTACTTAGGGAATAGCCACTGTTATTAATTGCATCAGTAGCATGGGATCTTCTTAGTGTTTGGATAATTGCCAGGTTCTTGTGGCCTGGTTTGGCCTCTTTTGGAAACAGGATGCTGGGCTTGATGGACCCTTGGTCTGAGCCAGCATGCAATTTCTTATGTTCTTTTGAGAGGAGATATGATAGAGGTCTACAAAGTCATGAGTGGTGTGGAACGAATATATAGGGAATGATTATTTACGCCTTCCAATAGTACTAGGACTAGAGGACACTCTAGGAAGCTAATGTTATTTTTGTAAATCGCTCTGAGTGATTTTTTTAAATCTGGAAAGGGTGATTCATAAATAAATATAAAAAGTAAATAATGTATAGCACTTTAAAACAAATTGGAAAAAGTATTTTTAGACTTGGCATAGTTAAACTGTTGAATTTTTTGCCAGAGGATGTGGTGAAAGCAATTAGCATAGCTGGGTTTTAAAAAGTTTGGACAAGTTCCTGGAGCAAAAATCCATAAACCACTATTAGTCATGTATACTTTGGAAAGCTACTGCTTATCCCAGTTATGAGGAAGAAGGACTGGGTCTATTCTTTGGGATCCTACTGGGTACATTTTTTTTTTATATATTCTACTTTTTGGCACTTCAGATAGATTACATTTAGGTACTAGAGGTATTTCTCTATCCCCAGGAGGCTTACAAATTAATTTTGTACATGAGACAATAGAGAGTAAAGTGACTTCCCGAAGGTCACAAGGAGCAACAGTGGGATTTGAACACTGAGTTCCCAGGGGTGTAGCTTGCTGCTCTAACCACTAAGCTACTCCTCCACTCTACATGTGACCTAGATTCAGGATGCTGGACCCGATGGACTTCTGGTCTGCTCCAGTATAGCATTTCTTATTAGGGATGTGAATCGTTTTTTGACGATTTAAAATATCGTCCGATATATTTTAAATCGTCAAAAATCGTTAGAGCCGCAATACAATAACAATTCCCCCGATTTATCGTCAAAAAATCGTAAATCGGGGGAAGGAGGAGGGGAAGGGGGAGGGGAAGGGGGAGGGGCGGGAAAACCGGCACACTAAAACAACCCTAAAACCCACCCCGACCCTTTAAAATAAATCCCCCACCTTCCCGAACCCCCCCCCCAAAATTACCTGGGGTCCAGAGGAAGGGTCCCGGTGTGATCTTTCACTCTCGGACCTCCGTGCGTTGTAGTAATGGCGCCGGCGCTACCTTTGACCTGTCATATGACAGGGCAAAGGTAGCGCCGGCGCCCTTTTGTTTTTTTTGTCCCCCGACGGCAGGAGCGTAGGAGATCGCTCCCGGACCCCCAGGGACTTTTGGCCAGCTTGGGGGGGCCTCCTGACCCCTACCGCGAATCGTTTTTCCGTACGGAAAAATGATTCGACTGCAGGAGGTCGTTCCGGACCCCCGCTGGACCCCCAGGGACTTTTGGCCAGCTTGGGGGGGCCTCCTGACCCCCACAAGATTTGCCAAAAGTCCAGCGGGGGTCCGGAATGACCTCCTGCAGTCGAATCGTGTTGCCGTACGGCCGGCATCCATTTTGCGCAAAATGGTTAGAGCAGCAAGCTACACCCCTGGGAACTCAGTGTTCAAATCCCACTGTTGCTCCTTGTGACCTTCGGGAAGTCACTTTACTCTCTATTGTCTCATGTACAAAATTAATTTGTAAGCCTCCTGGGGATAGAGAAATACCTCTAGTACCTAAATGTAATCTATCTGAAGTGCCAAAAAGTAGAATATATAAAAAAAAAATGTACCCAGTAGGATCCCAAAGAATAGACCCAGTCCTTCTTCCTCATAACTGGGATAAGCAGTAGCTTTCCAAAGTATACATGACTAATAGTGGTTTATGGATTTTTGCTCCAGGAACTTGTCCAAACTTTTTAAAACCCAGCTATGCTAATTGCTTTCACCACATCCTCTGGCAAAAAATTCAACAGTTTAACTATGCCAAGTCTAAAAATACTTTTTCCAATTTGTTTTAAAGTGCTATCCATTATTTACTTATTTATATTTATTTATGAATCACCCTTTCCAGATTTAAAAAAATCACTCAGAGCGATTTACAAAAATAACATTAGCTTCCTAGAGTGTCCTCTAGTCCTAGTACTATTGGAAGGCGTAAATAATCATTCCCTATATATTAGTTCCACACCACTCATGACTTTGTAGACCTCTATCATATCTCCTCTCAAAAGAACATAAGAAATTGCATGCTGGCTCAGACCAAGGGTCCATCAAGCCCAGCATCCTGTTTCCAACAGAGGCCAAACCAGGCCACAAGAACCTGGCAATTATCCAAACACTAAGAATATCCCATGCTACTGATGCAATTAATAACAGTGGCTATTCCCTAAGGGGCGGATTTTCAGAGCCCTGCTCGCGTAAATCCGCCCAAAACCGGGCGGATTTACGCGAGCAGGGCCCTGCGCGCCGGGAAGCCTATTTTACATAGGCCTCCCGGCGCGCGCAAGTCCCGGGGTTCTCCGAGGGGGGCGTGTCGGGGGCGGGCCCGGTCGTCGCGGCGTTTCAGGGGCGTGTCGGCAGCGTTTTGGGGGCGGGTACGGGGCGTGGCTACGGCCCGGGGCGGTCCGGGGGGCGTGGCCGCGCCCTCCGTACCCGCCCCCAGGTCGCGGCCCGGCTCGCAGGAGGCCCGCTCGCGCGCGGGGATTTACGCCTCCCTCTGGGAGGCGTAAATCCCCCGACAAAGGTAAGGGGGGGTTTTAGACAGGGCCGGGTGGGTGGGTTAGGTAGGGGAAGGGAGGGGAAGCTGAGGGGAGGGCAAAGGAAAGTTCCCTCCGAGGCCGCTCCGATTTCGGAGCGGCCTTGGAGGGAACGGGGTAGGCTGCGCGGCTCGGTGCGCGCCGGCTATACAAAATCGATAGCCTTGCGCGCGCCGATCCAGGTTTTTAGCAGATACGCGCGGCTCCGCGCGTATCTACTAAAATCCAGCTTACTTTTGTTTGCGCCTGGAGCGCAAACAAAAGTAGGCTATTCGCGCGCCTTTTAAAATCCGCCCCTAAGTAAACTTGATTAATAGCAGTTAATGGACTTCTCCTCCAAGAACGTATCCAAACCTTCTTTAAACACAGCTACACTAACTGCACTAACCACATCCTCTGGCAACAAATTCCAGAGCTTTATTGTGCGTTGAGTGAAAAAGAATTTTCTCCGATTAGTCTTAAATGTGCTACTTGCTAACTTCATGGAATGCCCCCTAGTCCTTCTATTTTTCGAAAGTGTAAATAACCGAGTCACATCTACTCGTTCAAGACCTCTCATAATCTTAAAGACCTCTATCATATCCCCCCTCAGCCGTCTCTTCTCCAAGCTGAACAGCCCTAACCTCTTCAGCCTTTCCTCATAGGGGAGCTGTTCCATCCCCTTTATCATTTTGGTTGCCCTTCTCTGTACTAGCCCTCTCTTTTCCAGGCTGAAAAACCATAATCTGTTTAGTCTTTCCTTATATGGAAGCCATTACATCATCCCCTTCATCATTTTGGTAATCCTTCTCTGCACCTTTCAAGTTCTGCTATCACTCATCACTCCCTTTTCCAGATTATTTATAAATATACAAGCCGTTAAGCCCATAACAACAGGCTACATTAAAACTTCTTTTCGGTTCGGTTTTAGGAAATGGCACTCTTCTACATTTCTTTTCCCTCATTCCCCCTTCCTCTCTCCCCTTCACCTCGGTCACTCACCCACCTTCCTCCACTCACCTCCCTTCCCTCCTCTGTCCCCACTCAAACTCCCTTCCCTCAACCTTATTCACCCTCTAATTTCTATATGCCCTGAAATTGTCATGGATTAGACGGCAGAGAGGAAGTGGAGTTGTTATGCACACACATGCTCCCTCTCACACACACATGCATGCTCTCACACAATGCTCTCTCACTCTCACATACATACACATATACTCTTACTCTGTCCCACACACATTCTCTCACTCCCACACAAATACACATATGCTCTCTCTCCCACACATACCCACACTCTTGCGTTGTCTGCCATACACATGCACTCTCTCCCACATACCTGCTCTCTCATACACACATGCTATCTTACTCTCCCACACACTCACATACATACACATATACTCTTACTCTGTCCCACACACATTCGACTGCAGGTCATTCCGGACCCCCACTGGACTTTTGGCAAGTCTTGTGGGGGTCAGGAGGCCCCCCAAGCTGGCCAAAAGTCCCTGGGGGTCCAGAACGACCTCCTGCAGTCGAATCGTTTTTCCGTACGGAAAAACGATTCGCAGTAGGAGATCGTTCCGGACCCCCGCTGGACTTTTGGCAAGTCTTGTGGGGGTCAGGAGGCCCCCCCAAGCTGGCCAAAAGTCCCTGGGGGTCCGGGAGCGATCTCCTACGCTCCTGCCGTCAGGGGACAAAAAAACAAAATGGCGCCGGCGCTACCTTTGCCCTGTCATATGACAGGTCAAAGGTAGCGCCGGCGCCATTTCTACAACGCACGGAGGTCCGAGAGTGAAAGATCACACCGGGACCTTTCCTCTGGACCCCAGGTAATTTAAGGCATTTTGGGGGGGTTCGGGAGGGTGGGGGATTTATTTTAAAGGGTCGGGGTGGGTTTTAGGGATGTCTTAGTGTGCCGGTTTTCGATTTACACGATATTTAAAAAACCCAAACTGCGACGATCCGATTCCCTCCCCCTCCCAGCCGAAATCGATCGTTAAGACGATCGATCACACGATTCACATCTCTATTTCTTATATTCTTATGTCTAGATCATCAGACACTATGACCCTGAGGTATCTCTCCCAGTCCATGCACATCAATCTCTCACCCCACATCATGTACAGTTCCTTTGGATTTCTACATGGCTCTGCTCTTCTTGGCATTGAATCTTAGCTGCCAAGGATTTGACCACTCCTCACGCTTTCTTAGATCATTTCTCATCTTGTCTACTTAGGGTGACCGCTGTGTTGCAGATCTTAGTGTCATCTGCAAAAAAAGACAATCTTTTCCTTCGACCCCCTCTGCAATATCACTTACAAAGATATTGAACAGACCCTGCCCCAGGACTGATCCCTGAGGTGCTCCACTAATGACCTTTCTCTCCTCAGAGTGACTTCCATTTACCACTACCTGCTATCATCTATCAGCCAACCAATTTCTAGTCAAATCCACCACCTTGGTACCCACTTCTAGGCTGCTCATTGTATTCATTAGCTTCCTATGTGGGACTCTATCAAAAGCTTTGCTGAAATCCAAGTAAACCACATCCAGCACATGCCTTTGATCTAATTTTCTAGATATCCAATCAAAAAAATTGATGAGTCATGTAAAGTCATGTACCTTTTAGCCCCCCAAAGGTAGCTCTGCCCTTACAAACATGCATTCTGTGGCTTCAGCTGGTCCAAGTGTCCTCAGTATGTACCTGAGGTCTGAACAGACTCAGCCCTTAATATCCGAGTAGTACCAGTATGTTAGGGAGGTGTATCATGCCCCATTGGGAAGGGAATAATAGGAGATGAAGCAGATTTTAAACTAGAACAAAGGGGAAAGCCGACAGTCGCTCAGCAGTGGATGGTTTGGAGGAAGGGATCTTCGAAGGATATTAATGAAGAGTTAAGAGTTAGGGCATCACAGAGAGGTTCCTATAAGAAAAGTAGTCCATGTGCCTATAAGTAAGGAATCACCTGAGCTAAAAGATTCAAAATTATCCCTGACAATTGAAAAGTAGAATGTTAATACAAACAAAAACACACTTTGAAATATTTGTATGCTAATGCCACAAGTGTAAGAAATAAGAATTGTGTATAGCAGTGAATGATGACATAGACTTAATTAGCATCTCAGAGACAGGGTGGAAACAGGATAAGCAATGGCCCTATTTTATGTTTATGGGATTATAAATGTTAAAGAAAAAAAAATATATAATTTTTATTTTGGGGGGGGGGGGGGGTGTGGACACATTTTCTGAGACCTATGATTTGAAATAAATAAGGGAAAACTTATTTTGCTGGATAGTTCAGCCATGTTGGACAAAATTGTCATTTAGCAATTAAAGGTATCCCACTTATGATGGGCTCTTTAATAGTTCTGTTACCCTTGGTCATTTTCGAATAGTTTTTTTCACCTGGGTATTATTTTGGACCTTTTGTGGTATCGCTTTTAGTATTATTTTTGTCATATGGACCTATTCTTCCCCATTTTCTGTGATCTCTCTCCTTTCTAAACAGACTATTATCTCCTATTCATGAGACTTATTGAACCACATCTCTGTAATAGTGCACGGAATGGGGCTACAACTTCTTCATACATAAATGTAAAGCAGGGGTTGTCAAACTCAGGTTACCTAAAATGAATATTTAGCACATTTGCATATACTGGCTCTAGTTCAAGATTAACTTATATCTGTTAACATGAAAACCAGGCCTCTTGGTGACCCTGGATTTAATTGCTTGATGTTCCAAACCCGTGCTCTATGTAAGTTTAAATATCAGCTACAGTAGGTAGATACCTGCACCAAAGGGATCACATCTAAGTTACCCGAAGCAATGACTTGCCCAGGCTCACAAGGAGCATCAGTGGATAAAGTAAGATTTGAATCCTGACTCCCCTAGTTCTCAGTCCGCTGCTCTAACCACTAAGTCATAAAGTTGTCATTACGGAACAACCCCTCAAATGGAAAACCGGAATTGGAATTACTGCCAAGCACCGCTTCCTTCCTCTTTTTAAATATAACTGGTCTCCTGTATTGCAAGAAGTGCTCCTTAAAAATGTCGCCATCGCGATTGTGCTCTCGTCCGCCACAAAACAAATACTTCCACTCCAGCACGTGGCACCTCCCTCTCACGTGCTACTGTGCTGCTCTGCAATCTACTGCACCAGCCTCTCGGATATATCCGGGCTTTGCCACGCCCCCACCCCCCTAACACGGAGACCACGCCCTCCGTTCAACACCGCCTCTTAGCTCGTCGTTGACTATCCAGCGATGTCTCTCCTTTCCGCTACTTCGGTCTTGTGGAATAAACCATTCAACGCTCTAAAGGAAACACGTTTACTTTCTTTTTTTTTTAATATCTAGGCTTATTTTTTAAAAAGCGTTAAAAATAAAGTCCGAGTAGCTGCGATGCACTGTGGTTTTTTTGTGTCAGATACATTACTCTTAGTAATCCATGGTTTTTACAAAAAGAGTGAACGCGGGAGGTTGAGGCAGGCACCCGCTCCCATGGTATGCTCCGCGATGGTGGCCGCGGCGTGGTAATCGGCTTGCTGGCGTTAGGCTTCGGTTTGTGAAGCTGGCGGCGGTGGCGGAAGCCACTCGATCGCCGTCCTGCGGCCATGGTAAGGCGTTCGGGGCGATGCGGCCCCGGGGCACGGCAGCGGGAAGCCGCGCGGAAGGCTTCTGGCCAGCCCTGGGCTACAGTAGGGTGGCCGGTGGGACCTTTGTGCCGGTGGGTTTGGAGGCGTTTGGCTAACGCCAGACTGCGGGGTGGGGTGGGGGGAGTAGAGGGATGTTTTCATTATCGAGGCAGACCTCCCCTCTCGAGACTGAGGGGCACTAGTAAACCCGCTGTTTCCGTGTTATGCATGCGTGGCTTTTACTCCGTAAGAGGTGAGATCCGGATCGTCTTTGAAAGATTCAACCCGTGGGTTAAACCCAGAGCTGGCTCGGCCTGTCTTAGGTGACAGAAGCCCTAGCTGGGAGTCCCTCTTTGTTGCTTCTGTGACCCGAGCTGCTTCGGAGGAACAAAGGGAGACCCGCATTAAGAATACAAAGAACACAAGAAGTTGCCATTCTGGGCAGACGAGGTCTACAAGCCCAGCATCCTGTTTCCAACAGTGGCCAATCCAGGTTACAATTACCTGGCGAGTACCCAATCATTAAATAGATCCCATTGCTACTAATACCAGTAATAGCATTGGCTATACCCTTAGTCAATTTGATTAATAGCAGTTTATGGACTTCTCCTCCAGGAACTTATCCAAAACTTTTTTTAAACCCAGCTACACTAACTGCCCTAACCACATCCTCCAGCAATGAATTCCAGAGCTTAATTGTGTGTTGAGTGAAAAAGAACTTTCTCCAATTTGTTTTAAATGTGCTAACTTCATGGAGTGCCCCCTTACTCCTTCTGTTATCTGAAAGAGAAAATAACAGATTCACATTTACCTGTTCTAGACCTCTCATGATTTTATAGACCTCTTTTATCCCACTTCAGCCACCTCTTCTCCAAGCTGCAAGCCCTAACCTCTTTAGCCTTTCTTCACTAGGGAGCTGTTCCATCCCTTTATCATTTTGGTTGCCCTTCTCCAGTGCAACTACATCTTTTTTGGGCTGTGGCGACCAGAACTGCACACGGTACTCAAGGTGTGGGCTCACCATGGAGCAATACAGAGGCACTATTGTTCACTATTCCCTTCCTAATCATTCCTAACATTGTGTTTGCTTTTTTGACTGCTGTAGCACACTGCGGCGACAATTTCAATGTATTATCCACTATGATGCCTAGATTTCTTTCCTGGTTTGTAACTCCTAATATGGAACCTGTCATTGTGTAACTACAGCATGGGTTATTTTTCCTATATGCATCTCCTTGCGCTTGTCCACATTAAATTTAATCTGCCATTTGGCTGCCCAATCTCACAAGATCCTTCTGCAATTTATCATAACCTGGATGTGATTTAACTACTCTGAATAATTTTATGTCATCTGCAAATATGATCACTTCAACTTGTGTCCCTTTCCGGATCACTTATGAATATATTGAAAAATACTGGTCCAAGTACAGATCCCTGAGGCACTCCACTGTTTACCTTTTTCCACTGAGAAAATTGACCATTTAATCCTATTCTGTTTCCTCTTTTAACCAGTTTGCAATCCACAAAAGGACATCGCCTCCTATCCCATGACTTTTTAGTTTTCTTAGAAGCCTTTCATGAGGGACTTTGTCAGAAGCCTTCTGAATATCCAAATATGCTACATCTGCCAGTTCACCTTTATCCACATATTTTTTAACCCCTTAAAAAAAATGTAGATTTATGAGGCAAGATTTCCCTTGGGTAAATCCATGCTGGCTGTGTTCCATTAAACCATTTTCCTCACAGCCTTTCAGAGAACTATGAAAGGTTTCTAGGGGTTTTGCTAGATATTTGCTAGTTTAGATGGGGGTTTTGATTCCCTGAATATTCAGGTACTGAAAATCAATAACTTTAGCACACAATGTGGGATTCCTAGGATAACTGTAACAATATACTGGCGATTTGAGACTTAGGGAATGTGCCTGACAGATCAGGGCATGTTAAGTGATTGGTTTGATCCTGTATCCTAAAGAGTTTGTAACTTAGGTACAGTTGCATAGACTCTGTTCCTTAAGGAAATCATTGCTTTCTACATTTTGTTTTAAATCACTGTGTGTATTATATTGACATTGTTAGGTGATTTATCATTTCATTACATTCCCGGTTTCAAAATCATTTACAGGTTTAATATTTAAAGATACTCCTATACTTCCTACTAACATTAACATTTTGGTTTTATCAGTGTTACAGATATTGTGAATAACGTAACAGAAAAACTTATTAAATATTGAAATCTCCTCCAGATAGATTTAGTTCAAAATTTCTCAGTAGGACCACTTTTTTCATTAATAGTCTATGTGGTGGGGGGAGGGGATTCACTCTTTTCCATTTTACTCTATCCCTCAGTTAAAAAAAAATAACACCAGCAAATTAGAAATTGGTTCAAGATGAAGCCCCTAACAGTAATTACTCACAGGTCACTTCCAGTTCAGTTCCAGAGACTGGTGAGCCTTCTTTACCGAAGGCCAGCTCGGGGAAATTCCCAATCCCCACGCTAGACCTTGGATGGCCCCTGGACATCATTGTTTCAGAATAACGTGGCAGGTATGGAATCGCACTGGACTCAGACAATACCTCTGAGCTGGTCAGGCATGATTCCAAATAATATTGAAACTGTACTTCTCAGACAGCACCGGCAGCAAGGAGACCATCTCTGTTACTTACGGACAAATCCAAGAGCTCCCACCCGACTGTAGCAAGCCCTAACTGGGACTTCTGGTGCATTCAGGAGAGCTGCCGATGCTCCCTATTAACAGAATGCATTATGCACAGTTCTGTAGGGGAAGACTGAAGTTGTTACACTTGCTAAGACAGGTCCTTCATATTCTCACGTTCTGACCCAGCAATCCACAATATGAGGAACACATCCAGGTAGGTGCTGAACACCCCACTCTCTTACCTCGATGCCTTGGGAAATAATTCCTGGTAGCATGTGCGACCAACAATGTTCCCAAGGCATTGAAAGGACAGCAAGAGTCCACATCTTCCTGGATCGTATGGATCTGTACAGCCACAAATAGTTGCAAGGAAATTCAGAAGAGCAAGACGGTGTTTGATCCATGAAAGCAGGTTCTTTGAAAGTGATGTGCACAGTGCCATTTTGTAGGTCATTGTTCCTGGGGGAGGGCTGTGTAAGTATATTTATACTTTTTAACTTTTCAAAACAGAAAAAGTATTTGGCCAAAAAGCAGGAGCAGAGTTGTATGGGGACTTTTTCCTTAGGGAAAAATGTTCCCCTTTCATAACTGCTGCAGAGCCCTCTGATAAAATGTATTCCCTGTACGTACCTGGATCAGTCCAGACAGTGGGTTATGTCCCCAATCCAGCAGATGGAGTCAGCACAAGCTTTGAGGGGGCGTATCCATATATACTACTACCCCCTCTGCAGGAGTTCAGTATCTTCTGACTCCAGCAGATGCGAGTAGGGGAATCAGGCTTCCCCTCCTTTTCCTTCACTTTCTTGCTTGATTATGGCTTGTTGTTGTCTTTTTCTGTGGATCAAGTTTGTATCAAGTTTGTATTAAGTTTAAAAAAAAAAAAAAAAAAAAAGGCAGAGTTCTTTCAACTCCTGGGGAGTGGCTTATCTTCCTTGTCTCTTCTCTGCGGCCTTGCTGTTTATTTCTCGTTGCAGCCAGGGGTAAGTTTGTTTTTCCTTTGTAGTTTTTTCCTTTACAGCTCAGCCCCCGGTGCCCGCAAAAGCCGGTGGAGCCGGCCTCTTCGCTCTTTACTCCCTCACCCGCGGACATTTTACAGCTCCTCATGGGCTGCTGAGCCATTTAGGGAAAGATGTCTGGGGCGGGTCGTGTGGCCAGGAAGGCCCCCCCGCGGCACCCTCCTCTATTTTCAGACAGCGGGCAGTGCGGGCCGACCGGGCCCCCCCCGCAGCGGCGCCTTTGTGCGCGTGGCCCCCCCCCGTGGCTTTTTCTTTTCTCCTGCAGCGATCCCGATGCCGCAGCCGTCCCGCTGTGCGGCCTGCGGAGACCCGGGGTCCCGGATTTCCCGGGAGGGCATCTGTGCACGATGCCTTCCCGGGGGGGAAGGTACCTCACAGTCCCTGACTGATTTCTCTTTTTTGCCCGGGCGGTGCGGGCCGGCCACTCCGCCATTTTTGGCGGGAACGGCGGCCATTTTACATTCTGAGCGCCCTGAGGCGCAGGCCACGAGGGGGAACGGATCCCTGGAGGCCACGAGGGAGAACGGATCCCTGGAGGACTCTACCAGCGGGGGTGTTCCCCCGATTTTGGTGCAGGAACCAAGCACCCAGAGCCAGGGAGCAGGAACCACGCCGCCCCCGAAGCGCACCCGAGCAGGCCGGGGTTCTCTCCGGAGTTTATCCTGCTCATGCATACCGCTTATCTGCAGGGGCTGGAAGCACCTGTGGGACCCCCCCCCCCCTCCTAAGATCCCTCGGATGTCGCCCTCGACGCCGGCCCCCCCCGACCCTCCGGGAGTGGGGGCCTCCCGCCTTCCTACCCGGGTCCGATCCACGCCCGCGGCAGTGGGGGCGGTGCCAGACCCAGCGGGACATGGACTTGACCTCCCGGACGGGGGACAAGGGGACGGCACACAGGAGGGGGATGATCCGCGTACCCTACGCCTCTTCCAGAGGGAAGAGCTGGACGACCTCATCCCGCAGATCATCCAGGAATTAGATTTGGATCCGCCACCAGACCCGCCTGCCCCAGTAGCTCCCGCTGTCATCACTTCTTCAAGGAAGGGAGATCCTGTCCTGGCTGCACTCCGGCCGAGGGCTCGGGCTTTTCCCATTCATGACTCGTTTTTACAACTTCTCACCAGGGAATGGGACACCCCGGAGGCCTCCCTGAAGAGCAGCCGGGCTATGGAAAAGCTGTACCCGCTCCCCGAAGATTTTCTGGACCTCATCAAGGTCCCAAAGGTGGACTCCGCAGTGTCGGCGGTCACGAAGAGGACGACTATCCCAGTGACGGGAGGTGCGGCGTTGCGGGACACACAGGATCGTAAGTTGGAAGTTTTCCTTAAGCGGGTTTTCGAGGTCTCCGCTCTGGGTATGCGGGCGGTGATGTGCAGTTCGCTTGCCCAGCGGGCTAGTCTCCTTTGGGTGCAACAACTCCTCACGTCTCAGAACCTGCCGTCCGATGAGGCTGCCCAGGCAGATCGGCTAGAAGCCGCAGTGGCGTATGGGGCGGACGCCTCGTACGACCTTTTTCGGGTCCTCACAAGATCCATGGTTTCGGTAGTGGCAGCACGACGACTACTGTGGCTACGCAATTGGGCGTCTGATACGTCCTCTAAGTCCAGTCTGGGCTCTCTTCCCTTCAGGGGCAAGTTCCTCTTCGGGGAGGATTTGGACCAGATCATCAAGTCCCTGGGGGAGAACGCTGTTCATCGGCTGCCGGAGGATAGGTTTCGACCATCCAGAGCGTTTTCTTCTTCTCGGACCAGAGCCAGAGCGCAACGGCGCTACAGGGGCTACAGACAGATGGGCTCCCGGCCATCCGCCCCCAGGTCTCAGCCCTGGTTGCGCGCCTTCCGCGGGCATCGGCCCGCACGCACTACTCCCGGAACCGGGAACCCCTATACCAAGTCTTCACAATGATGCCAGTCTCGCCCACTCCCCTGTCCCCAGGATTGGGGACCGACTAACGTATTTCTAAGCGGAGTGGGCACGGATCACCTCGGACCAGTGGGTCCTGGATACCATAAAACACGGCTACGCATTGGAATTTGTCCGCCCCCCGCAGGAAGGTTCATCTTTTCCCCCTGTGGCTCGGACCTCAAGAGAGGAGCGGTGCAGCTGACTCTGGACAGACTCCGGGAGATAGGCGCTACTGCGCCCGTGCCCTTCGGAGAGGTGGGCTCGGGCCACTATTCCATCTATTTCGTCGTACCAAAGAAGGATGGTTCCTTCCGGCCTATCCTAGTCCTCAAGGAAGTCAACAAATCCCTTCGAGTCGTTCGGTTCCGCATGGAAACGCTCCGGTCAGTGATTGCGGCGGTGCATCGGGGGGAGTTCCTCGCCTCCCTGGACTTAACGGAGGCCTACCTGCACATTCCCATCCGCCCGGACCACCACAGTTTCCTTCGTTTCAAAATTCTGGACCAGCATTTTCAGTTCACGGCTCTCGCGTTTGGATTGGCGCCGGCGCTGCACACCTTCACCAAGATCATGGTAGTTGTGGCGGCAGCTCTCCGGAAGGAGGGCATCCTGGTTCATCCTTATCTGGACGATTGGCTCCTCCGGGCGAAGTCATTCGATCATGGACGCTCAGCGGTGACTCGAGTAGTACGGTTTCTACATTCCCTGGGATGGGTAGTGAACTTCTCCAAGAGCTCCCTCATGCCCTCGCAACGCTTGGGTTTTTTTTTGGGGGCAACTTTCGACACCCTACTGGGCAAAGTTTTTCTGCGCCAGGACAAAGCTCAATCCTTGCGGGATCACACACGACGGTTCTCTGCGTTACCAGAGCCCACCTCCTGGGACTACCTGCAACTCCTGGGAGTGATGGGGTCCACCATCGACCTTGTACCTTGGGCTTTCGCGCACCTCAGGACCTTACAGTGGGCGCTCTTCTCCCGTTGGAAACCAGTATTGCAGGACTATCAGATGATTCTCCCGCTCCCACAGAATGCCAGGGACAGTCTGGGCTGGTGGTTGGATCCGCCGAACCTGGCCCGTGGCATGTCCCTCGATCTGCCAAATTGGGTGGTGGTGACCACCTATGCCAGTCTAGCAGGCTGGGGTGGAGTCTGCGATCGAAGCGCCACGCAGGGGACGTGGTCCACGGTGGAGGCGAAGTGGTCAATCAACCGTCTGGAAACCAGAGCGGTCCGGCTAGCTCTGCGACATTTCCTCCCGCTTCTTCGGAACCGAGAAGTCAGAATCCTATCGGACAACGCTACCACCGTGGTCTACATCAACCGACAAGGAGGCACGCGCAGCCCGCAGGTCGCGCTCGAGGCGGCGCTGCTGATGCAATGGGCGGAGCGTCATCTCGTCCGGCTAGCGGCCTCGCACGTCGCCGGTGTGGACAACGTCCAGGCGGACTTCCTCAGTCGTCAACTGCTGGACCCGGAGAGTGGTCTCTCTCCGACAAAGCAATGCAACTTCTCGTTCATCGGTCACTTGGATCGTTCACTTGGATCTGATGGCATCCGCTCTCAACGCCAAGGCTCCACGCTTCTTCAGTCGCCGGAGAGAGCGCGGAGGGAGTGGATGCCCTGGTCCTCCCGTGGCCGCCATATCTTTCTTTTCCACCATGGCCCCTGGTGGGCAGGATGCTCCGCAGAATAGAAAGCCATCAGGGGACCGTGGTTTTCGTCACCCCAGAATGGCCCAGGCGACCCTGGTTTGCGGACCTGCTACAGCTGGTGATCGACAGGCCAATCAGGCTGGGACACCTCCCCCAGCTCCTACATCAGGGCCCGGTATTTTTCGAGCAGACAAAACTCTTCTGTCTTGCGGCCTGGCTTTTGAGAGGCGCCGCCTCCGGCGTCGGGGCTACCTGGAGGCGGTAGTATCCACGCTATTGCGGGCACGAAAGACATCGACGTCGGCGACCTGTGTTCGAGCTGTGGTGTACCAGCCAGGCCACGAGACCCGCTAAGGCTTCTGTACCTCAGATCCTTCAGTTTCTACAGGCGGGGGTGGAAAAAGGGCTCGCCTATAATTCACTACGGGTTCAGGTGGCCGCCCTTGGTTCGCTGTGGAGCGATGGGGGCTCTCTTCTACAGTATCCTGACATTGCTCGTTTTCTCAAGGGTGTCAAGCATATGCGTCCTCCGTTGCGGGACCCTTGTCCCTCCTGGAGTCTTAACCTTGTGCTTTGCTCCCTGTCGGGACCACCGTTCGAGCCGCTGCGCAGCGCAACGATAAAGGATCTCACTCTCAAGACTGTATTTCTTGTGACCATCTGTTCCGCTCGGCGCATCTCGGAGCTGCAGGCTCTGTCGTGTAGAGAGCCCTATCTCCGTTTCTCCGACTCTGGAGTCTCGCTTCGCACCGTTCCCTCCTTCCTTCCGAAGGTGGTTTCTGCATTCCATGTGAACCAGACGGTGGAGTTGCCGTCCTTCTCTTCTTCAGAGCCGAAGTCTCTCCGTCTCTTGAATGTCAAGCGCACTCTGCGCCTCTATCTGGAGGCTACAAATGAGTTCCGAACCTCTGACCATCTCTTTGTACTCTGGGCCGGTCCTAAGAAGGGGTCTCAGGCCTCGAAGACTACCATTGCCAGATGGCTGAAGGCCGGCATTGCTGCTTCTTACATTGGGGCGGGTCGGACTCCCCCACCCGGAATCGTAGCGCATTCTACACGTTCTCAGGCGGCTTCCTGGGCGGAGGTTCGCTCGGTATCCTCGCAGGAAACTTGTAGGGCAGCCACCTGGAAATCGTTACACACGTTCTTGAGGCACTATCGTCTGCACCTCGCCTCTTCGGTCTCTGGACACTTTGGCGAGCAGGTTCTCCGAGCAGGCCTCGCAGGACCCCACCCGATTTAGGGAAGCTTGGGTACATCCCACTGTCTGGACTGATCCAGGTACGTACAGGGAAAAGAAAATTATTATTTACCTGCTAATTTTCGTTCCTGTAGTACCATGGATCAGTCCAGACGCCCACCGCGTTTGGGTTCTTGATCCTGCTCAGCTCTGCGCTGCTTCTTGCTCGCAGTGTTCTGTGTCTTCACAGTTGTTTCTTTTCGCTGTTTTTCACAGCTCCCTACAAGTTGGTAGGATGTTTGCAGTTACTTGTTGCGGTTACAATTGTTTTCATTATCTGTTTCCACAAACTTGATCCTTCTGGGGTTTCTACTCGGGCTTTGATATACTCGATACTGAACTCCTGCAGAGGGGGTAGTAGTATATATGGATACGCCCCCTCAAAGCTTGTGCTGACTCCATCTGCTGGATTGGGGACATAACCCACTGTCTGGACTGATCCATGGTACTACAGGAACGAAAATTAGCAGGTAAATAATAATTTTCTTTTCACGGACAAGGGACTTCTGTGAGCAGTTTGAACATTTTCCTTCATGCTTAGCTTCTATCTTTTAACAGCTAAAAACTCTATTATTATGCTTTTAACATTTTAGCTGTTATCTTTTATTGGATGTATTTATTGTATTTCACTGTTATTTTAACTGTAAACAGCTGTGAAGGCTAACGCCAATGTGGCGGTATAGAAAAATCAATAAACTGTGTATGTGCTTTTCTCCTTATTGAGGACATTTCTTTCTCAGGTTTATATGTGCCTGTGCCTATAGTAATGTATCTAGTGCAGCTATATTTCTGTAAAGTTAATGGCATACAAAATCGGAAGAATGTTTTTCTTTTACAGCCTCACCGGAGGAAAAAACCGTTCATCGAGAAAAAGAAAGCAGTCACCTTTCACCTGGTTCACAGGAGTCAGAGGGACCCTTTGGTGGCTGATGAAACTGCACCGCAGAGGGTCCTGCTGCCGGCTGAAAAGGTAGGCACCCACAGCCCTGCCTGTCCCAGCGGAGGTGAGCATGCAAGCGGGCACAGCGCCCGCCGAGCAGTGGAAAGGTTCAGGAGCCGTTCTGTCGAGCGGTGGAGCTCGGGGGGGGGGGGGGGGGGGGGAAATGGGGCAGCGTTGCCCTGCACTGCTCTAGTGAATGGCGAGAAGTGGCACCAGTGCCGCGACTGATCCAGAGCTCATGCTTTTGGCATTTGATCGCTTCTCCCCCTGAGACTAACCCAGGAGCAATTTTTAAAGCCGTTTGTGTGGGTAAAAAGCGTTTGGCCCGCGTTTAAATCGGCCCTCCCTACCAGGGTGCTGGAAAGCTTGCATGCTGTTGCACAGTGGGTGTGATCTGATTAGGTTGGGACAGAAAAATACCACACACAGATTGAATTTTCAACTCTGCACAGATTGTTTTGAACGAGGAAAGTACCTGCAAGAAAATAAAGTGCAAATATTGGGCAATTTTTATTTATTTTTTTACCAACAGCAAATTTCAAAGTGAAAGTATGCACTTGCTTTTTCTTTGAAGATTGGTCAAAAGCCTGCCAGTGAATACTCCCGGTGAACCTTGCCCCAGTGCTGATCGTCTTAAAATTGCCCCCAAGGGTGCTTGATTAATAAAATATCATTTTATGGTGTTCTGTTGCAGCAGTACTAGCTGGATTATTCTTTGGCTCTATTGTCTCCCCTCCTTCGGTATTGGAATAGGGTCCCCACTCCAGGAGGAATGGAAAATATTAAGAGCTCTGGTAAACCTTGGGGCGTGGTCATGGCAGCTGATATTTAATGTGAAACCCAGGGAGAAGATGGAGGATGGGTGCTGATAGTTCCCGCAGAGACCGGCTTCACGCATGATGAGCAGGAGCTTGGCAGTCGTGTGAAGAGCCAGTGGGATGCCAGGGTGTGTAGGGTGCGAGTTTCCCAGCAGGAGAAACGCGAGTACTAGTGAAGCTGTTGTGTAGACCCTTGGCGAGACCTCAGCTGGCGCAGTCTTCCCGTTCCGGAGGCTGCACCTCTGCAGGGATTTAGAACAGAGGCAGGCCAGAGGAGGATTCGCAAAATGCATAGCGTCTTGCTCCACCAGCCCTGCGAGGCGAGACTGCGGCCACTCGAGAGGCGCGGTGGAAAGGGGTGGGGATGAGGAATGTGCAATAAAAGGCTCCAGAGCAAGCGACTATAATAGGAAACCGAAAGGGAGTAGCTTGAAACTCTCTCTTTTTTTGGGGCCTGGACGTTCCTACTTTCTCCAGGCTTGATTGGGATCTGGCACTGTGAGCCTTCACCCACAGTGACCCAGGGATGTACTTGTTCTTTGCCCTTTATACCTCCCCAGTCTGGATATTGAGGAGCCATGCACCAGGATTCCTGCATCGCAGACTCTAAATCTGGGCACCCGGTGTTTCCCGGAACGATGGTGCAGCCTCCCTCCTCAGCATTCCCATCGCCAGCTGAACCGGAAGGTGGCAGCCCCAAGGCAGTGCCTGGCACCTATCACTGAGCCATCAGGCTGCACCTTGCAACGCTTTCTTACAAGAGGGGGGGGGGGTTGGATGCATGGAACAGACTCCCGGTGGAGGTGGAGGGGCAAATATTGTAGCAAAATATAAGCAGGTATGGGACAAGAACAGAGGATCCATGGCACGGGGGGAGGTGAGAATAAAATAGTGTAGGATCTGTGGGGTCAGTAAATAGTGGAAGAATATACTGGCGAGGCTTGGTATTCTTTACCTGCCATTGATTTCTCTAATTGTTTTGGCTTGATGCTTACATTTTACCCCCTTTCTTTTCCTAATATTTTATTTTTTCTTTTCCCATTTTTTTTATAATAAGGTTTGCATTTTGTATCATTCCTTGAATCCACACTCCAGCTTTTCTTGCTGTATGCTTATTTTTTGCTGTGTCTGTATGAGGCCTGGTATAAGCCAATGCGAAGTAGCACCCACTTCCTGAGATTCCTGGCTCCACACACTGCAGTTCAGAAAAGTGGAGTGAACCAACCACATGAAAAGCACAATATAGATATGTGGAATAACTATATATGCCGTTCCCTGTACATACCCAGATCAGTACAGACTCCTGGGTTTTGCCTCCCTTCCAGCAGGTGGAGACAGAAAGTTTCGCTGACCCTGCCACCTAACCTGGTGTGCCACCTGCAGTCCCTCAGTATTTCTCTGTCTCCAGCAGATGGTAGAGGTGCAAAACCTGCAGTCTGGAAACTAGGTTAAAAAAAAAAATAATAAAGGAATATATAGTTTTCTTGGAGATTTCCTCCCAGGAGATTGGCAGGCCCTGGTGGAGCCATCCCTCCTGGTTTTGAGGTGGACGAGCAGGGGGTTGGTGACCCTTATATTACTCTGTCCTTCACCACTGGGGGTAGACATCTGGTGGGGGCCAGTTCTCTCTCCCCCATGAGGACTTGGGGAGCCTGCTGCCAATCTTCTTCTGAAGTAGTTTTGTTTATTTCTTTAAAGTTTAAAAAAAAAAAAAAATTAGCTTTATGATTTTTTTCTACCAGTCGACTCGGAGTGAGAGTGAAGCTGAAGCCCAGCAGGGGCTCGGCTGCAGCAGCTCAAGATCCTCTAGCAGCTGATTGCTCTCGCGGTCCAGGCAAGCTAAGAGAGTGCTGCATGGCAGCAAATGCACCATGTGCAACGATGTGCCCACGAGGCGCTCTCGTGCCAGCTTTTGTTCCCGCTGCCTCTCTGGGGGAGAGGGCAGCTCGGGGATGACCACATCTGTGTCAGAATGGCAGCAGGGGCCTGGGAGGCTCTCGGGTATATCGGGGCAAGCAGAAGGACCCTTCCTGATTGGTGTGGGAACAGCAGCCATTTTGTCTTCTCTCACGGCTGCTTCAGACGCTGCGGGAGGAGGGGGATCTCACTCTGCCGCTCACCCTGGCTGATCTGAGCCCCGTGGATGGCTAGGGAGCTGTAGGAATTCAGTCGGGTGAGGGCAAGGACTCTTGGGGGAGGATTCTGATGATTCTGCAACCTTCTCATCTGATTTCGTCCTGTTGTTGCACAAAGCTTATTTGGCCAGGAAAGTTGCAGGGCGGCATGATTCCAAGAAGAGGTCCAGGGTTACAAGGGTTTGGCGAGTCCTTGGTATGCCTGCACAGTCAAACGCTGCGGACAAACTATCTGAAGATTCGGAGGATGGGGATCTGCCTATAGAGGACCCTCCTTGAGGCAGATCCTTCTTCAGTGGGACAGAATCCAGAAGAGAGAAAAGCCCCTTCTGTTGAGGGGGATGATCCAAAGGTGGTTCGTTTTTCCACAGGGAAGAGTTGGGACCTCTGATTCCCTATGTCCTTAAGGAGTTAGGGATAAATGTTCCGTGAGAGGAGTCTGATCAGGAAGAGGTGGATCCAGTCATGAATGACTTAAGAGGTCCAGAGAAGGCCTTTCCTTTCTATAAGTCAGTCAAGAAGTTAGTGGTCAGGGAGTGGGATACTCTGGAGACTGGCTTGAAGGTTGGTAGAGCAATGGATAAATGATATCCTTTGCCAGAAGACATGCTTGAGCTGTTGAGGGTTCCAAAGGTGGTGGTGGAGCCAAGTCCATCCAATGGCCCACTCCTCAGTTGCGGTCTTATTGGGTCGATTGAGTCTTTTTTTTTTTTTTTTTATATGGAGAGGGCCAAGGTCACGTTGGACCAGTGGGTCTTAAGCATGATAAGACAAGGTTATGCTTTAGAATTTGCTCATCCATTAGAAGACTTGTTCATGGTGTCCCCTTGCGTTTCTGTGACCAAAAGGCGAGTGATGCAGGAAACCATCAGCCACCCTCATATTCTGGGGGTCATTTTTCCCGTTCCCCCTAGAGAAGCGAGGGATAGGAAGGTATTACATTTATTTCGTGGTTCTGAAAAGGAGGGAACTTTTTGCTGGATTTTGGACTTAAAAGAAAATAAACGTGGCTCTCACAGTTCCTCATTTTCGGATGGAGAGTCTGCACGCGGTCATTGTAGCGGTGCGCAAGGGACAGTTCTTGGCTTCCCTGGATTTAACTGAGGCATACTTGCAGATTGCAATCCAGCTGGACCATCAGATATTCCTGCGATTCATGATCCTAGGAATGGATTTTCAATTTTGTACCCTTCTGTTTGGATTGGCGATGACTCCGAGGACCTTTACCAAAGTCATGGTTGTGGTGGTAGCGGCTGTCAGAAATGAAGGTATCCTAGTTCACCCATATCTGGATGATTGGCTTATTCAGGCAAAGTCAGAGGTCCTTTGCAGGCAGGCAGTAGAGTTGGTGCTGCAGCAGTTGGGATCCTTGGGTTGGGTAATAAACCTGCCAAAGTGCTGTCTTTCCCCTTCTCAGGTGTTGGAGGTTTTGTGGGCATGTTTCAATACCAAGGTGGGGAAGGTGTTTCTCACCAGGGAATGCATTTGCAAATTGCAGACACAAGTTCACAGTTTGTTAGAGAAAGCAGTGCCCAGGGTCTGGAGGCCTCTGCATTCGGTGTTACTCTCCCAGTGGAACCCGTTGTTAGAGCAATTTCATCTTCCAAAACCTCTTATGGAGCTAGCCATGTCCAGTCTCTCATGTTGGCTTGGTCGGGATCAGTTGTGCCATGGAATGGACTTGGAGGATCTGGAGCAGATAGTTGTTACCACCGATGCCAGTCTCTCCGGATGGGGAGCTGTATGCCAAGCTCGGTCGACATAGGGCCAGTGGTCGGCAGAGGAAGCATTGTGGTCTATGAGTCGCTTAGAGATGAGAATAGTGCAGTTCGCGTTGTGTGCCTTTCTACCCCTCTTGCCCAGGCGGCCAGTAAGGACAGCGCGATGACGTTGGCTTACATAAACCGACAGGGTGGTACCAAAAGTCGAGCGGTGGCTCAGGAAGCCCAGGAGTTAATTCACTGGGCAGAGCAGCATCTGATGATACTAGCGGCTTCTCACATAGCTGGTATAGACGATGTGCAAGCGGATTTTCTAAGACAATAACAGCTGGATCCCGGAGAATGGGAGTTATCGGAGGAAGCAATGCGTCTCATCCATTGCAGATGGGGCCGACCCCCACATGGACTTAATGGCACCACACTTCTTCAGTCGCAGAAGGGATCAATGCCTTGGTTCTTCCTTGGCCGCAGGGTATTCTCCTGAACGTGTTTGTGCAGTGGCTGCTGGTGGGCAAAATATTGCGGTGTGTAGAGATTCATCCGGGTGACATGATTCTAGTGGTGCGGGAGTGGCTTCGGCGGCCATGGTTTGCAGATCTGATAAATCTAGCGGTGGACAGGCCATTGCAACTCGCTCATCTACCAAAGCTGCACCAAGGTCCCATATTTTCAGTTCAAGCGGCTCGCTTCTGTCACGTGGCTTGGCTTTTGAGAGGAAACGCTTAAGGGAGAGAGGATATTCTAAGGATGTCGTTTCTACTCTGTTGCAAGCTAGAAAGACTTCCACCTCCTTGGCGTATTGAGCGTCTGGAGAGTTTTTGAGACTTGGTGCAAGGAGCAGGGGGTTGAACCTACACGAGCATCCGTAGCACATATTCTGACATTCTTGCAAATAGGGTTGGTGAAGGGACTAGCCATTAACTCCCTCAGAGTTCAGGTGGTGGCTTTGGGCTGTCTTAGAGCCACTCTGCCTCAATCTGCACATCCAGATGTGATGTGTTTTCTCCAGGGGAGGACAAAGTGTTGTGTCTTCTGGTAAGCAAGTTGTGACCCTTCTGGAGCCTTAACTTGGTCCTTAATGGGATGTGTGTGGCTCCGTTTGAGTCTCTGAGAAGGGCAACTTTGAAAAATCTTACCTTGAAGATTGTGTTCCTGATGGCAATTTGTTCCCCTAGAAGGATTTTGGAGCTTCGGGATTTGTCATTTAGGGATTATTTTTTTGAGAATTATGGAGTCTCATTGTGTGCAGTTCTTTCCTTCTGACCGAAGGTGGTGTCATCGTTTCATTTGTCAATCTGTAGAGCTTCTGGCCTTTCCAAATTTGAATGCGAGAGAGTTTCCACTCTTGGATGTAAAGCGGGCTTTGTTGCAGTATCTTAAGGTCACTAATAGCTGCCGACTCTTGGACCATCTTTTTGTGCTATGGAGTGGTGCAAAAAATGGAAATAAAGCTTCAAAATCCACCATAGCGCGGTGGTTGAAGGAAGCTATAGGTTCGACGTACATGTGTCAGTGTTATCCTATCCCTGAGGGTTTAAGGGCTCACTCTGCTCGTTCTCAGGCGGCATCCTGGGCCAAATGTCAACAAGTATTGCCACAAGAGATTTGTCAGGCAGCTACTTGGAAATCGTTGCACACTTTCGCCAGTCATTATCATTTGGATGTCCAGGTCCCGGAGGCCTGGACATCCAAATGCAGTCCCACCCTGTTTAGGGAAGCTTGGGTACATCCCAGGAGTCTGGACTGATCTGGGTACGTACAGGTAAAGGAAAATTGCTTCTTACATGCTAATTTTTGTTCCTCTAGTACAACAGATCAGTCCAGAGTCCCGATCAGTTGATGTAGGGAAAATTGGAGAGTCTGCTCAATCAGTTATTGTAATTAGTCTGAAGAATGGAACAGGTTTTGTTTAGTTCCTCACGTTTATAAGGTTGGAAAGATTTGTCCATTAAGTTTGTTTCCTACTGCTCGTTCAGGGGGATGCGAGTATGTTATTTGTGGTAGTGTTCGTTAGTATCTTGGCTTGGGTACTTATCAATACTGAGGGACTGCAGGTGGCCCACCAGGTTATATGACAGTGTCGGCGAAACTTTCTCTGTCTCCATCTGCTGGACGGGAGGCAATACCTGGGAATCTGGACTGATCTGTGGTATTACAGGAATGAAAATTAGCGGGTAAGAACCAATTTTCCTTTCCTTATTTCAAACGGACAGTTTAAAAAAAAATTATTTTTTTTTTGCTGTTTTATTCATTATGGAACTGTCTTGCTACTTTGGAATTTTGTGAATAAAACAGCAAAAACCTTAAAAATTGTCCTTTTGAATGCTGCACGCTGCCATGCAGGAGGCCAGGTTTGATTTGCTGACCCAACATCTGTTTCTCTGGTTTTAGAGAGGTGAGAATTTATTTTATTTAAAGTTTTTTCCATCCCGCAACTCCACAATATATGTCCAGTGCAGGTTACAAAAATTACGCCCATAAAAATTCAACATAATATAAACTTAGACACAATATTTCTTTAACCTAAAACAACAAAAGCCATAGCCTGTAAATTAGGATGTGTTTTTTGGGGTTTTTTTGCTGAGGCACGTGGCTTGGCATAGCAGGGAGAGAGTCTTGTCTGTCTGTCTTCTATCTTTAGACTACCCCACCTTTTCAATCCAAAAAGGACTGTTCAAAGTGGCTTATAAGTAGACCAAAAATAAATTCACAGATTGGTACATAATTACAATAAAAGTTCAGCCATCACGCAGCAAGATTCAGGGGGCATGCTTGTTTATTTCCGAAGGAAGCTGTGGTCTGTGGCCCTTGTGCGGCAGGCTGGATTACAGAGCATGCCACGTTCCTGTGCAGAGTTTGTTTAATTCTGGCTTTCTTTGCTGAATGACAGGCAGAGACGGAGCAGAGGAGAGAGGAGCAGAGGAAGTTCGGGGTGTTCTTTGACGATGACTATGACTATCTACAGCACCTCAAGGAGGCCTCTGGCCCTTCTGAGCTCATCCCTGCCTCAACCCCCCGTCCGCAGAGCCACAGCGTCGTCCTGGAGGGAAATGATGTGGAGGGGGAGGCTCCGCGGGTTCTGGTAAGATTTCCTGAGTTGTTGACACTTGTAGATGACGTGCCTCACTGTTCTTTTGTTATAATGACAGGAGAGCAGCAGTGCAGGGAGTTTACATTGGGGAAGTAGGAGGGGGAAAAAAACTTTTGCAGCAGAGTGGGAAAAAATTCCTTCCTTCCTGTGGATTCCCCTCTAGTAACTCAACATGCCAGGGGAAGGTACTAAAGGAGTACTGCTTTGGTAGGATTATAGAAACACGATACTGTCCCCTACATCTTACTTTAAAAAAACAACAAAAAACTTTCTAAATTCCACTCTATTTAGTCGGGGGGGGGGGTTCTCCCAGAATCTGAAACCAAATTCTAACCTATATAGAAACTTCATTTTTTTTTTTTTGTTTTCCAACTTTATTGAACCATGCCAAACTAAACAGTACATGAAAGAACTCCAAAAGTACAACGTGAGGATTTTTTCTTTTAATTCTGTATTTAAGGTGCTACATTCTGCTCCAAAGTGGAGCTCATAGAGGCTGCTTTTTGAAATGTTTATTTTTTTTTGTTTGTTTTGAGCATGAATGACACATGGGCAGGTCATGTTAACCAATTTACAGGCAAAATCCCTCTGTTCCCTGTACGTACCCGGATCAGTCCAGACAGTGGAGTCAGAGAAAAACCTCGAAGGGCGCCCCCTTATAAGCAGGTGCACCCTCTGCGTCCCTTCAGTCTTCCTCTGACTCCAGCAGATGAGGGCGTTAGAACCTGCGGTTCCCTTGTTATACTTTCTGTAGATAGAACGTTAGCTTTTCTACTCTCTTTTTGCACTCATTCATTTCTGTGGATGGATCAAGTTTAAAAAAAAAAAAAAGAAGGGGGGGGGGGAGTTAGTCGGTGTTCTCAGTGTTTGGGCACTGAGGAACTTGCAGGCAGAACTGCCACCATTTTTCCATTGTACTGTTTTGGGGGTAAGTTCTGTCTTCTCTTTTTTTCACAGATTTAGCTATTTACTATTTAGGGGTGAAGTTGGTGGTCCAATCTCTCCCCCTCCACCAACGACACGCTGCCCTGAGATGCCGAGTTCCTCGGGGCAGCGCTAGCAGAGAGGCGGTATTCCTCAGCTCAAAAAAAAAACAAAACCCAATAAAGTCGTTGGGTTGTCTCTGAGTGGAGGTTTTTCTTCTTTCCCGCTCCTGTCAACCTCCGGGGGTGATTTCTGCATTGGACTGCTCGGCTCCCTCCCCCCATGCAGCGATTCTCGCGATGTTATTGCCTGTGGAGAGCCCGGGACGTGGCTCTCCAGAGAGAAGGCATATGCTCGAGGTGCCTCCCCGGCGGGGAGGGTCCCTTAAGGCTGAACGGTCATTTGGCAGCACGTTCTCAAGCGAGTTTGCCTCGGGGGGGCGGCGGCCCCGTTCCCGTCTAGCGCGGTAACGGCAGCCATGTTGAATTCTGAGCCAGCTGCTCCAGCGCAGCCACTTGATGATCCAGACCCCGAATGTTTGCCGTCGCTGCCGATTTTGACCCCTGTGTTACCCTCCGGACCTGTCTGCAACTTCAGGGGCAACATGGGGGTGGGGGTTTCCTGATACTCCTCCCTCGGGCCCTAACCCCGCCCCAGGCTTTTTTCAACTGACTTTGTTCTCCTCTTACACAATACTGGCTAGATTGGGCCAGCAACAAGAATCAGCTTCTGGACCTCCTCCTGCCAAAGTGAGCAGATTGTCAGATCCCCGGGATAACACAGGCTCAGGGGTTCCTCAGGGGTCCTCTAGGGTTCGGCTGGTGCCCCACCCTGTTGTTCCTGCTTCTGCACCTCAGAGTCTCCTGGTCCCCACGCTGCCTGATCCTGACCAGGATGATCTGGCAGCTCTCATGCAGGTTGAAGGGGATGACCCTAGGGTCCTGCGTCTTTTTCAATGGGATGAACTGGATCCACTAATCCCCGATGTCCTAAGGGAATTTGATATTGATGCTCCCCAGGATACCCCAGGCACCAGTGCAGGACCTAAGAAAGGGGATCCCGTCCTGGCAGGGCTACGCCCACCAGCTAAAACTTTCCCTTTCCAAAATATGCTTCTCCAATTGTTGTCCAGGGAATGGGATATCCCGGACGCTACTCTCAGAGGAGGCAGGGCTATGGACAAGTTCTACCCACTCCCGGAAGAGTACCTGGATCTCTTCAAGGTCCCCAAGGTTGACGCGTCAGTGTCGGCGGTCACTAAAAGGACAACCATTCCGGTCATGCGTGGAGCCGCCCTCTGAGACCTAAAGGATCAGAAGCTCAAAGTATACCTCAAGAGGGTCTTCGAGGTATCTGCCTTGGGGGTCAGGGCTATTGTATGTAGCTCCCTCATGCAACGTGCAGGGTCTCAGATGGGTTCAACAACTACTCAGTATACAAGAGCTGTCTCCGGAGGAAGCGCAACAGGCAGAGCACCTGGAAGTCGTGATAGCTTATGGAGCAGATGCTCTATACGACCTCCTCCGTGTACTGGCTAGTTTGATGGTTTCAGCAGTCTCTGCTAGACGACGACTCTTGCTTCGGAATTGGTCGGCGGATTCGTCTTCCAAGACTCAGTTGAGGTCTCTGCCCTTCAAAGGAAAATTGCTTTTTGGAGAAGATCTGGAGCAGGTCATCAAATCCCTCAGAGAGAATAAGGTGCATAAGGTGCCGGAGGATCGTCAGCAGAGTTCCAGGACATTCAGGTCCACGAGAAGCCGCTTTAGGGGTCAGCGGCGATTCAGGCAATCCAGAGGCTGCCCTCGTCTCGTTCCCAGTCCTGGTCTCGTTCCTTTCGGGGTCGGCGGCCAGCCCAGGATAGCCTCTTCCAGGGGGCACTTTCCAAGTCTTCCCAATGAAGGTTTGCCGGCCTACTCTTCGACCACCCCCCCCCCCCCCAGGATAGGGGGACGTCTCTCCCTCTTCTACGAGGAGTGGGTCAAGATTATCTCAGATCAATGGGTCCTAGATATTCTAAAGCACAGCTATACTTTAAAATTTGCTCGACCACTAAGCGACAGGTTTCTCTTCTCTCCATGCGGCCCAGTGAAAAAGCAATTCATAGTACGTCAGACGCTTGACCGACTCCTAGCTTTAGAAGCCATCCTTTCGGTGCCTCCGGCGGAGCAAGGGTTAGGCCATTATTCCGTCTACTTCGTGGTTCTCAAGAAGGAAGACTCTTTCCGGCCAATTCTGGATCTCAAGATGGTCAAGGGCCCTCAAGATACCCCACTTCTGGATGGAAACATTGCGCTCCCTAATTGCGGCGGTACACCATGGGGAATTTCTAGCTTCCTTGGATTTGATGGCGGCTTATCTGCACATCCCTATCCTCAAGGAGCATCTCCCACTGGAAGCCAGTGTCTCAGGAGTTTCAAGCCCTCCTGCTGCTTTCGGATGTGGCCAAGGACAGCCTGAACTGGTGGCTCAGTCTGGATCACTTGTTGCGGGGAATGGACTTGGAGATCCCACAGTGGGTGATCATCACCATGGGTGCCAGCCTCTCCGGCTGGGGGACGGTATGTCAATCGCGATTGGCTCAGGGGCAGTGGACGTCGGTGCAGGTGACATGGCCGATAAATCGTCTGGAAACCAGAGCAGTTCTCCTAGCATTGAAGCATTTCACCCCTTAGTCAATCATCAAGCCGTAAGGATACTCTCCGACAACGCGACGACAGTAGCGTACATCAATCGTCAAGGAGGAACAAAGAGCAGTCATGTCTCTCGGGAAGCGGACAAGTTAATGGCCTGGGCGGAACTCCACCTCTCTCACCTGGCGGCGTCCCACATAGCAGGGGTGGACAATGTTAAAGTGGATTTCTTAAGCCGTAAACACACAGATCCCGAGGAGTGGGAACTCTCTGAGGACGCGGTGGCCCTTCTCTTCAGCCAGTGGGGGACCCCCCACTGGGACTTGATGGCCACTCAAAGGAATGCGAAGGCTCTGTGTTTCTACAGTCGCAGAAGGGAGCATGGCGCGGAAGGCGTCGATGCTTTTGTCCTCCCATGGTCGCGACACCTCCTGCTCTACGTGTTCCCACCATGGCCCCTGGTGAGAAAGGTAATATGGAGAATAGAAATCCACCAAGGGCCAGTCATTCTAGTAGCGCCAGAATGGTCACGAAGGCTGTGGTTTGCGGACTTGATCAACCTCAAGGTGGATGGTCCTCTTCATCTGGGACATCTGCCGAACCTACTGCGTCAGGGCCCAGTATTTTTCAACAGGGCAGATCGCTTCTGTCTTGCAGCCTGGCTTTTGAAAGGCGCAGGTTGAGAAGACGAGGTTACCAAGAGGATGTGATCTCGACCCTCCTCAAGGCCAGAAAGCCTTCCACTTCCCTCTCCTATGTCCAGGTCTGGAACGTTTTTGAGGCCTGGTGTGTATCCATACGTATATCTCCACATCGCGCTTCAGTAGCTCAAATTCTGTCCTTCCTATAGCGAGGCCTGGAGAAAGGATTGGCCTACAATTCCCTGTGGGTCCAGGTGGCAACCCTTGGTTCGCTCATCTGGCATCTGGATGGGGTTCCTCTTTCATCTCATCCTGACATAGTCCGATTTTTGAAGGGGATTAAGCATGTGAAGCCACCGGTCCATGCCCTGTGCCCCTCCTGGAGCCTAAATTTGGTACTTCGGATTCTGAGCAGACCTCCGATCCACTGAAGAGTGCTACCCTTAAGGATATGATGCTCAAGACGGTCTTATTGGTGTCTATTTCGTCTGCCCGCAGGGTCTCAGAACTTCAGGCTTTCTCTTGCAGAGAGCCCTATTTCAGTTTCACGGATTCGGGTGTATCCTTGACCACAGTTCCATCTTTATTGCCAAAGGTGGTCTCGGTTTTTCATGTGAATCAATCTGTGGAAGCTCCATCCTTCCCTGATGAAGGTTCCAGAGAACGCTGCCACCTTGATGTTAAGTGTGTCCTTATTCACTATTTGGAGGTGACTAACGACTTCCGCTTATCGGACCATCTCTTTGTCCTCTGGAGTGGCCCCAAGAAGGGCAGCAAGGCTTCTAAGACCACCATTGCTCACTGGTTGAAGGAATCAGTCTCCTCAGCGTACATTGGAGCAGGTCGACAACCGCCAGCGTTCATCAAGGCTCATTCACTCCTGGCTCAAGCCGCTTCCTGGGCCGAGAGCCAGGTGGTTTCTCTGCAGGAGATATGCCGAGCAGCTACCTGGAAATCACTACACACCTTTTCACGGCACTATCGCTTAAATCTCCAATCACCGGTTTTTGGCTCCTTTGATGCTCACGTCATTCGAGCAGGGCTATCTGGGGCCCATCCTACTTAGGGAAGCTTTTGTACATCCCACTGTCTGGACTGATCCGGGTACATACAGGGAAAAGAAAATGTATTCCTTACCTGCTAATTTTCGTTCCTGTAGTACCATGGATCAGTCCAGATGCCCTCCCTAAGGATTCATGGGATTGGGATTGTCTCTCCACTGTCATGTTTAACTGTTTCCGGACACTTGCGTGGCTGATTCTTGATTCTTTTTGCAAGTTTATTATTATTTATCATCGAAATTCATACATGTGCATGTTTTTCCAGTTGCTGTTTGTTGGTTTGCTTGATCCATCCAATGCTCTTCTTTAAGCTTTGATATTCTTAATACTGAAGGGAGGCAGAAGGTGCACCTGCTTATAAGGGGGCGCCCTTCCAGTTTTTCTCTGACTCCATCTGCTGGAAGGGGGACATAACCCACTGTCTGGACTGATCCGTGATACCACAGGAACGAAAATTAGCAGGTAAGGAATAACTTTCTTGTATTTATTCAGATAATGTCAGAGATTCTTCTAGGAACTTATTCCGTAGCTGAATGTTGTTCCTCTTTTTTTTTTTTTTAATCCCCCACAGGCTCCCTCTATTAACTTGCCTTCCTCGGTGTTCGCATCAGAATTTGAGGAAGATGTGGGGCTATTAAATAAAGCAGCTCCTATAAGAGGTATGGTATGACCAGGGTCCTAATTTTTATTGTAGTCTCAATAACTATGGCAAGCACAAAACTGGCTTTGGTGTAGGCCTAAATCCCTTCTCCCATAATACCTGGACCTTGCTCACCCTGCACTTGAACCCAAACTTCTTAACTCCTCCCCCCAAGTCTATCTCGGGGTTTGCCTGTGGCCGTCCTTCCTTCCCTCCTCATCTGACAGGAGGTGAGCACTCATATGTGTGCATCTGTCTTCAATACCAGCCGCTCCAGTCTTGTGTCTTTAACTGCATGGCACCTGCTGAGCTTGCAGTTCAAACTGTGACGCTGGAGTCATCTGGCGGAGGAGATGGACACAGGTAAGGGTGCTCCCCTCCTGCCAGCCGGAGGAAGGCCTAGGGATCACTAAAAGGCAGCAGGGTGGGGAAAAAGACCGGAAACAGAGGCTGCTCTCAAAGTGAAGAGGGCAGCAGCAAATGAAATGCTCCACCTTCCCCCTACCCATGATAAAATTAGGTCTCTGCATATGACTTTAGTGGGGTTGCTGACAGTGATGGTGCAGCACAATACACGCCATACTGTCGGGCACTCCCTGAGGGGCGGATTTTCAGAGCCCTGCTTGCGTAAATCCGCCCAAAACCGGGCGGATTTACGCGAGCAGGGCCCTGCGCGCGGGAAGCCTATTTTACATAGGCCTACCGGCGCGCGCAGAGCCCCGGGACTCGCGTAAGTCCCGGGGTTTTCGGAGGGGGCGTGTCGGGGGGCGGGCCCGAACCGCGCGGTGTTTTCGGGGCGTGTCGGGAGCGTTCCGGGGGCGGGCCCGGGGGCGTGGCTACGGCCCGGGGCAGCCCGGGGGCGTGGCCGCGCCCTCCGGACCCGCCCCCAGGTTGCGTCCCGGCGCGCAGGAGGCCCGCTGACGCGCGGGGATTTACGCCTCCCTCTGGGAGGCGTAAATCCCCCGACAAAGGTAAGGGGGGGGTTTAGACAGGGCCGGGCGGGTGGGTTAGGTAGGGGAAGGTGAGGGGAGGGCAAAGGAAAGTTCCCTCCGAGGCCGCTCCGATTTCGGAGCTGCCTTGGAGGGAACGGGGGTAGGCTGCGCGGCTCGGCGCGCGCCGGCTATACGAAATCGATAGCCTTGCGCGCGCCGATCCAGGATTTTAGCGGATACGCGCGGCTCCGCGCGTATCTACTAAAATCCAGCGTACTTTTGTTTGCGCCTGGAGCGCAAACAAAAGTAGGCTATTCGCGCTCGTTTTAAAATCCGCCCCTATGTGTTTATTTTATTTAGTCATTTATTTTGATTTTTATTTGGCTTTTCAAAGCGGATCAAATTCAGGCACAATAAGTATTTCCCTATCCTCGGAGGGCACACGATCCTAATTTTGTGCAGGAGGCAGTGGAGGTTAAAGTGACTTGCCCTAGGGGAACAAGGATTTGAACCCTGGATTCCCTGATTCGCAGCCTGCCACTCCTGTAAGTTCATATGTAAATTGCAATGTCTTGGAAATTGAGGATCCCACCTTAAGCCTATACTGACATTTTACGTTTCAAAGGTTTAGAGAAATACCCTTCCTTCCTTCCCACCTTTGCACGCAGGCGCGCACACATCCACCCCCACACCCCAGTCTCTTCTCCCAGCGGACCTCATGATTCTCGTGGCAGTGGTGATGGCAGCAGTTGATCGAAGGGCCCACCCCATCAGGACTTCTGTGCAAGAGAACAGGGCCTATGAGTGCATGCTGGCTCGGTGATGGCGCCGTGAATGCTGCTCATGCTGCCAGAGCCATGAAGCACAGGGGCGAGGGAGAAGTCAAGGATCAGAGGTCTGAGCTTGCAGTATTGGTACAGTCGAGTCTTCACACAGTGACAAAGCAAGAAGGAGAAAACTGCAGCTGGATGTAGAGCCCTTGCAAATTGCCACCACTATTACTTTTCTGTGGTTTTTGTCTGTCACTGCTTGACCACAGCCACTGACTTTGATCCTGTGGTTTCAATAGGGCCTGAGTTCTATGTAAGCGCACACAGCCTGATTTCTGACGTCTGTGTGTATGCAGTATACACATTTTACATCTTGGGAGTCATGTCGAGGCTTATTCTGTCAGAGCCATGGCAGTGTTGGTGGCTCACATGCGAGCAGTTCCCATGGAGGAGATCTGCAAGGCCGTGACGTGGAGTTCTCTCCACACATTCACATCTCATTATTGTCTGGATCAGGGTGGCTGGCCCGACAGTAGGTTCGGCATGTCTGACCTTTGGAGCTGTTTGAGGTATAGTGGTTAGAGCAGTGGGCTACAAACCAGGAGACCAGGGTTTGAGTCCCACTGTCGCTCCTTGTGACCTTGGGCAAGTCACTTTACCCTCCAGGTACAAACTTAAATTATAAGCTATCTGGGGATAGGGAAAATACCTACAGTACCGGAATGTAAACCGATGTGATATCTCAGATCGAATGTTGGAATATAAAATTAATTAAATAAAATAAACTATCCTGCCTAAGGCCCGTTTCTACAGTAACTTGACAAAGTGTAATATAATTCTATTTCATTAAACTTTGAATGGACTAGAGAATAAATTAAAAGGTCAGTAGAGGTCCATATTCAAAAGCCATTTAGATGGATTATCTACATTAGAACATAAGAAATTGCCATGTTGGGTCCATCAAGCCCAGCATCCTGTTTCCAGCGGAGGCCAAACCAGGCCTCAAGAACCTGGCAATTACCCAAACACTAAGAAGATCCCATGCTACTGATGCAATTAATAGCAGTGGCTATTCCCTAAGTAATGTAGGGGACACTCCATGAAGTTAGCATGGGGCACATTTAAGACTAATCGGAGAAAGTTCTTTTTTACTCAACGCACAATTAAACTCTGGAATTTGTTGCCAGAGAATGTGGTTCGTGCAGTTAGTATAGCTGTGTTTAAAAAAGGATTGGATAAGTTCTTGGAGGAGAAGTCCATTACCTGCTATTAAGTTCACTTAGAGAATAGCCACTGCCATTAGCAATGGTTACATGGAATAGACTTAGTTTTTGGGTACTTGCCAGGTTCTTATGGCCTGGATTGGCCACTGTTGGAAACAGGATGCTGGGCTTGATGGACCCTTGGTCTGACCCAGTATGGCATGTTCTTATGTTCTTATGTTCTTAAACTTGATTAATAGCCGTTAATGGACTTCTCCTCCAAGAACTTATCCAAACCTTTTTTGAACCCAGCTGCACTAACTGCACTAAGCACATCCTCTGGCAACAAATTCCAGAGCTTTATTGTGCATTGAGTGAGAGAGAATTTTCTCCGAGTAGTCTTAAATGTGCTACTTGCTAACTTCATGGAATGCCCCCTAGTCCTTCTATTATCCAAAAGAGTAAATAACGGATTCACATTTACCGGTTCTAGACCTCTCATGATTTTAAAAACCTCTATCATATCCCCTCTCAGCCGTCTCTTCTCCAAGCTGAACAGCCTTAACCTCTTCAGCCTTTCCTCATAGGGGAGCTGTTCCATCCCCTTTATCATTTTGGTTGCCCTTCTCTGTACCTTCTCCATCGCAACTAATATCTGATAGTTATCCGTCTAAATGGCTTACCCAGCTATATTTAGCCCTTATCTGCTAAATTTTATCCGGGTAAGAAGGGAGCGTTCTGTGAGCAGGCAAGAGGCATTCCGAGGAGGAGCAGAGTTAGCTGCTTAATTTATACGACTAACTCTGGTCGGGCCGTAGGGCTGAAGTAAAGTTAGCCGGCTAACTAGCTGAGCTGCCGAGCAGCTGAAAATGGACCCCTTAAAGGTCAAAAATCCCCTTCCCCCATCATTTCTTCCTATTAATCCTTCTGTTGACCCCTACCCTGTGTACACTGATGGGCTTCATTGTCCCGTCCAAGCCCCACAAAGCATGGCAGGGATTTGGAGCCACTAGTAAATCGTGCTTTGTTCAGGGATGCTTTCCAGTAATTCTAGGCAATACTGGATGGTCAAAAGGAGAAGATTTCTCATCCAACAGATAAGGATGGTCATCCCTTTGGACAGTGGAAAGCTGCAGGCGTGAGCTGGCCAGGACTGCAGAGTTTCAGCTGCTTTCTGTCACCTTACTTGGAGAGAGTGAGTGGAATGCAGAATTCAAACTAAAAAATAAAATGAGCATTAAGAGCAAGTTGTGTTAAACATTTTTACCTACAAATGCAAAATGGGGGAAATGCTTGAGTGGATATGGCCCTGTTTGCAGATTTCTGGGGCGGGGGCCTGGGTATGTGGCGAGCCGCAGGATGGCTGGCTGTCACTGTGACTGATCTTTCTGACTGCTCCCTCAGGCCCTCGGCTGGATTTGGACCCAGATATTGTTGCAGCATTGGACGATGACTTTGACTATGAAGACCCAGACAACCTGCTCGAGGATGATTTCATTGTAAAGGCCAATGGCCCAGCAGGAGAGGGGCAGGAGGAAGGCCTTTCTTGGTAAGTAGTGCTTCACCGATTCCTTCTGAGTCCATGTTTTAGGTATGGGATTATATGAATTTTATTTGAGCCTGGTGACCACCCCAGAAAACCCTTTTTTCCTCATCATCCCCAGACTGCTACCTCCCTGCTAGCAGACAGAAACTGAAGACACAACTCTTTTAAGTGACAAAGTCACTATTAAGAGTAGTACAATCCAGGCATTTGCCACTTTTCCTGTCTTATCACTGGTGCGCAATCCATGTTACCTAAGGTGATGTCTTCCTTTCTCCTTAGCCAAGCAATCTCGCTTCCAGCCTTCTTGAAAGAAGAAGGTCTGGCTCAAGATAGGTTTCCAGCCTTAAAAGTAAAGTGAAATGCGTTGTAATTAGCACTCATAGTTTTGTCGCAGCCGTCCGTGAGGCCGGGTGCATTGCTGGCAGCAGTGTCACGTTACCATCGGCCAGAAGTTATGCGGCCCCACAGTGACTCGCATTGTCGGCCTGGTGGCACCGAGAGAGAGAGAGATGTGATGACGTACCTCTGGGTTGTATGTGCTGGAACATTCTCATAATGCTGCCTTTGTATCAATAAAGAAGTTTCCTCCTATTATGTTTGCTGCTTCCCCCATTTTCCTAGTGAAGAATCCCGACTCTGGATCTAGTTCCTTGGGCCTTTGCTCAAATGCGTCTACTCCAGAAAGCGCTTCTATCCGGTTGGGATCCATTGTCGGAGGATTTTCCGCGGCCTTTGCCGCTGGAGTCTTCAAATCCAGTCTCTTGTGGTGGCTGTCGCGGCCCGATCTGGAGGTCCGGGACTAGGTGGTGGTGACCACGGATGTCAGCCGCAGGGTTGGGGTGCAGTTTGTCAGGGATGGACAAGCCCAGGGACAGTGGTCACCAATGGAGAGATCCTGGTCTGTAAACCGCCTGGAAGTGAGAGCAGTTTGCAAGGTGTTTGAACATTTTCCTTTCTCTAAGGGCGGGACCGAATGGTGAGAATTTTTTCGGACAATGCAACAACGGTGGCATATGTCAACCAACAAGGTGATATGAAGAGCCTAGGAGTGGCTCTGGAGGCCCAGGAGTTTTGTCTGGGCGGAACAGTTCCTGCGGGACATCGTGGCATCTCATGTTGCAGGAGTGGACAATGTGCAAGCGGATTTTCTCAGCAGACAACAGTTGGATCCAGGGGAATGAGAGTTGTCGTCGGAGATTTTCGACCTCGTGAAGACCAGATGGGGCATTCTCCAGAGGGACTTGATGGTGTTGCACAGCAATGCCAAAGCGCACAGATTTTTCAGTCGCAGAAGAGAATCGGGAGCCAAAGACATCAACGCTCTAGTTCTTCCATGGCCAATAGAGATTCTGCTGTACGTGTTTCCTCCATGGCCTCTTGTAGGCAGAGTCTTGCGGCACATCAGAAGGCATCCAGGCAGGGTGGTGTTAGTGGTGCCGGAGTAGCCTCTGCACCCCTGGTTTGTAGGTCTGGTTCATCTCGCTGAGACTGACCCCTCAGGTTGGCTCACCTGCAGGGCCTGCTCAAACATGGACCTATCTTCTCGGATCGGGTGGATGTCAGAGCGCCTGAGGAGGCGACTTTTGGAGAGAGTCTTTTGAGAGTGGCTCTTTCGGATTCCCGCCCAGTATAGGGGAGCTTGGGTACATCCCACTTGTCTGGGGTACGCACAGGAAAGGAAAATTGGTTCTTACCTACTAATTTTCATTCTTGTAGTACCACAGATCAGTCCAGAGACCCATCCCCTCATTTTTGTTTTCCAAAAGGCAGCTTAACAGTGAAGAATTTACAGTTGTATATAGTTGGGTTCTAGGACCTATAAGAAGTTGGTTTTCTGTGGCCTTGGATTCGAGGGCTCCAGTTCAGGGGGCGCCAGCCAATCTTACTTGTTCACCCTGGGAGGGACATTATTAGTTGCGATTTTTTTTGGACTCTACATTGGCTTGGGTAGCTGTCAATACTGAGGGACTGCAGGCGGCACTCTCTCTGTTAAGTAGCAGTGCCTGAAAAGTGTTTAGTTCTCTGCCTCCATCTGCTGGTATGGATTCATAACCCACTTGTCTGGACTGATCTGTGGTACTACAGGAACGAAAATTAGCAGCTAAGAACCAATTTTCCTTTCATGGACATATAGCCCTTCCCTGATGACAGCCCAACCAGTATTTTGGGTTTCCAGCAGATGGTGGACATGCATTTCCCTTCTGGGGATTGCTTGTGGAAAAAATAATAATATAATGAGAAAATAGATGATTTTCGGACACCACTTGAGCTCCTGAGGTGAAGTGGGTCCCTCCCGCCATTGAGTGTTTTCAGACCAGGAGCCTACCTCAGTCATGAACTTTATAAAAATAAAAAACAGTTTGAGCCAGAGGATCGGCTTGGCGGTGAATGCACCCTCTTCTCCCCCATAGCTGGAGACCCATTCATGTTCTCAGCCAAGGAAAGCTAAGCTCAGGTATGCAAAAAAAAAAAAAAAGGCCGTGGCAGGGTTTCCCTGTACGCCGGCGGGCGAGCACAGCAGGGCAGTGAATTAAGCGCACATGTTCACATGTACTTGGTTGCGTAAGACCACAGCCTATATTTGTGCGTGTTCTTGAGGGCAGGAGGTTTTGTGTGCACAAGTTAAGTGTGCGCAGGCACTTGTGCACATACTGTGTGAATCTTTATGGACGCATACTGTCTGAGCGCATCCTGCTGGAACACGCACTGTCTGAGTGCATGCTATCACCGCATGCTATCTGGGCACGTGCTACCGCAGCCCTCTGGGCACATATTGCGTATGTACTCCCGGATACGGTTGGTATGCACAGGTGCCTGTCTCACCCACCGTGTTGGACAGTATGGCACTGGGGGCATAGAGGTGTCAGAGTCTAGCTCTCTATGCGTATAAGGGCAATGCTGTCCATCGCTTTCTCTAAGCCTGTGTCAGCACTGTTTGGACAATGTGATTTACCTATTTTGAATGCGGCAGAGGCTGGGCCATCTGCTCAGACTAAGAGGAATGGGGCAAAAGGCGATACAAGGAATGTATCCTCTCCTACTTTATTTCCTGTGACAGAGACATCTACGAGAGATGTGGGTCAACTTGACAGTGTTGAGTTTGGGCCTATGGGCCCTGGTGCGGATCCATCTTCCTTTTCCTGGGTGGAACTTTTTTTTTTTCTCATGGTCTTCAGACCTTTCTCCAGGGTTGCCCAGCAGAGCCATGGATACCCTTTGTCTTGGATTTGTGTCCTCAGGGCGCCCACCTTTCAGCCTCTGCATGCAAGTGCCGCGATGAGGTGGTCCCTGGTGATGTCAGGAGGATGTGGATAGGATATGTCGGATGACTCCGACAGGGATTTGGGTTTCTCCACTCTGGAAGAGGGGGAAATTCCTCTGGATTTGGAGTCACATAGGACTCTGCTCCGATTCTTTCACAAAAAGCTATTGCCAAGTTCGTTGTCTCAAACTCTGAAGCTGCTTAGTATGGCTGGGGTGACTCTTTGGATGTGCCAAAGATGATGCAATATTTATTGGTCATCCTGTGCGAGGTCTCATGTTTTTCCCCCTTTTGGAGGTGATTGACCTTGAATGGAGCGCCCCAAAGTTAACAAAGAAGGGTGCGCTTTAGCAGGATTGTAATCTTTGGATCGAAGTTGAGGGAATTTTTGCAATTCCCAAAGGTGGGCTACCTTGATAGACGCTGTTACCAAACGAATCGCCATCCTGGGGGAAGGAGGGGCAGTTCTAAATGATGCTCAGGATAGACTGATTGAGGCTATCTTTGCACAAGCCTTGGAGACCATGAAAATGAATTTGCAGGTTGCATCTTGTTACTTCCTGGTAGCTTGGACTGGTTTGCGTCTCTCTCTCTCTCAAGAGTCACAAGGAGCGGGGTCCAATGCAGATCGGTATAGAACCGGAAGCCACGTTCTAGCTGATGCAGCCTGTGACTTGGTGTGGATGGCCACTTGAAAAATGGCTTATGTGATAGTAACTAGTTGCCAGATGTGGCTATGAAATTGGTCAGCAGATACGGTTTGCATGTTCAGTCTCGCAGGGTTACTCTTTCAGGGTTCTCTTTTATTCACACCCTTAGGGAGAAGCCTCTTCTCGAAGTCTCAACCCTTCAGAAGGTCTCAGTACTTTCAGCCTAGAAAGCCTCGTAGGGATAGAAACTCCGGAACCGGGGCTCCTCGATCTTCACAATGAAAGTGCAGGGACTCTCCTACGCAGGTGGGTCCAGATTATAATGGACCAGTGAGTCCTAGAAGTGATAATGGACAGCTATGCTCTGGAATTCCTCCAGATTCTTTTGGATGCCTTTTATGGTCTCTCCTTGCAACTCTCTGCAGAAGAGAATGGCAGTGGAGATTACCCTCAGGAGGTTGTAACCTTGTAGGCCAGCGGTTCTCAACCGGTGCGTCGTGACACACTAGTGTGTCGCCAAGCACCGCCAGGTGTGTCGCGTGGCTCCCGGTCCCTCCCGCTGCTCGTTCTTCCCTGCTGCCGTTGCCGCCGGGCTATCAGCATGTTCAAGCCCAGCGGGAACGGCAGCGGTGCAAAAAAAAAAAAAGCTGTGGCCTCCGCGGCTGGCCTTTTCTTCTTCCCGCGCCTGCATTCCCCCCCCCCCCCCCCCCCAGACCCGGAACAGGAAGTGGTGCGCGGGAAGAAGAAAGGCCGTGCCGCAAGAGAACCCACGCCTCGCGCGCCATCACGGCACACATGGGGAAGCGCTGCGCGCAGCTTCCGCTTCCTCCCCAATGCAGGAAGATCAGCTGCCGCTCCTGCTGCCACCGGCCTCCTGCTATCTTCGGGCGTCGGGCGGTATGGTCCGCCGATCTTCCTGTCGGGGGGGGGGGAAGCGGACGTTGTGCGCTGCGCTTCCGCTACCCCCCCCCCGACAGGAAGTTCGGACGCCCGAAGATAGCAGGAGGCCGGTGGCAGCAGGAGAGGCAGCTGATCTTCCTGCATTGGGGGGCGGAAGCGGAAGGGAAAGGAGAGAGCAGCATGAGCCTCGCGCGATCGATGGAATTCTTCCTTCTTGGCCTGCGGGGGCTGGAGGAGGAGGAGCAGCTACCGTTTGTGCTCGGGGGGGGGGGGGGAGAGGAAGTGAGTGATAGAAAGAGAGAGAAACAGCCAGCCAGCCTGTGTGTAAGTGAGAGAATGTGTGTGATTGAGAGCCTGTGTGTAAGTGAGAGAATGTGTGTGATTGAGAGCCTGTGTGTAAGTGAGAGAATGTATTTGATCGAGAGTATGTGTGTGATTGAGAGAAACTGGTCAGAGAGCTGATGTATGTGTATATGTGAGAGACAATGAAAGTGACTGCTCAAGGAGATGACTGATGTGTATGTGAGAGTGTGAGACAGTCAGGGATGTGTGTGTGTGAGAGAGAGAGAGAGAAAGCATGGAAGTGAGAAATCTGGGTATGTGAGAAAGCATGGGACTAAGAAGCCTGGTGTTGTGGGGGTGTATGTGAAAGAAAGCATGGGAGTGAGAAGCCTGATTATGTGAGAGAGAGCATGGGAGTGGGAAGCCTGTGTATGTGCATGTATATGAGAGAGACTGGTTGGTAAGGTGACGGTGTGACTGGTGTGTATGTGAATGTGAGAGAGAGAATGTGATTCAGGGAATGAGAAGCCTGTGCACAGGGAGAGCGAGCATGGAAATGAGAGAGAGACTGGGTGTGTGTGTGTGTGTGTGTGTGTGTGTGTGTAACAGAGAAAGTGATTATGGGAATGAGAAGCCTGTGCATGTGAAGAGAGTGAGCATGGGAGTGAGAACCTGGGTGTGTGTGAGACACAGCATGGGAGGGAGAAGCCTGTGTATGTAAGACAGAACATGGAAGTGGGAAGCCTGTGTGTGTGTGTGTGTGTATGCATGAGAGAGATCAGGTGATGGGTGTGAGAGAGAGAGAGAGAGAGAAAGTGATTATGGGAATGAGAAGCCTGTGCAGGTGAAGAGTGGGCATGGGAGTGAGAAACCTGTGTGTGTGTGAGACAGCATGGGAGTGAGAAGCCTGTATATCTGAAAGAGAACATGAGTGGGAAGCCTATGTGTGTGTGTATATGCATGAGAGAGATCAGGTGACTGGTGTGTGTTTGTGTGTATGTGAGAGAGAGAAAGAAAGTGATTATGGGAATAAGAAGCCTGTGCATATGAAGAGTGAGCATGGGAGTGAGAAAGCTGGGAGTGTGTGAGATACAGCATGGGAGTGAGAAGCCTGTATATCTGAAAGAGAACATGGGAGTGGGAAGCCTGTGTGTGTGTGTATGTATGAGAGAGATCAGGTGACTGGTGTGTGTGTATGTGGGAGAGAAAGAAAGTGATTATGGGAATGAGAAGCCTGTGCATGTGTAGAGAACAAGCATGGGAGTGAGAGACTGGTGAGTGTATGTGAGAAAGAGAAAGTGATTATGGGAATGAGAAGCCTGTGCAGGTGAAGAGTGGGCATGGGAGTGAGAAACCTGTGTGTGTGTGAGACACAGCATGGGAGTGAGAAGCCTGTATATCTGAAAGAGAACATGAGAGTGGGAAGCCTATGTGTGTGTGTATATGCATGAGAGAGATCAGGTGACTGGTGTGTGTTTGTGTGTATGTGAGAGAGAGAAAGAAAGTGATTATGGGAATAAGAAGCCTGTGCATATGAAGAGTGAGCATGGGAGTGAGAAAGCTGGGAGTGTGTGAGATACAGCATGGGAGTGAGAAGCCTGTATATCTGAAAGAGAACATGGGAGTGGGAAGCCTGTGTGTGTGTGTATGTATGAGAGAGATCAGGTGACTGGTGTGTGTGTATGTGGGAGAGAAAGAAAGTGATTATGGGAATGAGAAGCCTGTGCATGTGTAGAGAACAAGCATGGGAGTGAGAGACTGGTGAGTGTATGTGAGAAAGAGAAAGTGATTATGAGAGTGAGAAGCCCATATATGTAAGTGGAACACGGGAGTGGGAAGCCTGTGTGTGTGTGTATGGCATGAGAGAAACTGTTCAGGAAGGTGACTGGTGTGTTTGTCAAAGACTAGGAGATGATTGGTGTGTGAGAGACAGAAACTGGTCATGGGGGCATGACTGGTATGGTGTGTGTGTGTGTGAGAGAGACATGGGCCCTAAGGAAGAGGACCATGAGTATAGAGCTTAGCCACTACTGCTGCTTCTGGTGTGTGCTACAGCCTGCATGGAAGAGGAGTAGGAGAGCTGCTGGAGGGGGTAAGTAAAGGTGGCTTTTTAAGTTTATTTTTCTTGATTGACTGCTATTTTAATTATTTAATATTATGTGATGTCTGCTTTTTTTGAAATATTTTATTGGTGTTTGGAGAATTTTTAATAGTTTTTATGAGTTTTTAATTGTTGGATGTTATTCTGTTCATAGTTGTTGTGAAACATTTATTCTGCTTATTAGTATAGTTTTACAATTATTTCTGTGTGGGGATCTATAGCTGCTTGCTAGTTCTGTTTTCCTAATAAGAGGTGTATTGGTTTTTAGGGCCTGATTTAATATTTGTAGTGTTGCCTTTTCATAGATAGGGTTGCTCCTGTTTGAGTGTATTCCATAATACAGGTGTAACTGTGTGTGGATTAGTTTATGTGCATTACTACAGATCCTGGGAGTATGTTAGGTCGGTTCTGTGTCTGTTACAGAGATATTTTACTAGCATGTAAGTGTTTTATCAGTCTTATTTGTGCGTTTTCTCAAGAGGACATGCATTTGTGGTAAACTGCTGTCTTTTCATAAGTAGGGCTATTGAGCCTGAAAGTAGAAGGAGTTTGAGTTCCTGTTACTGAGATGACACCAGAACCAGAATATCTTTTTTGTAGAGTGAGTTGAATGGGGAATGTCATAATTCTGCTTTACATCCATTATTGTGGATCAGGGGGGTTCCCGTGGATGCAAACTGTACATTTACATCTAGCCCTGTGACGATCATGGGTCAGTGTGTCACGCATGTGAGAACCATCTGCCAGGTGTGTCCCGACAGAAAAAAGGTTGAGAACCACTGTTGTAGGCAGCTATTTTTTTTTCTGTCATTCCCAAGAAGGAGGAGGGATCCTTCAACCCATCTTGGCTCTTAAGGAATTTAATCATGTTTGGCATTTTGATTCTTTCCAGTTTGGAAACTCTGCATTCCATAATATTGGCAGTACAAACAAGGGAATTTTTCACATCTTCAATCTGACAAAGGCATATCTACACATTTCGCCAGGAACATCAGCGTTTTCCTGAGCCTTGCCATTCTGGGTCATATCATCATCTTCAGGATCTGCTCCCTGGGCTTGCTTCCATGACCTTCTTCTCCAAGGTCATGGTTGTAGTAGCAACATCTCTACGCAAAGAAGGCAGCCTGGTGCATTCGTTTCTGGAAGACTTACAGCCATCTCAGACACTGAAGTATTTTGGCGTCCAATTTGATGCAGAGCTGGGCAGAGTCTCTTTCAGAAGTTAGTAGCTCAGGTTCAGTCAGTCAGTGTGGTCGTATCTTCAGGTCCTGGGGTCGATGGCCACTTTGGACATGCACCTCTGCGACACCCCCCCCTCCCCCCCCCTTCAGTGCACGTTGCTTTCCTGATGGCATCCACAGTCACAGGAGAGCATGTGATTTCACATGCCCCTGGTGGTGTGTTCAGTTGCACTGGTGGCTATAGGCGAATTATCTTAGGAAGGGATTTCCCTTGAGGAACCAAGCTGGTTGGTTCTTTTCACAGATGCGAGCCTTCTGAGTTGGGGGGGGGGGGGGGCTTACGGTCAGGAGCTGGAAGATCATACAGTTCCATTGACATGGTGGTTTGCCAAGCAGCTGGAAGTTTGTGCTGTCATGGTGCTGTTGGACAATGCATCGACAGTGGCTTACATCAATCAAGACAGAATCAGAAACCTTTCAGATTATGGTAACATGCTGGGGTATTCCGTTTCGGGTTTTGCAGGTGTCCTTTGTCAACTGCAGAGGTACCATAGTTCTTCAGTCATAGTAGAAGTCCGAGAGCACAGGCTATTGATGCTCTCGTTCTGATGTGGCCACGGGATAGGATGGTATATGCCTTCCCACTGTGGTGGGATCATTCAGAGGATTGCTAGCCAGACCGAAACCATATTTCTGATGGCTCCGGATTTATGGCCTCTGGAGTCATAGGCCATTCTGCAGAGGCTGCTGTCGCTCAGGGCGGATTGGTTGTGTCAGGGACACATTCCACCCGATGATCCAGGTTGGTTTTGTCACTTTGCTCCGGGCCAGAAAGTTATTTTCTGCATCTCTAGCCTTTGTTACATTCGCTGAGGAGCGAGGTTCTAACCCTCTCAAGGGGAAATTCTTTTAATTTTGAAATTTTTGCCTGAAGGTTTGCTTAAAGGCTTGGTCCTTACCTACCCGGAAGGTTCAAGAACCAACTATCGCTTGTTATAGGGAGCAAGTCAGTGGCAAGCCTTTGTCTTCTCATCCAGATGTGTTCCGGTTCTTAAACAGTTTCCACCTTTCATCCACTGCGTGGTCTTTCTTTGCGGCTATTTGCCTTGAAGGCAGTTTTTTTTATCTCGTGGCAATCTGTTCAGCACATTTGATTTCCGAGCTGCATGATCTTCTTGCTGTGGGCCCTTTCGGTGTGTGACTTCTTATCTTTTGCCGATAGTGATTTTGGGAGTTTCAATTGGGAAAACTCCTTTTCCTTGCCAACCCAGGACAGGGATAGCGCTGTACGTGAGTATTGTCTTTTGCAGGCCTTGGATGTCGAGCAGTATCTGATGAAATTCTTGGCAATTTCTACATCTTTCAGGAAGTAGGATTGACTGTGCTCCATGGTGGGGGTAAACAAAACGAATCGGCAACACAGGCAACTATAGCCTGTTGGAAAAACAGTGTCAACATGGCCGCCTGTGGGGATGCCAAGATTCCTTTCTCTAAGCAAGTTAGAGTGCATGCTGCTAGAGCTCAGGTGGTGTCATGGACGAAACTTTGGTTGTTTTAGGCCAAGTTTTCCCGAGCAGTGATGTGGTCTTCCTTGCATACCTTCCCAAGCATTACCGCTTGGACTTTTGGGGTCCGACGGTCGCAGCTGTCGCATGCGTGGTGTTAACTGCACCATGGGCAGCCTCCTGCCCTGTTCGGAAGCAGCTTTGGTACATGTCACTTGTGGGGATTAGCCTGCCTGAGTGCAGAAGAAGGAGAAACTACTACTTACCTGATAGTTTCCTTTCCTCTAATGAAGGCAGGCCAATCCCCAACCCGGCCTTGGCTGCCAATTTTTGTCTATGGTTCGCCCTTTAGGTGCGGGTGTTCCTGTTATTGGTTTGGAGGACTGGTAAGTGTCTTAACCGGTCCCTCAGTTTATGAATGTTAATTGTTTTGTCTGCGCTCAGTGTTCCCTATTGGTTGGAAGCATGAGTGGTTGACTGTTAATAGTCATGCGCAATTATAATCGGTTTGACCATAGTTTGGCTTTTCCAGAGATTCCTGGTGGGTTGATGTAGGGACAGGGCTATATGTCCGTGACATTCAGCTTTTACTCCATCTCCATCTGCTGGTAGAGGTGTATACCTCATTCGTGGGGACTGGCGTGCCTTCATTAGAGGAAGGGAAATTATCAGGTAAGTAGTAATTTTTCCTTCTCATAAATACAGTCCATCGGATATGATGCCAAACTCCCAAAACATTTATTGAAAAGAGCAATGCAAAATACCCGCACCTGTCTTCAGGGATTAGAGAGGGGGGCTGGTTTGTGCAGTACTAGAGTCCCTTGTCCCTCTCCACAGGTCTGCATAGAGATCTGACGTGCTTGAGTAGGAAATTGCTTGCTTTAACCTTGTTCTGTAGGGGATCTTTGTTTGCACTGCTAAAATATGACACTTGTCACACTTTTTTTTTTTGGCCAATAACGGTGTGGTGTGCTGTGTTAAAGGGGGAGAGGAGGGAAATCTCGATACTGAATTGCTTTGGCATAAGAGCTTCTGTTTGTTTTGTACTGTCTGGGGCCGTCACTATCCTTTCTCCCCTTATTTCCATGAATTCTGTTGTCTGATGAACGTGAACGAAGTATTAAAATGCGTAGAAGAGCCGGCTGTGCACATGCACCTCACAGTGACCAGGGTACTGTTTGATAATCATTGGCCTCCAGGAGGGAGTGTGCAGATAACGACGACGAATGGGAAGACGTGGACGATGGAGAGGAGGAGGACTTTGGCTCGGAAGGGCCTGTGTCCGATGAAGAGGGGGAGTCGGGCATCAGGAGAGCAGAAGACCCGGCGAGGGAGTTCCTGTTCCTGCAGGAGGAGACCAAGAGCCGCTTCACCGACTACTCCCTGACCTCCTCGGTGATCAGGAGGAACGAGCAGCTCAACCTGCTGGATGAAAAGTTTGAGAAGGTGAGGCGCGGTTCCAGGAAACTGTCAGCCATAAAGGGGGGGGGGGGGGGGCGTGTGTGGGACTGTGTGGCTACGCTCTCTTCTGGATTCTGCGCACTCTCTCTCTCTCTCTCTCTCTTTCTGTGAGGTAGAATGGAGGTGCCTCGTTCTACTGCTTTGTGGTAAGGGAGGTTCCAGCAATAGAAATTGGGTACAAAAGCGCTTTGTGAGGAACTCGCAGCTGGGTGCCGTGAGAGACTTCAGCTCTTTGTACCCTTTGCCTGCTGGCTCCTTCCCTCTGTTCCACCTTGCGTGCCTTCAGTTTACTCCGTTATTATTTAAATCTCCACTGTTAACGGGTTGTAACACTTAATATAACCCACCATTCACACAACCCTGTATTTTCTTATCAACATTCCTTTAAGTGAAGATCCCGATTTTTTTTCTTTTTTTTTCTTTTTTTGTGTTTAATTCTGTTTCCTTCACCACATCGTGTGTTACCATTAAAAAAAATTGTTAAAGATGGAGGTGAATATCTCATTTAATGACCTTAATCCACTAACTCCAAACCCATTGGAGTTAATGTTAGTCTACTTTATGTATTGTAATCATTGACAATCCACCTACCATCCTGTTTACTTTATTCCAAAAAATCCAAAATCTCCCGTAGATTCAAATTTTATTTTAATACCAGCATCAACTGCTTCACTCTCCTTTTTTTTTTTTTTTTCTTTTAATACCCGTCAAATACTTAACTTAGTGCTGCATCCTGCTTATTCAATGTCCTCCCTACAAGGCCTTGTTTCGAAACGTCCAAGTTTCTTCTTCAGGGGAGATGAATAATCCGATGTTTTGCCTTCCAATATCTGCTTTGCACAGTGTTGATAAGAAAATACGGGGTTGTGTGAATGGTGGGTTATATCAGTTTACTCAGAGCACTGCTGCTTATGCGCTGCGTTTCACCTTTTTTTTTTTATGAGCTCTCTGCCTTACAGCGAAGCAGAAAAGGATGCCAGCAGCATGCTGAGGGTAACCAGGCTCACAGGGTGCTGAGGGAGGGCGGGGGCAGGCAGATTCCAAGCGAGGGCAATTAAAAAAAAAAATAAAATAAATTCTTGGGTTATTTAGCGGGGACGCTCTCTGTTTGGCATCAGAAGCCAGATGGAAATAATAGAGAGAGGAGAAGTATCCTTTTTGCTGTACTTGTCATGCCTTGTAGCCCAGGGAACAGAGCAGGGAATTACAATTTATTGAACCTCTGTGCCTGAGCTTTGGTTTTTGCCAGTGTGGGTGAGTCGATTTGTGAAACTTATCTTAAATGAGACCTTCGCTGGAGGTGACTTTTTATCTTTATATGGCAGTGTCTTTCAGTTTGATACCGATGATGTCATGTACTCAGTAATGTCATCCCACAAGTTTGCTTTACTTCAGGATCTGCCTTCATTTTCAGTCCCAATGAAACCTTGCGCATCCATAGCCTTTACGTAGTCTCTCAGGTACCCTCTCACCCCAGTGCTGAGAGCAGCCTGTATTCTGCCTCTGCCTCTGTGAGTCTGTTTATAATTCCTGCCAGAGCTCTCTCTCTGCTGGGCACTATTGCAGCCTGCTCCTTGCAGGTCTCTCAGTGAGCCATTTCTTTCCACCACAGTCTCACCGAAATCCAGCCTGCGTGACTTACCTTGCTCCAAAACCACTACACTTATATATATATAACCCCTCTTCTCAAGTTGCTGTATTGGCTGCATATCTGCTCTCGCATGCAGTTCAGGCTCCTCTCTCACCTGCAGGAGCCATTACTCTGCAGCTCCTCACTACCTCTTATCTCTCTCTTCACCCTTCCTCATGCCCTCTGCTCACCGGGCAAGTCACTCCAATCTGTGCCCTTCTCCTCTACCGCCAACTGCTGACTCCGTGCTTCCCACCTGGCTGCACCATATGCTTGGCATAAACTTCTTGGTGCATCGTGCTTCCCTCGCTTGCCTTATATAAATCCCATCTGAAAACCCAGCTTTTGAGACTGCTTTTAAATCTTAACCCGTATTCCCTGTACGTACCAGGATCAGTCCAGGACACCTGGGTTGTGACTCCGCACCAGTAGATGGAGACAGACTAAAACTTGTGGGCGGAGCCATATATGCCCCTGTGCCAGTCACAGCCCCTCAGTCTTACTCTGTCTCCAGTAGATGGTGCAGGTCCGGTCACAGCTCCTCCCTGCCCTGATTCTGGTACTCCGTCAGGGTTGGTTTTTCTTTCCTTTGGGTTAGGCCAGGTTAGGCTTTTGGTTTTGTAATTGGAATTTTTGCCAAATTGTCACTGACGTCCGTCTGCCCTGCCTCCCAGGGGGGTTGAGAGGTCCTGAGGGGACTACCCCCCCCCCGGTTGAGGCCACTGCTAGGGTCGAGGACCCAGTTTTGCTATTTAGCAGTGTCAGGGGTGACACCGGGGAGCCCGGTTCACTCACCCCTGCTGGACTAGGGCTCCAGGACCGCGGACAGCGACAGGCCTTGTTTTTTTGTAAAAAAAAAAAAAAAAAAAATTTTGTCTGTTTTTTGTTCCGGCTCTCTGTTCCTTGCGTCGCCGCTCTCGGGGGGGGCGCCGCTGACAGGGGGGAGGCTGCTCCTTGCGTCGCCGCTCTCGGGGGGGCGCCGCTGACAGGGGGGAGGCCGTTCGCGCGACTTTTATTTTCTTTTCTTCATTTTGATTTCTGTTGCGGCCCTCTTCGCGCCGTTTCACCGGCATGCCTCGTGGCTCCGCTTGCCGAGCCTGTGGCTCGGCGCGCGCGCGTCTCTCTCGCGTCGGTCTTTGCGCTTCCTGCATCCCGGGCGATGAAGGGTCGTCCGGGACGTCTCGGGGGGCTCGTGTGCGGCGCGCGCGACCACCGCCGAGCGGGGGGGGGAGCGTTGGAGAAGCCCCAGGATTTGTTCCCGCTCAGCGCGGGAGTGGCGGCCATTTTAGCCACGGGCCGCGAAATGGCGCGGGAAGCGGCAGGGCCTGCGGCCTTGCCTCCGGCGCTGTCTCCTCAGCGGGACCCGGCGGGGGGGGGTCCCTCGGGGGACCCGGGGTCCCCGGGGAGCCCAGCGGAGGCTGATTCGGGTTCCAGCTCTTTTTCAGAGGACTTTGCGCTTTTGTTGCGCAAAGTCCTGAAATGTAGGAAAAGTAAGGGCAAGCGCGGCCGGAGGGAGTCCCGCAGGGCTCCGCCGCTGAAGAAGTCCAACAGTGGGGCCCCGAGTGATTCCAGGGGGAAACGTCCTCCGCGTGGCGTCCCACAGGAGGCGGACCCGGATTCCTCCACGGGGGCGGACACTGATGCCTCTGAAGAGCCACAACAAGGGACCGATGACGTGGCAGGGGACGGATCCGCTCCAGCTGCAGCAGGAAAGGCGTCACAGGCAGCGGAGGGCGACGATCCCAAGGTGGTCCGGCTATTCCGTAGGGAAGAATTGCCACCTCTAATTCCAGCCATTCTCCAGGAACTGGGAATAGACCCCCCTCCTCCGGCGGTGGTTCGTCAAGAAGCGAACATGGATCCGGTCCTGTTGGGCCTCACGGGTCCGGCAGTGGCTTTTCCGTTCCATTTTTCTTCAACGGACATCATGTTCCGGGAATGGGACACTCCGGAGTTAGGTTTGAAGGTCAGCAAGGCCATGGACAAGCTTTACCCTCTCCCGGAGGATGCGCTGGACCTTCTCAAGTTCCCCAAGGTGGATTCAGCGGTTTCGGCGGTAACGAAGAGATCTACTATTCCAGTTACGGGAGCGACAGCCCTTCGGGACCTTCAGGACAGGAAGCTGGAAGTACAGCTCAAGAAGATTTTGAGGTTTCAGCGCTAGGAATTCGGGCCGCCATGTGTACGAATTTCGCTTTGAGAGCTAGCTTGCGCTGGGCTCAGGTCCTCCAAGCCAATGCGGATCTTTCGGCGGAGGAGGCAGCACAAGCGGATAAGTTGGAAGCGGCAATAGCATATGGTGCAGATGCACTCCACGATCTACTGCGCACTTCGTCTAGATCCCTGGTGGCGGCTGTCTCGGCGCGCCGCCTCCTGTGGCTCCGCAACTGGGCGGCGGATGGCTCTTCTAAGGCTCACCTCGGGGCGCTGCCTTTCAAGGGTAAGTTACTGTTTGGCAAGGAATTAGATGATTTAATGGCTTCCCTGGGGGAAAATAGGGCTTTCAGGTTGCCTGAAGATAGATCTAGGTCGCGGTCTTCCTTTGCATCCAGGTCCCGTTTTCGTGGGCCCAGGAAGGCGCGCCCTCAAAGGTCGTCGGGGCAATCCTACAGGGCTTCCTCCTCCCGTACCCCACAGTGGCGGCAGCAGCAGCAGTCTCTTCACCAGCAGTCCTTTCGTGGGAGGCGCTATGGTAGACCAGGGGGTGCCCTGGCCATCATGGCGCCCAAATCTTCACAATGAAAGGGGGTCGGCCCTTCTCCCGCCGCAGCCTCAGCACGCCGTTCCCAACGTCGGGGCGCGGTTGCTGTCGTTCTACGAGAGATGGGCCGGAATAACGTCGGACCAGTGGGTCCTCACCGTGATAAGACACGGCTACGCGTTAGATTTTGCTCGCACTCCAGTGGACAAGTTCCTTGTGTCACCCTGCAAGGCTCCCGAGAAGAAGGCGGCGGTGCTAGACACCATCCGCCGCCTAGAGGACTTGGGAGCCATCTCCCCCGTTCCGGCCGGCCAGCACGGCAAAGGCCGGTACTCCATTTACTTCATCGTACCAAAAAAGGACGGCACGTTCCGACCAATTCTGGATCTCAAAGGGGTGAACCGATGCCTTCGCGTTCCTCGCTTCAAAATGGAGACGATCCGGTCAGTCATCGCCGCGGTCCGGCCAGGCGAGTTCCTGGCCTCCCTGGACCTCACGGAGGCGTATCTTCACATAGGCATTCAGCCGTCGTTCCAGCGCTTCCTCAGATTCTGCATTCTGGGCCGGCATTACCAGTTTCGGGCGCTCCCGTTTGGGCTCGCAACGGCCCCTCGTACATTCACGAAGGTGATGGTCGTGGTGGCGGCGCAACTGCGCCGAGAAGGTCTCCTGGTCCATCCTTACCTGGACGATTGGTTGATTCGGGCGAAGTCCGAGGATCAGTGTCGGATGGCGGTGGCCAGGGTCCTCCATCTGTTGCAGTCCCTGGGATGGGTGGTCAACTTCAGCAAGAGTCATCTGACACCCACGCAGTCCTTGGAATATCTAGGAGCTCTTTTCGACACGAAGCAGGGCAAGGTGTTTCTGTCGCTCGAAAGGAGGGGCAAACTGCAAGCTCAGGTGCACCGCTTGTTGTCTCTTCGCCAGCCGCGGGTCTGCGACTACCTTACGGTCCTGGGGTCTATGGCTTCCACGCTGGCGCTGGTTCCCTGGGCGTTCGCTCATCTGCGACCCTTACAGTCATCCTTGCTTTCCCGCTGGAAGCCGGTCTCGGAGGACTTCCATTTACCGCTTCCTCTAGTGGGACACGCGAGGTCCAGCCTGCGGTGGTGGCTGGATCCCAGTCATCTTTCCGCCGGAGTCTCTCTCCTGGTGCCCAGTTGGACAGTGGTGACCACGGATGCCAGCCTCTCCGGTTGGGGAGCGGTCTGCCTAGGGAGCTCAGTTCAAGGCCTATGGTCAGTGTCGCAAGCCCAGTGGTCTATCAATCGCCTAGAGACCAGGGCGGTCCGTCTGGCTCTGCAGGCGTTTCTACCATTGCTGCGGGGAAAGGCAGTCCGAGTGTTGTCGGACAATGCGACCACCGTGGCATACATCAACCGGCAGGGGGGGACACGGAGCCCCCAGGTGGCAGAAGAAGCTCAGCGCTTGATGGCCTGGTCGGAGCTACATCTCAGCAACCTCGCAGCGTCTCACATAGCGGGAGTCGACAACGTGCAGGCGGACTATCTCAGCCGGCATCGTCTGGATCCCGGAGAGTGGGAGCTGGGGGACGAAGCATTTCTTCTCATTTGCGAAACGTGGGGGGTGCCCCACATGGATCTGATGGCCACGTGGCACAACGCGAAGGCCCCGCGATTTTACAGTCGACGTCGAGAGCGGGGGGCAGAAGGCGTCGATGCGTTGGTGCTTCCCTGGCCTACGGATGTGCTGCTCTACGTGTTTCCCCCGTGGCCGATGATCGGCAAGATTCTACGGCGCATAGAGTTGCATCCGGCCAACGTGATCTTGGTGGCACCGGAGTGGCCTCGCCGGCCGTGGTTCGCAGACCTCGTACAACTGGCAGTAGCGGCACCCCTTCGGTTCCAGGGAATGGCGGCCCTACTCCATCAGGGCCCCGTCTGTTTGGAGGATGCGGATCACTTCTGTCTCGCGGCATGGCTTTTGAGAGGAATCGACTGAAGAGAAAAGGTTATTCAGATGCGGTGGTGGCCACGCTGCTGCGTTCCAGGAAGCAGTCGACGTCTTTGGCTTACGTCCGTGTCTGGGTAGTCTTTGAGGACTGGTGTGTGCAGCGCGGGGTGGTCCCCACTTCGGCTTCCGTCTCTGATGTTCTGGCGTTCCTCCAGGCGGGTCTGGCCAAAGGTCTGGCGTGCAGTTCCCTACGGGTCCAAGTGGCGGCGCTTGGGTGTTTGCGAGGTAAGTCTCTGGCGCTTCACCCGGATATTGCTCGTTTCCTTCGGGGTGCTAAGCACCTTCGCCCCCCGTTACGTCTTCCTTGTCCGGCTTGGAACCTCAATTGGGTTCTTTCCGCTCTATGCACGGCGCCGTTTGAGCCCTTGAAACGCGCAACTCTTAAGGATCTCACTTTAAAGACGGCATTCTTGGTGGCGATTGCCTCGGCACGGCGGGTTTCCGAGTTACAGGCCCTGTCTTGTAGGGAACCTTTCTTGCGTATCTCCGATTCGGGGGTTTCCTTACGGACGGTTCCTTCCTTTCTTCCGAAAGTGGTCTCGTCGTTTCATGTGAATCAATCGGTGGAGTTGCCCGCTTTTGCGTGCGGAGGCTCCTCTGTTACAGAAGAGAGGGAGTTACGGAAACTTGACGTACGGAGATCCCTTCTCCGATATCTGGAGGTCACTAATCCGTTTCGGGTCACAGATCATCTGTTTGTCCTGTTCTCTGGACCAAAGAAAGGAGCTGCAGCGTCCCGCACAACGATCGCTCGTTGGCTCAAGGAGGCCATTGGTTCGGCGTACTTGGTGAGGGGAAAACCTCTTCCTGTGGGGCTGCGGGCTCACTCGACTCGATCTCAAGCAGCGTCTTGGGCGGAAGCTTCTCAGGTGTCGCCTCAAGAGATTTGTAGGGCGGCCACCTGGAAGTCGTTGCATACTTTTATCCGGCATTACCGGCTGGATGTCCGGGCTACCGACTCCGGGGGTTTTGGAGAGAGGGTTCTCCGAGCGGGACTCTCTGCTTCCCACCCTCAGTAGGTTGCTCTGGTACATCCCAGGTGTCCTGGACTGATCCTGGTACGTACAGGGAAAGGAAAATTAGTTTCTTACCTGATAATTTTCGTTCCTGTAGTACCAAGGATCAGTCCAGGATCCCGCCCGCAGTGCTGCGCTGAAGTAATGGAGAGTCCGCTCTGTGTTTTTGATTTGCTCTGTTTCGCTTGTTCGCTCTCTCGGTTGGAGAGCCCGGTTCCAGAAGGGGTGTTTCTTCCCCGTTAGTTAGCGGTATCTAGTTTTGTTCACTTCTCTGGTTGTGTTCTACTTTGACATTCCGTAAGACTGAGGGGCTGTGACTGGCACAGGGGCATATATGGCTCCGCCCACAAGTTTTAGTCTGTCTCCATCTACTGGTGCGGAGTCACAACCCAGGTGTCCTGGACTGATCCTTGGTACTACAGGAACGAAAATTATCAGGTAAGAAACTAATTTTCCTTTAGTCTCGCTTATAGCCTCATTAATTTTTTACCTTTGTCTTTGTCTTAAATGAAATTCCCAAAGTCTCTCTTGCCCTGTATGTTTGTCCTGATTAGATTGTAAGCTCTATAGAATAGGGATTATCTCTTATGTTTTTTTGGGGTTTTTTTTTTACAGTGCTTTGTGCGTTGCGTAGTGCTATAGAAGGGTTAAGGGTTAAAATCCTCCCCCCCCCCCCAGAATTGCCTATTTACTATGCATGTAAAAGTGGATGCAAAATCATATTTTGCATGAAGTTTTACATGCATCAACCACATGGTGATTTTCAGCACAGAAATCGGGGTTCCTGCAAGCAGAATCCTTTTCAACATTGGCACAGTTGACCAGATGTGACCACTTTGCCGTTTCCTTTCCGTCCTGCTGCTGCAGCAGATTTCTACAATGAGCTACAGTTGAGTTTCTCCTTCTGGCAGGAGAATGCTTGGTAACAGGAGTCCTGTTTGCAGGCAGTCCTGGGGAAAACGTCAGCCGTTCCTGTTGCATCAGCCCTGACCATATCCCTTTATCTGGTAGAATGTTCTAAGCATGTCTGACGCATGAAAGAGATGTTAAGTTGGAATGCCCACGGGCCGCCCTGCTTGTTCAGTAACTGTGCGACGCCCGGCCATGCAGAGGGCCCCGGGTTTGATCCCCAGGCTGGTCAGGGCTCAGGATGCTGCAGAGGTAGCGTTCACAGCCTGCAGGAAGGAGGAAGGGAGACCCAGTCCTTTGCTCGGTGGTGACACCAAGTGACTAACCTAGTGAATGACAGCAGTCCATCCAGTCTGCCCAATGTATGGTTAGGGTTGTAACTGCCACTCCCTGCTCTCATACCAGATTCCAAAGGGAATCGAAGTCTGTGGCTCATGGCCAAGGATTGCCGTTGCCATGGCCGGACATGGGAAGGTTACAAAAACAGGGAGAAGGTTTCATGGTGCCATTGCCCAGTAGAAGCCATTTCCAGCTGAGCTGAAAGCCCAAAGAAATGAGAGGTAAATGCCTTGTTAAAAGTATCTCTACAAAATAATTAGGAAAAATGCTGCTATTTTCACTTTGTGCTCCCTTTGTGTGAACCCTGTAAAATGCAGTCTGAGATCATGCCTGGTTCTGCCCTGGCTGTCGGCGGTCACACTTCTCCTGACTGACATAGTAAAACTGAAATAGCCATGGGACTCCTCTCCTCCCCCTGTCCTGTTGTGTGCCACAAGGAGTAGTGTGTGATGTATAGGTGACTCCCCGCCTTCCTTCTGCTGCAGCTGCCTGGGTGTTTGCTTATTTTATTACCTTTTCTGGTGTTTTTGTTTTCAGTTTTATGAGCAGTTTGATGATGATGAGATCGGAGCCCTGGATAACGTAGAGCTGGAGGGCTTCATCCATCCGGACAGTGTTCGGCTGCAGGAGGTGATACAGGACTTCTTCAAGCAGAAAGCAAAGGAGTGAGTCTCTCTCTTATCTCAGCATCTCACGGGTCACCTCAGCAGGGCTTCCATTTGTGACTATATTTTCATTATTGGGGGCTTTTGAGGGGACTGCACAGATTTAAGCACTGAAGGGTATAGAGTTTGGATATTATAATTTGTTTGTTATAGTGTGCTGTTTAAATGGACCCTGTAGTTTTTGGAGAAGTAAGGAGAAAAACCTTAACTTTAGGTGGATTATATAAACTCACAAAAAGTGCATGTCAAGGAATATTTTGCTCACCGATAACTCTGACTGTTAGAGTCCGACCCACCCACCCCGTAGCTTGCTCTTCTAATATAGTCTTGGCAGGTGTACATAATTGCAGGAATTGGTAACTAGATAATTTGCTAATTCTTTATCAAGGAGTTTTCTTTCAAATCAAATAAACATAATGACTATTATTCAATGTAACAGCTGTGGTGCTTTTATCTTGAGGCAAACTGTCTGGAAGCTTAGTGCTTGCCCAATTTGTTCACAACTCAAGTCAATGAAAAAAGGCGTTGACTCACGTTAAACCTGAATTAGCGATAATATAAAAGGAATTGGCAACTACCAAGGAAACCTCACCCACTTTACAGCATTCTGGATTCTTTCCCCCACCACTTCAGAAGATTCAGAAACCCAGAAACAAGTGGTTTACAGTGGGCTCAGATAGGATAAGATCTGTGACCCAGGCACATTTCAGAGCAGCCCAGATGCTCTTCCCCATTTGCACAGAGAATCCAGTAGCCCTGTGATGCAGAGGCACCCGCTCTCAAGAGATTCAAATACAAAATGCCTTCTCTGTATTGGAAAACGAAGAAGCTCTAGCAAGAGAGACTGAAGTGGTATCTGAAAGGAAAGAAGAAATCTAATGCACACAGACAACCAAAAACCATAAGAGAGCTCATTCCATTGGGAGACTTGGTCATCAGAGGCACTAATTTTGGAATTCTTTTCAAGGGGAGCACTATATAGTTAAATGCTTTCCCTCAGCTGGTAGAGATGCAAATAGGGTAGTCAATGCATTCAGTGAAGAAAGAAAGAACTCTGAAAAACATTCTCATCTATCTGGGAACCAACGAGCTTGCTAGAAAAAAGCATCCAAATGGGATGGAGAGATTTCCAGACTCTGGGGAAGCAGATTAGGCACATGGCAAAGACTATTGCCTTTTCAGAAGTGTTCCCTGTATAAGGCTAAGCCATATAGATAACTTCAATGCATGGTTTAAAACCTGGTTCAAGAAGGAATGTTTTAGATATCATTGGGAACTGGGGCTCCATGGCAAAAATGGCTTTCATCTGTCTGTGGCAGGGAAAAGGATCCTAAGTGAAAAATTCAAAACATATGCCATTGGGCATTTAAACTAGAGGACGGGGTTGGCAGAAGGAAATTGGAATGTCACCCTCGACATCTCTAAGAGGTGGGAGAAGAAATTAACAAAATTCAACTGAATAGGGCAAAAAAGATGTCCAAGGAGAGAAGCTAGAAAGCTATGAGCACAAATGCCCATAGTCTAGGCAATAAAATCCCAGACCTGCAGGCTGTAACGGTGAGAGTGGATTTGGACATGGTTCACAGAGTCTCATGATTGGGATATGGCCATCCTGGGCTATTAGTTATTAAGGGAGGAATAGCACTTTATGTCAAAAACTATATCTAAGCAACTGAAATGCAAGGGAATGGGGTAAGGAAGAAGCATTATGGGCTGTTCTTAAAAAAAAAAAAAAAAAAAAAAAAAAAAAAGATGGTGCTTCTACAGGCCTCCGATTCAGTCGGAATAGCTGGTCAGATCTGATCGAAGACATCTAAAAAGTGGGAAAGAAGGAGCGATGTGTTGCTTGTTGGAGATTTTAATCTGCCAGATATAGATTGGATTATCACTTCTGTACAATCTACAAGAAGTAGAGAGACAGTGGATGCCCTTGCAGGGTCTCTGCTCAAACAGATGGTAATGGAACCCACGAGGAAGGATGTGATACTCAGTCTGGTGCACACAAAGGGGGATAGTGTCTCTAAAGTCCCTAATGTCCAAGACAGTATGGTTTGAGATTGCAAATAAGGTACGTAGAAGTTGCACAAAGACCCAAGTTTTGAATTTCAGAAATACAGACTTTGTTAAAATGGGGATGATCCTGAAGGAAGAACTTGAAGACAGAGAAAATGGGTGAGGTGGAAACAGCAGTGGGACAATTTAAAAGGAGCTATTACAAAGGCAGCAAATCTATATGATAGAAAAGTAAAAAAAAACTGAGGGAAAAGAAACCGATCTGGTTCTCAAAGAAGGTGGCTGAAAAAATAAAGGCAAAAAAATAACAAAATAGTATTCAGGAAGTATAAAGGATTCCAAAGAGGAATACAGGAAAAATACCTGATGAACTAGAGAGACGAAGAGAGAAATCAGGAAAGCAAAAGATCAGGCAGGATTGCCAAAGAGGTAAAGTGAAATGAGAACATTTTTCAGCTATATCAGAGAAAGATGGCAGGCCCAAAGTGGTATAGTGAAATTGAAAGGTGACGGGAAGCAATGTGTGGAGAGAGATGAAGAAATAGCAGGAATGTTAAACAAATACTTCAGTTCAGTGTTCACTAAAGAAGATTTTGGAGAAGGACCGTTGTTGATTAACAAAACCATGGATGGGAATGGAGTAGATGCAACCCCGTTTACAGAAGAGAATGTATGAGAAGAGGTAGGAAATGTGAGCAAGGCCATGGGGCCAGATGAGGTACATCCTAGGATACTTAGGGAGCTCAGAGATGTGCTGGCGGGTCCGCTGTGTGACCTGTTCAGTAGGTCCCTGGAAACAGGAGTGGCGCCGCAAGATTGGAGGAGAGTGGTGTTGGTCCTGCTTCACAAGAGCAGTAGCAGGAAGGAGGCTGGAAACTAAAGGCCAGTTAGCCTCACTTATGTGGTGAGAACTAATGGAGACTCAGCTGAAGGAAAGGATAGTGAACTATTTACGATTTGATGGGTTGCTGGACCCAAGGCAGTTATGTATTCACCAGGGGAAGTTCCTGCCAGACCAATCTGACTTTGTTGATTGGGTGACTAGAAAAATGGATCAAGGAAGAGTGCTTGATGTGATTTACTTGGATTTCAGCAAAGCTTTTGATATAGTCCCGCATAAGAAGCTTGGGAGTGGGCACCGAAGTGGTGGAGTGAATTACTAATTGATTGACTGACAGGAAGCAATGTGTAATAGTAAATGGGTCCTGCTTTGATGGTGCTAAGTGGAGTACCTCAAGGATTGGTTTTGGGATCAATTCTGTTCAATATCTTCATGAGGGACATTACAGAGGGGTTAGAAGGAAAAATTTGCCTTTTTGTGGATGGTATGAAAATCTTCCACATAGTGGACAGGCCTGAAAGAGTAGAGAGAATGAAAAGTGATTTTAAGAAAACTTGGAGTGGTCGAAGATTTGCCAGCTGTGATTCACTGCCAAGAAGTGTAGAGTCGTCCACCTGGGATGCGGAAATCCATAAGAGCTGTATGTGATAAGGGGTGAAAGACTGATGTGCATGTACGAGAGAGGGATTTGGGGTCGTTGTGTCTGGTGGACTGAAGGTGGCAAAGCAATGTGATCAGGCGGTAGCTAAAGCCAGAAAGATGCTGGGCTGTATAGAGAGAGGAATAACTTGCAGGAAAAGGGAAGTGATGATAATGCCCTTGTACAGATCCTAGGTGAGACCTTGCCTGGAGTACTGTGTTCAGTATCTCAAAAAGGATAGAGACCGGATGGAAACGGTCCAGAGGAATGGCTACCAAAATGATAGGAGGGCCTGTTCCAGAAGACCTACGAGGAGAAGCTGAAGGATCTAAATATGTATACCCTGGAGGAGAAGAGTTGCATGGATACAGACCTTCAGATACCTGATAGGTATTAACGATGCACAAACATCAAACATTTTTCCGCTGGGAAAAAAAACAGTAGATTTTAGAGGTCATGATATGAAAGTCCAGGGAGGAAAACTCAGAATCAATATCAGGAAATATTTCTTCATGGAGAAGGGTATTGGATGCCTGGAATGCCCTTCCAGAAGAGGTGGTTAAGATGAGAACAGTTAATGAATTCAGAAGGGCATGGGACAAACACCACAGATTCCTAAAGGCTTAAAGAAAGGAGTGATATAACATTTTCTGCATGGGGATATCCTGCACAGAGCAGCAGTTACTACCATAAGCAAATGCTGGGCAGACTGGATGGACCATCTGGTCTTTATCAGCCGTCATTGCTATGTTACTTAGGGATGTGCAAGGTTAGCAAGCAAACTGTGTATGGGTTGTGTTCCATTTAAAATCTTGTTGCTGTGACCAATCTTGTTGGTGTGCCAAGTCTAGATAGCACAATGCACCTTGGTTCCTTACTGCAGTCTAAGCGTATTTGTTAATAACACATATACACGCATGTGTATCTATGGGTGTGTACAGTCACACGTATATCGATGCAGCATAGAGGCAATTTTCAAAAGCAATTCCATCGGGAAACTCATCGTAACCTGTGGGAATTAACACATTAAAAATTAGCCTTGCCTTCGCCTCCCCCCACATGAGGAAAGAGGGATGGTGCCAAGGGGTGATTTTAGGGCAGGCCCCCCTTATGTAGACTTGGAGATTTAATTTTGAAATCCCCCTGCCTGCTTTACTCTCTTTCTCTGTGTTTTGTACCTGCAGAGGAGGCCCCAATCCATGGTGGGATTTTTTAAAGGAAGTTTCCCTTTCGAATATTGCCTTGCAAGCCTGGCCAGTATGGAAGTTGCCCTCTCCGTATATGCCCTTCGATATTTGAATAAATTATTTAGTGTTGAGCCCCTGCATGGACATCCCTTCACTGTGGGGGGTAGTTTTATAACAGCCTGCATAAGAGTTTTGCCGTATAATTGCATGAGTTACGCCAGCTTCCAACGTGAACTTGTGCACGGATGCTTGCTCTGAAAGTTATCCCACCAAAACTGCGCCCCTGGGAATGCCTCCGCTGAGTTTGGGAAAAGTCGCAAACATATAGGACATATGCATGTGAATTTACAAATGCCTATTTTATGTGCATGCTAACTCTAGAGTTATATGTGGAGGCAGGTATTTTATAAAGTAAGTATGCACTTACTTTGTCTGCATGCTTGTAATCACCAGTTCATCCTGGTCTCCTACCCTACCACTTAACCCAGACCTTCCACCCAAAAATTGCAAACAAAAGGCAAATGTGATTTCACTTCCGTGATTTAATTAGCAGGTGTAAAAGTATACGGACAAGTTTGATAATGTATGCGGGTCTATACCACTTACAAAATAGCAACTTGTGCCCGCACTTCCGAACCCCGCCCCAGATCGCACCTAAATCGCCCCATTTAATGTCTGTGAACATTTGCACACAACACCACAGGCACGTGGAGTTGTGATGTTTTGCATAGCTTGGCTGGACTGCAAACTGGATGGAACACCAGATCACACTGCACACACCTTGCTAGGGTACTCCTGCTGTGATGATGTTAAGGAGAAATCTTTTTAAGAACGTAAGAACATGCCATGCTGGGACAGACCAAGGGTCCATCAAGCCCAGTATCCTGTTTCCAACAGTGGCCAATCCAGGCCATAAGAACCTGGCAATTACCCAAACACTAAGAAGAACCCATGCTACTGATGCATTACCTGTTAAATCTCCATTCCTTTAGTCCTGCTACACCAGTCCAGACAAATTGGTTGTTCCTCCCTACCAGCAGATGAAGGTAGAGAGCACAGCTTTTTCTAAGACATCATTTCAGCTACTTGTGCAGTCCAGAAAATTCCTCAGGATGTGCCAGTACTCCATCTCTCCAGCAGGCATGTCCAGTATTTCCCCATCGCTGTGGTCATCCAGATATTCCTATACTAGGGGACAGGTATGACTGGTGTCTGTCTCTGCTGTCCACCCTCAGCATGCAGTAATCTGCCGTCAGCACACAGCTAATCACCCCAACACTACCAACAGAAAGGGGGAAGGGACCCTGCTGCTATTACACTCGTTCACTGTACTCTGTGTCTGGAAGTTGCAAAGCCAAAAAACCCCCACTCTGAACCACTCAGTCGATGGTTCCCTCACCCTATGCACTGAGCCTGACAATCCCATCAGAAAAGAACAGAGGTTTATTGTGTAACGCCCGAGTGCTACCCCTAATACCTATGCAGGATAACTCTGTAGCCACTCGGACAGTTCTTCCAAGCACTGCCCAGTTCTGCCTGCACTTGTGCCTCTGGGCAAATTCCCTGCCTACAAGCTGTCCCCTGGTCTTAGAAATACACCCACAGACCAAATATACACAATACCGGGATTGTTAAGCAGTCCAAGACAGGCAGAGCTAACAAATTAATACGTTTATTCACAAAAAGTAGGAACAGTGAGTGAAAAAAAAAAGATTTAATCTGCAAATAGGAACAGGTAAAATAAGAATTAAACAGTAAAAGCTAACTAAACGCTTTCCACTACTTTACTTAGCTAATAGTGCCTGAGGAGATCAGGAAAAAGGCTGAATAGGCCGTAGCACACAGATATACTTCCTCTGCACCGTACTCCCAGCTGAGGCTAGAGAGTTCTAGCACCCTCAGGGCTAGTTCTTTCTCTGCAGGGCCAATCTGGACACGGCGTACTTACAATGACCCGCGGCCTTCTGATTAGTAATAGTATTCTAACCAATAGCACTGCAGGATGTTTCAGTCTTGCATGTCCTCAGGGATGCTGGGATGTATATGCTGTTCAAGTCAGCATCCAAATCCTCTGTTTGAATTGTAATGCAGAGGTCAAACTCCACCTGCAGGCCAGCACAGAGGAAATGAGCTCTCTGGGGAAGTGTGCCAGGGCAGAACAATAAACCCCAGAGCATGCAAGACCCCTGTTTCACCATATTGTCTGATTTGCAAGTTGTAGAATCATAAAGAAACATGCATGAATAAATATCAGAACGTCAGAAAGCCTAGGTAATGGACTGTTCTTTATTTGCTCTTTTCTTTTGATTATGCGTCCTGTTTCTTCTCCCCCTGCTCGGCTACACGCACACATTTAAAAGTTGTGTGAAACTCGATGACCTTGAACCCAGAGATGACTTGGAAACTCTTGCAAATGAGGACAATGAAACTGAAGAAATGGAAACTCTAGTTATCGAGGAGCCCAGGGTGAAGTGGGATTGCGAATCTATTTTGAGTGAGTATTGGAAGTTGTTTTTTTTGCACCCAGTGAAATGTTGATGTAGACTCTCGTATCGGTCCTCCCTGAAAGTTCTATCTAGAATAGCCAGACAAAAGGTTATCCTCCTGTCCAGCAGGTGGAGCTAGGACAAAACTTAGGCAGTGGTGTCCTATCATGATAAATAGCTGCATCTGGCTCCTCTTCCTGAGTGTTCTGTCTCCTGCAGAAGAGCACTGGGTTCACCTGGTTGGCATTGCCACTGTATTTTTTTGGGGGGCTTAATGGCTGCCTTGCCTTCCATCATCCAAGCCAACCTAGAAGTCTGCAGGCATTCCGGCTTGGTTTTCCACAACGGCCTCTACCTTAGCTGTCTAACTTGCTTGCATCTCACCGCTTTGATTTGGACAGGGGAAGAGCAGCATCTGTGTTCACAGATGTTCTACTGGGGTGCAGCAGTTCAGTCTCTGTGCTCCATCGGCTTGCTTGTGTTTCTCTTTCCTGTGTTTGATTTCTGTTGCTGCTGTGTGGCAAGTTTCGAACTTCAGTTCTAGCTGTGGGAGCAGCTGGTGGTCATGTAACTGCGTCAGCTCCAGCCTCCGGCCCAGAGATCCTTCGTTTTCCAGTGCACCGCCTGCTGTTGAATTCAGTACTGCAGGATCGACATCCCTGTTTCGGTTACTGGAGTAGAGAGACCAAACTGTGGCTCACACCGACCAGCCAGTTTTTAATTTTTCTTTCTCTCGCCACAGGCACATATTCAAATTTGTATAACCATCCCCAGCTGATCAAGGAGCCCCCAAAGGTACGTTGCAGGGCTGCTGCATCTTCTGTGCTCCGAGTCCAAAATGGGCTTGGACACTACTGTGAGCTGATTGGTCAGTTAGTGTCATGTGACGCCGTGTGGATTCTATTATGTAGCTGTTTGGAACCATTTTTGACTAAGGGCCTGATTTACTAAGGCTTTTCTGTGTCTATGGGGGGGAAAAAGCTTAGTAAATGAGGCCCTAAGGAATTAAAAAAAAAAAATAAAATTCCAGCTACTTATTGATTGCACATTAGGATATCCGATAGTATTGAAAGGCCAATAAGCTTTACATAGAGAGAGAGAGCCGAGAATGGGACTGGGGTGTCGGGCATTTATTTGTTGCATCAGGGACAGCTGAGTTAGAGGTGCTCGTCTGCCATTGCAACGGAAAGGTGGGAGGTGGACTTGCTGGGGCTGCCATAAGATTTTTGTAATGTTAACAGGGCAGGCAAGACCTTGCTTCCCCCGTCTACTCTGTAGGACGGCAGCAGAGAGAGTCCCAGCACCCGTTTCTTTTGCAGGGTCAGCATTGACCGTGAGCCCCCAAGTCCTGCCTAGGGCAGTGAAGCCCACGGCTTTGCGAGCATGGCTGTGTCATGTTAATGCTCACATTTCAGGGGCGATGTGGCAGATCACACTACACGGTTGTCTTACTAAGCTACATGAATGTATGTCATGGATGATATCTTAATTATCAACTCACAGCACAGTTTGTTTAAAAGTTGATGGGAGAATCTTCTTAAACCTTTTCAGCTCAGATCCCTTTCAGCATAAGCCCATCCCCATTCCTTTTCCATTTTTCACCCAAATAGCCATATTCCAGTTTTGCAGCATTTTCTTTCAGCTTGTTAGTATCTGGAATCGGATCTTCAGTGTTCCCACTCCATAATAAACAGGATAGGAGCTGATAGATTTGTAAAAGAGGGCCACTATAGAAAATTGTAAGAATAAATCTGGGGGTAAATAGGATTTCAAAATGTGCTACAAGCAGGGCTTGTTTTTACTCCTCTGCCTACTTCCCCTTGAATTCTTAGACTTCCAGTTTCTCACTAGTAGCTGTTGTGCTGCTTCATGTGCAGTCCTCTAGCTTACTGGGAGGGAATAAATAAATAAATATATATTCCAGTATATGTTCCAGTAAGCCCTACCCACAGGCAAACACCCAGATTACAGGGGCAGGGGGTTATAATTGAGATTTTGTAAATAAATACATTTAGCCTGTGACTAGTTAACAAAAACTGCTTTGCTCAGCCATCCCGACCTCCAGCAAGCACTCATTTTTTAGCAAAAGACGGAACAGGATGCATGAGAAATAGAGACGTCGTCATGTGTGTGTGTGCTGACCTGCTATCTGTCTGTCTCGGTAGGCTAACGCCATCAAGGTGTCCACTAAGACGGGAATCCCGCTGGGTGTGCTGTCTCAGAGAGGGCTCACTGCGAAGCAAGCCGAACGCATGCAGAGGATTAATGACGCTGACCTTCCCAGAGCAGCCACGCAGGCGCGCTGCAAAAGCGAGACCATAGAGGAGCGCAGGGCCAGGAAGCAAACCGTGAGAGAGGAGAGAAAGGTAGGACGCAGGGGACCTGTCGCCTCCCTTGTTTAAAAGGGTGCAGCTCTTACGGACTCACAGAAATTTCTGGGTATAAACAGTTGCTCCACGCACCTGCCAGTGTGCATCAGGGCTGTTTACCAGAAGAGAGCAGATCCTCCTCCCATTATCAGCAAGAAAGGAGCTATGCATTGGTAGCTGAGTAAATATACATAAAAACCCCACAAACTTGTATTAGTACTATATAAACCTCGGATACCTAATTAGACTGTAAGCTGTTTAGGGAAGGGATTCTTACCTGTATGTAGCTTGCTGTAAAGCAGCTTGGTTTATGGCATTGCATGAATGCCAGAATAACATCTCACATCACCCGTGATGATATTCTCCTGTTCTCTGCTCTCTGGGCTGACTGGGGATATTTCGGAGGCAGTGCTCCCAGCCCCTGCTGGTGAGGAAGGAGGTCCGTGCATCTCGCAGACTCCAGACGCACACTGACCCCAGGTTCCAGGGCTTACCCAAATAGGAGGAAAGCCTCAGGAAGTTGCAAAGGAGGATTCATGGCACTGTGGGCCAATGGAGGCTGGTTTGATTGTGTTGGAAGCCCAAAAAAGCAAGCGTAAAATGTCTGGCCAAAAAAGCATGATATAACTCTGCCCAGATGTTTCTCATTCTAGACTTCCCCAGGACAAAGTTAAGAACATAAGAAGTTGCCATACTGAGTTAGACTGAGGGTCCATCAAGCCCAGTATCCGGTTTCCAACAGTAGTCAATCCAGATCACAAATACTTGGCAAGATCCCAAACAGTAAATTGATCCCATGTTATTGTGCAGTGATAAGTAGTGGCTATTTCTTAAGTCTATTTGGTTAATAATTTGACTTGTCCTCTGTGAATTTATCCAAACCTTTTTTTTTAATCCAGCTACACTAACTGCCTTAGCCACATCCTCCGCTAATGAATTCCAGAGTTTAATTGTGCGTTTGAGAGAGAATATTCTCAGACTTTGTTTTGAATGTGCTACTTACTAACTTCAGAGTGCCCCCTAGTATTTGTATTTTTTGAAAGAGTAAATAACCGATTTACACTTACTAGTTGTATTCTACTTATGATTTTATAGAACTCTATCAATCCCCCCCCCCCCCCCCCCCCAAAGATGTATATTGCATGTTAACTTAAAAGATTAATTAACTTGGCAACCTCTAGGATTCTGCATATAATTCTCCTGAAGCTCTGCGAGCAGGTGATGTCCTATGAGAGGTACCTGGCGGCCTGCCACCAAGTGGTTATCAAACTTGCTCCCATTTACTGGTAAAATGGGGTGCGTCTCAGTACCCCAGCAGCGCTACAGGCGGTAGGGTAAGGGTGAAATACACTAAAAAACCTTCAGGAATTTTTTTTTTACCCCAGAATTCATGCACACAGAGAATGGAGCACCTGCTGTGCGAATTGTGGGGTTTTTGTGAGTAAACGTTAGTGTTCCCAGAGCTCAGCTTTCTGCGCTATGGTCTTAGCCTGCACGTGACAGCAGTGCACTGAGCGGCACCTCAGCTGCAGGCCCGGTGCACCCCACCTTCCAGAGACGCACTGAAGTGGAATCGGCTGCTTAACTCTCCTTTGGATTTTGGGTTTACTTGCTTGCCTTTCCAAGGTGAGGTAGAGTTGGTAGGTCCCTGCCCCAGAGGGCTTACAGTCTTGAGGCCTGAATGACTAAGCATTTTTCTCATAGATCCATGAGGGGAGAAGAGGCTTCGTGCAGGCTCTGAGCCTGCACCCGGAGCGGAGGAGGGCACGTGAGTTGCCCAGTGTCACAAGAAGCACCCGAGAGCCTCGTGTGATCTCAGAGCCTCAGGCTGAGTTGTCACCAACTTAGGTCCATAATGACAGAAACGGCACCGTAGAGAAATGGAGAGCCACAAAAAATAGTGTGATCTAAAAGTCCACAGTTTGTCCAGCTTTTATTGGTTGGGTGTTTTTTTTTTTTATCTTAATTATAATTGCAGATTATTCCCTCCTCAAAAAAAAAAAGATTTAGCAGAAATGTAAAAGTTGAAAGATGAGTATGCAAGCATTGAAGGCAAGCTTCGGCTTTCTCCTCGTTCCGTATTCAGTGCTCTGGGAGCTGAGCGCCCAGCTAACCCCCCACACAGATGCTTGGAGGCGTTGCAATAGAGGGGGAACTGATAAGTGATTATTATTTTTTTGTTGTTGTTTGGACACAGGAACGCAGGGTAGAGAAGAAAGCCAACAAACTAGCCTTCAAGGTGGAGAAGGCCAGACAGGAGAAGGAGCAGCTGAACCTCCGGCAGAACATTCAGGGTCTCAAGCTGTCCTAGCAGTGGTTTTCCTACTCTTCCTCCCTCCCCGTCATGACTTGCCTTTTATCTCTGGCCTGTTGCATCCTTGGCCACAAGAAATGAACGTTCAGCACTGGACTTACCTTCCGAGAAGCCTTGATGCCTCCCGTAAATGGTTTTTTTTAGATATCTGCCAGCCCACTGCCTCATCAGTGTAACCCAAATGGCTGTTGGTCTGAGTCAACTGTTTAAAAGTCATGAGGCACAGTAAAATCACTGGAACGCACTGTGCTCCTTTCTCCTAAACATGACTTATATTTATAGACTGACTCGATTTGTGTTTTTATTTCAGTATGGAAGCCTTATATGTATGTATCCAAAGAATGTACAGTCCTGCACCCACCACATACATACACACGTGTGCTATGTGAATTATTACATGTAGGTTAGGTAACGATAGCTAATGGTGTCCCGTTGATCCTTGCTGCTCAGGTGGGAAGATCCTACAGTCCCTTTTCTGTAAGAACGAGGTCTAGGAATAAATATGGTCTTTCACTATGGAGCATTCCACAGAATATTTACACCAGAGCTGTTTAATAAGATTCTGAATGAATGTTTTTAATGCACTGTCACACCACTTCCAGTGTCCTGCCAAGACCTTGCCTGTCCACCACAGAGGCGACGCTGGTGAGAGGAGCTGGAGGAAGCTAAATAAACTCCAACCCAAAGATTTGAAAATGTTGCGTCCTGTCGTCGTGTGCTGCTGCTGCGGGAAGGTGCAGGCTCAGATGTTCTCAGTGTATCAAGTGACTGGGTAGGGCATATTGGATGGACGGCGTCTGTTGGGGCTTCCCAAACCCTGTCCTGGGGACCCTATAGCCAATTGGGTTTTCAGGATATCCCACAATGAATATGCAGGAGATAAATTTGATATGCAAATCTATCCATACTTGTCCCAAGTTTTCTTGAATTCTGATGTGCAAATGTATCTCCTGCATATTCATTGTGGATATCCTGAAATGCCAATTGGCTGTGGGGTCCCCAGGACAGGATTGGGAAGCTGTGGTCTGGAGTCTATGATGAAAAGCAACAGACTTGATTTGGATGCATATGTAGAGCACTGTGCTTCCAGCTCATAGAGCATGTGGCCCTTCTGTGCATGGGGGAGCTAGATGGGTAAAACTGTTAAGAGAACAATAGGGGCACTGGCTATTCCACTGGAGCACTTTCAGCAGTCTTACTGTTTTTGCAATAATCATTGCATCTGTGTGTGTGTGTGCGTGTGTGTGTGTGAGAATGTGATAGATATCACATGGTCCACCCACGTCTCCCAATTAGTGTTATAGTCCCTTCATCTCCCTTGGAGATCCTCCATACTTGTCCCACGTTTTCTCGAATTCTGATATGCTCCTCATCTCCACCTCCTCGCAGGGAGGCTGTCCATGCATCTACTACCCTTTCTGTAAAGAAATATTTTCTTAGATTACGCCTGAGCCTCTCTCCTTTCAGACTCATCGCATGACCTCTTTTGCTGAAAGAGGCCCACTTCCTGTGCATGCATTTTGTTGGAGATATTTAATGTCTCCCCTTTCCTGTCTTTCCTCTGGGTTAATGCATGCTTAGTTCCCTGTACGTACACAGATCAGTTTTGCCTCCCTTCCAGCAGATGGAGACAGAGAAAGTTTCGCTGACCCTGCCACCTAACCTGGTGTGCCACCTGCAGTCCCTCAGTATTTCTCTATCTCCAGCAGATGGTAGAGTTGCAAAACCTGCAGTCTGGAAACTAGGTTAAAAAAAAAATAAAGGACTATATAGTTTCTTGTAGAGACAGGTCCTGGTTCTGAGGTGGGCGAGCAAGGGGTTGAGGATCCTTTTTATTGCTCATCCTTTATCCACCAGGGTTAGAAATCTGGTAGAGCCAGTTCCCTCTCTTCCCGGAGAACTTGCAGAGCCTGCTGCCGCTCTTCGGCTAAAGGGTCGCTGTCCCCGGATGATTTGAGCACCGGGGAGGGCCGCGGGGCCCGGGGAATTCAGTTAGGTGAGGGCAAGGACTTCCTGGGGGAGGGTTCTCATGATGATTCTGCAACCTCTGCAGGAGCTTATATTGCATTCCTCTAAGATTTGCATACTTCATCATCTCAGGGATTCAAGCGGAAGATCAAGACAATTGTATGCTTTCTAGCAGGCCGATACAGTAAGGAGCGGTAGGAAGAGCTGCGTTAGTGCTGGGCGCACTCGCATTTGCCACACGCACAGTCCGGCTCACCTACCGCTCGATATGTATTAAAATCGCATGCAAATTCAAGCCGCGTCCATGAAGCGCAATCCATTTTTCTGTATAGGCGCTTATGGTTCTCTTGGGGAAAGTGACCCATGGTTCCCCTGGTTGGTTTTGTGTAGATAGTTTTAGTTACATGGGGAATATCCACTGCTTTGACATTGAGTAATACTGACAGGCTGGTATATATAGTGGAGCTCGTCAAGTTTTGCTCTGTTTCCACCTGCTGGTGCGGAGGCATAACCCAGTAGTCTGGACTGATCCTTGGTACTACAGGAACGAAAATTAACAAAGGTAAGACCTAATTTTCTTTTCTGAGAAGTCCTGCACTGTTGCAAATAAGTTGCAATGGTGTGAGTCTGCATGCACATTAAGGTCCTCTGGGGCGAGATTGCTATCCATCCCAGTGACCCGAGATTACAGGCTGCAAAAAACTCGAGCGTTGGCCCCACTCTGTGGAACTCTTAGCTAGCAGAGCTTAGGGAATAGAATGGCCTAAAACATTTTTAAGAAAAAAATGAAGGCTTTGTATTTTACAGATGCTTTTATGTAACTTGTAATTTTATATGCTTTTATGATGTTTTGCTGTTTTAAATGTTTTAGTTTGAAGTGCACCTGATTTTCTGTGTTCACTATGAATGTGATTTGAATGAATCTGCTCCGAACAATTTTTTTTTTTTTTTGGAGGATGTGGAATATAAAAATCTTTTAAATAAATAAGGAGCTCAGAGCACCAAACTGCTTCCTATGGCAAAGCATCATTTTGTTCCGCCAGAGATCTGCAAGGTGCCAAAGTGAGTTTACTTGCATTTTTTTCTCCAGTCATTACCATTTGAATTACCAGATGAGGGACACTGCTTTTTTTAGAGCAGGGATTGCAGGCTTCCTCATCCCATGCATCTGGACCAGTCTGGTGAGACAAAAAGGATGGAAAGATTTGGTTCTTATGTACTAATTTTTCTTTCCTTGAGTCCTAACAGACCAGTCCAGGATCCCACCTGGTCTAGTCTTCAGCCTGCTTATTGGAAAAGTTATATTGAATTCACAATATTTGAAGTTTTTTCAAGATTGTTTTCTCAGTTGATAGGAGAGAGGAAGGATCAGTCAGGGCCCATCTTTTTTCCTTGTTAGTTGGGGGATATTATGTTGAATCCTTGCTTTGTTACAAAAATACTAGAGCGCTTGCAGGTAGCATGGCACCTTATATGGTGAGTTCAGCAACCTAGTTGTTCTGTTTCCGTCTGCTCGTAAGGAACCCATGTGCTTGCAGGGCAAACTTATTAAAAGCTGCCGCTATTGATTTAACCACAGATCAGAACAGAAATGATTTTTGGGGAGGGTTAACATTGATATAACAATGTACATGCAGTCTCCCATCATTGTTGTACTATGAGGAAGTCCTATGGGAGCCGTAGGTAAAGGGAATTTTATTGTATCCAGCTGATGTAAGATTTTGAGCGATGTTTGTTTGGCTCTGCTCATGCCTAAATGTCAGAATGGAAAAGAAGATCCATCTGATAATACTAGCATGTAAGATGGCAATTTGCTTTTTCTTTTTTTTTTTTTTTTAAATAGTATGGATTGTTAAATTGCAAAGACTACTTAATGTGGTCTCTTTTTACCATTTCATGAAGGTTGAAGAGAGTGTCCAACTAACTAGGTGCTAGTCAGCAACTGTGGTGGAAGTAGTGATGCTAGCTATTGATTTATGGGAAAGGAGTTGTCACACAAAGAGAAACAACCCCCTTCCATTCATTACACCTAGTGAATTATTTGGGAAACTTACCCTTCATAGCATCTCTGTAAATGGAGATGCAGATATACTGGAAGTGGATTCGAATCAAACATTTTATATCTTCATTCGGTTATGTGAAAATTTATAGACATGCCAATACCTGTGTAATAATCAATTTTTTTTCTTCATTAGGCACGTCAGCAAAATCTGAGTTGAGTTCACCCAAATTCACCATTGTACAGAAATCATTCACCATGGATCATCCGCCGGTATGGTTTGATGTAGCAAATAGGATACAGAGAAGTGACACAAAGATCCGAGTTTTGAATTTAAAAAATATGGACTTTCCTGGAGGAAAAACTAGAAAGACAGAGAAAATGAATGAAATGGAATAATAGTGGGCTAAATTAAAAGGAGCTATTACAAAGGCAACAAATCTCTATGTCAGAAAAATAAACAAACGTAAGAAGAAAAAGAAACTGATCTGGTTCTCAAAGGAGGAGGCTGAAAAAGTAATGGCAAAAAGAACAGCGTTCAGGAAGTACAAAAGATCCCAAAAAGAGGAAGACAGGGAAGAATAGTGAAAGTGGAAGAGATGAAGAAAGAAATCAGGAAAGCAAAAGATCAATCAGAAGAAAGGATTGCCAAAGAGGTAAAGCAGGGTGACACAACATTTTTCAGCTATATCAAAGAAAGGAGGATGGCCTGAGGTGGTATGGTGAAATTGATAGGTGACAAACAGCAATATATAGAGACAGATGAAGAAATGACAGAAATATTAAGCAAATACTTCAGTTCAGTGTTCACTAAAGAAGACCCTGGAGAAGGACCGTAGATGGGAATGGGGTGGACACAACTCTGTTTACAGAACAGAATGTTTGGGAAGAAGTAGGAAATCTGAAAGTGAACAAGGCCATGGGGCCAGATGAGGTACATTCCAGGATACTAACAGCTCGATACAGTAACATTCAGTTGAAGTTTTCTCGTCTGTAACGAGCTCCCTGCGCACAATTCGGACGTGTAAGGCAAATCAGCGATACAGTTTCCAGTTTCGCGCGTCCGTAGCGCTTCTTAAAACAGACGCGTAACCCTTCCCGCACCCGGCATGTAAATGAACGAATTAGCTGTATAATGAAGGAATTAGCTATTCCCCTCCGATACCGTAACGCGCGCTCAAGTTATCTCATTAGTAACGCACTGTTTTGCCGCGGCCGTAACGTCTTAGTTTACCGCCTCCCCCTAGTAGGAGTTAGGACTGTGAGTCTAGTAACAAATCCATCGACACCGCTTAAGACACTCAAAACAATAAAACACAATTAAAAAAAAAGCGATACAGAGATGATCGAGAAAATGTAATGATGTGGGACACATAAAACCTGTCAGAAGAAAAAAAAAATTTTAAATACCTGTCTGAGGGCCGCGTCGGTCCAGGCTGCCGGCGGGATCCGGGGGGCCGGTGGTCGCGTGTTAAATCTAGGCCGCGGGCGGGTGGGCGCCTGTTCCAGGCGGCGGCGGCAGCGGCGGTGGGGGGACACGCGTTAGTTCGAGACGGGCGGCGGGTGGTCGCGTGTTAAATCTAGGCCGGGTCGCACAGACGCGCATTCATCCATCCAGGCGGAGGAGCCGGTGGCGAAAGCAGCCGGCTCCTCCGCCTGGATGAATGAATTCATTCACTGCCGGTGGGGGTTGCCTCTCCGGCAGCCCCCACCGGCAGTGAATGAATGCGCGCCTGTGCGACCCCTGCGTTTCGGCGCTCAAGGCAGTCACATGCCGTGACGTCACGCCTTGAGCGCCGAAACGCAGGGGTCGCACAGGCGCGCATTCATTCATCCAGGCGGAGGAGCCGGTGGCGAAAGCAGCCGGCTCCTCCGCCTGGATGAATGAATTCATTCACTGCCGGTGGGGGTTGCCTCTCCGGCAGCCCCCACCGGCAGTGAATGAATGAATGTGCGCCTGTGCGGACCCGGCCTAGATTTAACACGCGACCACCCGCCGGCCGTCTCGAACTAACGCGTGTCCCCCCGCCGCCGCCGCCTGGAACAGGCGCCCACCCGCCCGCGGCCTAGATTTAACACGCGACCACCGGCCCCCCGGATCCCGCCGGCCGCCTGGACCCACGCGGCCCTCCGACAGGTATTTACAAATTTTGATTTTTACACTTCCTGGTGCCTGTCATTTCAAATGTCATTTGAAATGACAGGTACCAGCGCACCCAGGTTACTGTATAGGCGCTGTATTAAGCGCCTATACAGTAAAATGGGTTAGGCGGCCATAACCCTTCCCTACCGCTTTAAAGCCGCGGCATGTATTTTCATGCGATTAGAGGAGAGTATCGGGGAGTTAGTGAAGAGAACTGTGCGTGCGGGGAGGAAGGGTGCGCCTGACACTACCGCACTGTTTTTACCGCGGCCTTACTGGATCGAGCCGTAAGGGAGCTAAGACATGTGCTGGCAGGTTTACTGAAAGACCTCTTCAAAAGATCCCTGGAAATGGGAGCAGTGCTGTGGGATTGGAGAAGAGCGGTGGTGGTTCCATTTCACAAGAGTGGGAGCAGAGAGGAGGCTGGAAACTACAGGCCGGTTAGCCTCACCTCGATGGTGGGAAAAGTAATGGAGACTGCTGAAGGAGAGGATGGTGAACTACCTACAATCCGGTGGGTTGCTGGACCCAAAGCAGCATAGATTCACCAGGAGAAGGACCTGTCAGACAAATCTGATCTTTTCATTGAATGACTAGAGAATTGGATCAAGGAAGAATACTCATGCGCCTATATTCATATGTATAGGTGCCCATGCGCTTGTTTTAAAGTTATGTCATAGTCTCTCTTTGTGTTGCTGATGACAAGCATATCAAACACAGAGTGTGGGTGGAGTAAGGGAAAATTTCAGACTGCCTACATTGAGATAAAGCTTGCGGATCCTTTTTAACTGTGGTCTAGACACCAGTTTTCAAAGAGAAAATACACCGTTGCTTTGAAACTTGTCACAGGTACAAAATATCCATGGAATTTTGCATGTCATAAGAACATAAGAAATTGCCATGCTGGGTCAGACCAAGGGTCCAGCAAGCCCAGCATCCTGTTTCCAACAGAGGCCAAAACCAGGCCACAAGAACCTGGCAATTACCCAAACACTAAGAAGATCCCATGCTACTGTTGCAATTAATAGCAGTGGCTATTCCCTAAGTCAACTTGATTAATAACAGTTAATGGACTTCTCCAATAACTTATCCAAACCTTTTATGAACCCAGCTACACTAACTGCACTAACCACATCCTCTGACAACAAATTCCAGAGCTTTATTGTGCGTTAAGTGAAAAAGAATTTTCTCCGATTAATCTTAAATGTGTTACTTGCTAACTTCTTGGAATGCCCCCTAGTCCTTCTATTATTCGAAAGTGTAAATAACCGAGTCACATCTACTCGTTCAAGATCTTAAAGACCTCTATCATATCCCCCCTCAGCCGTCTCTTCTCTGAGATGAACAGCCCTAACCTCTTCAGCCTTTCCTCATAGGGGAGCTTTTCCATCCCCTTTATAATTTTGGTTGCCCTTCTCTGTACCTTCTCCATCGCAACTATATCTTTTTTGAGATGTGGCGACCAGAATTGTACAGAGAGCTCAAGGTGCGGTCTCACCATGGAGCGATATTGAGGCATTATGACATTTTCCGTTTTATTAACCATTCCCTTCCTAATAATTCCTAACATTCTGTTTGTTTTTTGACTGCTGCAGCACACTGAGCCGACGATTTTAAAGTATTATCCACTATGATGCCTAGATCTTTTCCCTGAATGGTAACTCCTAATATGGGACCTAACATCATGTAACTACAGCAAGGGTTATTTTTCCCTATATGCAACACCTTGCACTTGTCCACATTAAATTTCATCTGCCATTTGGATGCCCAATCTTCCAGTCTTGCAAGGTCCTCCTGTAATGTATCACAATCCGCTTGTGATTTAACTACTCTTTTTATAATTTTGTATCATCCGCAAATTTGATAACCTCACTCATCATATTCCTTTCCAGATCATATATATATATATATATATATATATATATATATATATATATATATACAAAAAACCTCCAATGTGCATCCGTCGGAGACCATAAGCACTATTTGTTATATTGAATAAATCAATTCAAATATGTGATATTTCTTAGAAATATAAATCTTTTATTGACTGCTTTAACAAATATACTAATAATTTAAGTGAAAATTGAATTGCAAAACATTAAATATTTCAAATGTGCTAAAATCCATTTTTAGACCTATCAGTTATGACCCTCTATCCTCTCCTATACCTATCCTCAATCTGACCCTGATTGAACTAAATAAACCCTAACCTCATTGATGTTAAAATTGGTCTATACAAAGGAATACACCACTTGTTACTTTAACAATGTTATCCCATATCTCTTGAATTACATTCCTTAATCAAAACAGTTAACATATATCAGTGGTGTATCTCATTTGGCTGATGCTTTCTCCTATCCCGACAAGGTCCTCGTTTCGCCAATGTTGGCTTCTTCAGGGGAATACTTTTATAACGACCAAACATCAATGAAAACCAATAACTTCCATCACTTGTATCTGAAAACATAAAACTCATATTATGTCAAACTGATTACCTCATCTACTGAATCAATATGTACTGATCTAATCACATATATCCATGTATTACAGCCAACAAACTTCTAGAACCTAACATTTATGATGAAATATTCATTAATGATTGACAAATAGTAATAAATAAATTGTGAGTTTACAAAAAACTTTTGTCCTGATACCCACTCCTACCTGTATTGTGAGTGGAGTGGATTCAGGAAAAACACATTCAATTCACTCCGGCTCAATTGCTCCTAAATTTTTAATATGTGAAGTCTCCCGAATATGAATGTGTACCTATAAAGTGATTCAGAAAAAAGAAGATTTATCCCTACTTTAATATTCTATTTCCAAATTTAAATTTAAAAAAATCAAGTTTCAAAATATTAATCAACACAATGGTCTTTGTTGTCTGGTTTAGTCTCAAGATGTTATCACGGAGACACAAATATTATATTACCTTTCTATCTCATCATACTTCCGTCTTCACAAACTTCTATCCATGAACGCTCCTCTCAGAGTTTCAATTAATTCCACCACACCTGCAAAAGCCACAGAGTATTCACCCACGCTCTTCCCAATTTGCTAATCAAATACATTCACCAAAAATTCTAAGAACCCAAAAAGTGATCTATATAATATACCTTATTTGCAAAGAATGCTGTTATTCTCAAGATGGAGTCACAAATACCATGCTCCTAACAAACTTCCAACCGACTCAGTATTCAGTTGTAATCACATTTTATCCACGTAAATGTCTTTGAAAATTGTCCTCTGTATTTTCAGCTCCTAATGGTCAATCAGATCAAAGTAGAGAGCAGTCTGTTGTGATGACATTAAAAATGATTCAAGATCTGGAAACATGGGTGACACAGAGAGGAAAGCGGAGCAGAGGGAGAACTGTGCCTCCATTGTTGCCAAGCTTCATATTGAGGATGCCAGCCAATGATGACAAATTGCCAAGCTCCTCTCTCTACCTACTACAGAAGTCCATTACCTGCTATTAAGTTCACTTAGAGAATAGCCACTGCCATTAGCAATGGTTACATGGAATGGACTTAGTTTTTGGGTACTTGCCAGGTTCTTATGGCCTGGATTGGCCACTGTTGGAAACAGGATGCTGGGCTTGATGGACCCTTGGTCTGACCCAGTATGGCATTTTCTTGTGTTCTTACATATCCATCAAATAAAGTAAAAAAACAGAGCTGTCACTCAACTTGAGTCTCTCAGAGGTTATACCTACTGGATTAGGTTCTGTTGCTCAAATTATGCCTGAAATTTTTAGAGTTGTTGCATTACCTCAATACTGAGTAAGGGCTTGATACTGCCTCGGGCTGATGTATATTTCCTAAATGATTCCATCATGGTAATTTACCAGTAATGTAAATTGAATAAAGACTTACATGCAGTATCTTTCATCCACACTAGTGTATGTGAGCATCACAGGAGAGGTGTCATAATTGTTCATTATTTGGTTGGTTGTCAGGGATTCAAGTGCTGCTGTAGGGTTTGATCTTCAGCACACCAGCCAAGCAGATGCCACTGGCTTCAGCATTCCCCATGATTCCTGAACAACTGTCACCATGGGGAGTTTTGGGGATCCCAGCCTGGAGTCTACACCCGAGGACGGAATGGAGGATGAAGGTGAATAGTGTGCACCCCGGAAACTTGGGAGGCTTCGGAGCATGTCTTCCTTCTGGTGAAGCAATCCGATAAGCAGTCCTTGGTTAAAATAACTTGACGTATCTTCTTCACTGCCCTGATGCAGCCGTGAGCCTTGAAAGACACATCCGTGGTACTATTGCTTTGATATCACTGTAGTTTGCATTACTTTTCAAATTGCATTTGGTTTTTATTTCAAACAATGTTTTTTGTGGGTAAAATGCTACAGAGACTTAATCGTTCAGTACTGGAAAGAGTGTAGGGAATGGGAAGGTGAGTGAAAACAAAGTGAAATGCATGAAGATGAGAGCCATTCAGTATTCCAAAGTTCTGTGCCATTGAGATTAAATTTATATCTCTTCAATCTTGTATGAAACTGGCACTTATTTTGGATATTGGATATCTTGTACCTTTTAGATATTGCTACAAATATAGTCCTCTTGTCCAAAAGATCATGTAGTTGTAAGTGCCCATGAAATTATACTTTTGGCTGTTGCCAAGCAGGGCTGATTTAGCCATGACATGAGGGTGAACTCATCTGGTGGCACAAATGAACCTCTCTCTCTTAGCTTTTGCTCTACTGAGCATGTGCAGGAGTTGTGCAGGAGTTGCCTCATGAGTTCCCCTTCAGTCTTTTTTCATCTGAGCACCAGCAGGGATGTGTACCTTTCTCTCTCTCTCTCTTTTTCTGTGAAAATCTTCCTAACCTTTTTCTTAAAAGTTGCCTTGCTGCCTCACCAGCCGCCATACAAGTGCTACGTTAAAAAAAACATTTTTTTCCTCACAATGTCCAGTAAGAAGAGAGCCAGTGTGAGTGGTTTCAAGGACTGTATTTGCAGTAGGAGAATGTCTATCACTGATGGACATAACTTGTGCTACTGATGACTAGCATCCCATCACGACCAGGCCAGCTATCTTTGTGGACAGATATACCGCGTACCAAAAGATTGAGGGCCTGGAAAAATGGAGGAACTGTGTAAGTCTCTCAGATGCTGCAAACAGTCCTCCTCCTGAAGTGCAGCCTCATCTGTTTCACTGAGATTGGAGTTGAGCGGGAGCTCCTCAAAAATATCTTCCCCCTTCGGTGGAACAGGTCAAATCCTCAGGGCCGAATAAATAGAAGCAGTATGCATGGAAGAAAAAGAGGCACTACTCCGTGGGGCCATCGGAGCAGCTGGCACTGAAGAAGCACTTAATCTTGGGTGCATCAGCACTGTTGGCACACAGTGCATCAGCACAATTGATTCACAAAGCTCCGGTCTGTTGAAGCCAAGCTCCCAGCAACACTGGTGCATACTTCCTCAATGCTCTTGATATATCGAGCCCCAGAACGTCGATCCTTGACACTTTTTGCCATTATAACAATTCTATCATCAATGCACCATGCTGCAGAGCTTCTCACACAGCTGTATGCTGGCCTATCGATAATATTAGCAGGGGCAGAAGGGAACATGATACCCACCCCCACCAATTACCAGGACACTTATACCAACAAAATTAGTGGAACAAGAGCTACATCTGGAGACCCCAGATCCCATTTGCTGTCTGGCACCCCTCACATCTAATAGGCCTCCAATCGAAATTTTGTAGAGCCTGGAAGATGTACAGGATTCCATTCTAGTATCAGAAGAGGATGTTCCATAACCTGTGCTAGGACAGGAGGCATGTCAGCCCCTTGACCAAGTAGCAGAGTTAGTGAAGGATTTTCTTTATCTCTTTGGTGGCTATAGATAAGGAGGGGTACCTTTCAATCTTTGTTTTCTAGAATATCAGATTTACTCCCTCAAAAAGGAGTCCCAGTATCATCATTTCATACCAATACTCCCATCAGAACTGCCGCACAGTGGTTCTAGCCCTCTGCATTCCCTTGCAGTGGAGTCCAGCCAGTCAGAGGATATGCACCAAGGTGAACAAGGATCCCTCTTCAGCAGGCGTGACGAGTGTGCATACCGTGCATTTGCATGGAGCAGCACACCTGGAGGGGCGGCAGGGCCTGGAAGTTAACCCACCAGTGGCTCAGCGGCTTAAAATGAGAGGCTGGTGGTCCCATACATGCACATGCCCCATGTACTTTACCCGTAGATGCACACAGCTTCTGTTCCTTCCCCCCCCCCCCCCCCAAGAAGGCTGGTGGGCCATGGTGGAGCTCATCCCATCACAGCCTGATTACAACAGGAGACCATGTGTGTGAGCGAGTGAGTCTATATGTGTCTGTGAGAGCCTGTGTGTGTTTGTCTGTGTGAGAGTCTATGTACTTGTGTGTGTGTTTGTATATGTTTGTGTGCCTGTGAAAGCTTGTAACTCACATACAAGCTCTCACAGGCATGCACAAACACATACATATCTGAGAGAAAGGGAGTGTGTGAGAGAATGAATGTTATTGTGTATGTTTGTGTGTGTGTGTGTGTGTGTGTGTGTGAGAGAGAGAGACAATAACATTTTTGCGGCCTACCTTCCTCAATCCACTATGATTTCAGGGTGACTGAAAATCAAAAGATCCCAGATATGAGAGCAGGAGATTTTTTTATTCCTTATTAGTTTTAATTATTGGGTGTAGTTTGATGTTTCTACTTTTTTAAAATATTTCGTTTTTTTTAGTGGAATAGAACATTTTCTAATTATTGGAAGTTTTATTCATCGGATGTTCTGAAATATTTTATTGGTGTTTGGGAAATTTTTGATATTTTATTCATTAGCTGGCTTGAAATTTTTTTTATGAATATAATTGTAATATTATGATTGTTTTATATTTCTTGATTTTATTATTTAATATTTTATGAAGACTGGTAAAGTTTTTATTTGTCCATTGTTGCTCTGCATATAGAGACTGGCTTGTTGTGGGTTCCAGTTCAGTTCTTCTCAGCACATTCTGTTTATACTTTCTGATCTCTTTATTCTGTATTTGGTCAGGGTCTCTCTGTGTCCTGCATATGTGACCAAGGTGAAGTATTTTGCTAGCATGTAATTTCTGTGTAGGGATCTATAGCAGCCTGGATTCCAAATAAGAGTTTTATTGGTGTTCTAGGGCCTTGTGAAATATGTGCAGAGTTGCCTTTTCATATATAAGGCTGTTAAGGTTGATTTGGTATGGGATGTTTATTGTAATGGTAATTCTGTTTATTCATGGCTTTCTGAGGACCAAGATCACACCCAATACACATTACAAAAGGTCTAACTCCATAGGAGCTCCAAGTGTCTTTTCTGCAGTTTTCTGGTTCGCACCACAGGAGTGCATGTAAATATAATATGCATGTTGAGTTATTTTTGCCTCAGAAGACTATACTTTTGAATGTTCTTTTCATGTAAAATATGTTAAAACTGCATAATTTAATTATATGTATCTGCAAAGAGTGTGGGTGTAGGGGGGTGGCATGTATGCAAGGCTGTAAGGTTTGCCTAGAATATCTAATACTCTTCCCTATCCATGGATTCTGGAGTGGGGGCGGGCATGTTGGTTTTGAAAAAATATAGATTGCAAGAGGGAGTTGGGCTTTATTTCAAGGGTCTGGAATATGAATGAATGGGGTGGGTGGGGGGGAGCCAGCACAGTAATAGTTTGCACGGGGCAGCAAAAAAGCTAACACTGGGCCTGTTCATCAGTCACCTTCTTCATCATTGGTGTCCTGGATTAGTGTTCCTTCACCTCCAGACTCTGATGAGGGTTTGATCGGGATTCCCTCTGACCCCATTCAAGAGTCTCCAGAACACTCGTATCTACCAGAAGATCTTTCTTACTCCAGATTTCTGGACAAGTTGGGTAAATTGCTCAGAGTTAACTTCCTTAAGGACAAAGATTCCCACACTAAGGTCTTTGGTCTCGAAATTCTGGACACACTGGTGGATCCAGCAGCTATTCCAAACCTTGATATCCTGCAAGAACTGCGAACAAGAATGTGGGGAAAATCCTATTTCCTGTGCCCCAGTTTCGAGGAAACTAGACTTCAATATAGAATGCAAAATTCCCCAGGGCTTGGGATGGTGCAATTACTACACCAATCAGTTGTGGTAGAACTGGCTCTTAAAAAAGCAAAGAAAACAAGGATTGCCATACTGAGTCAGACCAAAGGTCCATCAAGTCCACTATCCTGTTTCCACCAGTGACCAATTTTGGTCACAAATACCTGGAAAGATCCCAAACATTAAATAGACTCTATGCTGCTATTATGCACTGATAATAGTGATTATTCCCTAAGTCTACTTGGTTAATAACAGTTTATGGACTTCTCCTCCAAGAGCTTGTCCAAACCTTTTCTAAACCCAGCTATGCTAACTGCCTTAACTACATCCTCCGGCAATGAATTCCAGAGCTTAGTTGTGCATTGAGTGAAAAAGAATTTTCTCCAATTTGTTTTGAATTTGCTACTTACTAAGTTCATATATGGAAAAATCCTAGATTACTGGACAATTTTGGTAAAAAGGTGTTTCAAAGCTCTATACTTAATGCGCGGATCTCTGCATATCAATTCCACATGGTTCAATATTACATGATTTGTTTCCACCTGGTGAAAGTGGAATACATACCTTCAGCTACTCTTAGATGTGGAAGAGTGTATCCACCATCTTATTCAATCCATCTATGAGGCATTCAATAACACGACATGCACCTCAACGGCATCCATTGGAGAATGCCATATGGCTTGATTGAGAGTCAGTAGACTATGTGATGATATCCACTAGTTGGTGGTTGTCCCCTGCCTGGGTGATCACCTTTTTGGAGAAAAGCTCAGTGAAACAGTTGCTCAAATAAAGGCACAGCATATGGTGAGCCAGTTCATCACTACAGGACAGCAATAACAATCTTCTGCAAGGCATGCTTACTAAACTTTTAAAAGACCATATTTCCAGAGACACCCCTTCTGGTAATTCAGTGATACCAGATGTCACCCCTACCTCCACAACAGCAACAACTTCTGACTCACATTCAACAGCTTGAGCACCATCAACCACAAACAAGACAAGTCCTACCAAAGCATGGATCAAGTTTTTGACTACCTTTCAAACCCAGCAAGAATCCTCTCCAGTAGGGGGAATAATTCATCACTACTTGGAGTACTGGCACAAGAACACCAAAGGTCATTTGGTTCTCAAGATTGTGGAGTCTGGATACCACTTGCATTTCTCCTGATTTCCAGCACTTTCTCATCACTTAGCTTTCAATTCAGATCAGTTCTCCTCCATCAACACTTCTACTCCTGTTATTTACTTATCCCAAGAAATCTGGGGGGACTGAGCCCTATCCTGGATTTAAGAAGCCTGAACAGGTATATACTCTGGGAGAAATTCAAAATAAATTCCCTCTGTACAATCCTCTCTTTCAACCAGAAGGGGGGGAGTAGATGTGCGCTCTGGATCTAAAGCAGTGGTTCTCAACCTTTATTCTATCAGGACACACCTGCAAGATGATGCTCACATGCGTGACACACTGATCACATGACTATCATGAAACTAAATATAAGCATATGCTCTGCATCTACAAGTACCCCTCTTCCTAACAATGGGTGCAAAGTAGAAATAAGACATTCCCTGTACAACTCACCATACAAATAAGATATTCTGATTCTGATGTCATCTTAATATCGGCATCACAAACTCCTTCTATTACCAGCTGCATTGTAAAATAATGCAAACAAGCCCCACTCTGTACACATCTATCAAACCTGCCATACCCTCAGCAGCACTAACTCCAAGAAATGAATCAGCAATAGCCCAACCTATGAAAAGGCAGCGGTTCACCTCCAGTGCAATATAATATTGAGAGAATACAACAAATAAGGCGGATACAAACCTCTAGTAAAGTCCTCATCTCAGTCACACACACACACAGAACACAGACAGACCTGCCTTCACCAGATATAGAATAAAAGACCACAAATTACAAATGTGCAGACATTTCCTGGAATGGTAAATCCCAAGACTCCTGCATGCAGTGCAAAACTGGAGACTAGAAACAGAAATATATTTCCTCCTACACTAAGCAAAGTTCAGAGAGAGAAGAAATGCATATTCTCCAAACTGACATAGAATGGCCCTTGTACCCCGTCCCTCCCCTCCATGCCCCCATCACCCCTCACTTCTCCCAACCACTCAGTCATCCCTTCACATGCTCATATCCCTGTCCAACATTCCTGACATCCTCTACTCCACAGCCTCCTCCCTGTGCTCCCTTTCTGCCCTTCCCTCTCCCCTATCCTACCCAGGATACCTCTGACCACCTCTTTCCTACCCCTTCCTGCTCAGCATCCCCCATTCCCCTCTCCCCCAACCAAGCAGCCCCACACCTCCATCTCTCGCCACTTCCATCTTTCTTCCCTGCCCAGCAGCCCCAAGCCCTCCCTCCTCCACCTCTCCCTATCCAGCAACCCCAGCCTTCTTTCCTTCACCCCTTCCTATTCAGCAGACTCCTGGCTCCCCATCTTCCCACGCCTTCCTGCCCATGACAATTCCCCCTCCTCCTGGCTCTCAGCTGGCAGAAACGACTTCGGTCCAATCCAGAGACTCCTTCCTTCTTTATCAGCAGCAGATGAGGGCAAGAAGCAGTGAGGAGAGGAAGATGAGGAGGCAGCAGCAGCAGCGGATCTATAGAGCTCGCACATTTCTCCCTCATGCTCCTGCTTTCACATCCAGGCCCCATGGGGTGAAGAGAGCATCAGCAGCCTCACTGCCAGGCCAGGCAGAGGAAGATCAAGTTGCTGTCCTGCCAGGCCCATATTAACAGGAGTTGGTGATATCTCGCTCTGATCTGGGTGAAGGAGGAGGAAACAACCTCCTACTGGTCAGGAAAAGAAGAAGGAAGCAAGAGCAACTTTCTGTCCTACCCAATAAAAGAGAAGTCGGCCAACTCCTGCCCAGACTGATGAGGAAAGATCGTTCTTCTGCTGGCTCTGCGACACACACACACCTCCCGGCACTTCCCGACACACCTATTGAGAATCACTGTTCTAAAGGATGCTTATGCTCATAATCCCATCCATCCCTCCCATTGGCATTATCTGCATTTTATCCTGGACTTTTCTCATTATCAGTGCAAAGTGCTCCCTTTAGACCTGTCTGCAGCACTGAGTGTTTTCACCAAGTGCCTGGCTGTAGTAGCAGTGTATCTGCAGCACCAGGACATCCAAGTCTTTCTTTATCTGGACGACTGTCTTGCGACAGTAATTTCCAAGGAAGGTGTACTAACCTCTGCAAAAATCAGTACAACTGTGACCATTACTAGGGTTCCTAGTGAATTTCAAAAAGTCAACTCTAATTTCCTCTCAGAAAATCAAATTCATTGGAGCCATGTTCTGTGTGAACAAGCAAAGGGGGGAACAGGGTCATGGATTCTTTGCCAAGAAGCAATAAAGTTATGGGAATCGGTATGCAAACACCAAGCTGCCCTGCAAGTGCCCTACCTTCCAGGGATCTCCAACACATTAGCAGATCATCTCAGCAGAGTTTTTAAACCACACAAATGTTCTCTGTAGCTGTCAACAGCCAGCACATTATTTCGACTGTGGGTTCTTGCAGAAATTGATCTATTTGCTTCAGAACAAATCAGAAAACTGAAAAAAACTAAGCTAAGATCAGCTCAACCCACTTTTATGTTCGATTGGAATGCAGATCTCATGATGCTGTTCAGCCAATTCTTTTGATAGCCAGAACAGAGCAAAAAGTACTCAAAGACCATGCTCATCTGATCCTCACAGCTCTAGCATTGCCCAGACAAGTTTGGTTCACGTATCTAGTACAGATGTCCAGCAATCCTCCAATCTCTCTCAGGTCAGATCCATTCTTATTAACTCAAGAACAGGGAAATGTATTTCATCCAAACCTTTCCTCCCTCAGCTTGATGGCTTGGATGTTGAACACTTAATGATTGCCAAATTATCCTTACCCAAGGAGGCTGAAGACTTAATAATGTTTGCCAGGCAACCATCAACTAGAAGAGCCTACATTTTTTTAATGGAAAAGATTCTCCACATGGTGTTGTCAAATACCTTGGATCTGTTCACTTGCGAACCCAAAGAATTACTGAGTTATTTGCTCTCTCTTTCTGCGTTCTCTTAGCATCTCATCAGGAAGAGAACATCTCAGTGCTGCAGCAGCTTGCCATTCTCAGATCGAGGGTAAGGCTATCTCCAATCATCCGTTAGTTTCCAAGATCATGAAAGGTTTTTATGGCGTACAAAACCTACAGTTGTGAAACCCACCTGTTCCATGGGACCTAAATCTGCCCCTGCCACAGTTGGTGAAGCTGCCATTTGAACCATTGGAGTCGAATTCTCTCAAGCTTCTAACATGGAAAGTAAGTAATTTAGGAGCCAACTTTTGAAAATGATTGGGGCTTATGAACTCAAATTATAGTGTTGTCAGCAAAAAAAAGAACATGGTAACTTTTGAGTTCGACTCACCAGCCTGTATTTAAATGTCAAAAGAAGAGCGAGAAATATGGACCTAGAGAAGGCTCGTGTGGCCAAAACAAAAACTAGGGAAGGCTCAAAGTCCTAGCAGTCAATCTTCTCTCCAACTCCCGTTCATCCTCACTAGTCTCCTCCCTCCTGCTCCATTCCACCCCCAACAGCCCATCCACACCACAGTCTCTTCCCCCACCCTCACTTGTTACCACCACTCTCTCTCAATACATTTTCCTCATTCTCCTTCTCTCCCCCATCTTTCTTCTATTCTTCCTTCCCTCCTTACTCCCTATGCTCTCTTAATTCTCCCCCTCCTACATGGGCATACTTTGAACTTTATGTTTACAGAGGGGGTTTAATACTCCCAGCATTACTCCCCCACATCCCCTTTGCCTCCCTATTTTCTACTTATTTGTCCTTCTCTGTTCCCCTCCCAATTCCCATCCCTCCACTCCCCAGCAGGTTCCTCCTCACCCCTCCTTAGCCAGCTACCCTCCACTGCAGCCGTGTCAGACAGACACCTCCCTAGCACTGCACAGGCACCTCCTCCCTTTCTATTACAGTAGCTTGCATCCACTTCTCAGGCCCTCCCCTACGCCAGTCTGCTGTTTTTATGGTTCCCTAGGCCAGTGCTTCCAACTTTTTCATCCCTAAAGCAAACTACATTATCGAAAATGTTACGTGACGCAACAGCCTCTACAGAGCAGACAGTGCGAACATGGAGAGGGCTTATATGTCCAAAAGGGCTAGGGAAGCATGGAAATCCTCACCAATCTCTCATCCAAAACAGAAGAGAGGGGGGCAAAGACAACCTTCACAGTGTATCAGCTCCCAAGGAAGAAGGGAGAAATGGGTGTGGGATGAGCAACCGGCTCAGTTAGTTACCTTGGCTGTCGCATGTGGCTGACAGAGCTCCTTTGCTGCTGCTGCCAGCACTCAATATGAATCACATCCAGTGCTCAGTGCACATTCTCGCTGTCTTAGCCTGAGTATAAGACAGAGGCTTCAAGGACTCAGACGGGGAAGATAAAGAGGGGCTTTTTGTGCTGCTCAAAGTGGCTGCCAACTATCTCTGCCCTGCACGCTGCCCATTAGTTACCGCACTTCAGGGCTCACGCTGTAGCTAGAGGAGGCATGCATGATTACACATGTTCCCATCAGTTTTAGAACCGCTGCTGGGTCTCTCTTCTTGCTCCAAGCTGCTGAGAGCAGAGCTCAGTTGGTGTCCTGGATCAGAGCATCGGGTACTGATGACTTTTTTCCATGGCACGCCAGATCAGGTCTGGAGGCCCACTGGATGGGGAACACTGCCACAGACTCTGCTCTGCCTACCTACTCCTGGGGGGGGGGGGGGGGGGGTACCAGACGTGATCCATACACTCCTGGCTTCCTCCAGGGCGTAAGAAAAATTAAGCCCTGGCCATAATTAAATGCATCACTGCTGGCGAGAACCTAAAGGCGATAGCTAAAGCCAGAAGCGATAGCTAAAGCCAAAAGCTAAAGGCGATAGCTAAAGCCAGAAGAATACTGGGCTGCATAGAGAGAGGAATATCGAGTAAGAAAAGGGAAGTGATAATCCCCTTGTACAGGTCCTTGGTGAGGCCTCACCTGGAGTACTGTGTTCAGTTCTGGAGACTGTATCTCAAAAGGGACAGAGACAGGATGGAGGCGATCCAGCGAAGGGCATCCAAAAAGGTGGATGGTCTTCATCGAATGACTTATGAGGAGAGATTGAAGAATCTAAATATGTGTACCCTGGAGGAAAGGAGGAACAGGGGTGATATGATACAGACTTTCAGATACTTGAAAGGTTTTAATGATCCAAAGACAATGACAAACCTTTTCTGTTGCAAAAAAATCAGCAGAACTAGGGGTCACGATTTAAAACTCCAGGGAGGAAGTCTCAGAACCAATGTCAGGAAGTATTTCTTCACGGAGAGGGTGGAGGATGCCTGGAACGCCCTTCCAGAGGAAGTGGTGAAGACCAAAACTGTGAAGAAGGATTTCAAAGGGGCGTGGGATAAACACTGTGGATCCATAAAGTCTTGAGGATGTGAATGAAGAGAAGAGGCACGGGGGTGGCTTGCGGGAATGACGGCTACTACCTGGAGATTAATATCCTTATTCAATAAACATACACACAGTTAATGCGACTCCAATATTGCTCTATGCTTCAACGGCAAGAGGAAATGTGGGAAAAAGGATTTGCATCCACAAAAAAGCAGGGGAGTAGCTGGCTTGTTACGGCGGTTACTACCCCAAAGCAAATAAGCCTGATACTTCACTTTCAATGCACATCCAGCATAGCTCTCTGCTTCAACAGCAGGGAAAATGAAGAAAAGATGATTTATATCAGCATCAACCAACAAGGACTGAATTACATATTCTGGGTAAACAAATAAGCATGGGTGTAGCTTGCTTGTTACGGTGACTACTACCCCCGAATCAATTAAGCATGATACTTGACTTGGAATAAGTATCCAGCGCAGCTCACTGCTTCAGCAACAGAGGGAATTAAGTAAAGAGGATTTTTATTCAGACAACCAACAATGGCTGAATTGCACATGCAGGGTAAACAAACGGGAGTAGCTTGCTTATTACGGCGGTTACTACCCCAAACCAATTAGCTAGATACTTCACTTAAATGCAGCTCCAGCACTGCTGTCTGCATCGATGGTGGGGGTGGAAGGGAATTGGAACCAAAAAGTTAGCAATAAGGGCCCTGACCTCAGCAGTCAGAGTAACAGATTATGACAACAAATAGGTGTGAAAGCTTGCTGGGCAGACTGGATGGGCCGTTTGGTCTTCTTCTGCCGTCACTTCTATGTTTCTATTATGTTTCTATGTAACCTGGCCTAGGACATCACAACTCCAGATGGAATTCTGCTTTCTCATGTGGAGCCCGCGCAGTGCAGCCAGGGCATCAGGCAGCCTAGGATAACCTTTCAGCCTTGCCCCAGCCTCACCCTCCACACACCCAATTAAAAATATGCATTTGTAATAAGATTTTACATGAAAAAAATTCTATTCATAATAGTCTTCTGAACTAAAAATATTACAGCATGTTTACTATATATACAGGCACTGCTGTGGTATCAAAGAGAAAACCCTGCAAAAAACGTAAAAAGACACTTGGAGCTCATATAACATTAGGTCTGTTGTAACATGCACCAAGTGTGGGCTTGGGCTTGGCACTCAGAGAGTCCTGCAGGGTCCTATGGGAGGGGCTTCCCACCATCAGTCAGGACAGCAGAAACAGGCTCGAGAGACCCTTGGCTCTGGAGGTGGTGAAAGGCACCATCGTTTTACCATCAAGCCATCGTTTTACCTACGTTCTTCCTGAGGCCATACCCTTAGAAAGATGAGAAAGCCCTTCATACCCTAGACTTTAAAAGGGCTTTGTCTTACTACAAAAAAAGAGTCAGCCCCATCAACAGGCTTTGCAACTAATTGTCTTTTATGATCCTAACAGATGAGCAGAGCAGTGGCCAATCGTGCATTGCCCAATTGGCTAGCAGACTGCATCGCAAGCTCCTCTAGGCCATCAGGCCTACAAATTACAGACACCATCAAGGCTCATCAAGTGAAAGTCACGGCTGCATTAGTGGCTCTTCTGTGAGCCAGGCCTCTCGAAGACATCTGCAAAGCTGCAACTTGCTTGTCAGTACACATCTTTGTGACCCATTACTGTCTGGACCATCTCTCAAGAAATGACAGTAAATATAGACTAGCAAGCTCTGCGCAGCCTGCTCACCCGGTAATCTACTTTCAGTGGAGGAGAGGGGGGGTCCAGATTGCTTATCTGATAAATGTTCTACTGCAGCCCCTCAGCTTGGGACTCCTCACATGTCATAGCTAATTCAGCCCTGCTTCTAAATAGAGAAAGCAAGTATGCTGACCGTAAATGATGTTCTCCATAGAAAGAAGAAGGAATTAGCCATGCTAAATACTCACCTGCCTCCCTGGAGAATCAACGACCTAACTAGAATTAGCTCTAAAATTGACTGAAGGGGATCTTGAGATAATACTTGCATGGGAACTCCTTCACATATTAAGTAGAGCATACTAAGAGAAAGAGGTCCGTTCAGTGCCAACAGATGATGTCACCCACGTGTCATTGCTAATTCATCCTGCTGTCTATTGAGAACACCATTTACAGTAAGCAAGCTTGGTTTCTTGTTAGTAGATCATTTATTCAAAGAACAGTTGGTATCGATGACAGCTGAAATGCCCTGGCTGAAGCTCAGAATCAAAGTACTTATGAGATGTTATGCAGCCTGTAATTGTTTTCCTTATCTATAGCTTAGATATGAAACATAGCACAGTTCTCACTTAACTTCCCTACAGATGAGTTTGAAATGCTGTCTGTTTGAGCTTTGCACTCATTTCAGTAGTTTCCCCTCCCTTTGTTCACTGTACATGCAAATGACTAGTGGAAACTTGTCCCCTTGTTGTAGCTGAGCTCAAGAATTGGTCCTTTTTGCTGGACCATAGTAGGAGTTCATCATTGATGGCCTTGGTTCATCATGTATAATAAATCAGAACTCAAATCATTAGCTCCTCAGTCTTACATTGCCTGCCTCTGTTTTATCTTTTTTTATATATATTTTGTGGTACCTCACCTTAGGTAGTCAATAAGAATGAATGAATATTTCTTGTCTCTAGTGCCATTACCTGTACTAGCTCCATTTCAGAATTCAGAGCAGATTCCATTCTCGAGACATTGAATACCTGCAGGATGCAAATGTCATCTCCCCAAAGCAGTGCGGAAAGCTCACCAACTGTCCTGCTCTCCCAGTCCTACATATGGAGCACCGACAGCTGGAAAACTGCATTTTGTGCATGAACATCAACCTAGTTTGCAGCATAGTTTTGTCACTTATCAAGAAATATTTTTGAGCTTTACACTCTGAAATGCTTCATCATTTCTAGTAGCCTGGAAAAAAAAAATGGAGTCTTTGTGGACTAAAACATCTTTTCCTCATCATCCAGCCAGACCAGTGCAGACACATATCTTATGTCCACCAACCTACAGATGGATGTAGAGACTAACAGATTTGCTGACATTACCCCTTCTAGGCTTCTGTGCTTACCTCAGCCTGCGAATGTTCTCTGTTTCCAGCAGATGGTAGACGAGCATTCCTGTGCGGTGAGCTGAGGGAAGAAGAAAAGAAAAAAATTGCATTTGGACAGGGCAGCTCCTGAGATGAAAGTCTTATACTCTCTCCCTTGGCTGAGCAGAGCCATAGATCAGCGAGCTTCCAAATTCTGTTTTATGGGCTTCAGAGTTATTGTAACCTTCCCCTGCCTTCCTTTCCTTTGCTCTGGTTCTGTGGGGCTTCCTCCCTGAGAAAAATGTAATATCTTCTTTATTCTTCTTCCTCTTTGTCCTGTTGATAAAAGTTATTGTAAAATGAAAGAGAGGAAGCCTAAGCAGAAACAAGAGAAGCAGCCATTCTGTGGAACTCCTAGGGTGAGTAAGGGAGCGTTTTAAGTTTTTCTGTCTCATTTAGAATCGAGGCTGCAGAGTTGATCAAAATGGCAGTGCAGTCTCGTTGCAACTCCTTTAGAGTGTGAGAAGAAAACTGCACTCTGGGTCACATCTGGGGTGCATATTAAGAGCTACCGCCCAGGAAATGGACCGGGACATCGTGGTGGATAATACTTTGAAATCTTCTGTTCAGTGAGCAGTGGTGGCCAAAAAAAACCCAAATAGAATATTAGGCATTATAAGGAAAGGAATGGAGAATAAATCGGCAAATGTCATAATATCCCACACCAACCAAATCCACAATAGGATGGATAATAAGCATACATTCAGCTTCAGAAAAAAGATTGAGACAGAAGTACTGGCAGAAGCAATAGAAACTAAGGTATATGAACTAAATCTAACCAACACAATAACAGCTTTTGACTCCTGGGACAACATAGTCAATAGCAAATAAAGAAGTGGAGATGATGAACAGTATACACACTGGCACAAGCCATATCTGAGCAGTATAGTGCTAAAAGTTCTAGGATCCTTGTAGGAGTGGTGCGAATCAAAACTCAGTTAGTGAGGAGTATTTCCAAATTATTTATTCAAAGAACAGTTGGTATCGATGACATAGCTGAAACCCTTAGCCCTGCTCAGATGAAAATTATTAACAAAGAAAAGAACAACTCCAAATATAAGAAACCCTGGTTACAATGAAGAACTAAAAAGCACGAAACAGAACCTTAGGAAACTAGAGACACAATCCTGGAAATGCCACTCAACTGAATCCCTAGGAAAATACAAATCCTGCCTCACAAAACGCCGTACACTAACCAATAAAGCAAAAAAAGACTACTATGCTAAACAGATTCACGGGGCTATATTTAATTCTAAACTTCTCTTTGAGATAGTCAAACATCTAATACAAGATCCAACATCTTACATATCAAGAAACTACAACTTCACAAAAGACTCTTGCAATGAGTATGCCACTGCACTATTAGACAAAATCGATAATTAAAAAAAAAACAATTCACAATTTGTCACCCCATAAAAGCACCTGAAGAATCAAATAACACTGTCAAATGGTTCACATTCGGCAGAGTATCAAAGCTGACAATTAGTCGAATCATTAATAAAATTAAGCCTGCCACTCACTCACGTGACCCAATACCAGCCAGTTCATTAAAACAAGCACACCAAATTATCACACCAAAAATCACATCCCTGATTAACCATTCATTATCAGAAGGAACTATACCTCAAGGCCTAAAACAAGCAGTGATAAAACAGATCCTAAAAAATAAGTCTGATAGAACAGACGACTGGGACAATTATCGTCCAATATCTAACCTGCCATTACTAGCAAAAGTTCTTGAGAAAGCAGTGTTAACCCAACTTGAATACCACCTGGAAGATCATAATATCCTATACCCAAATCAATTCTGATTCAGGAAACATCACACAATGGATACGTTACTCCTCCTATTAACGGACTCAATTTTACAAGGACTCAACACAGATGAATCCTACTGTCTAATACTAATAGATTTAACAGCAGCCTTTGACACTGTCGATCATAATTTGTTATCAGATGAGAAACATTGGGATCGATGGTACAGTAAGCAAATGGTTCTCCTCATTTCTATCTAACAGAATATTTCAAGTCAAACTGGGCAACCAGATATCTGACACCTTCCCATTTGAGTATTTATTATAACAAAACTTTAAATTTTAGTAATCACAACACATCATCACAAGTTTAATACCTCAACACCACACATCCTACCACTCATTCACAACCACTCATACTCACAAATACAAAATTGTTTTACAATTGCAGACATTGGGTCTGTTCAGCTTGGAGAAAAGATGTCTAAGGGGGGATATGATAGTGATCTATAAAATCATGAGTGTAATAGAAAGGTTAAATGTAAATCAGTTGTTTACTTTTTCAAAAAATACAAAGACTATGGGGCACACCATGAAGTTAGTATATAGCACATTCAAAACAAATCAGAGGAAATTCTTTATTGCTCAATGCACAATTAAGCACTAGAATTTATTACTAAAGGATGTGGTTAAGGCAGTTAGCATAGCTGTGTTTTAAAAAGGTTTGGACAAACTCCCGGAGGAGAAGACAATTAACCTTTATTAACCAAATAGACTTAAATAGCCACTACATATCACTGTGTGATAGCAGCATGAGATTAATTTACTGTTTGGGATCTCATCAGGAATTTGTGACCTGGATTGGCCACAATTGAGAACAGTGAACCCTTGGTCTGACCCAGTATGGCAAGTTTTTATGTTCTAATCCCCCTGAGAAGGAGGATGACACTGCTATGTGAGCCTATTTCACAGGGGGGGGGAAGTTTTCTTCCTTGATTTCTCAGTCCTTATGAGGAGAAAAGTGAGGAGGGTCCCAGTTCAACTGAAAATCCTAATATGATAATTATTTGAAAATCCTCAAAGTCATCCCCTTTACATAGGTCCATCAAAGATTTAATTGACCTTTCAAACATAGACTACTGTAACTCCCTATTACTCAGCTTTCCTACAAGGTATATTAAAACCATTACAATTCTTACAAAATGCCTCAGCAAGACATTTATTAGGAACAAGGAAATTTGATCACATCACACCCTTGCTGATATCATGGCACTGGCTGCCAGTATAATCCAGAATCTATTATCGGGTATTAACACTAATATTTAAAACCATCCACTCCAGTAACCCCAGTCTGAAAGGCGTGATACTACAACCATACACACCTCAGTAAACACTAAGATCTCAAAATAAAGGACTACTGACTGTGCCAACGATACAGAGTACATGATGCAAATAAGAGATCGTATGTTTTCCATAGTGGGCTCAAAGCTGTGGAATTCTCTACCTGAGATGTTACGTTTGAAACCAGAAAGAAAGGATTTAAACGTGAGCTGCAAACCTGGCTATTCAAAAATGCTTACAACCTAACTTAAAAATATCAGAATGCAGAAAACTGCAATATCAAGGTCAAAGATAATAACTGAAGAATGAGTAATACTTAACGAGAGATTTTAAGTATCTTAAGACAACTCACTGACTATTATGTGAAAATTGTGGAAATAGAACTTCTGTACAACAAACTTGCTGTCCTAGATCTTTAGTTAATATGTATTAGAAAATCACAGTAGGTTTATATTAATCTCTGTTGTGTTGATCTATATAGTATGAATGTTATTTTTGTAAACTGTTGCGATCTTCATTTGGAATGACGATATGTAAAAATATCTAAATAAACTCTAGAGCTAGGTGAGCTCTGGTGAAACTGTATCCACTTGTTCCTAAGGAAGAGTTGAGGGTTCCCAAGGTGGATGCACTGGTTTGTACTGTCATGAAGCAGATACAGTCCCAGTAGATGGGTATGCTGCCCTCAAAAATGTACAGGACAGGAAAACAGAAGTGGTTCTCGAACAGGCCTTTGAGGCTGTTAATATGGCATTTCAAATGGCAGCACGTAGCTGCATTGTAATGAGGTAAGGTTTACATTTGTCTCAGCGTCTACAAGAGAATTCCTTAAAAGGTAATGGATTGGGTTTGGACTAGGCATCTCAGATGGAGTCGGGAAGGGTATGGGCAACTTTCTTGGCAGATGCTTCCTTTCACATGGTGCGCCCAGCAGCAAAGATTATATTCTCTATTATGGTGGGTAGAAAGTTGTTTTGGCTCCAAATCTAGTCAGCAGATTCTAATTTTAAGTCTAGATTCACTAATGTTCCCCTTTAATAAGATGGCAAAAGTGCGGGGAGAATCTAAAGTGCCCAGCCTCCTGGATGATAGGCCAAGAGGTACATCATGCTTAGTTTAGTTCTGCAATTACTTTCGAGATTTGAAGAGGACCAAGCAGGAGAGATCTTCAGGGGGGAGGGGGGCAGAAGTCTAAACCCTTTAGTAGGTTTCAGTCTTTTAAAATCTCTAATAGAGGAGATAAGGATGGAGATTCCAGGTTGGCCTCCTAGAGCGCTCAATGAAGGTTTGGGAGCCCACTCTCCAGATCAGAGGATTGGTGATTGTTTGTCAGCTTTCTGCCAGAAATGGGTTCACATTACCTCAGACCAATGGGTTCTAGAGGTTGTAAGGGATGATTATGTTTTGAAGTTTTCCTGTCCTATTTCAGATGTTTTTATGGTTTCCCCTTGTCATTCCACAATCAAAGCAGAGGTAGTTCGGTCAACACTCACTCGCTTCCTTCACATAGGGGTGGTAGTTCCAGTTTCACAGTGTGCTCAGGGTTGGTATTTGATTCGTGATTCCTAAAAATGAGGGAACATTTTTGACTGATCCTAGCTCTGAAGGCCAACTTGACCCTGAAGGTGTCTTGTTTCAGGATGGAGACCATAAAATCTACTGTATTATAGTGGCATAAGACAAGGAGAATTCTTAACATCCTTTGATCTGACAGAGGCATATCTGCACATTCTCATAAGGGAAGCATATCCTAAATATCTTCGCTTTGCAGCACTGGAAGACCTTTTCTAAGGTAATGGCTATGGTAGTGGCAGCTCTGCGCAGGGAAGGAATTTTGCTTTATCCATATTTGGTTTAGTTTCATTTATTGAATTTTCTTGATTACCTTTCTGTATAACAAATTAAAGCGATTTATTAGGGCGATTGGTTGATCTGAGCAAAATTGGCACAGTAGAGCGTGACATCTACAGCTAGAATGGTCCAGTTGTAGAACTGGATTCGGTAGTAGATTTTGGCAAAAGCAAACTGCTTCCCTCTCAGTTTCTGGAATATCTGGGAGCTTGGTGTGACATGATGCTGGCCGCATACAGATGACAGTGCAAAAGATTCAGAAGCTGTAGGCTCAGATGCATTTCTTATCGGAGATCAGGAGTCCTACTGTGTGAAGTTACCTTCAATTTATTGGGACCATGGCAGCACCTTTTGATCTGGTCCTTTGGGCAACAGTAAACATGAGGCCTTTACAGAAGGCTTTGTTGTCCAGATGGGGACCCACAATCACCAGATTATTTGATAAGACTCCCTGTTCAGAGCAGGCATGATTGAGTTTGGAGTGGTGACTCTTAACTAAGAATTTAGAGAAGGGAGTGGATTTAGAATCCCCATCTTGAGTGAGAGTGACAACAGACGCCAACCTGGTGGGATAGGGAGTTCATTGTCAAGATTATGTGGTGCAAAGAGTTTGGTCGTCAAAGGAGGCCAAGCAGTCCATAAATCATTTGGAAACTAGAGCAATGCATTTGGCTCTTTTTCAGTTTGTGCCTTCTTTCAAACTCAGATGATAAGGATTTTGTCAGACAATGTGTCAGCAGTAGCATATGTAAATTACCAAGTAGACGCCAAGAGTTCTCAAATAGCAGAAGAAGCAACATTTTAGTGGCCTGGGTGGAAAAGTACCTAAAAGTAATATCAGCATCTCACATAGCCAGAGTAGAAAATATGCAAGCAGACTTTCTCAGTTGCAACTTTCTGGATCCTAGGAGAATGGTCTCTGTCACAAAAGGCATTCACACAGATTGTGCATAAATGGGGGAAAGCTATAGTGGATCTGACGGTGGCCAGAAAAAATGTGAAGATGGAAAGGTTTTACAGCCTAAGGTGGGAACCGGGATCATCATGTTTGGATGTCCTGATTCAGCCCTGACCTGAAGAAGACTTATTTATAATGTATTTATTTACAAAATTTGTTAATTGCCTTCCAGAACTTACAATAAGTTCTTCCAAAGCAATGTACAACAGAATAAAAACCATCAAATCATTACAAAAATCACAATGTAATAAAATAACTTAAAACAACAAATATTATTAACAATATTAACAATGGTACTGCTGATCCAAAAAGGAAATCATGGATTAAGACACCATCAACCAGCCATAATTCAAAGCTCATGCTTCATCAACCAAGTCTTCAATTGACAGTAAAAACACATCAAGCAAGTTTCTTCCCTGATCGACAGAGGAAGATCATTCTACAACTTAGGCATTGTCACAGTCTTCTGGAGGATCCAATACAAAATCTTAACTATTCTACACAGTCTCATCCACAACAACAACAGTCCGTGGCTATCTGCAATTCTTCACCTTTACTTTCCCCCTCACGCACCCTCTGAACACAAAACCAACTTCTTCTCCAAATTCCTTCCCCTAAAGCCACGAGACTTAACCTGACAAGAGACCAGGCTTTTTCCATCGCCGGCCCCATTATCTGGATCTCCATACCTAATTCCATCAGGATTTTAAATGTCAAACAAGAATTTAAGAAAGAGATAAAACACCATTTATTTAAACGAGCTTTCAAAAATCTTTTATGATTTTATCTTTGTTCGATTATGTTGTCCTTCGATATAGCTTATGTACGTCTGTCGTCCTCGATTGTTGCTTTTTATGTCTTTTCATTTTATGACTTGCCAGATTCTTGTGGCCTGGTTTTGGCCACTGTCGGAAACAGGATGCTCTGGGCTTGATGGACCCTTGGTCTGAGCCAATATGGCAATTTCTTATGTTCTTACTTGTATTTTGTTATAATTAGATGATGTATTTTTATTCTCATTTTGCTGTAAACTGCTGCAAACCTTGGAGGGCGTGGTCAACAAATTGTTTTAAATAAATAAATAAAAAGAGTCTGTCACTATCTAAGAGCTTGAGAGCAAAACTGAACCAGAATGCAAGCAGCTTTTTGGAAAGAACTCAAATTAGTCTCACCACTAAAAATATACAAGGCAGCGACCTGGTCTTTTTTTACATTTATTCTCAAAGCTTTATCAAGAGAATGTCCAAGCCAGGGAAATGTGGTTTGGAAAGTTTGAGGGCAGGTTTGCTAGTTTCCTGCCTACTTGAGGGTTAGCTTGGGTTCATCCCATGCATCTGGTCTGGTCTGGTTGGGTGAAGAGGAAGGAGAAAATGTATTCTTACCTGATAATTTCCATTCCTTGAGCCCAGCCAGACCATTCCAGGACCCTTCCTATTCTGCCAAACGTTCCTTACAGCTGTGTTTATTTGAAGAAAGAGAGCTCATATTTCCGTTTCTAGTGGGCAGAGGTAAGTTCGGAATCTGTAGTTTTATGAAGTTGATTCTTTTCTCTCCTATCTGGTCTTTCTTGAAGTCTCCAGTAGGTGGGGGGGGAGTTATTCTTAGCTTGTTGCAGAGGTTATTGACAGGCTCAGGTTAGCATGGGAGCCTATAAGAGGTGACATCAGCAAACCTGTTGGTCTCTGTGAGCAATCCATGTACCTGGACTGGTCTGGCTGGACTCAAAAAAAGGAAATTATGAGGTAAAATAAATGAATCCTTCATTGGTTGCATTATAACCAGCTAAGACTTCAATTCTTTATTTCCTACAGATCCCTTCTTCCTCAATCTATACTTCCTCCCATCATGTTATGAGCAGCTCATAATAATACTGTCCTTATCTTTTCTCATGATCAGCCTTCTTTCTAGAACTGCACCTATGATTGCTGTTATTTTCCCAGGTAATAAAAAGCAAAGGTGTGAACTGGTAAAAAGTCTTTTTACACTGAAGAAGCAGTTCAATGAATTGGATTTGAATTTATTTACTCAAGCTCGGGATAAATTGCATTCAGGTACCATAAGTATGTCTGTGCCTCCAGAGGGCTTGCAATCTGTTTGTTCCTGAGACAATGGAGGGTAAAGAGACTTGCCCAAGGTCACAGAGAACATCAGTAGGACAAGCAGGATCTGAAACCTTGCTTTCCTGATTTTCAACTTGCTACTCCAAACCACTAGGGTATGTTGCCACTCCAGTGGCAGCAAGCACAGTGTACATGCTCTCGTTTATAGCAGCCTCTGTTTGATTATATGTCTTTTGATTTTGATTTTTTATTTTTTGGCAGATGCCTCCGAGATTCTAGTGGGCTGTACTTTCTGCGGAAGGACTTTTGCACCAGAGAACCTGGTAATGTATTTTTAAAGCATCTGTGTAAATTGTACAAGGAAAACCAAGGGACACAAAATTACACATGGCTAAGAGATGGTATCAAAATGACATCTGGGACTGAGCTGGGTTGAATCATGTTGATGCTAGCTGTAATTGCTTTCAAACGTTTTAACACACACAGTACCTGATTCACTAAGGATTTTTCCCATAGACACAAAATGGGAGGAAAGCCTTAATGAATCTGACCCATAGTCTGTCCTGGACAAAAGTGTGTTTGTGCAGTGTTCCAGTGCCCTATAAGACGAGCATTGAACTGTTGGAGAGGTGATTAGCCGCAGGCTGGCTTTATCATGCTCCATCCACAAAAAGAGCCAGCACCATCCAGGGCTTTATTTCAGGAATGATTGTATTGTACTTGACTTTCAAGTTAGCTGTACAGCTCTGTTTATATGATGCTGTAAAAAAATATCGTGGGCCAGCCTGATGATTCAGTGGCAGTGCTGTGCACTGCCATGTGGAAGGTCCCCAAGTCAGGTCTTCTGCTCCCTTGTTGGCTGGAGGTATGGATGCAGCAGAATAGCATTTAAAGTCCTAAGTGGGGAAGGAGTCATTGTCATTGGTGACACCTGGTGGCTGGATTTAGGGTCCATGCCTGCAGGGTTCCACAGCAACCTGTCCCACGGTCCAGGGCTATAGCACAGCAATGACTAAAGCAAGGTAAGTTGGGCACAGATATAAAAGAGGAGAAAAAATGCCCAGATAGCTGTGAAGGAAGGCTCTTTGCACTAGATCCCAGCTCTGATTCTCTGACTGAGATGGAAGCTCAAAGGAGCAGAGGAAACTGTCAGGTCAATAAAAAAAATATATCTTTTGTGATATCTGTCTTCCCCCTGCACCACCCAGAGTACAGCAATACATTTATAGACCAGCTCCTCGTCCTGCTCTATGGTTCAGCCTCTGACTCATAGCCGGGGGAAGCAATTTATGATAAGGCTATATCCAGTGAAAAGCGGGTCCAGCATGCAACACAGCCACAGGCTGAGGTGACAGCCACAGTTTCCCCAAAAGGATCAATATTCAAGCAGTGCGAAACACAAGAACATTACAACTCTTAATGAAAGGGAAAACGCTGCGATATGCTGCAGCCCTGACTGTAAGCTTAAGTGCTAGGGTCTGTAGAATATTCTGACTCATCAAACTTTGGTGTATTCTAAGCTCAGCCGCATGCATTGATTTTATGGAACTCCCTTGGTCAGGGCATTCCCTGGAGCAGACCAGTAGTCCCCTTCAGATGCTGCAGGCTGGGGAGAAACATGGCTGCAAACCTAAATCGGGACGCTTGCACTGAGGACAGGAAAACACCAAGACCCCAGAGGAATGTTCAAGCAATCTCTCAGAAACAGAACATCCACAGCTGGGTGCAGTTGGTTCCAAAATAAGCGTGACTAATACTGAAAATCCAAGTAAAAGCTCGGCAATATAAAAAGTAGAAAAACAATTTTAAAGATTCTGCAGTCTTATCTGCTCAATAAAAAAAACATACAGGTTCTCATGCCTGGGTCTTCCTCTAGCTCCCACTGGGGTACGTTCTCCCTTCACACCTCTCAGAAACTGGGGAATACTCCTCTCCCACATACCTGGTTGATGTCGTCAACGTTTCGCATAAGCTATGCTGCCCCTGACACGCAGGGACCAACATCTTCCAGGGCACTTCAGACTATGATATCCCCAAGGGAATCCAATCAGCAGCTTGCGAGCAAGAACACCTCTCCCACTGGAATAGGAAGGCAAAACCCCTTTTCTTCCTGGATCTAAGGAGAGCTCTAGCCCTGGCTGCTTCTCCCTTGCTCCTAATGTTGACAAACTTCTCCCAGTGATTTATGGCGTCACCTTCACAGATGTCACCACTGACCCACCCTGTTGGGGAGGGTCCCTTACTATCATTCAACCCTGTTCTTGCATTCTTAGTCACCTGAATGACTCTGCAATACCAGCACCTAAAAGAAGCAAGATATCCACCTATACACATTTAATTTAATAGTTATATTCTGCATATTCCAGATGATGCACGGTAGATTTCTGAACAAAATAGGTAAAAGCAGAAACATTGGCAAGTTTAATGTAAAACATTGATAAGACAGGCTAAGACAGAAATTGAAAAGAAGTTGGCAATAGAGGCAAAACTCATAATTAAAAACGTTTTAAAATATATCTGAAATAGGAAACCAACGAGGGAGTTGATTGGACCATTACATGATCGAGGGGTTGAAGGGGCACTTAGGGAAGATAAGGCCATCACGGAAAGACTAAATTAATTATTTGCTTTGGTGTTTACTGATGAGAATGTTGGGGAAATACCTGTTCCTGAGACAGTTTTAAGGGTGATAATTCAGATGAACTGAACCAAATCACAGTGAACCTGGAAGACGTAGTGGGCCAGATTGACAAACTGAAGAGTAGCACATCACCTGGATTGGATTGTATATACCCCAGGGTTCTGAAGGAACTAAAAAATGAAATTTCAGACTTATTGCAAGTCACTTTGTAACCTATCATTAAAATCATTCATTGCACCTGAAGACTGGAAGTTGGCCAATGTAATCTAATATTTAAAAAGGGATCCAAACGTGATCCAGGAAGCTATAGAGTATAGACCAATGAGTCTGACTTCAGTGCTGGGAAAAATCATGGAAACTATCTTGCCTCACAAATCTGCTTCACTTTTTTGAAGGGGTTAATAAACATGTGGATAAAGGTGAACCGGCAGCTATAGCGTATTTGGATTTTTAGAAGGCATTTGATAAAGTCCCTCATGAGAGGCTTCTAAGAAAACTAAAAGGTCATGGGATAGGAGGTGATGGATTACAAACTGGTTAAAAGACAGGAAACAGAGAGTAGGATTAAATAATCAATTTTCTCAGTGGAAAAAGGGAAACAGTGGAGTGCCTCAGGGATCTGTACTTGGACCAGTGCTTTTAAATATATTTATAAATGATCTGGAAAGGGCTACAATGAGTTAGGTGATCAAATTTGCATATGACACAAAATTATTCAGCGTAGTTAGATCACAAGCGGATTGTGATAAAATGCAGGAGGACCTTGTGAGACTGGAAGATTGGGCATCCAAATGGCAGATGAAATTTAATGTGGATAAGTGCAAGGTGATGCATATAGGGAAAAATAACCCATGCTGTACTTACACAGTGTTAGGTTCCATATTAGGAGCTACCACCCAGGAAAAAGATCTGGATGTTTATATTACATTGAAATTGTCGAGTCAGTGTGTTGCAGCAGTCAATAAAGCAAACAGAATGTTAGGAATTATTAGGAAGGAAAGGCAAATAAAAGGGAGGATGTCATGTAATGCCTTTATGTTGCTCAATGGTGGGACCGCATCTTGAATACTGTGTGAAGTTCTGGTCACCACATGTAGAAAGTACAGAGAAGGGTGATCAAAATGATAAAGGGCATGGAATGGCTCCCCTATGAGGAAAGGCTAAAGAGGTTAGATCTGTTCAACTTGCAGAAGAGATGGCTGAAGGGGGGGATATGATAGAGGTCTAAAAAAGTCAAGAAAGGACTTGTATGGGTAAATGTGAATCAGTGATTTATTCTTTCGGATAATACAGGGACTAGGGGGTGCTTTATGAAGTTAGCAGTAGCACATTTAAAACAAATCAGAGAACATTCTTTTTCACTCAAAGCACAATTAAGCTCTGGAATTCATTGTCAAATGATGTGGATAAGGCAGTTAGTATAGCTGGGTTTAAAAAAGGTTTGGATAAGTTCCTGAAGGAATTGCTATTAATCAATAAGAAATAGCCACTGATTGTTGCCAGCATTAGTAGCATGGGATCTATTTAATGTTTGGATACTTGCTAGATACTTGTGACTTGGATTGGCCACTGTTGGAAACAGGATACTGGGCTTGATAGACCCTTGCTCTGACCCAGTATGGCATATCTTATTTTCTTAAGTAAAAGTAATAAAACAGCAAACTACATCATCCATAAAACCAACAGATTCATCATCAAATAAATTCGTAAATAAGTACATCATATGAAACTATATGGCTGAACTAAAAACATACAATATGGAATAAACATATGCAGGATGGCCATAATAAATAATAATAAAACATAAAAATAAGCAATCCTGAAATTAAATGTATAGCATAAGCCCGTAAAATTTGAAAGGCAGATACTACTACAATGTAATAACATATTTCTACACTTAATATTAGACAATAATAAATAATTGATAAAGGTCAATTCAATTTTACATATAAAGCTTCTTTCATCCAAAAATTGATCACAATGCCTTGTAAAACCAAAAACAACAATAACAAATAAGAGCACAATATTCAATATGGCTGATTTTGTAGTCATTTGTTTCTGTTTTTATTTGCTTTGGTTTTTGGGTATATTTCATTATTGTAGCTTGTTGTTTCAGTGATACTTTTTTTTTTTGCTATATGCTTTATTTGTTGCATTTTTGTGGTACATGTTATTGACTGTATTTTTATTGTGAGTTTTTTTATCCATCCAGAACATCTTACTGAAGGGGTTGGATTTAGAAATCTAAAAAATAAATAAAATACCAATGCGGTCATCTATCCGTGTGCCACTTTGAACCATATTATTTCATGTCAAACACTGTACTAAAATAGATCAGTAACACGCCTCAAGAATACTTACTGCCCCACGTGGTCATCATAATAATTCTCCAAATCAAACACGCAGTGACTGTCAACACATGCTGTTCACTTCAGTGGTCACTTTTCAAGGTGTTTCCCAATATTTTCCATGCAGGGCTTGCTTTCATGCTTTAACAAAATCCCAGAACCCATCACAAAATAACTTACAATGCCAAATCAAAGTGCGGTGCTTCAGAAGTGTCCATTTCTAATTGCTTGCTCACTGCAGTCACAGACTGGGCACTTCTTTCCTACCCTACTGAAGTGGTGGTATTTTCTAGAGCAGGGCTTCCCAAACTGGGGGTCGGAGCCCAAATGGGATCACAAGTACCCCAAGGGGATGAACTCTCCAGGCACCACCAGCAGCCTTGGTAGTGGAAGTCAGCATGGGGACTTTGAGCCAGCGCACGCTCACAGGTCCCTGTGGTGGCCCTGCTCTTGCACGGGTTTCTGTGGTAACAGGAAGCCCCTACATGAGGAGAGATCAGGATCACCGCAGGGTTTATGAGTGTGATACTGACTTCCATAACTAAGGCTGCTGCCACTTGCACTTCACAATCAGGTTTGGGACCAGGCATGAGGAGAAGGGTGGGCTGATTGTGTTCTGGTCTCCTCACGCACCACTGATCCTACCCAAGAGAAAAAATGTTGCCCCTGTTAAGCAGTCCTCCCTCTCTTCCCACCAGTTGCCATCCACTTTTGGCCCAGAGGCACAAGGAAAATGTTGCTGCTGACCCTGACCCAGAGTGGTGTTTAGAACTGGGGCTGTTTGAAGGGAGGGATCAGATGCAGTAGGAGTTTGAGAGTTGGATCAGCTGGTGAGGGGCTTGGCTGTGGAAGGTGAGGGGAGAATGACAGAAGATCAACTGGGATATGTAAAAGAGGAGCCAGGGGGTGGGAGAGAATCAATTGAGAAGGCTGTAAGAGAAGGGTTGGAGGAGAGGAGGTGAGGCTGGAAGGTGAGAGAGAGGGGATGACTGAGGATCAATTGGGGATTATAAAAATGGCTGAGAAGTGAAAAAGGATCATCTGGCACGATACGAAAAGGGTTGGCTGGGGTGAGAGTGTTGATGAGCTAGAAACGTGAGAGGAGCTTGGATGTAAGAGGTAGAGGATGAGAGAAAGGATCAACCAGAGAGGGTGGACAGTGAGAGGGGAGTGATTGTTGGAGGCGTTCAACACCCCTGCTAACTTGTTTTCTCGTCCCTAGCACTGTAGTCACCTCAAGTGGACCTGTAATAACATATTTGCAGAAAGGTTATTTTTTTTCCTTTGATTTCCAGTTAAAGCATGAAGACATATGCAGAAAAGTCTTCCGGAAGAAAAATTGCACTTTCAATTCTTTCAAACAAAGGACAAAAGGGATGCCAGCGAGCCTGGTAACATCATCAACCAAGGTATTGCTGTGCTACTTTATAGCCAACACACTATCTGTTTCTCTCTGAATGTCATGCCCTAGATATAGATCTCATTTATTGTTTATTTATTTTATTTAAATTCTTTTAATATACCGATACTCAAGACCAGGTCTTATCGTACCAGTTTACAGTGTAACTGGGGAAAATCAATTAACAACCATACAGAAGGTAAAGTTACATTAAACAGGGAGCAAGAACATGGGAGTTGGAAGACAGGAAAGATATATAAATGAATACAACTGGAGAGTATTAAAAAAAACAGTTAAATAAAACAAAAGAGTAGCGAGTCATATAAAGGTAGCTGAGATCGGCTGTAGATATATCATAGGCAATTATTAACATATTATTTCCTGAGGAAGCAGGGATCAAGGGGAGGTAAGCATGGGGGGGTGAAAGGAGGGTAGGGACTGGGAGGGGGGAGGGAGGGAGGGTAGAGGGTAGGAAGGTGAGAGTCAATGTTAGTTGATCGAGGTTCCTTCAGCGGTAAGCTTGTGTGAACAGCCAGGTTTTCAGTTTCTTTCTGAAGGTGAGATGGGATTGTTCCTGGCGTATATCTGGTGGAAGCGAATTCCAATGTAGCGGGCCCGCTGTCTAAAGTGCTCGCTTATGGATGGAGTTGTGGACCGAGGATTTGTTGGGGGGGGGGGGGGCCTGGAGAGAACCTTTGTAGGCAGATCTGATCGGCCTTGCTGAAGTATGTAATTCAAGAGGGATGGCTAGTTGGAGTGTGGTTTGCTGGAAGACAGATTTGTGGATGATGGTGAGGGCCTTGAAGAGTATTCTGTATTGGATGGGTAGCCAGTGTAGGATTTTTAGGATTGGTGTGATATGGTCCTTACGACGTGTGTTTGTAAGGATCCTGGCCGCTGCGTTTTGCAGCATCTGTAGGGGTTTAGTATAAGAGGAGGGGAGACCGAGTAGTAGTGCGTTGCAATAGTCGATCTTTGAAAACAGGATGGCTTGAAGGACTGAACGGAAATCCTGGAAGTGTAGAAGTGGTCTTAGCTGCTTCAGGACCTGTAGCTTAAAGAAGCATTCTTTAGTTGTGGTGTTAATGAACTTTTTGAAGTTTAATCTATAGTCTAGGGTGGCTCCAAGGTCTCTAACCTGGCTTGCTAGTGGAGTAGTTGCGTTGTTGGCGAAGGGGTTGTTATCGCTGGGGGAGATAACCATGAATTCTGTTTTGGATGTATTAAGGACCAGGTTGAGACTCAAGAGAAGGAGGTTGATGGAGTGTAAGCAGCTGTTCCAAAAATTTAGAGTAGTGGAGATGTGGTCCGAGATGGGGATTAGGATCTGCACATCGTCCGCTTATATAAAATGGGTGAGGTTGAAGCTATTGAGTAGCTGGCATAAAGGGAGTAGATAGATATTAAACAGGGTAGGGGATAGAGAAGAACCCTGTGGTACTCCTTGTTTAGCAGGAATGGGTTGGGATTCTTTGTCATTTATTTTAACTTTGTAGTGCCTGTTAATCGATTGTTAATCGATCCTTGGCATTTCAAGTGATTGTTTTTTGTTTCAAACGTTCCACTGTCTCCGGAGGAATGCACACTTTTCCTGTCTAGATGAGTGCATAACACAAACAACCAACTGTACGTTCCTTGGCTCGGCGAAGCATCAAAACATTAAAAGATTCAACTGGGAGGTTTTTTTTATTCCCCGGGTCCTCTTGGAGATCTCAGTGAAAATTATTCGCTGGCATGAGGAGCTGTCGTGACTGAGTTATAGAGCATGTTTTCCCATAACTAATGATGGCCATGCAAGGACTCAAAGTCAACAAGGGCTGTAATGCCTTCTCTTAAAGCTTTCGCCATAATTTAAAGCCCCATATTATGCAACAAGCAAAGGAAAGAACTTTTAAATGATTCTCTGATTTCAACCATTAGGTAAAAGATGAGCCGCTTGCTGTTTCTTTGTGGTTTCAACGGATGTCAGAGTGGATGCAAAGATTAAATATGCGACATAGAAATGTACCGACAGATTATCAATGTGCATGGAAGAAATGTTACAGTGCATTACCATGTGATATCAAGGAGCACCTAACGATAAACTGTTGGGTGAAATGGCATTGACAGGTGTCTTAGAATCTAATTCTCGTCACAGGTCAGATGGGTTTAGTAGGAATGGCAAGTGAGAGGGGGGATAAGTGTGAAAAGCGTCCATTGTTCAAACTGGAAGCTCGGTGTGTCCAGGGATTGAGCGAATGAAATTGTTACACGTAGCAACTTATTAAAAAGTAACAAAAAAGGAACTAATAACTGAATTATAAGTAAGTAATGCCACCGAATATTTATAAACAAGAAAAAGCACGCAATCAAACGTAAAATGAGACTCCGCTGGCACGGCTGCCCCGGTTATCACTTACGCCAGGAGATGAAGTCAGAATTGCGTTTTAGCGCCCGTGCATGTTGGGCGTGCGTACAGGGCCACAGTACCTAACCTTCATTTCCTAGGGGCAATGAAAGCAAATGCACAATGCCCCCCCATCCCCCCCCCCCATGTGAATCTGTTTTGCTTCTGACTTCCAGGAGCCATGTAAGAGGAGCTCCAACTGGAGGGCAGCGCACGAGGACTTCATCAACTGCATTATATCGGCCAGAGAGGTCACCAAGGCCATGAAGGAGGGGCAGCCTCTCCCTCCTCCACCCCCTCCCAGTATCAATCCAGGTACGTCGCCGCCTCTCCCCGTCCCAGCCTGGGCTATAGGCGTTACCTTCACCACAGCGTCCCGGGAGCCGGGCTCATGCCATTCAGACGAGCAGTTTTCTGCTGTAATTCGGGGCCTCCTGGATGCCTTGGTTCGGTGTAAATCAGAAACGGTGACTTTTAGAAGCGAGCGGTTTGGTTGAGCGCGGATTGTGAAGCACAGCACCAATCCCACTTTTCACCTTCTGGCCATCTGAAAGTATCGTTTTTAAAATCTATTTTATTTCAGCCCTGTGAAGACGCCGTCCATTTAATTGCCTCTTTTTTGTCTGCTATCTGCGTTTTAGTTCAGGTGTGTACGGCCTTTCCTGTCCCCTCCAGCGCCCTTCTGTCCCACGCCCTTCAAGAGGAGAACAGAGTAATAAAAATATTCCTTGGCCTGCTCCGCCAATACACCCTGTCCCCCTCCCCCCACCCCTGCCTGCCAGTGTCCCCTGCACGCCGGCCTCACAGCGCGGGAGCAGTGGAAACGCAGCGGGAGCATCATAAAAGGGGGCACGGAGGCCGTTTTCATCTGATATTGTTCCGTTTCATAACCCTAAGGACCCAGGCAATTTACAAGCAATCATACACGATGTTACAACAAACTTTAGTAACATAAACCTCTCAAAACATAAATAGCGAAACAAAAAAACCCCCACTAGGACAACAGTCAAAGAATTGAAGATATCTTGCCAGGTTCGAGAGGGATTGATGATACTCTTAGTCCATGGCTTATGGGCATTATCATTTTCAACTGGACACTAAGCCCCTTCATAGGGGTGTTATTTTATGAATTACACATGATTATTGGCAGTGACGGATTTAGGTTTGTGCTGCTATCGCCCCCTTCCCTTCCCCCAAACAAGGAACAGGGCAGAAGGCCTAAGGCACAGTCTTCTTTGCTCTGCTCTCCCCTGCTCCCCTCCTCCCCTCATGACTCTGAACAGTGGTTCCCAACCCTGTCCTGGGGACCTTCCCCCCCCCCCCCCCGCCAGTCAGGTTTTCAGGATATCCACAATGAATATGCACAAGAGAACATTTGCATGCACATGCATATTCATTGTGGATATCCTGAAAACCCGACTGGCGGGGAGGGTTGGGAACCACTGACTCTGAATGACAGGGAGGGAGGGGCTGGATAAGGGAGCAGAGTGGCTTATTTTTATTCCCTGGATGGGATGGGAGGTGGGGGGTTGGAATAGAGAGTAGAGCAGTTTCTTCCAGCCTCACCCCTTTCCTCCTGTTCTCTGCTCGGTGAGATTCAGCAGAGCTGGGAGTCTTCAAATCTTCAGCTACCCCTCCCCCCCCACACACACTCACTCTTGCCACCCTAGGCACAGGCCTTAGTGTCTCTGTTGGCAAATCCAGGCCTGCTTATTGGATTACTCACAAGAAGCAAAGGAAGGCGTCAGTGACTCGGTCTTTCGCAGTGACTGAAATAAAAGCACTGCTTTACCTGTGGCCCCTTTTCTGGTGTATTTGCACATTGTGCTTTTAAATAAGAGGGGAACTAATAACAGGATTGGAGTAATGAAAAATATGCCTGTTCAATTGAAATCATATGCACTTCTAGGTCACCGATTCAAAGCCAATGCAGCCATTACCATTCGAAAGTCACTCGGTGGCCTATTGAATCGTAGTCTCCATCACTAAAATCCCTGTCGGACATTACCTGGCATCCCAGTTGGCAGTCAGGGCTGAAGGTGCTTCCTTTGCTGCCCTGTGCAAGGGATTACTGTGTTGCTGCCCTTTCCTGCCCATCCCCTCCTTCACAGGGTTCTCTGTCTTCCAACAATAACTTTGAGTGTTTGAACATTGCTCAGAGGATTCTGGTGCAGTGGGGCTTAGAGTAAGGCAAGCAGATTTGGGAGTGGTGAAGGGTGGGTTTGTCCAACGGATTCTCCCCATGGAAAACCTTCGTAATCCACCTTCTAAATAGGCCTAAAAGCAGATTCTTTAAATGTTGTTGCCACAAACTATTTTGAACCCAATACAAAAGGCCTCAGGGCTGGCGGGTGTGTCCCGCATCCAGGAGCATTAATGATGCACCAGAAAGGATCCCATGTAATTGCTAAGTGGAAGATGTGTCCAGATGAGGCTTTGAACTGGGTCCTAGGGTATTTTACTCTATCAGACTGGATTATAAAATAGTTTCCAACCTTTGACTTGATTTTTTGGCTCGGTGTCTTTTTTGTTTCTCATTCTCTGGTCTTAGTCTCTGTTCCTTTTCTTATGTTCTCTCTCTCTCTCTCTCTCTGGCATTTTTTCCTGTTTCAGTTCTCTCTCCCTTCTTTGGATATTATATTACTTTCTCATCCTTCTCTCTCTTTCTTCTTTCCATTTTCTCATTTCCTATTCTTTTCCCTATTCCCCCTCCTCTCTCACCTCTTCCTTCTCCTCCAGTCCTTACCCTCTACCTCCTACATTACTTTCTTCCTACCCCACCATATCCAGAGTCCCTCTCCCACCATCCCACCTTCTCTCTCCCTCCCTCTCTCCTCATCATGGGTCCTTTCTCCCTCCACCTAATAACCAGCCTTATTTCCCTCTCCCACCATCCTCACTCCTTTCTCCTTCACCCATACCCTGTCCAGGGTATACGTTCCCTGGACAATCCCTAGCCTTCTCACTGGCCTCTGCCACCCGGCCCTGGTCCTCTCTCTCTCTCTCCTTCTCCATGCACACTTACCAACGCATCCTGGGTCCTTTCTCCCTTTCCTTCATCCCCTGTCCTCTCTCTGCCCCCCCATCCTAGGTTAAATATTCCTTCTCCATCCCCAGAAAATTGCCCCCACTCCCTAGCACCCCTGAAAGGCTATCCCCACATTTCCCCCACCCCCCTTGCTCATAAAGCTCTCCCCACATTCCCTCTCCCTGACCCCAATAAATCCTCACATTATCTTCCCCCGACCCTCATAAGCTCTTCTCGCATTTCCTCCTCTCGACCTTCAGAAAGCTTTCCCCACATTCCCACACTCCTAGAAAGCTCTCACCATGTTCCTGTTGGCAGACTCAGCAGAGAGACCAAAGATTGAGTACGCATAGACAAGACCGAGTTACCCTTTCACTTTTAGAGTTGATCCTCCAGAGCAGAATTGAGGGATATTTGGTAGGGTAATATATATAAGAAATTAGCATATAAGGCACAATCTGTATCCTAATCTCAAGCCACATAGGGAGCCTCACATGGAACAAAGTATGACTTGGTCTGCATGTAACTAAGATCTGGCTCAGGTACCTTGAGAATAAATTACACATCTTGGTGGGATCTGGTATATATTAGATCCTATAAGAATAAGAGCAAAGTCCTGAGAGGAAGGTTAAATGTACAACTCTGTTCTTCTTTCAGCTATGGATCTACAATATGTAACAATAGTGTATCTTGTTATTGATTCAATTTTTTTTAAATAGAAATTTGGCTTTATGTTTAATATTTGTATGTTTTGTTGATGTAGTTTGTGTTTGTTTTTATTATGTAATTTTAATGTTTTATGTTATTGTATATCTACCCAGAGTCTTGGCTGAATTGGCGGTATGTAAATAGAAGGAAGGAAGGAATCATTATATAAATAAATATTTCTTGTTCTGATTAGATTATGTTCAGTGCCCCCACTGCATGAGAAGGTTTAATGAAATTGCAGGAGCGAGGCACATTAATTTCTGCAAGGAGAAGGCTTCTCGACAGACCATTCGCAAGCCTGCAAGCCGAGTACCATCCAAGACCACCATAATACAGGTACATTGCAGAGAAAACTCATCTTCCTTGTTCTCTCATAGCCTACCTCAAAAGCTTAGGAAGGACATGGCCATAATATTCACTATGGACATTCTACATAGAAACTTCAGGTAATAATTTCCATACATTTCCATCCTGATGTTGAAATATCCAGAGAGATGATTTTTTTGACCCTCCCATGAGAGGGTGTCTGTGTGCATCTGGTGCAAAGAGTTCCTAGCTCTCAGAGAACAAGTTCGATCTCTGGAGCCTAGCGTGGCAGATCTGGAGGAGCTGAGACAGAGAGGAGATCTTCAAGGACATAGTAGCTCAGTCCCAACTCCAGTCTGGCAGCCCTAGTGCTGCCTTGGAGGAGGAAGATCTGTTGGTGGAGAGCTTATACTGGTGTAGCAGGAAGTAATCCTGTAGCTAGGACCTGCTTTTCAGGTGATGCAATGTCCTCTCACACTGAGGAAGAGTCTCCAAGGGTTACTGCCCAGGAGGGAAGGGTTAGTTCGGCCATCATAGTTGGTGATTTGATTATTAGGAATGTAGATAGCAGGGTGACTGGTGGATTTGAGGATTGCTGGTAATTTGCCTGCCTAACGTGAAGGTGGCGGACCTCACACGTCACCAAGATAGGATTTTAGACCATTCTGGGGAGGAGCCAACTGTTGTGGTATTTGGAAAATATGGGAGGGAAGTTCTGTATCAAATTTAGGATTTTAGGCAGAAAGCTGAAATCCAGAACCTCCAGGGTAGCATTCTCTGACATGTTTCCTGTTCCACGCGCAGGTCACCAGAGGCAGGCAGAGCTCTGGAGTATCAATGTATGGATGAGACGATGGTGTAAGGAAGAGAGATTCAGTTTTGTAAGGAACTGGGCAACCTTTTGGGGAAGAGAGAGTCTTATTTCTGAAAGGACGGGCTTCACATTAACCAGGGTGGAACCAGGCTGCTGGCGCTAACCTTTAAAAAGGAGATAGAGCAGCTTTTAAACTAGAACAGGGGGGAAAGCCAACAGTTGCTGATCAGTGCATGATTCAGAGAGAGGTATTTTCGAAGGAAATTAATGAAACAAGAGAGTTAGGACATTCCAAGTCAGAGATTCCAGTAAAAGCAAAAATAGTCCATGTGCCTATAAGTAGGGATGTGATTCGGGTGCCCAATCGTTTGCGCTTTCGGGTTCGTGTGGGTTTTTAGTAAAAAATCGTTTTTCGGCTTAGTGCGCGCGCTAACACGCTAAGTAACAAAAAATAACAAAAATAAACAGGAGTTAGCGCGCGCACTAAGCCGAAAAACGATTTTCCATGAAAAATCGGGGAAAATGTGATTGTTTCTCATTTTAACCGATATATAACGAATTAAGCAATATCGTACGATATTTTAATTCATTATAAAAACGATTCACATCCCAACCTATAAGTAAAGAATCATTTGAACTAAAAGATTTCAATTTACCCCTGTCAACCGAAAAGCAGGTTATTCATACAAACCAAAAACCCACTTTGAAATGTCTGTATGCCAATGCCAGAAGTCTAACAAGTAAGCTGGGAGAGTTAGAGTGTACAGCAATGAATAGTGAGATAGACCTAATTGGCATCTCAGAGGAAAGGAGGATAACCAATGGGACAGTGCTATACCAGGGTGCAAATTATATTGCACTGATAGGGAGGAGCAACTTGGAGTGGGGGTGATGCTTTATGTCCGGGATGGCATAGAGTCCAGTAGGATAAAGATCCTGCAATTTTAAAACGAGCGCGTGTGCACCCATACATGCGTGTATCGGCAGACGAGTGAAGATACACTAGAATTTTTAATTGTGCATGCACTTGCCTGCGTATGTTTTAAAATGCACCAACTGCACGTAAATATGCTCCTAATTTTAGGAAGTTCCTCAAGCACAGCTAGCTTGCATGTGTCTTCCAGAGGCTCATGTCAGCTTGTATACGCGGATGTCAGTGAATGTTAAAACATGCTCGGGTGAAGCACATTCACAATTTTCCAATTAGTCCACGAGTTTACCGGTTAGTAGCAAGGTCTCTCAGACCCCTTCCGTTCTTCATCCTGCACTCTGCCCAGTTGACCCGGACCCCCTCACCCTGTCCTCTAAGCCCTAAAACTTAGGAGCCGCAGTAAAGTTACACAGATATCTAGCATAGGTGCACTGCAGGTTTCGTTTTTAAAATTTGGAGTTACGAGCTTACGTCTTGGCCCTAACCCGGGAGATCACACACCATGACTTAGGGGGTGCAAGCGATGTAATGGTGTTCCTCAGTCCCCTCTCCAACAAGTGCCTTCTTTTCTGTGATCTCTCATATACCGATGGTTCATTGGTTGATCTCATCAGTAGGCTGCAATCAGCCCCTGTGGAAGTCAGTTTTGCCTCTGCCTGATGCTAACCTAACATGAGCTTGCCACCCTTTTTATGGGCCTGCAAAGAAAGTGAAAAATTTTACAAAAGAAATTTAAGGCCTACTTTGACTCCTCATTGCTCCTCGATTCAGGCCATAACTGGACCAGTAGTCATGGCCCATGACGTACATCTAGGATTTGCACTAGGAGGCTTTGCAGTCAACTGGAGGCAAAGATATAGTTACATAAGGACAGGATGTCTCCTTTTTATGCACATTTTCTCCATTTTTTGGGTTAAAATATCTCTACTGTGTAGTTTTTAATTTTTTTCTTTCTAATGTCATTTGAAAGAGCACCTTTTTTGCTACAGAAGTCACCCTGTTTTGTCATGGACCCAGTCTTGCTTTTTTCAGAATTACAGTCCCAAAGACAAGCATCATTTGCAGGCGTGAATGCACTTTGGCACCCAACTGTGAAACATGCAAATGAGCTAGAGATGTGAAACTTTACAGTACAGTTCAGTTTACTATGCTTACCACACTTTTAGCTTTTGACACATATTTGTTTAGACATATTTTCATAAATTAGTCATCAAAGTCAGTGCAAAACTTTGTAGGCTGATTAGTTACCTTGCATTGATCAGTGGTGGCTGAGCCACTGCCAGTTCAGCAAAATTGACAACCCCATCACCTAGGGGCCACTCCAGACAGCCAGACAAGGTACCAGCCACAGGTTTCCAGGCTTTTATTTCAGCACAAAATAAGAAAAGACAAGACACTACATATGAGAATTGTTTACACTGCAGATTTCACAAAAATTCGTGTAGTCTTTTTTTTTTCCTGTCTTGCACATGCTTTTGAATGTCCCATCAATGCGTGACAAAGTGGCTTGTGAATAAATGTACTGCCTGCCTGATGAAGTTGTTATGGGTGCCTCAAGGGGAGCAATAATGTGCTGTCTGGAACCCAATAGGTATCTCTATGGGCAGCCAGCAAAATGACCTGGCAGGACCTTGGGGGTGCAGTAAAGTGACCAAGACATCACATTCCTCAAATGAGACTTTGCATATATGGCCAATCCACCAGGAATTATCATAGATGCAAGCTAAATACTGCCCAGGTTGGAAGCTGGATTCTTGAAGGGCAGGAAAATATTCACATTCAAGTTCTAGAACACAACAAAAACATCTGATAAACAATAGAAAAAATCAGCTACTTTGCAGAAAGGAACAGATAGAAATGATGTGTGGAAATCAATAGTTTCATCAAGATACATAAAACATCAGGATGGGCCAGGACTTGTCTGTCGAAGCAGTCATTATACCACAAAGAGCACAACGGTGTCACAGGCCAGGGCATGTTCCCAACATCTCTGCCACAACACACTGCTAACATGACATTACCACAGTTCCTTATGAAGGTGATACTTTTGCATGTTCAGGCTTGCATGCAGTAAATAGCACAGCACAATAAAATGTCCATTTTGAGGAATCATTTATAAAAGCATGTTGAAACAAGATATGTCATAAGCTACAAGCATGGTAAGAACATAAGAAGTTGCCATACTGTATCAGACCAAGGATCCATCAAGCCCAGCATCCTATTTCCAACAGTGGCCAATCCAGGATACAAATCCCTGGCAAATACCCAAACACTAAGTAGATCCCATTCTCTTAATGCCAGTAATAGCAGGGGCTATTCCCTAAGTCAACTTGATTAATAGCAGTTAATGGACTTCTCCTCCAAGAACTTATCCATACCTTTTTTAAAGCCAGCTACACTAATTGCACTAACCACATCCTCTGGCAACAAATTCCACAGCTTAGTTGTGCATTGAGTGAAAAAGAATTTTCTCCAATTTGTTTTAAATGTGCTACTTGCTAACTTCATGGAGTGCCCCCTAGTTCTTCTGTTATCATAAAACGTAAATAACTGATTCACATTTACCCATTCTAGCCCTCTCATGATTGTATAGACCTCTATCATATTCCCCCTCAAACATCTCTTCTCCAAGCTGTACAGCCCTAACATCTTTAGCCTTTTCTCATAGGGAAGCCATTCCATTCCCTTTATTATTTTGGTCTCCTTCTCTGTACCTTCTCCAGTGCAACTATATCTTTTTTGAGATGCGGCGACCAAAATTGTACACAGTATTCAAGGTGTGGTCTCACCATGGAGCAATACAGAGGCATTTTGACATTTTCCGTTTTATTCACCATTCCCTTTATAAAAATTCCTAACATTCTGTTTGCTTTTTTGTCTGCCACAGCACCCTGAACCGATGGTTTCAATGTGTTACCCACTATGACACCTAGATCTCTTTCTTGGGTTGTAGCACCTAATATGGAACCTAACATTGTGTAACTATAGCAAGGGTTATTTTTCCCTATATGCATCACCTTGCACTTATCCACATTAAATTTCATCGTCCATTTGGATGCCCAATCTTCAAGTCTTGCAAGGTCCTTCTGCAATTTATCACAATCTGCTTGTGATTTAACTACTCTGAACAATTTTGTATCATCTGCAAATTTGATTACCTCATTCATCATATTCCTTTCCAGATCATTTATAAATATATTGAAAAGTAAGGGTCCCAATACAGATCCCTGAGGCACTCCACTGCCCACTCCCTTCCACTGAGAAAATTGTCCATTTAATCCTACTCTCTGTTTCCTGTCTTTTAGCCAGTTTGCAATCCACGAAAGGACATCGCCTCCTCTCCCATGACTTTTTACTTTTCCTAAAAGCCTCTCATGAGGAACTTTGTCAAATGCCTTCTGAAAATCCAAATACACCACATCTACCGGTTCACCTTTATCCACCTGTTTATTAACCCCTTCAAAAAAATAGCAGTAGAGGAGCCCTTGGGGGGGGGGGGGGGGGGGTAACAGCTAGATGAAGCCAGAAGGCCAAAGCTACTACCTGTCTCTTGGATCTGTTATCTGTTATTGCCTTGATTGGTACAAATGCTTAACCTTTCCTTTCAGCAGGGTATATTTACAACAGTACTGAAAGAAGCAGTTATTAGATCTGTTTCAAAGGGTTGGTCCTGGAGTTTTAATGAATTATTGGCCGGTTTCACACCAGCCTTCACTTGGGAAATTGATGGAGAGAGTACTAGTATATCAACAGCTTGGGAATTATCTCATGTTTGGGCCTGTTGGCTTTTGAGCTGGGCATGGTACTGAGACAGTTTTATTGTCTATAGTTAACAACATGCATATGCAAACTGATAAAGGGAGGGATTTGTTGTTGATTTTATTGGATCTATCAGCTGCTCTCGATGCTATAAATTAAGATGCTATATTGCAGCGGCTCCAGGAGATAGGCGTGCATGGCACTCCTTGACGATGGTTGACATTATTGCTTGGGAGGCTTGGTGTCCACTAGGAGTCTGTGTTTTCTCCCTCTGTTGTTTAATATCTGTAAGGCTCTTTAGTGGAGCTGATTCAGGGACATGGGGTAGACAGACACTTATTTGCAGATGATAGATAGGGGAAGGTCAATCATCTGCAATTTCTGCATTGAATAGTTTGTCAATGAGGAATTGCAATGTGGGTGAGTCAAAGGAAGCTTAAACTGAACCCAGCCGAGACAGAAGTATTGTGGGTAGTAGGTACAATAAGGAGCTTGTGTGTTTGCTTTCTATTTTGGTAATACATTGAAGCCAAAAATAGCTAGCCTGCAGTCTGGGGGTATATTTGCCCTCTGGACTTACATTGTCTGTTCAGATATCACAAGTAGTCAAGTCAGCTTTCATGTCCTTGAGGTGTATTTAACAAGGTGCAGCAGTGTTTTGGATAAAAAAAAAAAAAAGACTTACAATAGTTCATGTGTTGTAATATCCTATATCAGGGTGTTCCAGCTGTTAGATTAAGATGTTTAATACTACTTTTAATAATGGCTGATCGTTTGGCTAAGGGGAAAAGAAATACAAATAACATTACCCTGATTCTTTATAAATTGCACTGGCTCCCGATAGAGCAAAAGATGCAGTTTAAAATTATGTTGGTGATCTTTAAGTGCCCCAATAGGGGGATTCTGGGCTATTCGCTATATTATTACAGCAGTATTTACCCCAGAGGGCACTAAGATTATTTCAACAAGCCCTGCTAGCAGTTCCAATATTTCCATCAGTTAGGCTTATGATGACTAGGCAAGCTAGAGTTTTTTTGCATGTTTTGCTCTGAAATTATACAAAGCAATCCTGTTATCAGCCAGAGTGGAACTTCATTGTTTCACATTCCAAAAACTGGTGAAAATCCGGCTCTTCGAGGAAGCATTTGGATCAGGCTAAAGAGTAGCGGATTTTTTTAATAGTTTGCTTGGAATTGAAGCCTGGTATGATTAAGAAGGGGGACTGAAAGCCTTGAGTAGGCCGAGGCCATGGCGACCTACCGTAGCCTCAACCTATGCAAGACTGAGGCTTCGGCCTAGTCACAGCCGATGGATCCTCACCGGACCAGGTAAGTGGGGGTAAAGGAGATCCTAGCCCCGGCATATTTCCGGGAGGGAGGCCTAGTTTTCGTTTTTTGGCCATTTTCTTTTACTGTTTGATTCTTTTTTTCACATGAATGAAACAAATCAAGCAATCCATGAACAGAAATTCATGGGGAAAAAACCTCCTGAAAACAAACCGAAAATGAAACAAATTTTGTTTCCCCTGCACATCCCTAGTTTTAGTGTTACGGGGACTGCTGGGGGGTGGGGAGGATATTCTCTTAGGGTAGAGGGATAGAAATGGTGGTATTTTTAGCGGTATTGTGTAGATTAAATATATGGGAGGAGGGAGATGATGGTGATGGGGTATTTTAAGAGTACTGTGGTTTAAATATGTGGGGGGGGGGGGGACAGGGAGAGGGGTGTGGGAAGAGCTGTACGATGTTTAATGTTGTTTTATATATGTTCTTTTGTTTTCCACTCTGGGGTTCATGAGATAGGGTGGACAGTCAGGTGTAACAAATAAAGTATTTAATCTATATGTTGTCTTAACTAGATTGTAAGCTCTACAGAGAAGATAGCCTCTTATGTGCATTTGTACAGGGCTATAGAAATGATGAACAGTAGCCCTGTTAGTTAGCATGAATCGACATTCTAATGACCCCTGTACACACATTACCTCCTTAGGGTAAGGGAAAGAGCAGGGACATCTTCAAGCAAAGAAGTGCTGGCACCAGACTTTCCGTTTTTTTCTTCCTCAGGCAAAAGTGAGACAGGTAAGGAGCTGGGCTTGATTTGCTTTTGCCTCTTTATTTTCACAATTCAGGACAGTACTGACCAGGGCATGGCCTGTAAAGGGAAAATAAAAGGGAATGTCCTTGGAGAAGATGAGTTTGATAGGGGGTGAGACCTTTGGGAGACAAGTAGGTTAATTAAGACAGTCTAATGATGCCAGCTGCTGCGCTGGAGGTGGACCCTTGGGCCGAGGTGGGGTTGACGCTACCTGTAGGAGGGATCCTACGGGTCCCCACCGTCGGCAGGCAGAGGGGGCTGATGGATGGAGGCCGGCTGGCGCTTCACCAATACCAGCCCTCGTTCCCCGCAGGTTGGGTTCCAGGGCCGGCTGGACTTAGGTGGCCTCCGTCAGTGGTCGACGATGGGTGGATCGAGGTCAGCCCAGAGGCAGCAACTAGTGTAGGGTATCAGTCTGTACTGGATGAGGCAGATTCCCGGAGACCCGGGCACCAATAGGAACACAGTCTGCAGAGGGTGCCCGAGCAAGTGCAGGCTGAAGCCTGAATGAAAAACATCCGGGACAAAGGCTGAAGAGGCATCTTTAAGCAAGCTGGGATCAGGGCTAGCGGCAGTCTGGAAACATTGGCAAGCAAGGCTGAGGTCTAGATGAGGAGAGAGTCAAAAAGATGGTCAGATGAAGCAGAAGTCCAGGGCTGGAGAGAAGCAACGGCATAGTCAGGCGATGCAGAGGTCCGGGGCTGGAGAGAAGCAACGGCATAGTCAGGCGATGCAGAGGTCCGGGGCTAGAGAGAGGCAACGGAGTAGTCAAGCGATGCAGAGGTCAAACCAGGTTAGCAATCCGAAGGAGAGACGAAGAACAGGAACACAGGAACGAGGAAACAGGAACGAAGGCAATCAGGATCGGGAACCAGGAACTGAAGAGGCAACAAGTACTCGATTAGCGAGGGGACCTGTTGCAAAGGCAATTTGAGAGAGCGGAGCCCGGGCTTATATACCAGAGCTCAGCAGATGTCATCATTCGGGGCTGCAGCCAGGATCCCGCCGCGGATCCTACTTAAGGACTAGCTGTGGGCGCGTGCGCGCCTAGGGAGGGGCGCAGTGCTGGTCGGGACGACGTCTCTCCATGGGCCATGCAACACAGAGCATCAGAAGCTGCAGCAGAACTGGAGGCCCCAGGGGCGGCCCGAGGATGGAGCCGGCGGCTCATAGCCGCCACAGATGAGGAACCAGATTGTGGATCACTTTGAAAGAGGTGAGGGGACCGAGCCACGTGTCTGCCGCAGCCAGCGCGCATAACAGTACCCCCCTCTACGCCCCCCCTTGGAGGTCTTGGTTTGCCCGGATGGACACGATGAAATTGGAGGAGAAATTTCTTATCCTGGATGTTACAGGCTGGTTCCCACGAATTTTCTTCAGGGCTGTAAAGGTATTCCCACCAGCAGCCCCTACAGTGGACATCAAGGACTTCGTGAACCTTATAAGTGGTGTCGGTCTCCACGACCAGCGGAGGAGGTGCAGGAGCCTTTCGTGAAGGCCAGGATAGGACCACAAATTTTAGGAGTGATATGTGAAACGTATTGTGGATTCCCAATGTAGGCAGCAGCCGGAGTTGGTAAGTTATTGGTCCGACACGACGAATGATAGGAAAAGGTCCAGTAAACCTTGGTGCAAACCTCTGAGAAGGTATCTAGAGTCGAATATAATGGGTGCTTAACCAGACTTTCTGGCCAGGAAGGAACTCAGGAGCCGAGTGTCAATGACTGTCAGCAGATCTCTTGGCCCGGGAAGCGGCTTGGCGTAAGCGAAGATTCGCCTGGTTCCAAAGTGCCTTGAGGGCATCGGCAGTGGCTTGTGGAGCAGGAGAAGGCGCTGACAATAGTATTGGTAGCAGTGGTCGTGGTTGTTTCCCGTAAATGATGGAAAAGGATGACGTACCTGTGGCAGCGGCGTTGTGGGAGGACTCCACCCAAGGAAGAAGCTCCGACCAATTGTCCTGATGATCATTTATATATGCGCGGAGGAAGGACGTCAAGGAGTGGTTTGTATGCTCGGCTTGTCCATTGGCTTGAGGATGATATGCTGTTGTTAAACTGATGTTAATGCCAAACATTTTCAAAGGGAGCGCCAATATCTGGCGATGAATTGTGGGCCTCTTTCAGAAACAATGTCCTTGGGTAAGCCATGTAGTCGGAAGATGTGTAGAAAGAACAGGTGTGCCAATTCGGGTGTAGATGGTAGGCCCGGCAGCGGAACGAAATGGGCCATTTTGGAGAATCTGTCAATTGTAACCCATATAACCATGTGGCCTTTAGATGGTGGCAAATCCACGATGAAATCCATGGAAAGATGTGTCCACGGTTCTTCGGGAGCTGGAAGTGGCTGCAGTAAACCCCAAGGTCGCCCAGACAGGGGTTTCTGTTGAGCTTAGGTACTGCGGGAATCGACGTACACTTTAGCGTCAGAGACCATAGTGGGCCACCAGAAGAACCGCTGAAGCAGTGCTAGGGTTAGCACTCACCCTGGATGACCGGCAAACTTAGAGTCGTGTGCCCACCGGAGGACTCTTTCACGGAGTCGACGGGGCACCACAGTTTTCCCAATAGGAACAGGATGAGTAGCCGAAAGACAAATGCAGGCTGGGTCAATAATATGACCGGGTTCATCGGGTTTGTCTTTAGGTTCAAATGAACGTGACAGGGCATCTACCCGGAGATTTTTCTCTGCCGGGCGATAGCGAAGCTCGAAGTTAAATCTGGAAAAGAACAGAGCCCATCGGGCTTGACGGGCATTGAGACGTTGGGCTTGGCTCAAGTGTTCCAGATTTTTATGATCTGTGAACACTGTAAATTTATGTTGGGCGCCCTCTAGCCATGGGCACCATTCCTCCAAAGCCAGCTTGATGGCAAGTTACCCGCGTTCTCCAATGCTGTAATTTTGTTCTGTAGCAGAGAATTTGCGCGAGTAGAAGGAACATGGGACTACGGATCCGGAAGCAGAGGGTTGGTTCAGGACCGCCCCCACTCCAATCGCGGAGGCATCTACCACAACCAGGAAGGGGTGATTAGGGTCCGGATGATGGAGACAGGATCCAGTTAGGAAAGCTTCTTTGAGGCGATGAAAGGCAGAAATAGCCTCTGGGGTCCAGTTTCGGGTGTCCTGGCCCTTACGGGTTAAAGTTGTAAGAGGAGCTGCCAACACAGAATAGTGAGGTATAAAGTGGCGGTATTAATTTGTGAATCCTAGAAAACATTGAAGTGCCTTCAGGCCCAAGGGTTGTGGCTAGTCTTGGATTCCTTTTCATTTCTCAGGATCTATCGAGAACCCTTGTTGGGAGATTATGTACCCCAGAAAGGGCAAGCTGGATTTGTCAAACAGGCACTTGTCCAATTTTGCGAACAGATGGTTCTCCTGAAGACATTGAAGTACACTACGAACATCGGTATGGTGCATGACCAGGTCCTTGGAGAAGATAAGAATGTACAAGATGTACAAGAGATCCCTGAAGATTTAATTAATCATTCACTGGAAAACTACAGGTGCGTTACAAAGGCCAAAGGGCATCACTAAATATTCGTAATGTCCATCTCTGGTGTTGAAAGCAGTCTTCCAGATGTCATCAGGGCGAATACGCACCAAGTTGTAGGCTCTGCGTAAGTCTAACTTGGTGAAGATAGAAGCTCCGTGTAGCCGATCAAACAATTCAGATATCAAGGGCAGAGGGTACATGTCCTTGAGAATGATTGCATTCAGACGCAAGGACAGGAAATGATCGAGAGTCCCAGACTATAGTAATAGGCATGGATAGTTGAGGGGCCGGGGACGTTGCACCCAAGTTCAGGACCCCAGCTGAACTTAGGTCGGGAAGTTTCTGGACAGACTGGGCAAGTTTGTAGATGATGGCCGGGTGTTCCACAGTACAGACACAGGCCTGTTTGTCTTCACCGGAGGCACTCTTCCGGGGACAGGCGCCTATGCCAACTGCATGGGTTCGTCAGTCTCAGCAGAATTCCTACCAGTAGTAGAGTTAGTAGCAGGTGGCGAGTGGGAACGGACCCGAGTGGGTTTCTTGGGCATCCGATTCTCCCGATGATGCTCTTGGAGACGATGGTCAATTCAGCCTGTTAGATTGATAAGATCCTTGAGAGAGGAAGGGAGCTTTCATTCTGCCAACTCATCCTTTAGTTGCGGAGATAGCCCATCCAGGTAAATAGCTCGCAGGCAGTCCTCCTGCCAAGTGAGTTCAGACACAAAAGTCCAGAATTCAATGGTGTAGTCGAATAAGCTTCTTTGGTCTTGTAAAAGGTGTAATAGACTAGTATTTGCCATGACATGCTGCCCAGGATCATCAAAGGTTCGCTGGAACACAGCCACGAACCGAGACAGTTCCCGTAGGAGTGAGTCCGATCGCTCCCACAAGGGAAAAGCCCACGCCAGCGCCTTCCCATAAAGGCGAGACAATACTCAAAATGGCGCCAATCGCCGTCAATCGGCACCATTTTGAGTATTGGCGGGATGGCGATTTTGAGTCTCAAAATGGCGGCGATCGGCGCCATTTTGAGTATTGGGATCGGGCGGCCGGCGTGAAAGGAGGTCGCTCCCGGACCCCCGCTGGACTTTTGGCAAGTCTTGTGGGGGTCAGGATGCCCCCCCAAGCTGGCCAAAAGTCCCTGAGGGTCCAACGGGGGTCCCGGAGTGACCTGCCGTCCGACGCCAGGCCAGGACTCAAAATGGCGCCGATAGCCTTTGCCCATACTATGTCACAGGGGCTACCGGTGCCATTGGTCAGCCCCTGTCACTTGGTAGGAGCACAAGATGGCGCCGATGGCCATGTGACAGGAGCTGACCAATGGCACCGGTAGCCCCTGTGACAAAGGCTATCGGTGCCATGATGAAACTAGCACCGAGGGTGTGAGTGAGTTCCCGGACCCCACCGCTGGACCACCAGGGAGTTTTGGTGAGTCTTGGGGGGGTCAGGAGGGTGGGGGGTTGTAGTTAATTTAGTAGTAATGTATTTACAGATCGACAACTTATTGAATTCTCCATAATTCCGCATGAAATGGAATTGACCCCCCACGAATACGGATCGCGTACGCAACGAAAACTTTTTGCCTGCACATCCCTAGTAGAAAGACTAGGGGGCACTCCATGAAGTTAGCATGGGGCCCATTTAAAACTAATCGGAGAAAGTTCTTTTTTACTCAATGCACAATTAAACTCTGGAATTTGTTGCCAGAGGATATGGTTAGTGCAGTTAGTATAGCTGTGTTTAAAAAAGGATTGGATACGTTCTTGGAGGAGAAGTCCATTACCTGCTATTAAGTTCACCTAGAGAATAGCCACTGCCATTAGCAATGGTAACATGGAATAGACTTAGTTTTTGGGTACTTGCCAGGTTCTTGTAGACTGGATTGGCCACTGTTGGAAGCAGGATTCTGGGCTTGATGGACCCTTGGTCTGACCCAGTTTGGCATTTTCTTATGTTCTTATGTTCTTAATAACAGCCCTCATTCCCTGCGGGTTGAGCCTTTGGGTGGCGGGGCCAGCTGGACTTAGGTGGCCTCTGTCAGTGGTTGTCGACGGGTTGATCAAGGTCAGCCCAGAGGCAGCAACTAGTGTAGGTATCAGTCTGTACTGGATGAGGCGGAGTCACCGCGACCCAGGCGCCAATAGGAACACAGTCTGACAGAGGGCGCCCGAGCAAGAACAGACCGAAGCCTGAATGAACCACGTCCAGGACAAAGGCTGAAGAGACATCTTTAAGCAAGCTAGGATCAGGGCTGGCGACAGTCTGGAAGCAGTGGCAAGCAAGGCTGAGGTCTAGACAAGGAGAGAGTCAAAAGGATGGTCAGACGAAGCAGAAATCCAGGGCTGGAGAGAAGCAATGGCGTAGTCAGGCGATGCAGAGGTCCGGGGCTGGAGAGAGGCAACGGAGTAGTCAGGCGATGCAGAGGTCCGGGGCTGGAGAGAGGCAACGGAGTAGTCAGGCGATGCAGAGGTCCGGGGCTAGAGAGAGGTAACGGAGTAGTCAGGCGATGCAGAGGTCCGGGGCTGGAGAGAGGTAACGGAGTAGTCAAGCGATGCAGAGGTCCGGGGCTGGAGAGAGGCAACGGAGTAGTCAGGCGATGCAGAGGTCCGGGGCTGGAAAGAGGCAACGGAGTAGTCAGGCGATGCAGAGGTCCGGGGCTGGAGAGAGGTAACGGAGTAGTCAAGCGATGCAGAGGTCCGGGGCTGGAGAGAGGCAACGGAGTAGTCAGGCGATGCAGAGGTCCGGGGCTGGAAAGAGGCAACGGAGTAGTCAGGCGATGCAGAGGTCCGGGGCTGGAGAGAGGTAACGGAGTAGTCAGGCAAAGCAGAGGTCAAACCAGGTTAGCAATCCGAAGGAGAGACGAAGAACAGGAATACAGGAACGAGGAAACAGGAACGAAGGCAATCAGGATCGGGAACCAGGAACTGAAGAGGCAACGAGTACTCGACTAGCGAGGGGACCTGTTACAAAGGCAATTTGAGAGAGCGGAGCCCGGGCTTATATACCGGAGCTCAGCCGTCGTCATCATCCGGGGCTGCGGCCAGGTTCCCGCCGCTGGGCCCTACTTAAGGACCAGCTGTGGGCACGCGCGCGCCTAGGGAGGGGCGCGGCGCTGGTCATGACGGTGTCTTTCCGCGGGCCACGTGGCGAGGCCCGACGCGGAGCATCAGAAGCTGCAGCAGAGCCGGAGGCCCCAGGGGCGACCCAAGGACTGAGCCGGCGGCTCCCAGCCGCAGAGATACAAGGGACCAGATGCTGGATCATTTTGAAAGAGGTGAGGGGGGCCGAGCTGCATGTTTGCCGCAGCCGGCGCGCGTAACATCAGCCGTGGGTCACCTCAGATTGTTTGGAGGGTCCGAGGTGATAATTAAACACTTTTGAGTTTGCTGATTGCGTTCTCGGTAATGACAGAGCGCCTGATTACGGGTTCTGAATAGGTGTTGATATGCTTAGTGTCTTGCTGAACTCTAGCAGGGGAGGCTGGATTTTTTTTTTTTAGGGAACTTTTAAAGATCTCTGCTGAAATTTGCCTTCGCTCTTCTGCAGGCAAAACTGCCCACACTATTCACAGCCACGGGCTCATTTATCCGCGTGCAAAAAGGGTAGGAAATGCGGCGGAGGAAGGGCGGGGGACCCCCAGGCTGACTTTCTTCAGGTGCACTGGACCTGCCGTCCACCTGCGGGCGAGATTTCGAAGGGAAGCCCCCTGAGGAACTGCAAAATTGTCCTCTTTAGATCACAGGCTACTTAATGCAATACTCAAGTCCTCCAAAAAAAAAAACAAAAACCCCAAAAAACCCTAAACAAATAGAGGGCTCTGGCATATGGAATATAATGTCCATTTTATTTAGCAGGAATATGTATGCAGCATATTTTCCATGAAATATTATTGTGGCTAGTATGATCCGTAACTAACATTCTTACGGAAAACATTTTTAAAAGATTTAAAAATACCATTATTTTCATTTATGCCATAGTTTTTTTTCCGTATAAGCAGGATATCAAAACTTTTAAATAAACAATAAATATGTGAGTCAAATATTTATAAAAATGTGCCCTAAGTTTAAAAAGCGAGGGACCTCTTCCTGCCTCTGGAACAGAGGTGGATAAGGTGGAATATTTTCCTGAAGGTTCTACCCCATACGTAAGATCTGTTTGCTAAGCATTGCCCCCCCCCTGTGAGAGTGCATGAGGCAGAATGGTATCTCTTCTGCCCCCATCAAGACTTCTGTGAGAGTCCGGTTGGTCAGTTAGATTCTCCGTTTGCCTGCTGCTTCCTTCCTCACGCCCTCTCCCTGCCTCCTGGTAGGTCCAGTATTAGGCACTCTGGGGCCCAGGGGGAGATACTAAGCCAGCCTGTGCCAAGTACCCTGAAGCTCTGTCTCAATGGCGTCTCTCAGTTTTGCCAAGGGGAGGCCCCTTTTGGTGCTGAGCCCTGGGCGATTTGCCCTGTCTGCACCCCTGCACTCCTCCCAAAGCCAGCCCATATGCTCCTGGATATGTTAATCCCCAGCCTTAGCCAGGCCCAGACACACCCAACTGCCTTGGGTGACAAATACCCAGTCCAAACAGGAGCCTGCTTCTGCTCACTGTAGGACCATGCATTAACATTGCTTCAAAGGGATGCTGCCTGGTCACCATCCCCCTCTCCACACTGCTCTCCAAATCTCCAGGGAGACTCCCCCCCCCCCCCCCCCCCCCCCCAGCCCTGCCCACACACACAGATTCTGGCTGTGGACTCCAAAGTCTAATTCCGGCCCTGATGTCAGCAGAGGTGCTCACTCCAGCATGAAGTGCAGACAAGAATAGAGCTTCCTGTGGCACTTTGATCTGTCTTCTAATGCGTTCATTTACATTTTATGATTTCTCCATTAAGATGCTATTTTAACTGCTGGTACTCTAAATTGTTATACATTATCTAATTTTGCAAAGCTGCAAATGGCCTTCTACACATCTGCTGCTGCTGCAAACTGCTTTGGGTGAAATTCGTATTCAAAAAGGCAGGTTATAAATCCAACTAAATAGATAGGATTATAGACAGTGCTGGGGAGGAGCCGGCTGTCGTGGTACATGTGGGCATCAATGACACAGGAAAATGTGGGAGAGAGGTTCTGGAAGCCAAATTTAGGATTTTAGATAGGAAGCTGAAATCCAGAACCTCCAGGGTGGCATTCTCTGAAATGCTTCCTGTTCCACATGCAGGTCCCCAGAGGCAGGCAGAGCTCCAGAGTCTCAATGCGTGGATGAGACGATGGTGCAGGGAAGAGGGATTCAGTTTTGTAAGGAACTGGGGAAACTTTTGGGGAAAGGGGAGACTTTTCCGAAAGGATGGGCTCCACCTTAACCAGAGTGGAACCAGGCTGCTGGCACTAACTTTCAAAAAGGAGATAGAGCAGCTTTTAAACTAGAACAAGGGGGAAAGCCGACAGTCACTCAGCAGTGCATGGTTCAGAGAAATGTATCCTTGAAGGATACTAATGAAACAGGAGAGTTAGGGCATCCCAACAGAGAGGTTCCAATAAAAGAAAATGTAGCCCATGTGCCTATATGTAAAAAATCACCGAAGCAAATGATTTTCAAATTATCCCTAACAGCTACAAAGCAGGTTATTACGTAATACAAACAAAAAACACACTTTGAAATGTCTGTTTGCCAATGCCAGAAGTCTAAGAAGTAAGATGGGAGAGTTAGAGTGTATAGCAGCAAATGATGAGATTGACATAATTGGCATCACAGAGACTTGGTAGAAGGAGGAAAACCAATGGGACAGTGCTATATCAGGGTACAAATTATATCGCAATGATAGGGAGGATCAACTTGGTGGGGGTGTGGCACTTTATGTCCGGGATGGTATAGAGTCCAACAGGATAAAGATCATACAAGAGACTAAATGTTCAATAGAATCTATATGGGTAGAAATCCCATGTATTCTGGGTAAGAGCATAGTGATAGGAATATACTACCATCCACCTGGACAAAATGGTCAGACAGATGAAATGCTAAGAGAAATCAGGGAAGCTAACCAATTTGGCAGTACAATTATAATGGGATATTTCAATTACCAAACTCAAATCCAAACAATGTGGAACCCAAAATATTGTAAATAACAGAAGGTGTCAGCAAGCTTGATGTTGTGTGACTTATAAGACACCAACCTGTCTTCTCAATCATTCACCTTCTGTTGGGAAGAACGGAATTCGTGGATCCTTGGGCCGGCTGACTGGAGAACACACTCCGGTCGATGGGAAAGGAGCCGGTAGGCGGAACAAGGCAGGTGCAGCGAAGATAGAGTTCACCCTGGAAACCCGAGACCCCCCCAGGAGGAGCCCGTAGGGGTCCGGGTCGCTGGGACTTAGGAGATCCGAAGGTAGAAGTCAGAAGAGTCGAGCAGGAGTCCGGAGGTCGAGGCAGGTGGGAGACAAGATGAGACGAGCAGCGGTCCAGTGGTCGAGGCAGGCAGAAGACAAGCGAGACGAGCAGAAGTCCAGTGGTCGAGGCAGGCAGAAGACAAGCGAAAGCTGGCAATACTGGAACGAAGCCCCAGGGAACAAGCAGGAACAAGGAAACTGGAACAAGACAGGACCGGAACGTCGCTGGGAACACAGGAACAAACAAGAACCAAGGCACAACAGGAGCAAGCAGGATCCAGCAGGAAGCAACTAAGCACTCACAGGAGCGACCTCGTTGCAAGGCGAGGAAGGAGAGACTGAGCTGGCTTTAAATAGGGAACCAGCGTCTGACGTCAGATTGTGGGCGGTTCAGCACCTCCTGGTGCTGGACCTACAAAAGCCGTCCCCTCGCACGCGCGCGTTCCTGGGCAGGGGGAGGAGCTGGAACGAGGCTCGGCGGCGTCTCCACGAGGGAGACGCCATTGCCATGCTGCCGGGCAGGCCTGAACCCCGGCGGAGCGCGGCAGAGACGGAGGAACGCGGCAGCGATGGGGAAGTCGGCACAGAGGTAGGGAGCCGGTCGCCAGCCTGGCGACCGGAATCGCAACAGTACCCCCTCCTTTACGCCCCCTCTTCAAAGGACCGGGTTTATGGGGATGGTCCAAGTGAAATTGGCGCAGGAGAGATTTGTCTAAGATGTTGCGAGCAGGTTCCCAAGTATTATCCTCGTCTCCGCATCCCTCCCATGCAAGTAAATACTCCCACCGTCTGTTGAGAAACCGAGCATCCAAAACGTCCCGTACCTGGAAAGTGGGATCATCGTCCGTGGGAGCTGGAGAAGACTGAGGTGGTCGAGGATGGAATCTTGAGAGTATGAGTGGTTTTAGTAGAGAGACGTGAAAGACGTCATGAATGCGCAAGGTGCTGGGTAGCCGTAAGCGGTAAGACACCAAGCCCACTCTTTCCGCTATCCGACAAGGACCGCAAAATTTAGGTGCAAGCTTTTTAGAAGGTTGTCGAAGACAGAGATTCTTGGTACTGAGCCATACCTTGTCCCCTGGAAGGTACAGGGGTGCAGGTCTTCGATGTTGATCGATATAGCGTTTAGAAGAGAGTGCGACTCTTTGAAGACGATGTTGAGTGGAAGCCCAGAGTCTCCCCAGTTGGTTAGCGCTAGACTGGGCGGCAGGGGAAGAGACAGGTACTGGAACTGGCAAGGGTGGTTTCAGCTGCTTACCGTAGACGATCTGAAAGGGGGACCTTCCAGTTGCAGTATGTACGTGATTGTTGTAAGCGAACTCGGCCCAGGGCAATAAATCCACCCGATTGTCTTGTCTATGATTGATGAAAGCTCGCAAGAATAATTTCAAAGACCAGTTCATTCGTTCAGTTTGGCCGTTGCTCTGTGGATGAAAGGCAGTAGAGAAACTTAACTGAATCTTGAACTTTTTGCATAGAGCTTTCCAGTACCGGGCGGTGAACTGAGGGCCACGGTCTGAAACGATGTCTTGAGGTAAACCATGGATGCGAAAAATATGATGACTGAACAGAGAAGCCAACTCAGTAGCAGAAGGAAGTTTAGCAAGTGGCACGAAGTGAGCCATCTTAGAAAAACGGTCCACTGTGACCCATACTACCGTCTTGCCGCGAGAAGATGGAAGTTCTACTATAAAGTCCGTGGCAATATGTGTCCAAGGTTCCGTAGGAACGGGTAATGGCTGTAACATCCCCCTCGGGGGGCCATTCAGAGGCTTTTGCAGAGCGCACGTGGGACATGAGCCAACGTAAAGATCAATGTCACGCCGAAGACCAGGCCACCAATAAAAGCGGTTAATTAGGTCTAGGGTTCTTCGTACTCCCGCATGCCCCCCAGTTAGGGAGTCATGTCCCCACGCCAAAACTTTTTTACGAAGTCCTTGGGGTACAGTGACCTTGGTAGTAGAATCAAGAGGAGTAACGCTTAATTGGACACATGCAGGATCCAGAATATGTTGCAGTGCTTCCTCTTCCTCAAACTGAGTGGTGCGAGAAAGGGCGTCCGCCCGGGCATTCTTTTCCGCGGGCCGGTACTTGAGCGTAAAATCAAAGCGGCTGAAGAACAGCGACCATCTCGCCTGACGGGGATTTAGTCGTTGAGCTTGAGCTAAGTACTGTAAGCTTTTATGGTCAGTATAAACAGTCACTGGGTAGTTTGCTCCCTCCAACCACTGTCTCCATTCTTCGAAGGCAAGTTTGATGGCAAGGAGTTCTTTGTCTCCAATGCCATAGTTGCATTCAGCAGGCGAGAATTTTTTGGAGAAGTAGGAGCAAGGCATTAACTTGCCTGAGGCATCGTGTTGACTAAGCACGGCTCCAACTGCTAGACTGGAAGCGTCTACCTCAACGATGAAAGGGTACTGCGGGTTCGGATGGCGTAAGCAAGAGGCTTGCAAAAATGCTTGTTTTAATTCTTCAAAAGCTAGGCAAGCATTAGAAGGCCAGTCATGGGTGTTGGCCCCCTTGCGGGTAAGTGCGGTGAGGGGAGCCACCTTTCGGGAGTAGTGTGGTATAAAGTGTCTGTAAAAGTTAGCAAACCCGAGAAATCGTTGGAGAGCTTTCAAGCCAGAAGGACGAGGCCAGTTGGTAATAGCGGAAACCTTCTCTGGGTCCATCTGGAATCCAGTGGAAGACACGATGTACCCCAAAAAGGGGAGTGAGTCACATTCGAACTGACACTTCTCAAGTTTGGCGTATAGATGGTTATCTCTCAAGACTTGTAATACACGTTTGACGTGATGACGATGTGTGTGCAGATCTGGAGAGTAGATCAAGACATCGTCGAGGTATACGATGACGAAGGAATGGAGCATCTCACGAAGTACCTCGTTCATGAGGTTCTGGAAGACGGCTGGGGCGTTACATAACCCGAAGGGCATTACCAGATATTCGTAGTGCCCGTCCCGGGTGTTGAAGGCCGTCTTCCATTCGTCTCCTGGACGGATACGAACCAGGTTGTAAGCCCCACGTAGATCGAGTTTCGTGAAAACTTTAGCTCCCTGTAGTCTGTCAAGTAATTCTGGTATCAAAGGAAGCGGATACCGGTCCTTCTTAGTGATGGTATTCAACCCTCTGTAATCGATGCAGGGTCTGAGGGTACCGTCTTTCTTTGCTACGAAAAAGAAGCCCGCCCCAGCAGGTGAGTGCGAGGGGCGAATGAAGCCCTTGGCAAGGTTTTCAGAAATATAGTCTGACATAGCCCGAGTTTCAGGTAATGACAGAGGATAGACTCTGCCTCGTGGTGGAGTGGTGCCTGGAAGGAGGTCAATAGCGCAGTCGAAAGGTCGATGAGCCGGAAGAAGTTCTGCTTTCTGTTTAGAGAAGACATCTGAAAATTCTTGATAAGATGAAGGGAGCTCTAAGGCTGCTTGACAACACGGAACTGTGGGTCTCAGAGGCAAATCCAGGCAGTGTTGAAAGCAGAAAGGACTCCATTGGGCAATTTGAAGAGAATCCCAATTAATTAGTGGTGCGTGCAGTTGCAGCCAAGGAAGCCCCAACACTATGGGATGCACTGATTTCTCCAGCACCAGAAAGGAGATGCTTTCAGAATGAAGGATTCCAGTCCGAAGAGTGAGAGTCTTAGTGATTTCAGAGATGTCACCTGGCAACGGTGTGCCTCGAATAGAGGTGACCCGCAACGGAGGTTCTCTGGGTATTGTTGGAAGTCCGAGCTGATGTACTAGTTCTTTCAAAATAAAGTTCCCTCCAGCCCCAGAATCAATAAAGGCTAAAGTTTGGAATGAACCTCCTGGATATACCAGGGTCACAGGTACTGTACATTGAGGAGCAGCATTAAGACAACCTAGGGAGATCTCCTCTCTCCGCCCTAGGCTCAAGCGTTTTCCGGCCTCACAGGACATTGAGCCAGAAGGTGACCTTTGGTACCACAGTACAGACATAGTCCAAGGGAATGCCGACGCTTCCTCTCTTCCTCGGTTAAAGGTGTCCGTCCAATCTGCATGGGCTCTTCAGTGGGGTTATGAGCCGAAGTGGACGGTGTCCGGTGAGAAGCGGCCAGAGGTCTTGAGAAGGAGGGAGCCAGAGAAACTGGTCGACGAACCACTCGACCCTCCTTGGCGCGTTGCTGTAAGCGCCGGTCAATCTTCCCGGCTAGGTCTATCACCTCGTTCAAGGTGGGAGGAACATCTCGAGCCATCAGCTCGTCCTTTATACGACCGGCGAGACCTTCCAAGAAAATACCTCGCAAGAAATCGTCCTGCCACCCTAATTCCATAGCCAGGGTGCGGAATTCGATTGCGTAGTCTGCCAGCGAACGAGGCCCTTGTTTCAACTGAAGAATTTCCGTGGTGGCGGTAGTCTGACGAGCAGGCTCATCAAAGGTTTGTTTGAAATGGGCCACAAAGCCATTTAGGTCGTGCAGCATAGAGTCCTGATGTTCCCACAAGGGGGATGCCCATAGCATCGCCTTTCCATCTAGTAGTGTCAAAATATATGCCACCTTGACGGCATCAGAGGGGAATTGCCCCGGCAACAGGGAAAAGCGAATGAAACATTGGTTCAAGAAGGCCCTGCACGTCTTGGCGTCTCCAGAATAACGTGTGGGAGCCGGAAGTTGAGTTGGTACTGAAGACTGTGGTGCTGGCGCCAGAGGCGGAGGCGGGGCTGCCTCAGGAGGCCGGGCATCTAGGCGACTTGCCAGGCGGTCGACTGTAGCAGCCAACAGCTCAAGACATTGCTGTTGCTGCTGAATTCTTTGGGCCATTCCCGGAATGGCTTGCAGACCAGAAGCGTCCGCCGGATCCATGGCCTTGCAAACTGTTGGGAAGAACGGAATTCGTGGATCCTTGGGCCGGCTGACTGGAGAACACACTCCGGTCGATGGGAAAGGAGCCGGTAGGCGGAACAAGGCAGGTGCAGCGAAGATAGAGTTCACCCTGGAAACCCGAGACCCCCCCAGGAGGAGCCCGTAGGGGTCCGGGTCGCTGGGACTTAGGAGATCCGAAGGTAGAAGTCAGAAGAGTCGAGCAGGAGTCCGGAGGTCGAGGCAGGTGGGAGACAAGATGAGACGAGCAGCGGTCCAGTGGTCGAGGCAGGCAGAAGACAAGCGAGACGAGCAGAAGTCCAGTGGTCGAGGCAGGCAGAAGACAAGCGAAAGCTGGCAATACTGGAACGAAGCCCCAGGGAACAAGCAGGAACAAGGAAACTGGAACAAGACAGGACCGGAACGTCACTGGGAACACAGGAACAAACAGGAACCAAGGCACAACAGGAGCAAGCAGGATCCAGCAGGAAGTAACTAAGCACTCACAGGAGCGACCTCGTTGCAAGGCGAGGAAGGAGAGACTGAGCTGGCTTTAAATAGGGAACCAGCGTCTGACGTCAGATTGTGGGCGGTTCAGCACCTCCTGGTGCTGGACCTACAAAAGCCGTCCCCTCGCGCGCGCGTTCCTGGGCAGGGGGAGGAGCTGGAACGAGGCTCGGCGGCGTCTCCACGAGGGAGACGCCATTGCCATGCTGCCGGGCAGGCCTGAACCCCGGAGGAGCGCGGCAGAGACGGAGGAACGCGGCAGCGATGGGGAAGTCGGCACAGAGGTAGGGAGCCGGTCGCCAGCCTGGCGACCGGAATCGCAACACCTTCATCATTTTTTAATACTTCAAAAATTATTTTTATATAGCTTTTTATCTTTTTTACTTAAAATAGTCCTCCATCCATAAAGATTAAGATGATCCAGACTCTTGAAAGTAATTTGTTTACATAGCCCAACACGGCCAGTGTTTCGCTTGTCAGCTTCCTCAGGGGCATGCGAAAAACATTTAAACAAGAGTCATTAACCTGGAGAAAATAATAATATCACTGTTTTAGAATACTAACATTGTGATAAATATGAAAATGTACTTATCTTAAAACGATAGGGCTACCCATTTAAATGGGACGTAGCGTCTCAACCATCTCATCAGGAACACAGAGGAGAAACTGAAGCCGAGGCTCGCATCTCTTTAAATCCTCAACTGCTATATGACATCACCAAACATGTAAAACATCCATGACGTATCTTTGCTCTATTGATCTGGCAAACATAATGAGAAATTATAATCATCCAAGAAAGGCGTGTAAATCCAACTCAATATTTAGACCCGACGGTGCAACTGTATTTAATCTATAAATCCAGCGCTGTTCTGACTGCAACAATAAACGTTCTCGATCACCACCACGCCAATGTGGCAGGACATGATCGATCGCACAGAAATGTAAATCATCAAAACAGTGTCCCAATTCAATACAATGCAGAACCAGAGGTTCATCTTCCCTGACACTCTGCCTCCTACACTACACTATGCACCTTCCTTCAGATGTACAGGTAGGAGATGCCACTCTCACCAGTCGAGTGAGAATGGTATGCTCCCTCCTCACTCTCTACCCAAAGCTTGACCTTGATTTGTCTTGCCATATATGCTTGTGTATGTTTTCTTTTGTAAACTGTCTCGGGCTTTAGCATTTGGTGATGTATAAATGCATTAATAAAGATGGTGAGGGTCTCTACACATAGCTTTTGTGTGTCAGGATGGTGCGACCAAGGCAGGGTTCACCTAGGGCGTCTAGTACCCTGGCACTGGCCCTGGACATTCACTGCAATGACCAAATGAAGTATGTTGGGTGTTGCGAGGGGGTATAAAATAGGGGTACAAATCCCTGGGTAATTACACATGAAGGCTCATGGTGCCAGATTCCAGCCCCAGGTCCCATTGGGTTGAAAGTGCAAAGGAGCACTAGAGTCACTTGGAGGTCGGTACTGAAAAGCCCACTGAATGGGTAAGATAAGTAAATACATGTACCCCATTACCTTTATCCAGATATTTGCCAGCTCTTTAAAAGTGGCATCAGCACTGAATTCTCTGCGCCAAAGTTGGTAAAATCAAAAGGACCTTTAGCCGACAGTGTGCCTGACGAAAAACTCTTCCTCTCCAGTGCAGTTAGGGATAAAGTGCACCCTCTGGGTAACAAGATAAGACCATTTTCCCCACAGCTTGGTATACCACATGTGCTTACCAGGTACGTACAAATACTACTAAGCGTTTCTGACGTGCTCCTCGCTGTAGTTGTAGCAGCTCGATAGTTACGATGGCTAGGGCAACTCGGATTATGTTTTAGATTTTTTTTTTACTCTCTCATGGTTTGATGTTCGGAATCATTTTTACTTGTGGTGTTTTTCATGAAACAGTGCAGCTGCTGTGTTAGTTCACCTATTTCTATACTGTCCACCATTCATTCTCTCAGAAATAAAGCACGATGAAAGCAAGTTACACTGTGAAGTGTGGAAGTTTGCAGTGGTAATCGCAGGTGACCAAACAAATGTACACATTCGGCTACAGCTGTCAGAATGAGTGTTTTGATCTAGGACATGACAATCACATTTCATTATTGGGTCTTGAAAGAGCAAATGTTATGTGCAATTAAAAACTGCATGCACCCTGAGCTGGGGCAGAAGGTTTGGGCGCCTTAGGGCGAACCTTACATCCTTGTGTGCAACCCCCCCCCCCCCCCCCCCACCTCCCACACACACCAGACCTCTCCACACATAATTTAAAAATATGCAATTATAATAACACATTTTTGTTACGCTCAGTGGTCCACGGGCTATTCCTTCAGACTGCCACTCTCATCCCCCAGCCAAGCTTGATCAAAGGCGCAGCATCCTGGCACGAGGAGGGCCTTCTGTCTTACCACACCACTGTCCTTGGCACGAATACAGGCTTCTGGCCCAGCCTCAGGCCACTAGGACTTGTAGCCGAGATGCCGCCAACAGGCCCCAAGGTGGCGCGCCCTCCTTAGGCATGAGCATGCGCCTCTGGGCTGGATTTAAAGGGACCCTGGCAGGAGAAGCCCCACAGCCCCTTCAGATGAGGTCACTATCCTGGGCCTATTAAAGGCCTCTTCAACCCTTCCACCAACGCCTCGGTAATAGGTCTTCTCCTTAGAGAAGTGCATTGCCCCAGCGTTCCTGGTTCCTGACTCCTCCTGAATTCCTGTGCTCCCCAATTCCTGTGTTCCTGTGTCTTGTTCTCGGTTCCGTAGGCAGTCTGGTTCATTTTGAGTTCTTGTCTTCCTGGTCAGTCTTCCTCATTTGTCTTCAACGTCCCTTCCTGCTCCTGTGGTCCTTTGTCTTCCTCTTCATTTCTTGTCTCTTTGGATTGGATTTCTGGCTTTGACCTCGGATCATACTTCCGGCTTCAACTTGGATAGGACTCCTGGCTTGACCTCAGATTGGGCCTTGATGCTGCTTGACCTCTGCCTGCCACTGACCACTGCCTGTTTTCTGTTATTGACCAACCTCTGCCTGAACCTCGACTCTGAGAGAACTCTGCCCGTCTTGACCTTAGCCTGAACCTGACTCTGATTACCTGCCACCTGCCTTGACCGCTGCTTGACCTGACTGTGCTTTCACTTATTGTGCTGGCCCACAACTTCTTCCATGTGACAGTTCTTCATCTCCACAGAGGCCCATGCCTAAGTCCAGCTGGTCTGGCACCCGAGGGCTCAACATAAGGGGAACGTGGGCTGGTATTGGTGAAGCTCCAGTTAGGCCTCTGCCTAATCCAGCTCTACCTGCCGACTGTGGGGACCTGCAAGGCTTCTTCCCTGCAGGTTATGCCAATTCCCCCTTGGCCCAAGGGTCCACTTCCACAACAGATTGCCAAGGCCATGGACCCAGCAGATCTAACTGCATTGAAGGCCATTCCTGGCTTAGCCCAGAAATTACAGGCCCTTCAAACTTTTAGAACTCCTGACCACAGATATCAACCACCTTGCTGCGCGCCTGGACTCCGTGACCCTACCCACTGCCCCACCACCACCCACTTCAGTTTCAACACTGGTTCCAGGAACCTGTCAGCCAACAATTCCATTGTCAGCTCTGCCTAGGTATGCAGGGGATCCTAAGCGGTGCTGGGGATTTCTTAATCAATGCCATATGCATTTATCCCTCCAGTTTGCACTCTTCCCGGATGACTCTGTTAAGACAACATTCATTCTCTCCCTTCTCAATAGTTAAGCCCTGGCCTGGGCTTCCCCCTATGGGAGCGCTCCGATCCTCTTCTTGCGAATCTCCAACAATTCATCTCAGCCTTTAAGGAAGTCTTTTATGAGCCTGTCCAGCTGCCCATGATGGATTCTGACCTCCTGCATTTGCGCCAAGGAAATTGATTGTTGATGGATTATGCCATCGCGTTCCGAACCCTGGCCACAGACCTGAACTGGCAAGGAGATAACTTACACACTATATTTTTGGAAGATTTAGTTCCCAAAGTAAAAGATGAGCTCGCTGTGTGAGAACTTCCTACCTCTCTTGAAGGGCTTATCAATCTCTCGAGAAAATTGATAGGCACCTCCAGGAGTGAGCCCACGAAGCACGCTCAGCACTAAAAGGTCTCACCAGAATACCACCTCCATCCACACTTGATCCCATCACACCACTGGAGTCTGTGCATGATGAGCCCATGCAATTAGGTTGGTTCCACCTCACATCCGAAAAGAGGGCTCACCGCCGCCAATTGGACCTCTGCTTTTATTGTGGAGCTCCTGGTCATCTATTAACTCTGTGCCCGGAGAGAAGGGGAACTGTCCTATGCCCAGGGGCACCAAAGCAAGTGGCCCTCAGTCTAGCTACCCCATCTCCTCAGTTCCTCTTGACCGTTTCCCTGGAACAAAACCCCGTGTGTTTCACCACCCCAGGCCTTTGTGGATTCTGGCACCAGGGGGAATTTTGTGCAACAGGAGCTTGTTGACCAGTAACAAATCCCAGTGATTCCTTTAACATCACTTTTGGTGCTCTCCTCCATCCTCAGAGATCCCTTTCAAGGTTTGCTGATTCGTATCATTGTACCACTCATGTTAAGAGTATGACCCGCCCAAATGGAATTCATCACCTTTCACGTTATTCCAAGAGCCGTGAGTCCAGTCATCTTAGGCCTGCCATGGGTGTGGAGACACCAACCACAATTTGAATGATCCATGACGGAACTCACCCATTAGGGACCAGGATGCTTGGGATCCTGTTTGAGTTCTGAAGAACCCTCCAGCTCACTGATTGTAGTCCCCACCTTTACAAACCTTCTCACCTCTGACAAAGAATCTAGAAAGGCTCAAACCACCCACAGGGCCTCCGGGAGAATACTCTTAAGATAGATTTCACACAATTGAAAGACCAGTTGGGTCATGAGAGATCGGAACACAAACATCTGGAAAGGGAACACAACTGGGCTATGAAAAGATTTGCGTCATTAGTTATCGAGAAAGATGAAGAAATATGAACCCTATATACCCTTCGGCAACAAAAGAGGGAAAAGAAACCTTTACTTTTATTTGATTCTGCCTATCTGGACCCTGAGAAGGAAAAGGTTATCTTCACCCCAATATTAGGGCCTGTTCTCTGTCAAAGTAACCCAGAAGTAACCACTTTTGCCAGCAGTTCAGGTTTAGTCCCCAGAACTGTATGAACTAGGGGACAAAACCAATCATTTGGTTATTGAACCTACCCTCCAAACCAAGAAACCCATAGGGGTCCAAAGGACTCTTCGCGATTGGTACCCCTGCAAACTCCAGTCCTTTGGAGGGGGGCTTAAGAGGGAGGATACTATTATGCTGGGTGGTCTGCGGGCTATTCCCATGGACTGCCGCTCTCATCCCCAGCCCAGCCCAATCAAAAGTGCTGTGTCCCAGCTTGAGGAGGACCTTCCACCTTATCATGCCACCGTCCATGGAAGGAATGCAGTCTTCTGGCCCAGCTTCAGGCCACCAAGACTCATGGCCGAGACACTGACAACAGACCCCGAACTAACGCGCCCTCCTTAGGTGCATGCATGCACCTCTGGGCTTGATTTAAAGGGACGATGGTGGGAGAAGCCCTGTGGTCCCTTCTGATGTCGTCACTTTCTTGGGCCTATTAAAGGCCTCTTCAAACCTTCCACTGATGCTTCAGCAATAGGTCTTCTCCATAGAGAAGTGCATTGCCCAGCATTCCTGGTTTTCGACTTTGGTTCCTGGTTCATGATTCCTCCTGAGTTCCTGTGTTCCTGAATTTCCTTGTCTTGTTGGTAGTCTGGTTCATCTTGATTTCTTATCTTCCTGGTCAGTCTTCCTCACTGTCTTCAGCGTCCCTTCCTGCTCCTGCAGTCCTCTTTGTTCCTTGTCTCTTTGGATTGAACTTCAGGCTTTGAGCTTGGATTGGACTTTCAGCTTTGACTTAGATAGGACTCCTGGCTTGACCTCGGATTGGACTTTGATGCTGCTTGACTTCTGCCTGCCACTGATCACTGCCTAGTTACAGTTATTGACCAAACTCCGCCTGGCCTGACCTCTGTCTGAACCTCAACTCTGAGAGAACTCTGCCCACCTTCACCTCAGCTTGAACCTAACTCTGATGACCTACCACCTGCCCTGACCACTGCTTGACCTGTCTCTGCTTTCCCTTACTGTGCTGGCCCATAGCTTCTTCCATGTGATGGATCTTCATCTCCACAGAGGCTTTCACCTAAGTTCAGCTGGTCACGGCACCTGAGGGCTCAACTTAAGGGAAAAATGAGCTGGTATTGGTGAAGCTTCAGTTGGACCTCTGCTTCAGCCAGCTCCATCTGCCAATGGTGGGAATCTGCTGGGATCCTGCCTGCAGGTTGCACCAATTCCCCCTCAGCCCAAGGGTCAACTTCCACAACATCTTCACCTCGGTCATATGCAGAACACAGACAGACCCTCACCAAATACAAAATAAAGAGACCATAAAGTATAAATAGAAACATGCAGACAAAATCTGAACTGCGAACTTCAACAAACCAGATTCTGTATACAGTGCAACAAAGATAAAACAGAATCACCACCATTCTTCAAAACATAATAAAATCAAGAAATATAAAACACCAATCATAACTGTAAAATCATATTAATAAAAAGAATAAATAGTTGAAAACAGCTGACAAATAACATCCAATAATTAAAAACTCATATAAAAATTTTTTAAAATTTCCCAGACACCAATAAAATATTTCGAAACTGCAGACATATCAAATCATACCCAATAATTAAAGCTAATAAGAATAAAAAGAAAATCCCCTGCTCTTCACATCTTGGAACGTTAGATTTCCAGTCATCCTGAGAGTGTTGTGGGTTGGGATGCACAAACTTTCATGGCGCTCTCTCACCTACACACACTCACCAACACACACATGTGCTTTCTCATGCATGCTCTTACTTACACATATTCTCTCTTTCTTACATACACACATGCTTTCACTCATGCTCTCGCATACACACATGCATGTTCTTGCTTTCTCGCATTCTCGCCCACACAAGCCTCTTTCTCATACATGCTCTCACACACACGCATGCATGCCCTCTCTCTCACATCCACACACATTCTCTGTCAGTAGGAACGGCTTCCTTCATGGGCCTCCTTAGCAGCTGGGCACCTCATTTCTCTCCCATTTGAGGGGTGGGCAGATGCTCCTTTCTCTTCTCTTCATCTGAGGGGGCCCAGCCAACATTACTCCTGCTCCTGCCACTCTCCTTCAGGCTATGGGCCTGCCGACACTCCTTCCCCTTTTGAATCCTTCTTCCTCCAGTCTCATGGGACTAATGACGATGCCGCTTGCTCCTTCCTTCTGCAATGACTGGACCTCTTTCTTCTGCCTGCGCGGGCTGGAAGAGGATTTGGTGTCATGTGGGCCCACAAGGGTGGGAAGGAGGAGGCCCAGTCACCATGGTTGTGCCACCAGGCAGAGTCAGAGGCGGGCGTCTTGCTCTGCTGCCTGAAGACATCTGAGCAAGGCCAGTGGAAGCACTACAGCTGCCTCGAAATCTGTGGCACTCTAAGCAGCTATCTAGTGCTTCCATTGACCCTGCAAGCTCCTCTTATTCAATCTTTGTTTTCACAGACAAAGGAGAAATGCTGGAAATAGTTAATGGTTCATGCTGTAGTGCGCCTTTTAAAACAGAGCGGTTTGAAGGCCCTCTACAACTTATTGTGCACAGTAGTGCTGCCCAGTAATAATTTACAATATCAGCTACAAACTCATTTTCAAAAAGGTTTGGCCTATGGCAGCTAAGAGTGTCTTATGCTTGGCCAGCTATCAATCAGAGCCATGACTAGCATGTGTTTGACGCAGGATGCTTCCAGCGACAGCCAGTCACGATTGTAATTAATAGCCAGCCGAGCCTCACAGGACTTCTAGGTGCTGCACACTATCAACATGTGGCAAATGTTATGCGTTATTGTTGGGTAGCTCCCATCTGCAAAGTATAAACCATCTTCAATCGGCTGTATTTGTCTAAAGAAATACTCCAACTTGAAATACTCTTTTAAAGGACAACATTCATCCTAAAATAAAGAAAAACTTTTATTTCCTGGCTAATTGAAACACACTGCCTGGCTGCACAAGATGCTTCTGACACAAATGAGTCTTCGGCCTTCTTATCTGCAGGGTGGGAGACATTAGCTGTTGACAGATTAAGAACCATCAACCTCAACAGTCGATAATATAAGGTTGAACCCTGTTTCCCACTAAGTGGAAAGGGGATGTAATGTCGCTGGTCTGCTGCTGGTGTAAAATGGATGCTCCCAGCAGCAATAGGAGTCGTTCGAGGGCAGATTGCTGCTGTACATTCCACTGAGTCTAAAACGTAACTGTGCAAGCAGGCAGGCACTTTCACTGGGCTGGCTAGAGTTATAAAAACCTAGAAGGTGGCAGCAGATGATCAGCTCTTTGCCCACTCAGTCTACCCATTTGTATCTGTCTTCTGTGCAGTTGCAGGTCTTCCTTGATCTCCCTCCCTCCTCCTGCCACTAATGTCCCCGTGGGTCTGTCCTACGCATGCTCAGATAATAAGCTTTCTTTTATTCTGCCATGAAATTTGCCCGTTTCAGTACATTTTGGGATAGTAGCAGTAGTAGAATATAGAACCCTTAGACTGGGTACTTGCCCGGTTCTTATGGCCTGGATTGGCCACTGTTGGAAACAGGATGCTGGGCTTGATGGACCCTTGGTCTGACCCAGTATGGCATTTTCTTATGTTCTTATGTTCTTATGTACTTCACTTACATCTTGGAATGGCGTAGGACAAGCAGAAATTCAAGATCTGAATCATTCCTAACTACCACAGTGGCATGCAACAGGAGCTTGCTAGAAGGGAGTCCAATATAAAAACAGCCAACTTTTTTTTCAGTAGCAAGACCATCAAGATTGAAAGATCACATGATTTTATTAGCTAGATCTTAATTAAATAACATTTCTGCCTTAAGGGGACAACCCTGACCCAAAGACATCTGTTTTCACATAGTTTTATTTAAAAGGCATTTGAGAACAAATACTGTAAAATACATAGTTTGCATAACAGAAAATAAATCTGTGTATCAGGACATGAACTTTATATCTTGTTTGTATGTCCCAGAAGGCGAATAGGTGTACTGTATATACTTGTGGCTCTTCTGTGAGACGTGAGACCTGGGACTTAGTATCTTCTGGCGCCCAGATAATTGAGGCAGACCCACAAGGAGAAAATGTCTGTAAACAATACACTGACCTTCTGTGTAACCACCAAGGAGACAACAGCCAGACAGTAAGGCAGTCCAGCATAGCCCTATCAAGTGATCAAATGCATGCAATTAGCAGGAAATGCGAAACAACTGTGAAACCAGCACGCCACTCACTTGGGTGCCAGAGCATCCTACTGAGGCCTCAGAGCTCCCTCGCAGTCTGCGAGTCCAGCCAGGCCAATTGCTACATGCATTTTGGTGCAATATCTGAAATCTGGCATGTTTCATACTTACGATTTATATTTGTATTATAGATTAGCAGATGATGTTACATAGTAAATACATAAGTTTCTGTGCATATGCTGATACATTTGTCCTATATGTCATAATAAGGCTGACGTACGTGACTTTAATGTTTTTATATTATGATTTATTTTGTATTATGGATATGATACTTTTTCTTTATAGGCAAATGGTTTTAACTTTTATGCGTTTTTATTTAGTTTCTATGTAATTTGCTGTGAGCAGATCTTTGTTCTGGGATTATAATTGTTAAATGAAATCCAGCAGGATACAGGATCTGAGATTACATGAATTCATGGCGGGGGAGAGGAAGAGTCATACCTTGCAGATGTGATTCATTTCTTTGACTGGGCAATTAGATGAAAGCAAAACAATGGATGTGGTCTATGCAGATAGATTTTGAGAGGGTGTTGTAAACCATCTGAGCAGCCTGGGGGTGCATCCTAAAATGGCAAACAACTGGTTGAGTGGTGCAGGCCCAGTGGCTGTGTTGTGCCCTCCTATGTGGGAGACCTGGATTTAATTTCCTCTCGACTAGCTTCTACTCCCCAGGCTAGCTGAGATGGTGGAGGTAGCCTTTACAGCTTCTGAATGGAGGGAAGTCCCAGCCTTTGCATACAAGCCACATAGTAATTTTTTTAATATTCTCACCTTTGTGACACTTCAAAGCAGATTACATTCAGGTATTGTAGGAATTTCCCTGTCTCCAGTGGGCTCACATCTAAATTTGTAACTCAGGCAACAGAGGGTGAAGTGACTGACCCAAGGTCACAAGGAATACCAGCAGGATTTGAGCCCTGGCTTCCTATGGTTTGCAGCCCATTGCTCTAGCCACTAGGCTATGCCTCCACTCCATCTAGCAGTCACTCTGGGTATAGATGAACCAAGTTCTGGGGCAGCCACAGTGTGTGTTTTCCTGAGCAAGATCTGCCACTGCCACGATTGGGTTAGAAGAAACATGAGAAAGAGTTAAAAGTGAAGAAAAGCCCAGGTAGTTATGAATGAAGGCTCAGGGTCTGATAGCCCAATAGCCAACTGAGCTGGAAATTGAAATGAGCAAGAGGAAGCTGCCAAGCCAAAAAATATTGGTTGAGTAGTGGTAAATGAAGAATGACCAATAGGACACCCCAAGAATCAGCCCTGGACTCCTCACCAGAATTTCATGATTCATATTGCAGCAGAGGGAAAAATGTGTATATTTTCAGTCAATAAGATCTTCAAATACACTAGCATACCAGAGGGAGTGGAAACAATGGAAGAATCTCATATATGTTGAAGAACAGTCAAGAACCTGGCAATCAAGATTTAATGCAAAAAAAAAAAAAAGCATAGCAATGCTTTTGGGCTGCAGAAAGATAGGAGAGAACCGTGTGATAGTGGTGGTGGCCATAGGGAGGGTCAGGTACTGATGACCATTAAGAGATGAAGGATCTGAGGAGGGTGATCATATCCATGCACCTCAAGGTTGCCAGTTTGACAAGGCAGTGGCCAGAGCTAAAGGAATGTTAGAGTGCATAGCCAGCAGAAAAAAGGAGGTAGGTATACCTCTCTGTAAATTACTGATGTGATCTCATAGGATGTATTGTATTTAGTATTGTCCAAGAAAACAAAGAGGTAGGCTATCTATGATACCGTCAGGAAAACCACAAAAAATAGATGCCTGGATCTTTTTCAATGTTTATTAAAACAGAGAAGCAGAGACTTTAAGCTGCACACTGTTGCGGAAGTTGTCTTATGCATTGCTGACAATCAATGATTGTACATTGGATGAAATCACACTACTGAGTTTCAATTACGACTGTGAAGTGTTCAAGCCCCTGAGGCAGTGGCTTTTGAGCTGCGAAACTCGGCCTGAGTCGGGCAATTTGTGAACACGTCTCTGTTTTAATAAACATTGAAAAAGATCCAGGCATCTATTTTTTTTATTTAGTATTGGAAAGCAGCATTGTCCAAGCAGCATTTCACCCACCTCATAGGAGGATTGCCAGAATGGTGCAGTCCATACAATAAGCCCTCTAAAGTGATACTTGCAGACATAAATATGCATACATAGGGGTAGATTTTAAAAGAAGCGCGATCAGCCTACTTTTGCTTGCGCATCAGACTCAAGCAAAAGTACGCTGGATTTTAGTAGATACGCGCGGAGGCGCGCGTATCCACTAAAATCCTGGATCGGCGCGCACAAGGCTATCGATTTTGTATAGCCTGCGCGCGCCGAGCCGCGCTGCCTCCCCCCGTTCCCTCCAAGGCCGCTCCGAAATCGGAGCGGCCTTGGAGGGAACTTTCCTTTGCCCTCCCCTCACCTTCCCCTCCCTTCCCCTACCTAACCCACCCGCCCGGCCCTGTCTACACCCCCCCTTACCTTTGTCGGGGGATTTACGCCTCCCGGAGGGAGACGTAAATCCCCGCGCGCCAGCGGGCCTGCTGCGCGCCGGGCCGCGACCTGGGGGCGGGTACGGAGGGCGCGGCCACGCCCCCGGGCCGTAGCCACGCCCCGTACCCGCCCCCAAAACGCTGCCGACACGCCCCCGGAACGCCGCGACGACCGGGCCCGCCCCCCGACACGCCCCCCTCCGAGAACCCCGGGACTTACGTGAGTCCCGGGGCTCTGCGCGCGCCGGGAGGCCTATGTAAAATAGGCTTCCCGGCGCGCAGGGCCCTGCTCGCGTAAATCCGCCCGGTTTTGGGCGGATTTACGCGAGCAGGGCTCTGAAAATCCGCCCCATATTATTTATTTATCTTAAAACATTTAATACCCCCCCCTTCCTACCTTCAGGGCAGGGTATAATAAAACACACATAATGAGTTAAGAATAAGTAACAAACAGTAAATTAAAATGCACTAAAATACAGTACAAAGGTTGCAAAAGAGGAAATATCAAATCTCTGCTACAGTATATGCAAAGGAATAGCAGAAATTAAGGGAGACCCAGGATATTTATACATCGCCAACCTGATTCAGGAATGCTTTCCCGAATAAGTGTGTTTTCAAAGCTTTTTTAAAGAAGGGTTTTTTTCTTGGAGGTTTCTTAATTCTTTTGTTAGGGAGTTCCATAGGAGAGGGTCTGCAGAGAAAACATACAACCTCTTGGTCTCATTCAGACGGACTACTCTCAGGGAAGGAACATCAAGAAACGTCTGAGAGGAGGATCTTAGCAATCTGGCAGGAGAGTGAATTTTAAGAACAGATGAGATCCAGGGAAAGTGAATATTGTATATAGAGGAATGTGTAATTATGGCCAGTTTGTATTGGATACAATATATTAGAGATGTGATTCGGTCGAACCTTTTGGTTCGGCCTTTGTTATCGGTCCGCCGTGGGAAATTTCGTTTTCCCGCGGTTCGGGCCGATTTTATTTCGGATGCCCACGAACCGAAGCCTGAAACCCGCCCCAACCCTTCAAATTTGATTATTACAACGGGGGGAGGGGGGGGGTTTTATAAAAAAAAACAAAAAACAAATAAACCCACCCCAACCCTTCAAATATATAGTAAGGAACCAGTGGAGAGATTCCAGTACAGGGGTGATATGGTCACGAATTGGAGCTCCTGTTAGAATCCTAGCACCTAATACTGTGTGATTTGTAGTGGATGGGTAGTATAAGTAGGAAGGCCTATTAGGAGAGAATTACAATAGTCAATGCTGGAAAATAAGAGAGACTGTAATTCAGGACGAAAGTCTGTCGAATTAAGGAGAAGTTTGAGATGTCGGCGAAGTCTTAATTTGTAAAAAGAAGACTGAGTGAGCAGTTTTGACATGATCATGCGTTGAGAGGGCAGGGTCAATAATAACTCCAAGGTTACTGACATTTTGAGAGAACAAAATTGTCTGATTATTAAATTGAAAGCTGTTCGGTGTATTTAGAATTTGAAAAAAATGAGATGATTTCAGTTTTGGAAATATTGAGTGCTAGTTTGTTGCGATTTAGCCATCCTTGGAAAGTTGTTAGACAAGCGAGAAGGAAAGATTCTGTTTGTGCCCATGTTTCTTTGAGAGAGAAAAAGAACTGTATGTCATTGGTATAAAGTTCGTAATAAACGCCAAGATTAGATAGAATACAGCACAGAGGTGTTAGATAGATGTTGAGCAAGGCTGCAGAGTGCAGATCCTTGAGGGAAACCAGAACCTAAAGGAAACCAGGATGAAGAATGAGACTGGATGTTGACATGTTGAGTCCTATTAGAGAGATAAGAGGTAAACTAGGAAAGAACAGCCCCCATGTGGAGGAAATGTCAAGAAGACAGAAGAGAAAAGCTGAACCCCGGCCAAAGCCCCATCTCACCATGTCGAAATTTGAAAGTAGGAGAAGTTCAGCGCTATGATTGATTATTATTTAATTATTTGTATACCGTCAATCTGGTAAAACAATCTTGGCAGTTCACAGAAAAACATAAAGAAAACACCATACCTAAGCTAAATTACAATAATATGCAAAATTAAAATTACATTCACTCTTATAGTATTCAGCTACTATCCTTTATCTGTTAGTGGAAAGGCGATGCCGAATAGCCATGTTTTCAGAGCCTTTTTAAAGATCTTAATATCCAATTCTAATCTTAGCTCGACCGGCCTAGTATTCCAGAGTTTGGGGCCGGCTATGGAAATTGATCGGTCCCTAACCTCACTTAGGTGCACGCCCTGAGCTAAGGGAGTTTGCAGAAGACATTTGTTTGCCGATCTCCATGTTCTGTTCAGGATGTAAAGATGAAGTGAGGCATTTAACCAAGTAACATTGCTATTATATAATGAATTATGGATAATTGTTAGGATTTTGTATTGGGCTCTGTATTTAATAGGCAACCAGTGTAAAGAATTGTAATGTTGAAGCGATATGATCAAATTTTATTGATCAAATTTATGATGTTTTCTGAAGCCAATTGGTATTGATCAAGTATGTTATTCATGTCGAGAAAACTATTGAGCTGATAAAGAACAGCTGTTCCCATTATTTTTGCTAAGAAAGGTAGGGAAGAAATGGGACAGTAGTTCGAGAGAAGATCCGGGTCGGCAGAAGCCTTTTTGATTATTGGGCGGACTTGTTGCTCGTTTCAAGGAGGGAGCCATATTTTAGGGAGGAGTTGGTGAAATCATAAATAAAGAAACTGTATCAGACCTAAGCATTTTCAAGAGGGTTTTAGAGTAAGGATTAAGTAGGTTGGAGGAAGAATTCATGTTATTAATGGAACGTATAATCTGAAGTTCCTAGACAGACTCAAATTTTTCCCACAATGGGCCATCAAAAATTAAATCATTGAGGGTATCATTAATGGAAGGTAAAAAACTACTATGCACAGATTCAGTCTTATTATTAAAATGTAAAGCAAATGTCTCTGCGATATTCATTCCATGGAGTGCCAGAGGAAAAACAGGAGAATTTGAGTTGGTCGTAACTAACTTTTTAATAGAGAAGTATAATTCCTTGAGATTATTAAATACAACTGCAGGTTTAGAGTAAATGTAAGTTGTTTTTTTTTTGCTGCAGTAATTGCATCTTGATAGGCTGAGAGTTTGGAGCAGACAAGGAAGAGAAGAATATGACAGGGTCATTCAAATATCTCAAAGGTAGGAATAATGCACAAGAGCCAGTTCTACCACAAAAGGCATAGCTTGGAGCTATTTGAGCAGGAGCCAAAGTTCTGAATCCAATCTCCAGACCTGCAGGCAAGTTCTTAGTGTCTCTGGGAGACAGATTAATGTGATTTAAAAAAACAAATAGCAAACATTACTACCCTACTGCTGCTGCTGCTATTCCGACGTAACATTTCTATAGCATGACTTCATGTGTAGCATTGTACAGATACATAAAATAACACGGCCCCTGTTCCAAGCAGCTTACAATTTAGACAGGAAAAATGAAGAAGATGAATGCATTACCAATATTCACTTAACCATTGCATAAACATGTTTAAAGTGAGAAGGCTAAGATCCGGATTTAAAAGCAGTCTCCAAACGGATGGGTTTTTAGGTGGAACTGAATGTAACCAGAGAAGGGATCAAGATGCGCCAACTCAGGAAAGCAGCTGCAGGCTTACAGTGCGGCAAGGTGGAAGGTGCGGTGGTACTGAGAGAGGTGATGCCTGCTGCATGGAAATCCGCTGGAAACACTCCCCCATCTCCAGCTGATGGCAAATGCTCAGTGCACACGGGCAGTTTTATTACCCCCTTCTCCCTAACTCCTGCATCCACAAGCCCCTGCTTCTGAGGGAGGGCCAGTTTTGCTTTGCACTCATCAACTTGTTTTCAAAATGAATGATTTTAAGTATCGGGGGGGGGGGGGGGAGAGGGGGAAAAGATCTTTACTTTCTCTTTCTGGCTCTCCATGACTCAACCTCTTGGCGCTGTCTGTGGAAAAGGAGCAGGTGCAGTTCTTCTTTGGGTCAATAGCCGAACTCTAGATTTATGTCAAGCTTCCTATGGTTGGCCTTAAAAAATCATGAAGTCTGTGCGCATTCCCTGTCCCTAATAACCTTTGAACCATTCATTCAATCTCATTAAAATCCGTGCCAGAGGTCAGGCTCCCAGTGGTCCCCAGTGCACACTTTTCATGTGGTTCCACATCTAGCAGTTCAGATTTTATTTATTTTTTCTTTTCTATCGGCAGGACCCCTCTGGCTTCTAGCAATTCCACAACCACGGCAAGAGCTGTAAAATCGGATCCATACCGCAGATTCATGGGAGCCAGGAGGCAGGGGTGGCGGCAGGCACGCCTCTCTCTCCTCCCTCATTTTTCTGACTGAGGCTGAGCCCTCCCACCCCTGGCTCTTCCTAGCCAATCCAGTCAGGCCGCTTCCTCCTCCTCCTCCGCTGCCACAGGGGCCCAGCTCACGCTTTGAAGTGCACAAGGAAGCAGCAGCGGAGATACTGTTCAGCTGCCTCCTCTCCTCGTTCCCACAGGGCTGGGAAAACTCAGCAGGGCTAATGCTCCTGGCAAGGTTTCCAGTTTTTATTAGGTTTTACATACCGTCGTATCAGAAGCTCCAACACAACGGTTCACAATAAAAAGAAAGCAAATACTATAAATCAAATCAATAAGAGCAAATTAGTAAATGACATATAGTTCTAAAATTATAAATAATTAAGAACAAGTACAAAATTTAAAGCATAAAGCAAGATAAATACAAGATAAAAATGAGTACAATAAGATAAATAAAGGCAGTGAAGATATAAACAGCTTCTTAAGTAGAAACAACAGATAAAAGGTGTGAGGGAAGACAAGCTGAAGCAGGTGCTAGAAGAGGAGGTTATGAGTTTGCAAAAGGAAAGCACCTAGTGACCTGAGGGCGCGACAACACACTCACGTTGCCGTTAATATTTTTATGTAGTCCCAGAGTTACGGGGACAAGTGTAAACCCACAGAGGTGTCTATTTTTAGCCGCAGCTGTGTGCCTTACTTAGCCAGACACATTTTCACCAGCTAGGTTTATGGTTGAAAATCATCCTAAACCTAGCCAGCTAAGACTTTGCTGGCTAGGTTTACACGGCTCAGATTTGGGTGCCTAAACTTAGCCAGCCAACACTGAGAATCAGCTATAACCTGCTAACTCCTCTTAAAGAACCACCTCCAACTAACTTCAAGTCACCGATCCTTCCTGCCTCTCACCTGACATCATTGGTATCCCCCCGGCCAGCAGCTTTTGGACCTCACTGCTGGGGCAGGAACGAGGTAAGTATGCCTCCTCCCGCCTCTGGTGTGAGGGAGAGAGAACAGGGTTTCGAGAGGGAGGCAGTAATTTACAGGGCATTTCGAAATGATGGACCCCATTTCAAAGCAATCCATTTCACAATGGGTCCGTCTTTTTGATGCTGCCAGGCAGGAAATCAAAGCTTCAAGAAGCAGGTTCTTTGGGGTTCTTGCTATGGCTGGCAATGTGAGTGCCTTTGGTCAGCAGGTTATTACTCTGATAAGTCCTCACCCCACTCCCATCCATGCCTCCAGGCCTGGCAGTTTTTTTTTTTTGGCCAGTTAAATTTAGCCTCTCAGCCCCAGCACAGTTTTGAAAGTTTTAATTGAAGTCCTTATTTATCTGACATAGGGTAGTGGTAAATGGAGTTCACTCTGGGGGGGGGGGGGGGGGGGGCCTGTTACTAGTGGCGTACCTCATGAATCAGTCCTTGGACTGGTTCTTTTCAACTATTTCATGAGCAACATCACAGAAGGATCGTCAGGAAAGAATTGCCTTTTTTGCCAATGATACAAAACTCTGCAACAGGGTAGACTAACCCAGGAAGGTGTGGAAGTAACGAGGAGGGATCTAGCAAAGCTCAAGGAATGGTCTACAGTCCGACATCTAAGATTTAATGCTAAAAAAAAAAATAAAAATGCAGAGCTATGCATTTAGAAAGCAAAAACCCAAGGGAAAGGTAAGAATAGGGAGAGAAATTCTTTTAAGCGCAACAGAAGAGTGGGATCTGGGGATGATTGCATCTCATGAATCTTAAGGTGGCCAAACTGGTGGATAAGGTGATGGCAAAAGCCAGAAAGATGCTTGGCTGCATAGGGAGAGAAAGGGTCAGCAGAAAAAGTAAGATGATATTGCCTCATCCAGGGTCCCTGGTGTGACCTCATTTTGGAATCCTGTGTATAATCCTGGAGACCGCACCTTCGAAAGGATGTAAACCAATTGGAATCAGTCCAGAGGGAGGCTACCAAACTGATCAGTGGTCTTCATTCTAAAGCATATGGGGACAGACTTAAAGATCTGAACCTATATATCTCAGAGAAAAGGCGAGATAGGGGAGATATTGTAGAGACATTAAATACCTCCAAGGTTTCCATGCAGAGGAAGCAGGCCTCTTTCAATGGAAAGAAGGCTCTAGAATGAGGGGGTCATGGGGTGGGGGTGAAAGGGAGGAACCTCTGGAGTAATTTAGGGAAATATTTCTTTACAGAGAGGGTAGTGGATGCACGGAACAGTCTCCCCATAGAGATAGTGGAGACAAGAGCAGTATCTGAATGTCAAGAAAGCATGAGATAAACCCAGGGGGATGTCTGAGAAAGTGGCAAGGATTGAAAAGCTGGATTAGATGGTGTGGATGGGCAGACTAGGGGGGGGGGGGCATATGGTATTTTCCTCCTGTCATGTTTCTATCGTTCTAACAAAATTTAGTATTGCTATTACACAAAATGGAAAACAAGTCTTTTTTCTTGTAAGGGTAAGGAAACGTCTCTTGCTTTCAGATCATCAAGCTACAGTGGAAAATAAAGTGTCAAAGCAGAAGCAGAAATGAGTGGGCTAAGAGCGCTGCTGAAGATCGCCAGCACCAGGAGCTGCGTCCCGAGGATCTTCCCCTGATATGCTGAGCTGGTGGCCTCTGAATCTCGGCGTGGTGTGCTAAGTAATGGGATAAAGCTAACTTCACTTGCAGAAGTTTCCTTGATTTATTTTAAAACAAGTAGTTCTGCAGTGGGAGGGGTCTAGGGAGCTTTCTGAGATGAATGTGGAAAACAGATAGGAAATCGTGCATTTTGCTCTTCAGATTTGGTTCAATTGATGAAATGATGTGTGTGTGTTTATTAAGCAGTGTACTCAAATACAAGTGCTGCCCAAGTGATTCACGTTTCAAAGGAAGGAAGAGAGCCTTAGCAAAGCCTAATTTGGCTGCTTCTCCAGGAATTTTGACTGTAGAATACATGGAAGGCCAGCAGCAGGGATGTGCTTTGAAACTCAGAACACAACAGCATTGACACTCCAGGGAAGCAAAAAAAAAAAGGCAAGATGTAAGAAATACTGAGGCAAGCTGAAGAGTGCAGCAGCTATGAGTTCCTGAGCAAAGGTGCAAAATCCTGCCAGGAGCACTAAGAACATAGGAACGTGCCATACTGGGTCAGACCAAGGGTCCATCAAGCCCAGTATCCTGTTTCCAACAGTGGCCAATCCAGACAACTGTAAGCAATTGGTAGGGGCAGGAGGGGAGGGAAGGGAAAGGAGGGAATTAGGCATGTTTACGACAAACACACACAGGTCATCAATGCATTCAGGGGAATTAGTTCACATTCTGAAATCCAGACCAAGTTGCGGTCCTTGAGGACCACAATTGCCTACTACTACTCCATAGCCACTGCCCTGCACCACTGCCAACATAGCTTTAGCTTTCGTCCTGCTTCACTAAACACATTAGTGTTATGTTATTTTAATAATGGTGAAATTTACACTTACCTGATAATTTCCTTTCCTTGAGTTCAACCAGACCATTCCAGATATGTGTTATGCACACTGGCCAGCAGATGGAGACAGAGACTAATAGCTTTGCTGATGTCATCCCTTATAGCAGGGCTTCCCAAACCTGTCCTGGGGATCCCACAGCCAGTCAGGTTTTCAGGATATCTACAATGAATATGCATGAGATAAATTTGCATACCATGGAGACTCAGTATTTGCAAATTTATCGCTTGCATATTTATTGTGGAAATCCTTAAAACCCGACAGGCTATGGGGTCCTCAGGACAGGTTTGGGAAGCCCTGCCTTATAGGATCCTATGCTAACCTCAGCCTGCCAGTATCCTCTAAGAAGCTTAATCAATTATTCTCCAAACTCTCCCTTCTTCAGGAGAGAATAACTCTAATAAACATAACACTTTAAAGACAATATATTAAGAAACAAAATTTACCAGCTACCTTATGAACTTCCCACACAAACTTCTACAAACTACAATATAATTCAGCTATTTGGCAGCGTTGGATGGGCTCTGAACTGGTCTGGCTGGACTCAAGGAAAGGAAATAATAAGCTAAGTGTAAATTTAATCTTTTACTTCAGTCAGCAAAACCAGTTTGTTGATGTACTCAAGCTACCTCTACACAGGGCAAGCTACTACCAAACCTCCTTTCAGCACTTCTGAGCCAAAAGAAGCCTCTTCTCTAGCTCTGACAGCCAGACGATAATGCTTTGACAAGGCATGCAATGATTACCAAGTCGCCACTTTATATAACTCTGCTGGAGAAACCAAATGAGCTTTGCCCAAGAGGCAGCCTGAGCTCTAGTGGAATGTGCCTTCAACTTCCCAGGTAAGATTGCTCCCTATCAATGTATGCTGCTGTAATCACTTCTTTAATCTAGTGTGCCAAACTAGCATTTGAAACCACCTCTCTTTTCCTTGGACTTCCATAAAGAGCAACAAGATAATCCAACCTACTGAGTTCGATCATGACCTTCAAAACTTTAAAAACATTCTTCTAACATCTAAACTATGCAGTTGAAAACATTCCAATCTACAGTCCTGCCATTCAAAGGAAGGAAGGGTAACTAACTGATTAAGATGAAATAGTGAAACCACTTTTAGAAGAAAAGAAGGTATCATCCGAATTCCAATCATTTTACTGGAAAACACCAGAAATAGCTCCCTAGACAACAGTGCTTATTACTCTGAAACTCAACTCAGCGAATGCAGTCTTGAAGGAAAGTAGCTTAATGGAAATCTTCTACAGAGGTTCAAAGGGTGAGTCCACCAGGTAAAGAACAAGATTCAAACTACAGGATGGAACTGGATCCCTTACCAGAGATCTCATGTGTTTCACTCCTCTGAAAAAATGGACAACATCTGGATGGGAGAAGCTAGTCTGCCTAGGACCTGATCCCTAAAGGACACTATAACTGCCACTTGCACCTTTACAGAATTGAAAGCCAAATGGCCTCCTATCTGTGCACCAATCTTCAAAAACTTTCCATACTCTCACATAAGTCAAGGTTGCAAATCACTTTCTGGAACTCAGGAGGGCTTAAATCACAGCCTGGAAATAACCTTTCTTCATCAAATGCTTCCTCTCAAGGACCAAGCCATAGGACAAAAATTGATCCAGATCTTCACGACCCACTGGCCCCTGGGATAATAACCCCAGAGGATTCCTGTGTAGTGGAGATTAAATAAGACAGTCCATGCTGCCAAAATGACTGCTGCTCCCACTGCAGCAGCAAGCACATAGGTGGGAAGTGTCTGGACTGTCTGACCCAGTGCCGCAAGATTCCCTTGACAGAGAAGACTGCACATGCTGCTCTGTCTCTCCTATCTAATGGTTCATAAGGATAAGAGTAAGCTGGTGCTAAGTAAAATGGCAGACAGTGTCTGCAATCTTCCTTTTTCGCAGGCCATGAGGGGAGAATCCAGAGATGTTGTGGCAGTGACCATAGTGGTGATAATTGCTAAACTGGACAAAATTCATATGCGCTTTGATGACCTACACAATTTACTTGCAGACAACACTAAACACATTGTAGATGTAGAGACACATTTTACCAGGGTCGATGAACGTGTGCATGTCCTGGAGCAGGAAATGACAGCAGTAAAAGCAGCAGCAACCTGAAAGTGAAACTAAAAGATCTGGAAAATCACTCGAGGAGGAGTAATTTGAGGTTCATAAGTTTGCCAGAGAGTATTGCAGAGCAGGACCTGATATATGGGCAGGCTAATATGGAGACTATTGTTCAGACTTTGGTTCACTCAGCTTACCCAGAAGCCTTCATTGTCTGTGGCCTACCTGCAACTCTGGCCAAAGAAAAAAATCTAACTGACCTTAGATTCAAGACTTTGGAAGACATCTGGAATACATTTAGGCTCTTCAAAGCCTATGCTAGAAGGTCATGAGGTTACAGAGGGCAAATGGCTGAGGCCACATTCTCAGGCTACCGTCTCCAATTGAGGGGCCCAACTGAAATCAGAGTTTCCCAATGCCCCATGAGGATGGAAAACAGATTGGAAAGATTGACATATTGAAGGACAAAGAACCTCAGAAGATTGCTGCACACATCTGGCAAAAGCAAGGTGGCTCTTTAAGGGGGGGCCTTAACGTGGGTGGAGAGTTTTCAGGTTAAAGTAGTTTTTAGTTTATCCTATTTCACTATGTCATACTGCGTGATTATCATCATAGGCTCATAGGCATCTCTGTATTGTTTAAACCTATAAAATGCAGCCCTCACGATATACTAGGAGAGAGACAGGCGTTAATGCTCTACCTGTGTTGTAGGTCTGGCTGTCTGTATCTCCCAAGGATATGCAATAATAAATTTATATTTGCTCCTACTAAATTCTGTGTAATATCCGTGTGTCCTATATATGCAGAGAAGTGCCTTTACAAACTGAGGAAATTTATACATTTTGGCAACCAAAAAGGGACTTAGCAATAGCTAAGACTATTGTCATTTTGCATAGTGTTGCATTGGATTCTGGTGGACAGGGTCCGATTCCACACTAAGTTCTCTGACATCTAATTTGGTTTTAAGTCCGAAGGCAAGTACCCAGACGTAAGTGTTCTGGAGGAGCATTGTTGGAGTAGTAATACCCGGAGGACACTGAGCCGAAGAGATGAAGCTTAAGGAAGTTTTTGCACCGACCCTGGTGGTATGCTTAAGATGGATCCTTTTTTGTAAGTATGTACATCAATCTCCAATAATCTGTTGCAACTCAACAAATATATGCTTCCAGAGCTAAGCAATCCAAAGTGCTAGAAACTTCGAGGGTGTATGCAGTAGGAGACAGTCTATAGACACAACTTTACCCACCGAACGTGGAAAGATCCAATGTACACTGGACCATACAGAATAACAACATTAACTCCTACAGCTGCTCGCTTAGATGCTGACAACTACCTTCATACACTTAGCTGACTTGAGGCCGTGTCCAAGCACAGAGGCTATTTGCTGAGACTTTACTTTTTCATATCTACTTCTGCAGCCTCACTGGTTTGAACTGACTTTATTTTATTCTGTAGGATTCTTAGGATTATCTAAGGACCTTTTTGTTCTTTGAAGGACTGATCTTTGAACTATTGAAGTATCATTCAGTAGGTGCATGTTTTCTTTCTTTATTATATTTTAACTAGAAAAGTTATTGTTTGCTAATCAATATTTGTGTTTTCTTCCTAATAGTTCTATTAGATTCATTGTTATTGGTAATAGATTTTAGAAATCATGTATCTATCTGTCTTTTCCTTACTCTTTTTTCCTCCTTTCTCTGTTACCCTTCTTTCTCCTGACCTTTTGCTTAATTTCTCGTTACCCACACATACATCTTTTTCTACCAATATGTGGTATCAATTAATGTATAAACATTCTATTACATCTTACCCCAACACTCCTTGTATCGCTTGTCTCAACATTTCCATACCACTCAAATGGCAGGTTTTGTTCTTACTATACCATTACCTCCTTCGAATGTTTCCTGCTATTATCATGCTCTTGCCTGTCCAATTGCTGGTACTCCAGCACAAGTCTCTTCCCTTATTTCTTCTTCTGCTGCTTGTTTTTATGGTAATCACACCTTTGGACCTCCTTTTTCTATTCCCCCGTCTTCTAACCCTAATCAACATACTAAATTTGGTTTTTCCCCTTCTACTATGCTTTCCTTGTGGAATGTATCTCTTCTTAATGAGACTTCCCCTCCTTGTCCTCAGCATTTACTCCGTCAGCTTAGTTATCTTACTTATTCTATTTGTGGAACTTCTGAAGCACCTATTCCTATACCCCCTTCACCTACCTGTACATTTTCTCATTTTGCTTCTGTTGTCAATACCTGGCCACCTCCTTTTCCAGGCCCTTTGTTTCATACTGCACTTACCCATTTCCCCTTTTGTTTTTCACAAAATGGTACTGGACCTTTCTTAGGTATCTCTTCTTGTGATACTGTCTATCATGCTATGTATCTAGAATTTGGTTCACAGCCTCTCATGGATGTTTTCTGGCAATGTGGTATTTCTGTCTATCCGTTTCTTCCATTCCAATGGCGTGGTACTTGTGCTATGGTGATTTTAGCTGCTTCTGTGTTTATTTCTCCCCTTTCTGTGTTCTCACCTTCTGTATTTTCAAATCGTGTGCGTCGTTCTGCTTATCTTACTCCAACTGATGTACCTGATGAATTTAAATTGTTTAGCCGAACTGAACTATTTTTTACTTCTTGGCTGACACCTGGTGTCCAAGCTGCTGCAAATGCCAAATGGATTCAGACTATCTGTTATCAATTTATGCAATTTTGTTAACTTAACTACTGCTGGACTTAATGCTATTAATGCTGAACTTAGGGCTACGGCTGTCACTGCTCAGCAGAATTGTTTAGCCTTAGATTCTATTCTTGCTTCTAAGGGTGGAGTCTGTGTTATCATTGGCACAGCATGTTGTACGTGCGACTTATGAACATAACATGTCATATGCTTTCCAATACCTTCGTAATCTGTCTCATGTTGGGGTAGATTTTTTTAAAAAGCGCGTTCGCGTACTTTTGTTCGCACACCAGACGCAAACAAAATTACGCTGGATTTTAAAAGATAAGCGCGTAGCTGCGCGTATCTTCTAAAATCCTGGATCGGCGCGCACAAGGCTGCCGATTTTGGGCAGCCGGCACACGCAGCCTGTCTCCGTTCCCTCCGAGGCCGCTCCGAAATCGGAGCGGCCTCGGAGGGAACTTTCTTTCGCCCTCCCCTTACCTTCCCCTCCCTAACCCACCCCCCTGGCCCTATCTAAACCCCCCCCTACCTTTATCCACAGATTTATGCCTCCCGGAGGGAGACGTAAATCCACGCGCGCCAGCGGGCTGCTGGTGCGCCGAGACCCGACCCGGGGGTGGTTCCGGAGGGCGCGGCTACACCCCCAGAACGCCCCGGGCCGAAACCACGCCCCCGGGCCCGCCCCGAAACGCCGCGTCCTGCCCCCAAAACACTGCGTCGTTCGGCCACGCCCCCCCCCAAAACCCTGGGACTTACGCGCGTCCCAGGGCTCTGCGCGCGCCGGCGGCCTATGCAAAATAGGCGCGCCGGCGCGTGAGGGCCCTGCTCGCGTAAATCCGGGCAGATTTACGCGAGCAGGGCTTTTAAAATCCGCCCGGTTATGTATGCACAAGGTGGTATAAATTCTGCTGCTGATTCATGGCTTGACTCTCTGTTCTCATGGTTCCCTTCAATTTCTTGGCTGCGTAAGTTACTGTTTTCTGTATTTGCTATCTCCTTTATACTGATTTTTGGCTGTTGTTGTTTTCAATGTTCTTTCTCTCTTCTATCATATATTTGCACTCCTCCTTCTTCTCTGCTACATCTATCTACTTCTATCCCTGGTTCTCAGTATGAAACAGTTCTCCTTGCAGAGACTCACTCATTATAAACAGTGTAGCAAGAATATGCATACTTTCTTCTTTAATGATTTTTAGTTCTCTCCTATCTTTATGCTAGTTATATTATTATGTGATTTGAAGTAGTTCTCTTATAAAACTATTCTATACTTTGTCTCTTCTTTCTGTTTAGTATACAGTTTTCTATCATGCTCTCTATACTTATTAAGAACAAGTTCTTTCTCTTTAGACTATTAGTTTAAATATGGTATTTCTTTCCTTATGCAATTTAATCTCCAGTTCACGACTAAATTTATGATAATATTATCACACTTGCAGCTCAACTATAGGGCTGGATGATCTCTATTGTAATCCAGTTTTAATGTTATCGTTTGATTAACTGGTGAATGCCTATGCTTATATGAGTTTCACTTACACCAATTAGGAATTTAGAGGGACACACATACCTGTTCTCTACACCTGATAAATACCAAGGTTAGTTGCTAGGAAACACTTTTTAGAACCCCTTTGCTAAGGCCCATCGTCACGGACCTGTTGGTGTACCACTCTTGCCATTTGAAGGTGGCACAAGAGGGAAATGATATATGGGCAGCATAATATGGAGACTATTGTTCAGACTTTGGTTCACTCAGGTTACCCAGAAGTCTTCATTGTCTGTGGCCTATCTGCAACTCTGGCCAAAGGAAAAATCTTTAATTGACCTTAGATTCAAGACTTTGGAAGACATCTGGAATACATTTAGGCTCTTCAAAGCCTATGCTAGAAGGTCATGAGGTTACAGAGGGCAAATGGCTGAGGCCACATTCTCAGGCTACCGTCTCCAATTGAGGGGCCCAACTGAAATCAGAGTTTCCCAATGCCCCATGAAGATGGAAAACAGATTGGAAAGATTGACATATTGAAGGACAAAGAACCTCAGAAGATTGCTGCACACATCTGGCAAAAGCAAGGTGGCTCTTTAAGGGGGGCCTTAATGTGGGTGGAGAGGTTTCAGGTTAAAGTAGTTTTTAGTTTATCCTATTTCACTATGTCATACTGCATAAGTGATTATCATCATAGGCTCATAGGCATCTCTGTATTGTTTAAACCTATAAAATGCAGCCCTCACGATATACTAGGAGAGAGACAGGCGTTAAAGCTCTAGCTGTATTGTAGGTCTGGCTGTCTGTATCTCCCAAGGATATGCAATAATAAATTTATATTTGCTCCTACTAAATTCTGTGTAATACTCTTGTGTCCTATATATGCAGAGAAGCGCCTTTACAAAGTGAGGTAATTTATACAGACATGTGCAAAATTCTTGAATCGTGGCTGCCTGTGGCCCTTAAGCTTAAAAATGCAAAGAAGGCTGTAAAATAGGGGTAGATTTTATAAAACTACGCGCGCATACTTTTCTTTACGCACCAGGCGCAAACAAAAGTACGCCGGATTTCGATACGCGCATAGCAGCGTGTATGTTAAAATCCGGGGTTGGCATGTGCAAGGCTGCCCAAAATCGGCAGCCTGTGTGCGCCGAGCCACACAGCCTGTCTCCTTTCCCTCCACACCCACCCCCCCCCCCCCCGGCCCCATCTAAATCCTCCCCACCTTTGTTGCACAAGTTATGCCTGCCAGGCTGGCTGTTGGCGTGCCATGGTCCGGTCCAGTCGCTGGTCCGGAGGCCGTGGCCACACCCACGATGACACGCTAGCCGCAACACCCCCCCCCCCCCCCCCAGGAAAGCCCCGGGACTTACGCGCGTCCTGGGGCTTTGCGTGCGCCTGCAGCCTATGCAAGATAGGTTTTCGGGGGTTACGCACATAACCCTTTGAAAATCTACCCCATAGAGCGAGTGCACTATTGGGCATGCTTCTACCACTCTTCTCTTCTCCAACACACAAGGGATTTCTACCATAAAGATTCTATTGTGCATATAGTCCCTTGCAGGATTTTTATCCTGTTGGACTCTATGCCATCCTGGACATAAAGTGCTACTCAGCCACCAAGTTGCTCCTCTCTATCACTGCAATATAATCTGTACCCTGGTATAGCACTGTCCCATTGGTTATCCCCCTTCCAACAGGTCTCTGAGATGCTAATTAAGTCTATGTCATCATTCACTGCTATACACTAACTCTCCCATCTTACTTCCTAGACTTCTAGCATTAGCATACAAACATTTGAAAGTGTGCTTTTTCTTTGTATTAACATTCTGCTTTTCAGTTGACAGAGATAATTTGGAATCTTTTAGCTCAGGTAAGTTTTTAATTATAGGCACTTGGACTACTTTTCTTATTATTGGAACCTCTCTGTTGGGATACCCTAACTCTAATGCTTCATTAGTATCCGCCGAACTATGCGCTGCTGAGCATCTGTGGGCTTTCCCCTTTGATTTAGTTTAAAAACTGCTCTATCTCCTTTTTGAAGATTAGTGCCAGCAGCCTGGTTCCATCCTGGTTAAGGTAGAGTCCATCCCTTCAGAAGAGTCCTTCTCCAAATGATTCCCCAGTTCCTTACAAAACTGAATCCCTCTTCCTTGCACCATCGTCTCACCCACGCATTGACATTCCAGAGCTCTGCCTGCCTCTGGTGACCTGCGCGTAGAACAGGAAGCATTTCAGAGAAAGCTACCCTGGAGGTTCTGGATTTCAGCTTTCTACCTAAAATCCTAAATTTGGCTTCCAGAACCTCCCTCCCACATTTTCCTGTGTCGTTGGTGCCCACATGTACCACGACAGCCGGCTCCTCCCCAGCACTGTCTAAAATCCTATCTAGGTGACGCGTGAGGTCCGCCACCTTCGCACCAGTTAGGCAAGTTACCAGGCGATCCTCATGCCCACCAGCCACCCAGCTATCTACATTCCTATTAATCGAATCACCAACTATGACGGCCGACCTAACCCTTCCCTCCTGGGCAGTAGGCCTTGGGGAGATATCCTCGGTGTGAGAGGACAATGCACCACCTGGAGAGCAGGTCCTTGCTACAGGATCATTTCTTGCTGCAGCAGGTTGATGGGCTCTGACCTGCTCTCCAGGAAATGTAAATTATTATCAGGAACTCTGGTTCACCAATTTTGGGACTTGTCAAGATAATATTTTGGAAATCTGTAGTACAGTACATTTACCAAGTGACAAAAGTACTGTCGCCACTAAAAGAAAGTGTATTATTGTTTGATCATTTCATGGGAGTGGCTGCTGCTCAAAAGTATGTTCACTCCTTCATGCGCACTGGAAAAAAAAAAGACCATCCTATTGTAATGGCTTGGACAAGACTTGCCAACAGCGACACAGCTTTGGAATCATCACCCAGTATGTGTGTTTGGGAAAAGTACATAAAACAGATGGATCTGACAAAAAAAAAACAGAAAAAGGGTCTTCTTGCAGATTTGGGACCTCTATTTGCCACATAAGGCTCGATGTCTGGTCCTCAACGATTATCACTGTGGCTCAACACTTTGAGATTACACAGGCTTGCAATGATGAAGAAAGACATAGAATGGGGTTTCTTGCACTGGGCTGACAGCGGTGGGGAGGAGGGAAGGTTGGGGGTTACCGATATACTGAGAATACGGCATTGGCAAGATCTTGTTTCTGGCTTGAGTTGACAACTGAATGATTTGTTTTTGAAAATTCACTAAAAGATTTTTGAACATAAATTGTCCGTATTTGTTAAACTGCTCGTCGTTCAGCACCTGTCACAGATAAAAACATTTGGAAGAGCAGAATGGGTTCCTGGCTCTGATTTTCACATTTTATTGTACTTTCTCCATCAGGTCATTCTTTAAACGTGCAACGTAAAACATCACATTGGGCATTTTCTGTCAGCTTTACAGCTGTGCAGTTACACAAACCAAGCTAGAACAACACTTAAGAGATACATTTCCACCTTCACGTAGATTAATGTAAATTAATTCTGGAGCACTGGCTGGGTTTAGAAGCTTAAGCACTAGCGGGTGGAGACTGGGAAGGATCCTTTGATAAACTGGACATGGCGAATTTCCTCCCACTCCATGCCTACTGCAAATAGGTTTTGATAAACAGGCCTGTCGAGTTTCAGCAAGCTGGCAGTCACTGTAATCCGTCCCACACCCACGGCACTGCTTTGTACAATGGCCTGGCCTCCGTCACTCACGCCTTAGACTTCTCCTGAGTTTCCAAAGTGCTATCCTGGAGGACCAGCTGGAAAGCAATATGCCCGAAAAAAAAAAGAGCAAATTACACTAAAGAGCAGGAAATGTGGCCCCTGCAGGGGATGGGAGCTCTGTACTGGCAGGTGACTCTATTATTTGATAAACGGGACGCACTGCCAGGAAAGAACAGACAACTGGAAAAGATGCAGGGCCAGTGCTGCAGTCCCTTTCTTCCTCTCCCACCCCAATCTTTTCCCTTTGTAGGTTTCCAGTGTCAATACTCTCAAAATACAATTATTCTTGCATTAAAATAAAGACAAAAGGAAATCCCTCAGCCCTCCCCAACACACACTGAAAATCACTCATTTAAAAAAAAACAACAAAAAACAGATTAAATGCAAAGTAAAAGTCAAAACTGGGTCTGAACTTCGTGAGATGAAGATAACAATAAGTTAATAAATTAAGTGCAATTATCTACACTGTGAGGCAGGAAAACTAACATTACTTTAGTTTACAGCTCGAAGCTGTACTGGTATTCACTAACGAGGCCGATATTCAGCAGCACTTAACTGGATAAGTTCTGACTTACTTGGCTAAGTTTAAATATTCAGCCACGATCAGCAGCCTCCACTTAGCCAGATAAATACTTATCCAACTGAGTGGTGGGAGGGGAATGGACGTAGCACGGAGGAGATAACTTATCTGGCTAACTTAGACCTGTGCTAAAGTTAACAGGATAAACTTGTCTAACACAGCATTCAGCCGCTAAGTATATAGGATAAATTAGCTGGATCAGCTGAGCCGCACAGCAGCTGAATATGGACCTCACAGATGCTAGGATGCTTTAGGTGCAACAGCTCCAGGCTGGAAATCCGATCCTGTCCTACAAATAAAACTGTACACAAAAAACTGTTAGGGGCAAACAACCCTTTGTATCACACAGATACTGTGCTAGTCTGATATACAGCTGTGAGCGCACTGCCCCTTCTCTATGCCTCAGTTAACGAATGTCTGCAAAAAATGATACTGTGAAGCGAGACTGAAACTGTTCTTAACAGAAAATCTCTCAAACATTAACTTTCTTTTTTTTTTTTGGAACACATTGTACCATTTGTACAAAGAGATACGTGCATAGGTATCCTTTTACAGGTTCTGGAGCTCATCCTATCCTGTGATACTTCAGTTCACCAAATCTAGCATGTCAGATAACTAATTCATCTTTCTAACATCTGGCAGGAGCCCTCCTGTTTAACACCGACTTGCTATATCCATCCGGCACTCCCATCCAGCGTTTAACATTGTGCAACAATCAAAGGCTAAACTGAACACTTTTGTTTGTTTGTTAACTTTCTAAAATTAAAGCAAAGGATTCGGGCTGAACTCTATTATCATTTCTATTATCATTCGTTGCAATAATCCCCTTCCAACTTAAATCAGATATCAAGGAACACAATTTGCGATTTAACTTGTGAGTCAGGACCAAGGAGTTTCCCTTTCAAGTGGTGGAATTATTCCTCTGCAGACGCTCAATCAGCTGATCAGCCTAGGAAGAAAAGGGAAAAAAAAGTTATACGCCTGTGTCAAAAAAGCTTTCAAAGCTGCCAGAAAATGAAAACTTGATGTGTGAATGCTTTAATCAAAATAACATCTTATTACAGGACATTTTACAATATTGCAAATCTGAAGAAAGGCTTCTAATTTTTCTTATAGTACAGCAGTACAGTCTTCTCATGTTTTGTGCTCATGAATGGTGTCACATGGCAGTCAGGCCACTGATATTATTTACCCAGAAAAGAAGATGGCAGAGGGAAGCTGCCTAACACTGCCCTAATCCATGGGCCACAGCTCATATGGTCTTTTTCTGCCATCACGTTTTTGTTTCTAAAATCTTGCAAAACAATCACTCGGCACCTATATAGGAAACCTGCCGTGCCAAAACAGCACTAACTCCCAGAACTCAAACAGTAACACCCCTACCTATGAAAAGGCAACAATGCAAACATCACACCAGGCCCCAGAACATCATCACTATTTTTCCCAGCACGGAAAAGGAGTGGCCTAGTGGTTAGTGCAATGGGCTAAAAACCCAGGGAAACCAGCAATCAAATCCCACTTCGCTACACTAAGATACCTTGTGACCTTGCTTTATTTCCAATTGCTTCAGGTACGAAGTTATAACTCCAATGTGATAAGCTGAGCATTGAAACAGTGCAGTGAAATTGCGCACACAGTTATTCCATGCACACACTAACATTTTTTGGACTCACAATGCACAAAGGGCCGGATTTTCAAAAGGTTACGCGCGTCGTCGGGCCTATTTTCAAAAGGCCCGACGACGCGCGTAAAGAAGAGAAAGGTAGAGGGACAGGATGGGGGAGGTAGGGGAAGGGAAGGGAAGGTGGGGTGGGGAACAGGAGAAAGCAGCGCAGCTCGGCGTGGGCTCGGAGCACGCAAGGTGCACAATTGTGCACGTCGACCCCGGATTTTATAACATGCGCGTGCACGTTATAAAATTGCGTGACCATGTGTGCGCGCACATGGACGCGCTCGCGCAACTTTTAAAACCTACCCCTAAGCTAATGGCATGCTAGTGCATCGGGAGATTAAACAAAGAGCATGCTAATCCGAAAATAAAGAAAACGGTTACCGCACATAAACCATGTTTTCTGTGCACAACAAAATGTTTTCTGTGCGTCAGCCTCTGGCACCGGAAGTCCAGCTTCCGCCCATAGACTAACATCCGCCTTGGAAACTTTACTCCACCTCCAACTAGGAATTATGCTTCCAGCTCTAAGAAAACGCGAGGATTTGGGTTGAGAGGTGGGGGCAATGACTAATGCCTTCATTCCCATTACAGTTACATAGGAGGGGGCGACCCTGTATGCACAATCTTGTGCGCAAAACTCCTCGCTGCATAGGGAGTAAAGGTTGTACATATAAAATGTGTGCATTACCGAGTGCACCTTATTATATCACCCTCTGTGATTGTAAGCTCTTTGGGGAGGGGACTTATTGGACCAGAATTCTAAGAATGCTGTAAGCTGCCCTGAGCATTATTTGGAAAGGCAGATAAAAATCTAAACTCATTCGCAGCAATACAAGCTGAAGTAGACCAAAACCAAACATTAGCGAATTACCTCCTGTTACATACAGAACACAGAAAATCCCTCACTAAATACAGTATAAGTGACCACAACATAAATAAAACTATGCAGGCAAAACCCCAAGAAGCCAGACTCTGTATTCAATGCTGTGCACATTACAAAAATAGCAGAGCGGCACATTTCCCAAAGCTGCCAGAGAAAATCCAAGACGTCCCACACAAGAAGGCAGGAAATGGAAGGCTGTTCTCTGCTGCCTGAGATTCACCGGTCAGCAGAGTCATGGGGCAGAGCCTTGGGTGCTCATACAAAGGGAAGGGCCTGGTCAACGCCCCCTCCACCCTGCCGTCCAAACTCCTGAGTTCTAGGGAATCAGTGGAATGGCCGGGCCTGACAGTGAACCACCTTCATACTTATAAATGGGGAGAAATAACCTTAGGAATGGCAGAACATCCTTAGAAGGAGAGCCAAAGACAATATGTCGCTTTAATTGGGGAAGTGGAAGAGACGCTGACGTGCACTGCTGTGCTTTGTACTTTACAGGAAATTGAAAAACCTTTTATGGCATTTCTGAGTCTGCAGTCTGAAACCCAAACAAACCACATCGGTGCACTTACTGTGATAAACCAGTAAGAATTGATCCTATAAATCAGTCTGGACAGAAATCCCAGTTGGCTGGCTGGAGCCAGCACGTGGAGGTGCAAATGGGATATGGAGCAGAAGGGAGGCCAGTGGAAACCCATTCTAGAGAAAGGAAAGAAAAGCAGTTGGTGGTCACCATTTCAGCATGAGCAGGCCCACCCTACACCGCCTCCCGAGGCCTTTGTGCTTCACGTATGCGCCAATTTCAGTTCCTTCATTGCACAAGATGGATTTTAATGAGGCAGATGAGTAACCTTCCCTGAACTCTGCATTAGGGCGCTCCGCAATGCTCTCCGCTCTTAAAAGCAGAAAATCTTACTGCTTTAGCAAGGACTCGGGCGAGAACAGCAGAGAGCACCTTCCGAAGTCTGGAGTCCTTATAGTCAGGTAGTGATAAAGAGCGCTGATCAGGCCTTCCCCTGTGGAAGCCATCCCGCGCCTCAGGAGCACGCGCACTGCCACCTCTGGGGTGGACCCGATTTTACGGCCTGCGTGCTACAGGAGAAGGAAGGGGCAAGTTTACAGCCTCAGCTGGTAAACTGAGGCACGAGGACCGCACAGGTTTACGGAAAAGATGCAGAGGATAAAACATGAAGAAAGTGAAACTGTAAACTTCCTGTCCCTCCGGTCCAAGTGCTTTTTTCTTTGCCCACTCCCACCCTAAAACCCAGCATCAATTTTCTCCTGCTCCTCTGGGCTTCCAGCTCAATCTGAAGCATCCTCTATTGGGCTCCGGCACCTGCCTGGGGATTTCTCACCCTCTTTTACATTCTCTCCCAGTTTATGACAGTCCTCTGGCAGGGGGGGGGGGCGTGCACCAGGGCTCTTGCACTTCTCCTTACCTCTGCACTGTGCTGCATCCATACGTCCTGCATCCTGGGTCCTTTATATAGGTCCTGCAGCCGGGACTTCCTGGGGTCACGGTGGATGACATTACATCCTAACCAGTAGGGATGTGAATCGTGTGATCGATCTTCTTAACGATCGATTTTGGCTGGGGGGGGGGGGGGGGGGGGAGGGAAATCTGATCGTCATGTTTGTTTTTTTTAAAAAAATCGTTAAAAATCGTAAATCGGGGGAGGGCAGGAAAACCGGCACACCAAAACAACCCTAAAACCCCCGCTGGACCCCCAGGGACTTTTGGCCAGCTTGGGGGGGCCTCCTGACCCCCACAAGACTTGCCAAAAGTCCAGCGGGGGTCCGGGAGCGACCTCCTGCACTCGTGACGTCGGGTGCCAGGAACCAAAATGGCGCCGGCGCTACCTTTGCCCTGTCATATGGTAAGGGCAAAGGGCCACTGGTGCCATTTCTATTAACGCAGCCGTGGCCCGAGAGCGGGAGATCACGGGAGATCGCGCCGGGACCCCCCCACTGGACCCCAGGTAATTTAAAACATTTTGGGGGGGTTCGGGAGGGTGGGGGATATGTTTTAAAGGGTCGGGGTGGGTTTTAGGGTTGTTTTGGTGTGCCGGTTTTCCCGCCCTCCCCCGATTTACGATTTTTTGACGATAAATCGGGGGAATTTTTATTGTATCGCGGCTCTAACGATTTTTGACGATTTAAAATATATCTGACGATTGTTTTAAATTGTCAAAAAACGATTCACATCCCTACTAACCAGTATTTATGGAAGCTCTGAGCAACCTGCCAGTGCCTCAGCAACAGGTCTTCCTGCACCAGTCACGAGTGCCTCGCCCACCCGTCTCTCACCATGCTCCTGCTCTGCCCCCCTGGCCTTGCCTCCCAGCCAGCCCTCTTCCGCTGATCTTTAGTTGCTGACCCGGACTGACTTCTGCCCTTGCTATGCTGTTTCCCCACGTGCCCTGACCTCTGCCTGGACTCCAACCTTGCTAGTTCTCTGCGGCCCTGACCATTGCCAGAATTCTGTATTTTTCGGTGCTCTGCCAGCCCAGACTCCTGTCCAGTTTCGCTCTCCTTGCCCTGTGGTGGGCCTGGTACATGCTTGCACCCACCAAGCCAGGTCAACCTAGCAGCGGTCCAAGGGCTCTCGACCCCCAGAGTAGGACAGCTCCCTCCAGAACCCCGAGGTAATGAACCCTAAGCCGCCCCTGCAGAAGTCGACAGCGTATGAAATCCGAGCCTCCTCTGGGGATGCTCCATACCTAATGTCCTTCAGGTCACTGACATTATTGCGCTGCAGGACTGTCCTTCCCACGGCCATCAAGTCCTCCACTGAGAGTTTAGAAGAGAAAAAAACAAAACAAACACTGGTCAGTATTTTGGTTGGTTTTAAGGCAGTGTCTTTGTAATCCAGATGAGAGGTCACAGCAGCTGTCAACCTGGCCTTTCTCATGTAACACATGGGACACACGCAACATCATGCTTCTGAGCACAAACTACACAGAACAGCAATTGGTGGCGATCTTTGGCTCTCTGGGGCGTTGGCACGTGGCACTCTCTGACCACGTGATTATGCTTTCAGCTTTCAAAGGCTGAACGTGGCTCTCCCAGACTTGCTTAGCTATCAGTGTGGCTCTCCAGCTGCCAATGGCACAGGATTTCTGGGTGACGGGCGCAGCCGCAGAGGGACAGCAGAGTCTCAGGCCCAGTGCCACGGCGGCCATCACCAAAACTCAATACACTGCAACCTTCTTGTCCAGGTCATTGGAGCTGCGCTACTGGGCAACCAAACACGGACAGAGACTGCACACACTAAATCGTAAGAGGCCTACAGCCTGGTCCCTGCACAAGTTCAGCGACAGCAGCTTCTCTCTGATCTCTCCACAGCCCTCACCAACCAGACCCCGCTGCCTCTCTGCTCTCCTCATTCCATGGCCCTGCCACCAACATCCCTCCACGTGGCCCGAGCATGGAAGTCAAGATTTATGCCATTTTTCATCATTTCTTCTGCAATTATTATTAAATTTGGGTTATTCTTCCATGATCTCTACCTTTTCCCTAGTGATTTGGTGATATTTATATCGCAGAGAGCGTCCTAGGAATTGAAATGCTCTCTTACCCTATTGGCACTACGATATCCTATTTGTACAAATTCCTCCCTCCCAAATCCCCCAAATAAGAACTCAAATAATGAATACCGCAATCGTCATTACTTTAAAAAGGGAAACTTCATTTCTTGACTGAATGGGTGTCTGGGGGGTCTCCCTCAACTCTGTACAGGAGCGACGCATGCCCATCTGGTTGGAAGCACCCGATCCCTCCCTCTCGTCAGCTTCGGCTCTGCGCTTGCTGACTACGTCTGAGCACCTGCTCTCAGGGGCCCAATTTAAGCAAAGCTTCTATCCGTTATGAGCAGAACGGGGTTTTTTGATTTTTTTTTTTTTTAATTTCTGTTTCATTTGAATTACATTCTCCAACACCACTTATCTGGGAATCCATACCTGAAGTTTCCCGTTTCTCACTCTGGGTGCTTGGTAGTGGAGCGAGCAATAAAAGCTTCAGAACAAATAATAGCGAATCTGCATTTCAGGGCCTTTAACACCCGAGTTGTTCCTCATATTAAGCTGCTGGTCAGGTTTGGTGACGCGTAGGGCCAAGATACTGAACTGTTTGACAGTCTACTAATGACCACGTCTCCTGCTCCCAGGGGCTGCCGGAAGCTGTCCCTACATTTATTTTATTTAAAAAGAGTCCCACCGATCTGAAAGCCTCTTCTCGGTGGGGTGCAACGCACAAATCGTACAAAAACCATGCATAGCAACAGGATTTAGAAGCAAGTTACAAAAACCTTAAGAAATTCTACTGGCATAGGCTTGTTCAAAAAAAAGACCGCTTTTACTTTTTCTCTAAAAATAAAGATAATATTCTAACAAGGCAAATGTCTACAGGACGCGTGCTCCATAGAACAGGTGCGGCTACCGCCCCCGTGCTCCAAGCAAGCCTTCATTAATCGGACGGTCTTAACAGCTGGGGAATCTTCCACAGTCTATTCCTGGAGATCTTAAAACTCACCTAGAGAATACACAGATGCAAATGGCTTAGGGACAGAATTATGTAGAGCTCCATCGACCAAATTAAGGATCTTAAAGTTAGTATGGCAACCAATTTGAAGGCAATACAATTTAGATTACATTAACATTCGTGTTCATAAACTCTATATTAGACAAGATGGTGTCAGCCAGATTCCAGCACTTCTCATCTCATCACTGTTTCCTGGTTCTGTTGCCTCCTCTGTGGATCAGATTCCTAGGACTCCGTTCTTCTTTATCGCGACTGGTTTTATTCCTTATGCATTTGCACTGCTGTGAATTTAAAAAAATGCGCACCACGGTAGGGTCACGCCTCTTATCCTGAAACATTTCCTTCCTCGAGTCCATGGCCTTTGTCCTTTCAGGCTACAATGTGGCTTCACATGCAACAGCAAAACTCAACAAATATTATACAGTGAACAAAATAAACCCCCACTCAAGGAATTCCATGACTGCAATGCGACGTCACGGCGTTTCTTAAAAGGCCCAATGTTTGCACTTTTTACAGCTGCCCACGACACACATTTGACTGATACAGACTGGATATGGGGCTGCAGCCTTAGCACGTGCCATGTTAAACCCAGCTGCTCCTTTACTAATAGAGCTGACTGTACAGGACAGTTGCAGGCGGATGCCCAGCGTGCCCCATGCCTGTAACAAGTGGAGTACACTGCACGTCCATAGTGAAATACCTCAGATTAAACTAGTGGTTATTCCCCTCTTACCTAGAGACAGGTGATCTTGGGTGAGGGTCTTGCAGTTTCCGATGTGCTTTTTGGGCACCACCAGGTAATGGTGAGGTGCCCCAGGCCTGATATCCTTAAAGCAAACCAGGTCTTCATTCTAATGGAGAAACACAGACTTTGTAGCTATTACTAGAATAGGGGCTCAAAAAAAGTGATGGGGAAAAGAGGGCAATAATGTGCATAAATTCACTCCCCTGTCCTCGGAAATGCCTCCTTTCTCTGCAGCTGAAAGTACTTGTCCAAGAAGACAGACGTATGTTTATTTATTTATTTTACATCTTTTCTATACCGTCATTAAGTTATTTACCATCGCAACGGTTTACTAATAGGCACATATAGTAAAAATAATTCGTTAAAATTTAACAGAAGTGCCAATAAATATCCGGTAACATATGATTCCAATATAAAGACTATTTGATTAGTGTCGTCTATTATCCTTCTCATACATGGTTGAAATTCATGTAATTTACTCTTGCATTTTTAGTTTTATCTATGAATATCAGTGAGAGTAAAATAATAAACAGGTGAGCACATGGGAACTCATGTGCTTGGTGCTGATAACTTAAGCCCACATTTCTTTACTTACTTTCTCCGTCCTCTTTGTTTGTATGTATATAAGCTGTGAGGCAGGGTATGTACCTCTCCCAACGGCCAATGCTAGGGTCGGCTTTACATGTGTAACATGGAGAAAATTGCCATCTTCATGTGTCCCACGAGAGTCATTTTTATTGCATTTCATGTTCAATTAAGTTTATTAATGGACATTTTTTGCTGAGATACCAAGTATAGACCCTAAGGAAACCTTTAGTAAACGTTCGGAAAAGGCAGTGCAAATTATGTAAGGAGAGATTCCACAGAAGATTCTCATAAGCTCTCAACGGCTGGTGGCACAATCCCAAAGCTGTTACTGTTACTTCTGAAAAGGTACTCAGCTATTCAGTACTGCTTACTTCATCACAAACATAACATAATAGTAACAGATTAAGTTTCTTATTAAGTAATTTATATCCGATTGCTTTTAGACTATTTAGCACTAAAAAAAAAAAAAGGTTCAAATTCCTTAACAGGCATGACCAATAAACCCCTGGGTTTCCTTAAAAATGTTTGCCTGCTGTTCAGTACCATGGTCTGGACAGCTCCTGTGATGGCGCGATGGCCACATCAAAATGAGCAGTGCTTTTCACATTTTTGCAATATCCAAAAAACCCCCAAACAAACCCTTAATGATTCATCACATTAAAATGCTAAAGTCACATTAGACTTTACAGATTTGTCACATGGGACACAAGTGGAAAATCCTTTGGCACACTCTGGTTTGCAGAAGAATAGTCAGGTGCGGAGTTCCAGTCAAAAAATTATCAAAATCCCTCATTGTAAAACTGTACTTAAAAATCCTTTACATCATACCTACCCCTTTAATAAATAAACTCTGCATTCTGATCTTGTCTGTAAAATGAATTGAGTGGGGGAGGGGATTTTTGGGGGTTCATTTAGAATTATTTTTCTTTAAACAACATTCCTCCAGCTTGAGATTTGGAGACACTGACCCCAGAAAATATATGGACAGTAAATGTATTCTCAGTGCTTTCATCAGTTGAATCCTACACTACCTCACCCTCACCAGGCCGATGCAATAAAGTGTGCCCAGCCCAGCACACAGTTTAAGGAGCTGCAACCCCCCACTAAGTGAAGAAGTACGATCCACTGCCATATTTAGGGTGGGGAAAGAATAGTTTTCATTGCTGCAAAACTGGCTACAGGTGCAGTGTCTCGTCACCTTCCTTAGAGGGTCACGTAAAAAGAAGAGAGCAGTTAGGGTAGCAATCGGGAAAACTGGCCTTGGATAGAGATGTCAACAGGCAGAGCCATAACTAGGAATTTCAGCGTCCGGAGCACAACCTGATCCCAGCCCCTCCTTCTGCCCCTCTCCTGTCTTACCCCCAGCTTGGAGGGTTGGACGATGGTGCACACTTTTCATGCACTGCAGTCCAGGCTTGCATTTTTTAGTTATTTTTCCGTCCCCAAGCGGCTGCTCCTTTGACCACCCCCTAGTAACGGCCCTGTCCATCAGAGTGCATAGGTTGAGGCTGGGGGAGGGAGACACTAGGTGACTGTTAGCGTGCACAAGCGATCCGGGACAATCGTCCGGAATGTATCATCTGCGGGGGGGGGGGGGGGGGGTGTGTGAGGGCTCAGGGGATGAAACGCTGGTGACCACAGACCTGTAGTACGGATTCCCGTGCCCGATATTTTACTATTGTCTTTATTATGTTCTGCAGCAGGCAAGCAACCTGCCGGATGATGTCTCTAAAATAAATCAGATGCTCCCCCCTCCTCCTCCCTGGGAACAGACCGCAGGCGCCAGTCCCCAATCTCCCTACTCTCCGGGAACCAGACCCCGATCGCCTGCCAGCCCCGGCCCCTTCCTCGGAACGGATTCAAATCGCCCGCCGGTTCTGGTCCCTCCCACGGGGGGACGGGACGGGACACAGCCCTCGATCGCCTGCCGGTGCCGCTCCCTCTCTCGCGCCGCGACGCGGGAGCTCCCGCGCCGCCCTTTCTTACGTCACAATGCAGCAGTTCCGCGTTCTTCTCCTCATTGTTGGCGATTCTGCAGAAGATGCAGCCGCTGTCATAGCCGGGCCCGGGCTCCCCGTCCCGGCCCCCGCCCGCTCCTGCCGCAGCCTCCCCGGCCATGGCTCTCCGTCTGCCGGTGCCCGGCGTTCACTCAGCCGCAGAGCGGCCAGCGGTCCAGGCTTCACCCCACCCCCCAGCAGGTGCAAGAGCAGCTCCCGGCCCAGCGCGCCGAACCATTTCTCCCAGGCGGGCGCCATCTACTGGGCCCTGGCGTCACTGCAGTGAGCCGTGGGCACCGCCGGACGCCCAGGGAAACGGCCGCATTACCCAGTTACACGCTTGCAGAAAAAACGTTTTCAGCGTGTCTATTCCTGGGTAAAAATGTGAACCTATCCTTGTAGAACCGGTTGATAAATATTATATTGTAACAACTTTAGACCTACATTTTATAGAAACAACAAAGTCCCTATTTTTGGAAGTCATGATCTCCTTCTCCAGCCTTTTTAATGTGGTAGGTATTTTGTGCACACAGATGTAGAAGTAACATCGTTTCAAATTGTGATTAGCTTCGATCCTGCCAGGAGCAGTAGAGAAGTAGCCTGTTAGTTACAGACTACAAGCCAAGCTTCAAATCCTGCTTCTCACGCTAGCACTCCTTCTGACCTCGGGCAAGTCACTTTATTCTACATTGCCTCAGGTACAAAGTTACAGGGTCATTTATCGTAATGCATGCTTTCATGGGCTTTCACTACACCGTGTTTTCCCTTACTCCTTATTCAGTAAGGGGCAGAAAACGCGCGTCCAACCCGCGGCACCTAATAGCGCCCTCAACATGCAAATGCAGGTTGATGGCCCTATTAGGTATTCCCCACGATCCAGAAAGTAAAATGTGCAGCCAAGCCGCACATTTTACTTTAAGAAATTAGCGCCTACCCAAAGGTAGGCGCTAGTTTCTGCCGGCACTGGGAAAGTGCACAGAAAAGCAGTAAAAACTGCTTTTCTGTGCATCCTCCAACTTAATATCATGGCGATATTAAGTCGGAGGTCCCGAAGGGTAAATAAAAATAGAAAAAAATTTTTTAAAGGGGGCGGCGGCTGTCGGGCCGAAAACCGGACGCTCAATTTTGCCGGCGTCTGGTTTCCGAGCCAGTGGCTGTCAGCGGGCTCGAGAACCGACGCCGGCAAAATTGAGCATCAGCTGTCAAACCCGCTGACAGCCGCCGCTCCGGGCTAAAAGGAGGCGCTATGGACGCGCTAGTGTCCCTAGCGTCTCCTTGTGCCCATTTCTATCGCACCACCTACTTTGCATACTGTATCGCGCGCACTGACGAGTGGCCGGTGCGCGCGCCAGGAGAGCGAGCGTTCGGCCGCTCTCCCGCGGACTTTATTGAATCGGCCTGTTAGAGAGAGAGACTGTGAAGGCTCACATATTTGAACATTTTATACTGCTGTAAGAGTGGGCATTATGAACTTGGGCTGAAGTTTCTTGGGTGGGGTAGGTCTTGCCAGTGGCGTAGCCACGGGTGGGCCTGGGTGGGCAGGTGCCCACCCAACTTAGACCCAGGCCCACCCAACTGGCACCGGAACTGCAAGGCTGTCGCGGGATCCCATCCCCGCGACAGCGAACAAGAGAACCCACGCCTCGCGCGCCATCACGGCACACATGGGGAAGCGCTGCTGCGGCCGTATGGCCAACCGGTCTTCCTGTTCGGGGGGGGGGGAGCGGAAGCGCCGCACGCAGCTTCCGCTTCCTCCCCCCAATGCAGGAAGATCAGCTGCCTCTCCTGCTGCCACCCGTTCTCCTGCTATCTTCGGGCGTCGGGCCGATCTTCCTGCTTGGGGGGGGGAGGGAGGAAGCGGACGTTGTGCGCTTCCACTCCCCCCCCCCCCCCCCGACAGGAAGTTCGGCCCGACGCCCGAAGATAGCAGGAGTCCGGTGGCAGCAGGAGAGGCAGCTGATCTTCCTGCTCTGGGGGAGAAAGCGGAAGCTGTGCACGTGCTTGAATGTGTATGTGTGGATGAGAATGGGAGTGTGTGTGGGTGAAAACTGGAGCCTGGGTGTGTATGTGGGTGAGAATGGAAGCTTGAATATGTGGGTGAATGGGAGCTCGAATGTGTGTATGTGTGGTTGAGAATGGGAGCCTGGGTTTGTGGGTGGGTGAGAATGGGAGCTTGAATGTGTGTATATATGGGTGAGAATGAGAGCCTGGGTTTGTGTGGATGGGTGAGAATGGAAGCTTGAATATGTGGATAAGAATGGGTGCTTGAATGTGTGTATGTGTGGGTGAGAATAGGACCTTAAATGTGTATATGTATGGATGAGAATGGGAGCTTGAATATGTGTGGGTGAGACTGGGAGCATGGGTTTGTGGGTGAGAATGGGAGTCTGGGTTTATGTGTGTGGGTGCCTGGATGTGCGTCTGTGTGTGCATAAGAATATAAGCCTGGGGAGGGGTGAGAAAGTGAGAACTTGTATGTGTGTCTGCAGAGAATGTGAGCTTGTGGGGGGGGGGGGGGGGGAGAGCATATGAGAGTGTGAGAGAGAAAGCGTTTATGTGTGTGTGTGTGGAAGGGAAGAAGATAGTAATAGAAGAAAGACACTGAAAAGGAATTAGGAAATGAGCTAAAGGGAAAAAGAGACCAGGACCAACTGATTAGAAAAATACAAAGATCAGACAACAAAGGTAAAAATATATATCTATATTTTGAGATGTTAGCAATTTAAATATAAGCAACACAACCGCTCTCTCAAAATTTATGGACAGGTAGGAGCCGTGTATAAAATCGTAATAATAAGAAGGCTAAAGTACCACAAATCACCGTGAATTATGTTTGTATCATTAAGTAAACCTCATACTTAGGCGTAGATGTGAATGCTATGCTGCATAATTTGGCATTTATCAGTAAAAAAAACAACTAGTAGACCTGCATGCCTACAGCCCACCCATGTTAACCTTGTGCCCACCCAAAAAATCAATTCTGGCTGCGCCACTGGGTCTTGCAGGGCAGTTTTACATGCAGTGGTATGTACAAACAGCACAGTTAGCATCAGTGAAGATTTAATCTGATTTGGAGTAATGAAAGGTGGAAGAAGATTAGATTTGTACCCTGTTCTCTCTACCTAGAATGATGCACTATCTACCTAGCTGCAATCATGTTAGGTAGAGAGAAGATGGTACAAATCTAACCTGATCTCAGGTTTGAAAATGCAAGAAAAATATATTTTAATATTTATGAGTTGATTTTAAATAGGATGGCTTTAAGTTGCATTTAATTTATATTATTTATCATTTTGGTTATTTAAAAAACTAGGCCCTTCTATGGCCTTTTGGGACAGAAATTTGGCCAGTGTGAGCTGGACTTCAGTAACTTTTCTTATCCTGCACTTATGCCGAGCCTGGGCTTGCCTTCCCTGCTGGAGAGATCACTTTGCATAGAAGTTTCTTATTTTGGACAATGCCCGAGATGGCGAAGAAGGCCCTGCCACCGAAAGGCCACCATGCGAGCCCATCCCTGTGGCAGCAAAGAAGGCCCCGCTGAAGCAAGACCACCACGGGAGCCCATCCCCCTGGCAGCGAAGAAGTACCACTGAAACAGCCACCATGGGAGCTCATCCCTGGAGTGGCGAAGAAGTCCCACTGAAGCAAGGCCGCCACAGGAAGCCCATCCCCATGGCAGCAAAGAAGTCCCGCCAGAGCAAGGCTGCTATACGAACCCATCTCTGTACCAGCGAAGGCCCCACAAAAGCAAGGCCACCATGGGAACCCATCCCTGTGGCGGCAAATCAGGCCGCAGCGAAGCAAGGCCACTATGGGAACCATTCCCTGCAGCGGCAGAAGGGATTTGGTGGCGAGGCCCAGTGCATGCGTGTGAGAATGGGAGTCAAGAGTGTAGGTTTTTGTGCATGAGAATGGGAGCCTATCGGTGTGTATATGTGTTTGGGTGAGAACGGGAGCCTGAGAGTGTATGCAGTATGTGTGTGTGAAAGAATGAGAGCCTGGGTGTGGGTGTTTGCCTGTGAAAGAATGGGAACCTGGGTTTTTGTGTGTTTGTGTGAGAATAGGAGCCTGTGTATGTAAGAAAGAATGGGAGCCTGGTATTTTGTGTTTGTGTGTGAGAATGGGAGCCTGGGTGTGTGAGAGCTTGCGTGTGTAGTAGAACATGTGAGAGTGAGAGCTTGTGTGTGTAAGGGAGTCATTGAGAGAAAGCATGAGCCTTTGTGTACGTGTGTGAGAGAGAGAGAAGGAACAAAGAAAGACAGATAAGGGGGAAGTGGAAAAAGAGTGGGACTAACTGATTAGAAAAATAAAAGATCAGACAACAAAGGTAAAAAATTTTTTTGAGATTTTTAGCAATTGGAATATGCCATCTTTGGGTATGTGTATTTCTTATAATTTTGTATTTTGCTCTATAGCCTTCCACTGTCCAGAGACTGGTTTCTTAAGCTTTCTATTTCAGTTTTGTTTGCAAAGTGTAGTCCCTTATTTCTGTATTAGGTAAGAGTTGGTCTGTGTTCTGCCTGTGTGTGACAGAGATGCAGTATTGCTGCTGGGTGTAATTTTGCAGGGGTTTGTGTTACTTCACAAAATGTTTAGCAGTTGAGCAAGTCTTTTTTTTTTATTTTGCTGAGATGACTCCAGAATTTGAATATAGCCTTTTTTCATGTTGGGTTGTAATGTGAACTGTCATAGTTTTGCTCTGCACTCGTTCTTATGATTATTTCTATTTTATTGTAGTTATGGTGATCTCTGCCTTTCTGGAAAGAGGATTCGTGAAAGAATATATTGATATTTGTTTTATGGCATGATTGGATCTGATGTTTTTTATGCTTTGCTTCTTACCTGATATTCTTGTGTATTTGTATATTGCAATAAATATAAAAAATAAATACAGATTAATAAGGAATTTTATTGGTATTGGTAAGTGCTTGAAATAATAGAGTTAAAATATTCTAAAAAGTTTCACTATTGAAGCATAAGGGCTATTGTAGATTACTTAGGAACCCATTGTAAGGTTCATGCTAAGGCATTATTTATCAATAAGAGTACAACTAGTAGGTTCAGACTTGTATGCCTATGGCCCACTCTTGTTAACCTTGGGCCCACCCAAAAACTCAGTTCTGGTTATGCCACTGCTTTCCAGTAATGGGAGGTCCAGGGAGGTGTACAGGAGTCAGTGATGGATGGGGGGAGGAGGAGGGGTTGGAAGAAGTGAATAAAAGTGCTTTCCACAGGGCACTTGGAGGAGTTTTTGAAGTAGGAAGAGTAGAGCTGAGATTGGGCAGGCCAGTGCAATAAGGTGCGTCCAGCCTAGCAGAAGCATTTACTTTGCTTGTGTCATTTAACTCTAAGTAAAGTAGTCCTTTATCTCCTGTTCAGTTTTGGGTTTTTTTTGCTAATATCATTGTCTCTTAATGCGTCATTAAGCCACCAGAATGTGTGTGTAACATGCGAATAAAGGCTATCCAGCTCCACCCAAAGAGTGTGCATGGTCTGTGCACACTCTGCTTTCAGTGTTCCCTGTTTTAACTTGTCCCATCAAAGAGGCATCTTTCCGAAGCACGTCCATGTGAAAGTGTGTAGAGTGTGGGACAGAGGAAAAGATAAAAATGTCTCTCCAAACATCCAATAGGCCAAAGATCTTCATCAGAGTACTTAACTTTTCCCTAACTCTCCACTGAGAAGTTACAATCCTTTTAGAATTATCCAATTCAGGGTTTTCTGTCAGAATAAAGGTCCCAGCCAATATTTATCTATTTATTTACCTATTTAAGAAATTTATAAATCGCTTTACAGATCTTACAATAAGACCTTCTAAAGCTATGTACAACAATAAAATACAATTTAAAATAATAAAAATCAACACATCACAATATAAAACAATAAAAATAAAACAGAAAATTAACAGTTGTTAACTGTTAGATTCGTGAACTCTTAGTCTGACTTATATGATTAAAATAAGTCAGAAGGTGGATCAAGATAACAAACAGTCTTTTTATGAAACTGGCCTTCAAGACGAGAAGTTGAACTGAACACGTAGGTGAATCACTATTAAAAGTATTTATTAAGAAAACAACATAGATTTCAAGAACATATCACAAATGAAACTTTGTAAATGAGAAAATACATGGCAACAAGCAAAAAGTATTTATACGAGACAAAAAAGGCAGAGATAAGCTGAAGAGAAGCGTTCACCGTGGCTATCAGTTGCCAAGGCCACCTGAATGCTTCTCTTCAGTGCTTATAAACAGCTGATATACCTTTAGATTCTAAACAGCTGGAGTCCCCTGTTCCCTGTGAAGACTGCACCAATCAGCTGGGTGCACGCTCGCGTTCAGGCCAGCTTGTAGCACCCAGCCACACATGCGCACGCATGCGTGCACCCCGACGTCAGACGCGTCGGAGCGCACAAATCGCGGCAAGCCCCGAAACACCCGCTGCAGTCCCCAACTGACGAACCCCATCGGCGACCCCCCCCCGCCCAAACTCCACCAAAGCCCACTCTAACCAGAGGTAATGTCTTAACAGTAACCCCCTTCTTACGCCCTCTTCCTGGAGATTTGGGAGATTTGGGTTTATATGGGTTGTCCTGATGAAACTGAGATAAAAGAGATTTGTCAAAAATATTGGAAGCTGGTTCCCATGTGTCTTCTTCTGGACCGAAGCCTTCCCAGGAAATCAAATACTCCCTTTGGGGGACTAGAATTACTAAAATGTGTAAAGTATAAAGGAGATCGATATACCTGTGGAGTAATTCGTACATCAACTATTTTTTATTACGGATGGATTCTGCACCAATCAACTTCTAAAGTCACCCAAGATCACTGTTCCAGTGCTCCTAAGAACATAAGAATTGCCATACTGGGGAGGAGAGAGATGAATGGGGAAGGACAGGGGACTGGGGGATACTGGTGCTGTGAAGAGGGTGTGGGTAGAGAATATAAGAACATAAGATTTGCCTTACTGAATCAGACCAAAAGTCAATCAAGCCCAGTATCCTGTTTCTAACAGTGGTCAATCCAAGCCACAAGTACCTGGCAAGTACCACATTAAATAAATCACAAGCTACTATTGCTTATTAATTCCCGTAACCCAGTTACACTAACTGCTGTAATCACATCCTCTGGCAATGAATTCCAGAGCTTAACTATGCGCTGAATGAAAAAGAATTTATTTGTTTTAAATGAGCTACGTGCAAACTTCATGGAATGCCCCCTGGTTCTTCTATAATCTGAGCATGTAAATAACTGATTTACATTATGCTGTTCAAATCTTTTCATGATTTTGTAGATTTCTATCATATCCCCCCCTTGGTCGAATCTTCTCCAAACTGAACAGCCCTAACTTCTTCAGCCTTTCCTCATAGGGGAGCTGTTCCATGCCCCTTATCATTTTGGTTGCCCTTCTCTGCACTTTCTCCAGTGCAATTATATCTTTTTTGAGATGTGGTGACCAGAATTGCACACAGTATTCAAGATGCGGTCTCACCATGGAGCGATACAGAGGCATTATGACATCGATCATTTTATTTGTCATTCCCGTCTTAATAATTCCTAACATTCTGTTTGATTGCCACAGCACACTGAGCCAGCCATTTCAATGTATTATTCACTATGATGCCCAGATCTCTTTTCTGATAGAACCTAACATCGTGTAAGTACAGCAAGGGTTATTTTTCCCTATATACATCACTTTGCAGTTGTCCATGTTAAATTTCATCTGCCATTTGTAAGCCCCAGTCCTTTCCCTTTGTATGTTCCAATGTCAATACTCTCAAAGTACAATTATCATTGTATTAAAATAAAGGCAAAAAGAAATCCCTCAGCTCTCCCAATGCACACTGAAAATCACTCATTTAAAAAAAAATGAAAATACAGGTTAAATGCAAAGTAAAAGACAAAACTGGGTCCGAACTTCGTGAGATGAAGATAACAATAAGTTAATAAATTAAGTGCAATTATCTACACTGTGAGGCAGGAAAACTAACATTACTTTAGTTTACAGCTCAAAGCTGTACTGGTATTCACGAACGAGGCCGATATTCAGCAGCACTTAACTGGATAAGTTCTGACTTACTTGGCTAAGTTTAAATATTCAGCCACGATCAGCAGCCTCCACTTAGCCAGATAAATACTTATCCAACTGAGTGGTGGGAGGGGAATGGACGTAACTGTAAGGAGATAACTTATCTGGCTTAGACCTGTGCTAAAGTTAACAGGATAAACTTGTCTGTCTAACGTGGAGATGGCCGGATACACAGCATTCAGCCGCTAAGTATATAAGCTAAATTCGCTGGATCAATTCATCTGGTTCAGAAGCCGAGCTGCACAGCAGCTGAATATGGACCTCACAGATGCTAGGATGCTTTAGGTGCAAATAGCTCCAGGCTGGAAATCCTATCCTGTCCTAAAAATAAAACACTGTACACAAAAAAACTGTTAGGGGCAAACAACCCTTTGTATCACACAGATACTGTGCCAGTTTGATATAAGGCTGTGAGCGCACTGCCCCTTCTCTATGTCTCAGTTAATGAATGTCTGCAAAAAATGATACTGTGAAGCGAGACTGAAACTGTTCTTAACAGAAAATCTCTCAAACATTAACTTTCTTTTCTTTTTTTGGAACACATCGTACCATTTATACAAAGAGATACGTGCATAGGTATCCTTTTACAGGTTCTGGAGCTCATGTCCTATCCTGTGGTACTTCAGTTCACCAAATCTAGCATGTCAGATAACTAATTCATCTTTCTAACATCTGCCAGGAGCCCTCCTGTTTAACACCGACTTGCTATATCCATCCGGCACTCCCATCCAGCGTTTAACATTGTGCAACAATCAAAGGCTAAACGGAACACTTTTGTTTGTTTCTTTGTTAACTTTTTAAAATTAATACAGCAAAGGATTCAGGCTGAACTCTATTATCATTTCTATTATCATTCGTTGCAATAACCCCCTTCCAACTTAAATCAGATATCAAGGAACACAATTGCGATTAACTTGTGAGTCAGGACCAAGGAGTTTCCCTTTCAAGTGGTGGAATTATTCCTCTGCAGACGCTCAATCAGCTGATCAGCCTAGGAAGAAAAGGGAAAAAAAAGTTATACGCCTGTGTCAAAAAAGCTTTCAAAGCTGCCAGAAAATGAAAACTTGATTTGTGAATGGTTTAATCAAAATAACATCTTATTACAGGACATTTTACAGTATTGCAAATGTGAAGAAAGGCTGCTCGTTTTTCCTAGAGTACAGCAGTACATTCTTCTCATGTTTTGTGCTCATGAGCGATGCCAAATGGCAGTCAGGCCACTGATATTATTTACCCAGAAAAGAAGATGGCAGAGGGAAGCTGCCTAACACTGCCCTAATCCATGGGCCTCAGCTCATCCTTCTGGAGGGCCATATGGTCTTTTTCTGCCATCACGTTTTTGTTTCTAAAACCTTGCAAACAGTCACTCGGCACCTATATAGGAAACCTGCCATGCCAAAACAGCACCAACTCCCAGAACTCAAACAGTAACACCCCTACCTATGAAAAGGCAACAATGCAAACATTACACCAGGCCCTAGAACAAATTTGCTATTTTTCCTAGCACGGAAAAGGAGTGGCCTAGTGGTTAGTGCAATGGGCTAAAACCCAAGGAAACCAGCAATCAAATCCCACTTCGCTACACTAAAACTCCTTGTGATTTTGAGCAAGTCGCTTTATTTCTCATTGCTTCAGGTACAAACGTATCCTCTGAAGTAATAAGTTGAGCATTAAAACCTTGATCAACTTATTACATCACACAAGACACTGTTTTTTTAATGCACATATTAACCAACATTTTTTTGGACTCCCAATGTACTAAGTTAATGCTAATGCATCGGGTGATAAAAAAAAAAGCATACTAACCCAAAAACATGCATACAGAAAATGCTTAGTGCACATAAACCATGTTTTCTGCACATAGAATATGATTTATGTGCACAAAAAAATGTTTTCTGTGCATCAGTGCCTGGCACTGGAATTCCAGCTTCCACACATAAACTGACTTCAACCCAAGAAACGTAACGCCTCCTTGGACTAGGAGTTACACTTCCAGCTCTAAGAAAACATGAAGTAAAGAGCACAGCTCCTAGCATTGTGGTCGAGGGTGGGGGCAATGACTAATGCCTTCATTACCATTACATTTACATAGGAGGGGGCGACCCTATATGCATAGGGAGTAAGGTTTGTGCATATAAAATGTGTGCATTACCGAGTGCACCTTATTATATCGCCCTCTGTGATTCTAAGCTCTTTGGGGAGGGGACTTATTGGACCAGAATTCTAAAAATGCTGTAAGATGCCTTGAGCATTATTTGGAAAGACAGATAAAAACCAAAATTCATTTGCAGCAATACAAGCTGAAGTAGACCAAAACTACACATTAGCGAATTACCAGAACACAGAAAATCCCTCACTAAATACAGTATAAGTGACCACAACATAAATAAAACTATGCAGGCAAAACCCCCAAGAAGCCAGACTCTGTATTCAATGCTGTGCACATTACAAAAATAGCAGAGCGGCACATTTCCCAAAGCTGACAGAGAAAATCCAAGACGTCCCACACAAGAAAGAGCAGGAAAATCTCTGTAGAGTCCTAGGGGAAAACAGCACCAGAGCGGCACGGTACCTGGTATCCTGGCACCTGCCCAGAAATGTAACCTGACCCATGGACCACACGGACCTGCAGCAGATCCTGGGGTTTGCCCTTATTTTCTTTTTGTGCCTGTAATTTTATCTTACTGTTATTATCACTCATTTTGTATATTTTTTTTCTCTTTTATTTAACCACTTTATGTATTATTTTAGCAACTTGTACTCATTGTTATTCTAAAATAAGTGAACAGGGAAAGGTTATTAACCCTTTCCCGTGGCACTAGGACTCTGGAACATTCCATAAAGCTGGCAGGAAGCAGACAGAACAAATTGGAGAAAGCACGTTTTCATGCAACGCACAATGAAGCTGTGGAATTTATTACCAGAGACTGTGGTCAAGACATCTAGCAGAGCGGGGTTTAAGGTTCAATTAGAGCTTTCCTGCTAATTTTCTTTCCTCAAGTCCTGACAGACCAATCAGCACCAGCAGATGGAAGCAGAGTGCCGGATTCTTCTCTGACATCACCTTCCTATTTAGGCTGGTGCAGCAGGGTAGGAATCTGTGGCCTTTTGACAAAACTTAGCATTCACCAATGGCTCTTTCCCCTCTCACTCCTCATCCCTTTTTTTTTTTTGTGCGGTCTCACCATGGAGCAATACAGAGGCATTATGACATCCTCCGTTTTATTCTCCATTCCCTTCCTAATCATTTCTAACATTCTGTTTGCTGTTTTGACTGCTGCAGCACACTGAGCCGACGATTTTAAAGAATTATCCACTATGATGCCCAGATATTTTTCCTGGGCAGTAACTCCTAATATGGAACCTAATATTGTGTAACTACAGCAAGGGTTATTTTTCCCTATATGCATCACCTTGCACTTTACCCACATTATATTTCATTCGCCATATGGACAACCAATCTTCCAGTCTCGCAAGGTCCTCCTACAATTTATCACAATCCGCTTGTGATTTAAGTACTCTGAATAATTTAACTCATGTGCAAATCTGATCACCTCACTCGTACCTCTTTCCAAATGATTTTTAGATATATTGAAAAGCACCGGCCCAAGTACAGATCCCTGAGGCACTCCACTGTTTACCCTTTTCCACTGAGAAAATTGACCATTTAATCCTACTCTCTGTTTCCTGTCTTTTAACCAGTTTGTAATCCATGAAAGGACATCACCTCCTATCCCATGACTTTTTAGTTTTCTTAGAAGCCTCTCATGAGGGACTTTGTCAAATGCCTTCTGAAAATCCAAATACACTACATCTACCGGTTCGCCTTTATCCACATTTATTTATTTATTTAGAGATTTTTATATACCGCAGTACGTAAAGATATACATCACCGCGGTTTACAATTAACAATAAATTAGCAACAAGGCTTTACAAATAACAGTATTAATAAGTATTAATTACAAATAACAGGATTAACAGAAAACAGGCTGAGTCGACAGAAGACCATCCATTAGAAGAAAGTTTAACCTACAATAATGAACTTGTAGTAATTAGAATCATTTACGAAACAACAATATAACAATCGAGAATATAATATAATAACGGTGCTGTGAGGCAATACAAGCTCTAAATTGAACAGAGGATAATTCTATTATATAAAACAATCAAAATATCATGATAGGCACAGAGCGGGCGTAAGGGGGAGGAGGAATGATGGGGAGGGATGGTGGGTAGGAGGGACATAGGGCTGCGAGTTAGTGGGGTGAGGCAGTTGGAGTGGAATTTCAGTTTAATTGTCAATCAAAGAGTGAAAGCTAGTTCAAATAGCCATGTTTTGAGGTCATGTTTGAATTTCTTATGGCAGGGTTCAATACGCAAATTAGTGGGCATTTTGTTCCATAAATTGATTCCAGCTATGGAGAAAGCGTGGTCTCTTGTGGTCACGTGTTTGATATGCTTAGTTGGCGCAGCTGCAAATTTAGCTTGATGGATATTTCTTATTGGTCTCTTAGAGGTGCGGAAAACAAACTGCTCCGAGAACCATTGCATCTCTTTGTTATAGACCGACTTATGAATAAGGGAGAGTACTTTAAAGCTAATTCTGGAAGCTACCGGAAGCCAATGTAAGGACATGAGAGCTGGAGTGATATGCTCATGGTGGCGGGTATTGGTAATTAGTCGAGCTGCTGCGTTCTGTAACATCTGTAATGGTTGAATTGAGTTTTTAGGGAGACCTAAGAGTAATGCATTACAGTAGTCAATTTTTGGTAGTATAGTATGTTTATTAACATGTTTATTAACCCCTTCAAAAGATGAAGCAGATTTGTGAGGCAAGACTTCCCTTGGGTAAATCCATGCTGGCCGTGCCTCATTAAACCATGTCTATCTAAATGTTTTGTGATTTTATTCTGTATAACAGTTTCTACGATTTTTCCCGGCACTAAAGTCAGGCTCACCGGATAGTTTCCCAGATCACATCTGAAGCCCTTTCTAAATATCGGGTCATTGGCCACCTTCCAGTCTTCAGGTACAATGGATGATTTTAATGATAGTTTACAAATTATTTGTAATAGGTCTGAAATATTTTTGAGTTATTTCAGAACCCTGGGGTGTCTACCATCTGGGTGTATACTAGATGATTTACTACTCTTCAGTTTGTCATTCTGCCCTATTTCATCTTCCAGGTCCACAGTGATTTCATTCAGTTCGTCTGACTCATCACCCTTGAAAACCATCTCCGGAACTGGCATTTCCCCAACATCCACATCAGTAAACACTGAAGCAAAGAATTCATTTTGTCTTTCTGCAATGGCCTTATCTTCTCTAAGAGCCACTTTAACCCCTTGGTCATCTAACAGTCCAACTGACTCCCTCACAGGTTTCTTGCTTCGGATATATTTTAAGAAGTTGTTATTATGATTTTTTGCCTCTACGGCCAACTTTTTTTGAAATTCTCTCTTAGCCTGCCTTATCAATGTTTTACACTTAACTTGACAATGCTTATGCTTTTTCTTATTTTTTTCAGATGGATCCTTCTTCCAATTTTTGAAGGAAGATCTTTTGGCTAAAATTGCCTCTTTCATCTCACCTTTTAACCATACTGGCAATTATTTGGCCTTTCTTCCACCTTTCTTAAGGCATGGAATACATCTGGACTGCGCTTCTACGATGGTATTTTTTTAACATTGTCCATGCCTCTTGTACTCTCCTAACATTTGTAGCTGCACCTTTCAGTTTTTTTTTCTAACAACTTTTCTCATTTTATCAAAGTTTCTCTTTTGAAAATTTAGTTCTAGAGTCATGGATTTAGTTATTGTCCCCCTTCCAGTCATTAAATCAAATTTGATCATATAATGATCACTATTGCCAAGCGGCCCCACTACCGTTACCTCTCTCACCAAGTCCTGTGCTCCACTGAGAATTAGATCTAAAATTGCTCCCTCTCTTGTTGATTCCTGTACCAATTGCTCCATAAAGCTGCCATTTATTCCATCCAGGAACTTTATTTCTCTAGCATGCCCTGATGTTATATTGGGGTAATTGAAATCTCCCATTATTACTGCACTACCAATTTGATTAGGTTCCCTAATTTCTCTTAGCATTTCATCATTCATCTAATCATTTTGGCCAGGAGGATGGTAGTATACTCCTATCGCTATACTCTTACCCAACACACAAGGGATTTCTACCCATATTCTATTGTGCATTTAATCTCTTGCAGGATCCTTATCCTGTTGGACTCTATGCCATCCTGGACATAAAGCGCCATCCCCTTCCCCACCATGTTGCTCCTCTCTGTCATTGCGATATAATTTGTACCCCGGTATAGCACTAATCCCATTGATTATGTTCTTTCCACCATGTCTCTGAGATGTCAATTAAGTCTGTCATCCACTACTATACACTCTAATCCTCACATCTTACTTCTTAAATTTCTGGCATTGGCATACAGACATTTCAAAGTGTGTTTTTGGTTTGTATTAACAACCTGCTTTTCAGTTGACAGGGTTAATTTGCTCCTTTCTTGAGCATAAATTCTTTCCTTCCCTAGGGTCACCTTTTTGCCCTTTTGTCATCTCTTTCTTTACATACAGTATATATACCTTTTTTTCCCCTTAACATTTAGTTAAAAAAAAATCTATTTGGCCTGTGCCCACTTAAAAGTCTTTTTGACGGTCCTACCTTCTGTTCCTCCATCTGATCTTTCACCACTTCCCTCATCTCTCTCCTTCCTATTAGTTGCATTTGGGGTGGGAGTTGGACTGATCTATCAGGACTTGAGGAAAGACAATTAGCAGGTAAGCACTAATTGAACCTTCCTCTACATCCTGCCAGACCAGTCGACACCAGCGAGATATACCTAAGTTGACTTTATTCTGGGTGGGTGATATCCAAAGCTGCCTCTAGGACTCCCGTAGCAAACTTCATTTCTTTCTTCTCATACAGGTTTACTCTATAACGCTTTGTGAAGGTATGAATAGAAGACAAAGTGGCATATGTCAAGCGGGTCTGTATTCTGCCTAGGACTGTTGAGTGCGCCCTTCAGGCCCTCTGGCACTGGTCTACCTTTTATGATATATGCTGCCTCTATGGCTTCCTTGATCCATCAAGCAATCGATTCCTTGGATGCGGCTTCTCCCTCTCTCTCACCTGCAAATAATATAAATAGCTTGTCTGATCTCTGGAAAGTATTCGTTAATTCCAAATACCTTAGGAGTGCCCTTTAAATGGGAGCTTACTTAAGGTGGCCTTGGATGCTGAGTCAGCAACCCGGTTCTTTACCCATAGCATGCGCCTTGCCACAAACTCCTTTATGGCTTCCTTCACTGTTATTCTAATCAGGTTGTACAATGTGTCTGCAAGGAAGGCTGCTGCTGACTCATAAAGACAGAGTCAGGATTATTTCCTTGTGACTCTGCTGCACCAGGCTCCGGCCCACCTTGCTGTAACCAAAATCATCAGTGCCCTAGCAACATATACCCAACATACCACTCCCTGTAAGATTAGTGAGGGCAATTTGAAGACGCTCTTTATAAGAGCCTCCACCTTCTTGCCTTGGGGGGGGGGGTCTTTTAATGCCACCCTCCCCCCTTCCACTGGGATCGTTTTCTTTGCTACGTTGTATGCCTACGTTGTATGCCTACGTTGCTACGTTGTATGCCTATCGATTTTGTACTTTGACTCGGCTATTTATGTACTTATCTATTGTATATAGTTTTGATGATATGTATATAGTGATTTTGCTGTTCTCAGTTTTATGTAAGGGCCCTGCCCAAAAGTTAACCTGTTTGCAATGTTATATGTAAGGGTTCTGCCCAATGGTTCCTGTTTAATTGTAAACCGATACGATGTGTGAACGGCTATCGGTATAAAAAAGACATTAAATAAATAAATAAATAAATAAATAAATACTGCTGAAATGAATGCATCCACCATAGGGAACTAATAAAATCTCTCCTTATCCTGTTGATCCACCACATACAGCTTCTACATTGTCCTCCTACTTCTCAACCTTGACTCTGGAACCTCCCATTCCTCTGTCGTCTCTTCTTGTAGGGCCAAGTGTATCGGAAAGGCCTGAGCAGAACAGGATTTCCCTTAGGCTGATCCTCATTCAGGTTTAGCATCTGTGTTACCTTTGCTATCAATGCCATGAGCTCCTCTGCTCAAAAAAGCCTCGCTGCAGAGTCATCCGACTGGACTTTAGGGTCTCCCTCACTCTCTTCCGATGAGCCCTCCTGCGAAAACCTCTCTCTCATCTTCCGAGGATACCCCTTCCTTGTACACCTGCCCGGGGCCCGCCTTTCTAGGCCTCTTGTCCATCGGAAGCCCTGAAGATGGTCTCCTCCAGTGCCAACCTGCCTTTCATCTGCCAATATGCTTTCTGCATTGCCAGGATAAACTCAGAGGAGAATTCCTCCTCCCTCCTCTGCTATGTCCTGAGCCGGCTGACAGCCCACTGCCTCCAACACTGCTGAGTGCCGTGTCCGCCGCGTCTCCCTGCTCAAACACAGCTGGGAACGCGGTGGAGGGTGAGGTTGTGCTGATCTGCGGGGCCGGGATCGCCTGCCTCTTCCGATACGCTCCCACTCCCACCTTCTCAGAGGCTCAATTTTTACAAAATGACCCCGCAACGCCAGGGATGTCACGCTCCCCGCACTTACAGCACTTCCTGCCCCTCTCCATAACTACTTCCTGTGCTGGGTCCCTGGGTTAAAGGCCTCCTTCTCTCCAAGTCCCCTACTACTTCTGATTTAGTTTCTCTCTCCCTCTTTTTTTTTTTTTTTTTAACCAAAAGCTCCTTCTTGTTGGGAAATTCTTCCCTTCCCCTGATTGCCCTGGGGAAGGGAAGATAAGCCCTAGGGAGAACTGTCACCCTGCAGTTCCCCGACCCGGCCCTGGCTCCCCTAGGAGAAATCAATCTTAGTGAAGGCTGTTGCTCCTGAACTACTCCTCCGTCTTCCCTGCTGCACAGCTTCCTAACATTTGCTGGAGGCAGAGACTACAGATTCCTGCCCTGTTGCACCAGCCTATATATTTATTTATTTAGGAAGTCTTCTATACCGATATTAGTGAGGACATCATATCGGTTTACAGCGAACTTACAGAATGGAAATTACAATGAACAGGGAAAGGGGAGGGGGATACAAGTAACTAGAGAAAAGTGAGGAAATGAGTGAGAACAATCGCAACGGGCAACTTGAAGACATAACAGCAACAAATGGAGGAGCGATTATAAATATAGTTAGAAAACGGCTATGCACAATATAAGAAAGCTAAGAACAGTATGTAATATAGAGCGTCTATGTACAGTATGGAATAGTATCAGGTGTAACTGTGGGAGTGAGAAGCAAGGGGGGCTGTTAAGGGTTTTGGGGGAAGGCTTGTTTGAAAAGCCAAGTCTTTAATAAGGATTTAAATTTCGCAGTGCATGATTCTAGCCTGAGGTTGGTCGGTAGAGAGTTCCAATGCATGGGGCGAGCAATGGAGAGGGCCCGATCTCTGGTGGATGTGAGGTGTGCCTTCCTTAAGGACGGCACTTGGAGGGTCGCTTTGTTGGAGGTTCTAGTGAGTCGGTTGGAGCATGAGAAAGGTGACATCAGAGAGGAATCTAGCACTCTGTCTCCATCTGCTGGAAGGAGGGGCAAATCCCACAGGTGTAGATTGGCTTGACAGGGTGTAGAGGAAAAGGGGTTTGAATAAGTTCCTGGAGGAAAAGTTCATAAACTATTATTTGCCAGGTGGACTCTGGGAAAGCCACTGTTTTAAACATCTTATATTTCGCAGCATGGGCAGCAGGGAATTGAATTTACTCTCTGGGAACTGTTGGGTACTTGCTAGAGACTTGTATTGGCCACTATTGGAGACAGGAAGCTTGGTTCAGTGGACCTTTGGTCTGATCCAGCATGGCACTTCTTATGTTCAATAAATAATCTGAATCTGCTCTGCTCTTCCCACTCTGCACAAAAGGAAGCGAAAGGGAGGGAAGACAAGAGGAGGGGCTGGATTAGAGAGGAGAGTGTTTTTTCCTGGTTTGTCCACTCTAGCTTCACCTTCCTCCCCCTTCTGTTCTTTGCACACTGCCAGAGGGGGAGGGGCTGGGGCAGGAAACTGAAGGCTGTTCTCTGCTGCCTGAGATTCACCGGTCAGCAGAGTCATGGGGCAGAGCCGTGTGTGCTCATACAAAGGGAAGGGCCTGGTCAACGCCCCCTCCGCCCTGCCCTCCAAACTCCTGAGTTCTCGGGAATCAGTGGAATGGCCGGGCCTGACAGTGAACCACCTTCATACTTATAAATGGGGAGAAATAACCTTAGGAATAGCAGCACATCCTTAGAAGGAGGGCCAACGACAACATGTCGCTTTAATTGGGGAAGTGGCAGAGACGCTGACGTGCACTGCTGTGCTTTGTACTTTACAGGAAACTGAAAAACCTTTTATGGCATTTCTAAGTCTGCAGTCTGAAACCCAAGCAAACCACATCGGTGCACTTACTGTGATAAACCAGTAAGAATTGATCCTATAAATCAGTCTGGACAGTTGGCTGGCTGGAGCCAGCACGTGGAGGTGCAAATGGGATATGGAGCAGAAGGGAGGCCAGTGGAAACCCATTCTAGAGAAAGGAAAGAAAAGCAGTTGGTGGTCACCATTTCAGCATGAGCAGGCCCACCCTACACCGCCTCCCGAGGCCTTTGTGCTTCACGTATGCGCCAATTTCAGTTCCTTCATTGCACAAGATGGATTTTAATGAGGCAGATGAGTAACCTTCCCTGAACTCTGCATTAGGGCGCTCCGCAATGCTCTCCGCTCTTAAAAGCAGAAAATCTTACTGCTTTAGCAAGGACTCTGGCGAGAACAGAAGAGAGCACCTTCCGAAGTCTGGAGTCCTTATAGTCAGGTAGTGATAAAGAGCGCTGATCAGGCCTTCCCCTGTGGAAGCCATCCCGCGCCTCAGGAGCACGCGCACTGCCACCTCTGGGGTGGACCCGATTTTACGGCCTGCGTGCTACAGGAGAAGGAAGGGGCAAGTTTACAGCCTCAGCTGGTAAACTGAGGCACGAGGACCGCACAGGTTTACGGAAAAGATGCAGAGGATAAAACATGAAGAAAGTGAAACTGTAAACTTACTGTCCCTCCGGTCCAAGTGCTTTTTTCTTTGCCCACTCCCACCCTAACCCCACCATCAATTTTCTCCTACTCCTTTGGGCTTCCAGTTCAATCTGAAGCATCCTCTATTGGGCTCCGGCACCTGCCTGGGGATTTCTCACCCTCTTTTATATTCTCTCCCAGTTCAGCCAGTCATCGCTGTGACAGGTCCTCTGGCGGGGGGGGGGGGGGGGGGGGGCATGCACCAGGGCTCCCTCCAGAACCCTACCATCATCAACTAAGCCGCCCCGGCAGAAGTCGACAGCGTATGAAATCCGAGCCTCCTCTGGGGATGCTCCATACCTAATGTCCTTCAGGTCACTGACATTATTGCGCTGCAGGACTGTCCTTCCCATGGCCATCATGTCCTCCACTGCGAGTTAAAACGAAGACAAAAATAAAACAAAGAAGCACTGGTCAGAATTTAGGTTGGCTTTAAGGCAGTGTCTTTGTTACATGTAATCCAGGTGAGAGGTCACAGCAGCTGTCAGCCTGCGCTTTTCACGTAAACACAGGACACACGCAACGTCATACTTACTTCTCAGCTTGGGCTGCACAGAACAGCAATCGGTGGCTACCTTGGGCTCTCTGGGCTGTTGGCACGTGGCACTCTCTCACCACATCCTTTTTAAAAGGGGCAACAAATAAAACAGAGCCAGTGATTATGCTTTCAGCTTTTAAAGACTGAATGTGGCTCAGGACTCGCCTCATTATCAGTGTGGCTCCTTGTGCCAATGGTGGCAGATATCTGGGTGAAAGGCACAGCAGCAGGGAGACAGCGGGGTTCTCAGGCCCAATGCTGTGGTCCCCCAAGCCAACACTCAATCCACTGCAAACTCCTTGTCCAGTTCATTCAGCTGCACTACAGGGAAACCAAACAAGGCTAGAGGCGGAAAGGCCATCTCGGTAACTCATACAACAGATCGCAAGAGGTCTCGGGCCTGGTGCCTGCTCACTGTCAGTGACAGCAGCTAATCTCCAAGGCCCTCGCCAAGCAGACCCTCCCTGCCTCTCTGCTTTCTTCCCTCCCTCGCCCTGCCACCAAGATCCCTGTGCGTGTCCCAAGCATGCTAATCCAGAGCTTTGCTATTTTTCATCATTTTCCCACTATTTTTAAAAACGCTGGCTATTTCTTCCATGATCTCTACCTTTTCCCTAGTGATTTGGTGATATTTACATCGCAGAGAGCGTTCTAGGAATTGAAATACTCTCTTATCCTTATCTTATTTTTTATTATTATTATTATTTATTTATTTATTTATTTATTTATTTATCATCTTATCGCTTATTTTTTAAGTGTGAATAGTCAAGCATTTATTTTCAATCATTACAGCGATTAAAGCTAAAGAAAAGTCTACACTGCAGCAAAGTTCAGGATTTAGCACCTTAGAAGAAAAAATTTGCTTCGGTTTCAGAGCTTTAAGACATAGTAACTTGGCAATACCAGTGGCGTGACAACTAAGGGACAAGAAGGTGAAATGAACAGGTCATCTGGTTCATGTAATCTGGCTTCACATTTTTAAGATTGGTGTGGAAAAGAAAGATGCTTGCTACTTTCAGGAGTGTATAAGATATGTGGTTGAAGATATGAAATTGAAAACAATCAGTAAGATGCAATTCAACAATTCAAATGAAGTCATATTGCAAGTCCAAAGGCACTGACTATACAGTACATGGTCTTATTCTCCCATCTCACAGTGCAACTCCCATCTCACAGTGCAAATAGATACAAAAATGAATGGCACTCACTTGTTACCAGCCTATACGGAGCAATGTACTTTATCTACCCTTGTTACTCAGTGTTTTTATGCTGCTCTGTTATGCACTTGTGTTATTGTATTGCATTTGTGTCAATAAAAATTTCAAATAGAACAAAAAAAAAGAAATACTCTCTTATCCTATTGGCACTACAATATCCTATTTGTACAAATTCCTCGCTCCCAAATCCCCCAATAATAACTCAAATAATGAATACCGCAATTGTCATTAGTTTAAATCTTCATTTCTTGACTGAATGGTGTCTGGGGGGTCTCCCACAACTCTGTCCAGGAGCGATGCATGCCCATCTGGTTGGAAGCACCCGATCCCTTCCTCTCGTCACCTGCTCTCAATGGCCCGTTATAAGCAGAACGGGGTTTTTTTTGATAGGTTTTTTTAATTTTTTTTTTTTTAATTTCTGTTTCATTTGAATTACATTCTCCAACACCACTTATCTGGGAATCCATACCTGAAGTTTCCCGTTTCTCACTCTGGGTACTTGGTAGTGGAGCGAGCAATAAAAGCTTCAGAACAAATAATAGCGAATCTGCATTTCAGGGCCTTTAACACCTGAGTTGTTCCTCATATTAAGCTGCTGGTCAGGTTTGGTGACGCGTAGGGCCAAGATACTGAACTCTTTGACAGTCTACTAAATGACCAAGTCTCCTGCTCCCAGGGGCTGCCGGAATCTGTCCCTACATTTATTTTATTTAAAAAGAGTCCCACCGATCTGAAAGCCTCTTCTCGGTGGGGTGCAACGCACAAATCCTACAAAAACCTTGCATAGCAACAGGATTCAGTGGTTTGTTTACTTTTTGTAATAGTGTTACTGTTTATTTATTATGTAGGTACTCACTGTAAAACCATTGTGAACTGCCTTGGAACATGTGGGCTACAAGAATTTTATAAAAATATAAATAAACCCCACTCAAGGAATTCTATGACTGCAATGCGACGTCATGGCGTTTCTTAAAAGGCCCAAGGTTTTTAGCGTTTGCACTTTTTACAGCTGCCCACGACACACATTTGACTGAATCAGACTGGATATGGGGCTGCAGCCTTAGCACGTGCCATGTTAAACCCAGCTGCTCCTTTATTAATAGAGCTGACTGTACCGGACAGCCGGAGGCGGATGCCCAGCGCGCCCCATGCCTGTTACAGGTGGAGTACACTGCACGTCCATAGTGAAATACCTCAGATTAAACTAGTGGTTATTCCCCTCTTACCTAGAGACAGGTGATCTTTGGTGAGGGTCTTGCAGTTTCCGATGTGCTTTTTGGGCACCACCAGGTAATGGTGAGGTGCCCCAGGCTTGATATCCTTAAAGCAAACCAGGTCTTCATTCTAATGGAGAAACACAGACTTTGTAGCTATTACTAGCACAGGGGCTCAAAAAAAGTGACGGGGAAAAGAGGGCAATAATGTGCATAAATTCACTCCCCTGTCCTCGGAAATGCCTCCTTTCTCTGCAGCTGAAAGTACTTGTCCAAGAAGACAGACATCTTTTCTATACCGTCATTAAGTTATTTACCATCGCAACGGTTTACTAATAGGCACATATAGTAAAAATAATTTGTTAAAATTTAACAGAAGTGCCAATAAATATCCGGTAACATATGATTCCAATATAAAAACTATTTGATTAGTGTCATCAATTATCCTTCTCATACATGTCTCATGGTTGAAATTCATGTCATTTACTCTCGCATTTTTAGTTTTATCTATGAATATCAGTGAGAGTAAAATAATAAACAGGTGAGCACATGGGAACTCATGTGCTTGGTGCTGATAACTTAAGCCCACATTTCTTTACTTACTTTCTCCGTCCTCTTTGTTTGTATGTATATAAGCTGTGAGGCAGGGTATGTACCTCTCCCAACGGCCAATGCTAGGGTCGGCTTTACATGTGTAACATGGAGAAAATTGCCATCTTCATGTGTCCCACGAGAGTCATTTTTATTGCATTTTGTTTTCAATTAAGTTTATTAATGGACAGTTTTTGGTGAGATACCAAGTATAGACCCTAAGGAAACCTTTAGTAAACGTTCGGAAAAGGCAGTGCAAATTATGTAAGGAGAGATTCCACAGAAGATTCTCATAAGCTCTCAACGGCTCGTGGCACAATACCAAAGCTGTTACTGTTACTTCTGAAAAGGTACTCAGCTATTCAGTACTGCTTACTTCATCACAAACATAATCAGTAACAGATTACATTTCCTAATGAAGTAATTATTTACCTGATAATTTCGTTTTCCTTAGATGGACTCATGACCAATGGGTTATTGCTCCCTTGCCAGCAAATGGAGACGGAGCAAGATGACATCACAGTATATATAGCCCTGCAGTGACCCTAGTCTGCCAGTATTCTCTTCAAATGCAACTGTGAACAGACTAGCAAAAAACATGATTAAAAACAGGTAACCAGAACTGTTTTCAACCAACCATAAACACTGAACTCATGTAAGATTCTAGGTATCTCAAGCTAGGGACTGGATGAACACTTACCAGTAATCCCTTGGGACCCAGAGACCTACAAGATGACTACTGACACACTCATGTGGCAGCTGAGGGTGGGAAGCTGAGTCCATCGTCTACACCAGGGGTCGGGAACCCATGGCTCGCGAGCCAGATATGGCTCTTTTGAGGGCTGCATCTGGCTCGCAGACAAGTGTCGCCATACTTCGCGGTTCCCCGCTGACCCAGCTGCTCCCCGGTCCTCCGCCGCCCGGGCTTAAAATGCTGTCAGCCCGGGCGGAACGCGGCAGGACAGCTGGAGTCAGCGGCACCGGCGTGCTCTCTTCTCCTCCCCCCCCCCCCCCCCCGCGGCCCGGAAGAGGAAGTGGAGAGCATCGGGTGCCTGCGCGGGAAGAAGAGACCACACTAGCGTGGTCTCTTCTTCCGCGCAGGCACCCGATGCTCACCACTTCCTCTTCCGGGCCGCGGGGGGGAGGAGACGAGAGCACGCCGACTGGAGTCATCCGGGTGCCTGCGCGGGAGTCATCGGGTGTCAGCCGGGTGCCAGTGCTGGAGTCATCGGGTGCCTGCGCGGGTCTTCCCGCGCAGGCACCCGATGCTCTCCACTTCCTCTTCCGGGCCGCGGGAAGAAGAGAGCACGCCGGTGCTCTCTTCTTCCCGCGGCCCGGAAGAGGAAGTGGCGAGCATCGGGTGCCTGCGCGGGAAGACCCGCGCAGGCACGCTAGTGTCCGACGGGAAGAAGACTGCAGCGCGGCTCGGAGGAAAATGAAAATCTTCAACCGCGGCCGATGGGACTCCGCCTTCGCCTCCGCGAGGGCTGAAAATGAAGGAGGTTAGCGTTGGGAGGTGGCTGCTGCTGCCGCGAGTTCCCGGGGGGGGGGGGAAGGGGGGAGAGAGAGAGTGAATGAGCGAGCAAGCATGTGTGTTTGAGATCCTGTGTGTGTGAGTGAGAGATTGCATGTATGTGAATGATTGAGAGCCTGTATATGTGAAAGAGAGTATGTCTGTGATTGAGATCCTGCCTGTGAGAGAGAGAGCATGAATGTAAGTTTACCATTGGGACCCTGTATGTGTAAGTTTGTAATTGAAAACCTGTTTGTTTGAAAGAGTATGTGTGTATGATTGAGATCCTTTGTGTGTGAGAGAGATCATGTGTATGTATGATTAAGAGCCTGTGTGTATAAGTAAGAGAGAGATCATGTGTGTCTGTGTCTGATTGACAGCTGGTTTAGGTGATGGAGCATGTGAGTATGTGATTGAGAGCCTGTGTTTAAATGAGAGAGAGAGACCATGTGTGTCTGTGTGATTGAGAGCTGATTTAGGTGAGGGAGCATGTGAGTATGTGATTGAGAGCCTGTGTTTAAATGAGAGAGAGAGACCATGTGTGTCTGTGTGTGATTGAGAGCTGATTTAGGTGAGGGAGCATGTGAGTATGTGATTGAGAGCCTGTGTGTAAATGAGAGAAAGAGAGGACATGTTTGTAAGCATGTGAATGAGAGTCTGTGTGTGAGAGAAAAAGACAGCATGTATTTATGTGATTGAAAGCCTGTGTGTGTGTAAGCGTGAAAAGATAGACAGCATGTGTGTAAATGTGTAATTAAGAGCCTATATAAGTGAGAGAGAAAAAACATTTGTATATGTGAGTGACTGAGAGCATGTGTGTATAGGTGTGTCATTGAGAGCCAGTGTGAGAGAGAGCGCTGGTATGTGACTGAGAGAGGAGAAAGTTCCAAGCAAACCACCCCACCTCCTGCTAATTCAGAACAATCTCAGGACACCTGGATATCAAACGTTCCCAGGTATGCAGAGCAAAAAAATTTTTGTATCCTTATTATTTTTCATTACTGGATCTTTGTGTCTGCTATTTTGAAATATTTTGTTGGTATCTGGAAATGTTTTATATGAGTTTTTAATTATTGGATATTCCACTCATCAGCTGTTTCGAAATATGTTCTTTTTGTTAGTACAGTTTTACTGCTGATGATTTTATATTTCTTGATTTGTTTTATAAGGATGTGTGATGTTTCTTTTTTCCTTTGTTACACTGCATACAGAGACTCTGGCTTGTTGCAGTTTCCAATTCAGTTTTTGTCTGCATGCTTCTTGTTATGCGTTTTGGTCTCTTTATTCTATGTTAGGTGAGGGACAGCACGTGATTCAGGTGAGGTTTTCTGCTGGCGTGTAGTTCCTGTGTAGGACTCTATAGCAGCCTGACTTGGTCCGTTTTCCTAATAGGAGATGTATTGGTGTCTTAAGGCCTGGTGTAATATTTTCAGAGACTTATTGTACTTTAAAAGTGTGATCTTACATAAAATGCACACATTTACTTGTATTTAGTTTTAAACATATTGTATGGCTCTCATGGAATTACATTTTAAAATATGTGGCGTTTATGGCTCTCTCAGCCAAAAAGGTTCCTGACCCCTGGTCTACACTAAGAAATTATCAGGTAAGTAATTTCTCCATTTCCTAACATGTAGACAGATGGACTCAGTACCAGTCTTCTTTCTCATTCAATTAAGATCCCTCTCATTCTGGATTTTTTGCAGGATGGATTGAATAAAGGCTTGGCCCTTAATTCCTTGAAGATGCAGGTTGCGGCTCTTGCCTGTTTCAGAGGCCTGGTGAATGGTGTTTCTTTGTTGTTTCATCCTGATGTACCAAAGCTATTCCCCAACAGAGTGGGAGGCTGCCCACGGTCCAGTCAACACCGCACGTGCAAAGGCTGCATCCATCCGGGCCTGCACATCCAGACGATAAAACCTGGAAAAAATGAGTAGGGAAGACCACGATGCAGCTCGGCAGATAATGACGGGAGACAACAGACTCCCGTCTGACACTGCCTGAGCCCTAGTGGAATGGGCCCTAACCTGAGTAGGCAACAGCTTTCCAGCATCCACATACGTGGCTGTGACCACCTCCTTAATTAAATGAGCTATGGTAGCCCGCGAAGCCGGAGCGCCCTGCTTACTCCCACCATGGAGAACAAACAGGCAATCTGTGTTTTGAAAAGACTCAGGAGATCTCCAGATACCACACGACAAAACGCTTAACATCCAAGAAGCACAAAAGGCGAAACTCCTCCACATCCCTGACCTTATCCAGGGACGGAAAGGAGATGGACTGATTCAAATGAAAGACAGAGGCTACCTTGGGCAAGAAGGATGGAACAGAATGCCGCTGTAACGTCCCCAGAGTCACCTGAAGGAATGGCTCCCAGCAAGACAAGGCCTGAAGCTCAGAAATCCGATGTGCAGATCATATAGCTACCAGGAACACAGTCTTCAAGGTCAACAACCCTGAGGAAAGGCTACGCAGTGGTCGGAACGTAGGGCCCGCCAAAAAATCCAGCTTACCATGCGGCATGCAAGAAAAAAGCCTAAGTGCAGGGCCTAGCTCACCAGGGGTCGCTCAACCCGCCAGGCTGCCCAGTTCCCGAACCCCAACGGGAGCGGGAACAAATGTTTGTATAGCATACCGAGAACGGAGATCAGAGGAAGTCTTGAAACCCAGTGGGTTATGCACCTCTCCCAGCAGATGGAGACGGAGCAAGCTGTCGTCACAGAATATATACTCCTGCAGCGACATCAGCCCACTGGTATTCTCTTCAAAAGCAACTGAACAGACTAGCAAAAAACTTGATTAAAACAGTCAACCATTACTCAACCAACAGGAAACACTGAACTCAGGTAATGAATGTATGTACCCCAATCTAGGGACTGACTGAACATCTTCTAGTAATCCACTGGAACACATAGCCCCACAGGAGGACCATTAAACCAATCTTTCAGCAGCCAAGGGTGGGAAGCTGAGTCCATCTATTTACATCAGGAAAAATAAATTATTAGGTAAGTATAATTACCTAATGATTTCACTACACTGGCTCCCAATAAAAAATTCAGGATAGAATATAAAATACTATCCATACTACACAAAATAATATATGAAAAACAAATAAATTGGCTAAGTATATCTATAAAACTTCACTCCCCAAACAGAAACCTCCGCTCAGCGAACAAAGGTCTATTAAAGATTCCACCTACTCGGTCCAGACAACTTACCTCAACTCGGAAGACAGCCATATCCCTAGGAAGTCCCAAACTCTGGAACACCCTTCCAACCAAACTTAGAACACAACAAAATGTAAAAACCTTCAAAAAAGAATAAAAACCTGGATGTTCACCAAAGCCTACCAAAACACCCAATAACTCTCGGATACTACTCCACTCCTACTGGCCCTATGCAAACATGTGGAACCAATGCAAGCACGTAATACATACAGAATTGAAACCACATAGTTTGAAATACGATATACTTTTATAATGCTTACTATTTTTATGTTGACAATCACATGAATCTTTGGAAACTCTGTTAAACATCGAAACTTTGTAAACCGTTGTGATGGCGAAACCGAATGATGGTATATAAAACTCGATAAATAAATAAAATAAATAAGTAGTAATTTCTCCTTTCCTAGAGTGTAGACAAATGGACTCAGGACCAGTGGGATGTACCCAAGCTACTCCCGACTAGGGTGGGAGGCTGCCCGTGGTCCAGTCAACACCGATTGTCCAAAGGTTGTCTCCTCCCGGGCCTGCACAACCAGACGATAATACCTGGGAAAAGTGTGTAATAAGGACCTCATTGCAGCTCGGCAAATGTCTACAGGAGACAACAGTCTAACCTCTGCCCATGACACTACCTGAGCCCTAGTGGAATGAGCCCTAACCTAACCTGAGTAGGCAACGGCTTTTCAGCTTCCACATATGCAGCCTTGACTACCTCCTTAATCCAGTGAGCTATTGTAGCCCGCGAAGCTGGTTCGCCTTGTTTTCTTCCACCATGAAGGACAAACCAGCAATCCATCTTTTGGAAAGGTTTAGAAGCATCCAGATACTGCAGGACATGTCTCTTGACATCCAAAGTTCGCAACAGGCGATACTCTTCTGCATCTTTTCTCTTATCCAAGGATGGCAAGGAAATGGACTGATTCAAGTGAAAATCCGAGAATACTTTAGGCAATAAAGAGGGAACCAGCAACTGTAAGGGAGGACAAAGATGATTCACTCCCTTCAAGAAACGGGTCATATCAGGATGAGACAATAAGGATTCACCATTGACCTGGCCTCTGAAACAGGCAAGAGCCGCAACCTGTACCTTTAAGGAATTAAGAGCCAACCCTTATTTAACCCATTCTGAAAAAATTGCAAAATGAGCGGGATCTGCACTGAATGAGGAACAACACTTTGATCCTCATACAAAGCCTCAAACACTCTCCAAACCTATAGATAGGTTAAGGAAGTGGAGAACTTTCGAGCTCATAGCAAGGTGGCAATCACTGCAGAAGAATAACCACACTTCGACAAGCAAGCCCTTTTAAGGGCCATACCGTAAGACAAAATTGAGTTGGATCTTTGTGACGGACAGGCCCCTGTGCAACAGATTCTTGTGCGGCAGATGAAGAAGGGAGGGTCTCTACCACAAATCTTCGCAGATCTGCATACCATGGTCTTCTGGGCCAATCCGGTGCCACCAGGAGCACCATTCCTCTGTGGCCTTCAACCCTGTGAACTGTTCTACCCATCAGGGGCCATAGGGAAAAGGCATACAGTGCTTGTCTTCCTGCCAGACTTGTACGAGAGCATTAATACCCAAGGACTTTGAATCTCTCCTGCGACTGAAGAAGCGAGGAACCTTCTTACTGTGAGAAGTCGCCAACAGGTCTAGGAACAGAAGACCCCAGAGATCTACTATCAGCCAAAACGCCTCGTCCGACAACACCCATTCTCCAAGGGTCCAGACTCTCCCTGCTCAGAAAGTCTGCTCATTGTCTTTTCCTGCAATATGAGAGGCTGAGATCATCTAGAGATGCCTTTCCGTCCATTCCATAAGTTGGTCTATTTCCAGAGACACTTGCTGGCTCTTGGTTCCTCCCTGCCGATTGATGTAAGCCACTGTTGTTGCGCTGTCAGACATTATTCGGACCGCTTGACCCTGCAATGTGTCAAACTGCAAGCACACCAACTGAAGCGCCTGGGCTTCCAGGTAATTGATGTTCCAGAGAGATTCTTCTGTATTCCAGCGCAGTTGCGCCATTAGTTCCTGACAGTGAGCTCTCCAACCCTGGAGACTTACATCTGTCGGGAGTATTAAACAGTCCGGTATTGTCAGGGAAACTCCCTTTCTCAGATATTCTTCATGCAACCACCACTGCAGGTGAGAGCAGATTTCCATAGGCAAGTGGAGCCAAACTGAATAGTCCTGAGAAGGTGGGTTCCAATGAGACAGCAGGGAGTGCTGAAGAGGACGCATATGTGCTCTTGCCCACAGAACCACTTCCAGGTTTGCCACCATCAAAATGAGTAGCTGAAGATAGGACCCATAACATCAACTTGTGAATCCGAGCTTCTAGCAGGAAAACTTTGCCTTGCCTCATGTCAAACGAATTTATTTATTATTTATTTATTTAAATGAATACCCAGATATTCCAACAACTGAGAAGGCTGAAGACTGCTTTTGGCCAGGTTCACTATCCAACCAAGATCCTACAACAAGGAGATCACCTTGCGGATCACCAGGCAGCTCTCTTCCAGAGACTTGGCTTGCATCAGCCACTCATCCAAATACGGGTGTACTAGGATCTCATCCTCTCACCTCTGCCACCACCACCACCATAACTTTGGAAAAAGTTCTGGGAGCGGTGGCTAGACCAAAAGGCATCACCCAAAATTGATAATGGCACCCCAGCACTGCGAAACACAGAAAATATTAGTGCTCCAACTGGATGGGAATATGGAGGTAAGCTTCGGACAGATCCAGAGAAGTCTGATATTCCCCCAACTGCACGGCCATTATTACCGAGCACAAGGTTTCCATGCGAAAATGAGTCACCTGCAAATGATGATTGATTCCTTTGAGATCCAGGATGGGACAAAAGGAGCCCCCCTTCTTGGATACAACAAAATTAATGGAATATTGCCCATACTTTCCGGACACATAGGCACTGGAACTACAGCCCTCAGACTGAGGAGCCTTGATAGAGAAGATTCACTGCCTGCTTCTTCTGTTGGGAGTGGCAAGGAGACACCATGAACATGTCCCAAGGAACACTGTGAAATTCCAACACATATCCTTCTTGTATCACCTTCAGAACCCACTGATATGATGTGATCCTAACCAACCTCTGATAAAAGAGAGAGAGAGAGAGGTCCTCCTATCTCTTGTCGCTGAGGGTGGGTCGGCAAACCTTCATTTTGAGGCTTGGGAGGATCCACCACCCAAGCCTGCGCCTCTCTTGGGTTTTCTGGGATGAAAGAACTGAGACTTGCCAAAAGGCCGAGTCCCCTGAATGGTCAACCCCCTGTAACGACGAAACTACTTTGAACCCCTAAGATCCCTCATACCAATGGGGTACTTCAACTGCTCTTATCTTCCAGCAACTGAGGAACCAGAGATTCGCCCCACTTACTGGCCAGTTTCTCCAACTCGCTCCCGAACGAGAGGAAACCTTTAAAGGACAACTTCATAAGGTTAGCTCTGGAGGTCGCGTTGGCCGACCAATTACGCAGTCATAATTGACATCTGGCTGCTATTACTGAAGCCTCTCCCCTAGCCAAGGTATGGACCAAATCGCAGCCCGCATCTGCTAAAAAAGTGGCAGCGAGTTCCATAACTGCTCTGGTTTTCACCCCAGAATCAACCACCTCCTGAGAGAGAAGCAGACAAGAGCAAGCCACCAGGACACGACAAGATGCTATCTGCAATGTCACTGTTTCAAATGCTTGTTTGAGGATGGCCTCAATTACCCTATTCATGCACATCCTTCCTGCAAAATTTCAAGCGCAGAAATTTTATGCGCTCAAGTTAGGCGCCCCAAGTTTATGTGCCGTAAAAATACACACAAACAGTGCGCCTAAATCTGGGCGCACCGCCGATATGCTTAAAATATGTGCGCTCAGGAAGTGTGCCCAAAACTGGGCGCAGAATTCACACGCAGAGCCGGACGCACTGCGCATGCAGACGCTCCTGTAGAGGGCAGCCAAACGCTCAGAAGCGCATGAAAATGCCGCCGCGGCCTACCACACACACAGCAGAGAGGAAAAAGCCTAACAGCAGGGCCTAGCCCACCTGGGCTGCCAGGCCCCCCAGTTCCCTTAACCCCCACGGGAGCGGGAACGAATATTGGATTGGTGCGCCAAACACAGAGACTGGAGGAAGTCCTACTAAACCCCTTCACACTGTCTCTGACTTTTATTTTTATTTTTTAAACTTACCTGAGCTCAGCCGTTCCCGGCTGAGTACAGAGAGTCTCTGGCTGCGAGGGGAGAGGGCATCTGCCATCACCGCCGCGCTCGGCTTCCTGCACCCGCTGCCTTTAAGCTGTACAATCAGCTAAGCCCACGCCAGGAAAATCGGCTCCCAGACCAAGGCACACATCTGAGGGATGATGGAAATCACCTCAGGAATTCTCAACTCCAGGAAGGACCATCTGGTATCACCGCAGGAAAGCTGGGCTTTTTTTTTTTTTTTTAAATTCTATTTCTAAAATCCGAAGCAATCCCCATAGGGAGATGCACATCCACCATCTGCTGGAGTCGCTGCAGGAGTATATATGCCGTGACGTCAGCATTGCTCCGTCTCCATCTGGTGGCAGAGGTGCATAACCCACTGGTCCTGAGTCCATCTATCTAAACATTAGGAAAGTGAAAATCCCTTTGGAACCTTCTGGTTGCAGAAGAATAATGAAGGTGCTGCATTCTAGTCAAAAAGCGGCCAAAAATGTCCATTGTAAAACTGTAATTAAAAATCCTTTACATCACATTTTACTCCTTGAAATAAATCTGCATTCAGATCTTGGCTGTAGAATGAATTGAGGGGGGGGGGGGAGGATTTTGGGGGGGTTCATTTAGAATTTTCTCTTTCGAACAGCATGCCCCCAGCTTGAGATTTGGAGATGCTAACCCCAGGAGATATATGAACAATCAATGTATTCTCTGTGCTTTCATTAATTTGATTACACACTACTACACCCAGAGACAGAACTTTGGAACCTGTGTACAGGCACACATTGGCTCATGTACATCGGTGCACACCCAGGGACGCAGCGCTTTTATAACTTGCACGTACACATGCACGTGTTACAAAATAGTCTGGCCTCGCGCGTAAATCCCAAAAGTCGGGAAATTATAAAAGAGGCGCATGTCCATGCCATCGCAAATTTCACCAGTTGGTCCACCAGTTCGCCCAGTTAACAGCTGGGTCCTCTAAATCCTCCTGGTTTGATAGTCTTCACTTCCCCCATTTCCCCCAGACCCTTTCAATCCCTGAGAAATAGCTCTTTCTTTTTATTCATTTTTTAACATACAGCTCCCTCCATAACAGAAGTAAAGTTACGCGGCAGTAGAGCTGGGAGTGTGCCAAGGTGTGCAAGTAGATACGCATTCATCTCTTGACCACGCCCTGAAATGCCCATGCCCTACATCTTTTGAAAACTTTTGAGATGTGCTCACTGCAAGAGATACTCGCGCATTTCAGCACCTTTTAAAAATTCACCTTTGAGCCAGCTTGGTACACAGACTAAAGAGCATTTGTAAAGTTTAGGAAGCAGTGCGATGGCTGCATATACTGGTATTCAGCCAATGCCACTTGGTGGGGACTCTGAGTCAAGCCTCAGTTAGCTACACTACCCTGATCTTCCCGAGACTCTGAAGTTACGTCTAACCTCCATTTACTAAGTGTTTTAATATGCCATGGGTACAAAAGAATTGCAGAGAGTCCCAGAGAGCTACAAGTGGTCCTAAGCCTCAAAAGTTAATAATTGCTGACCTAGCGATATTTAGAAAAGGGCTGATCCACCTAACTGCAAGACACCAGAACAGGAGGCAAGGGCCTGTCCTTAGCCAAAGGCACAGAGCTGAGACAGGACATGCACAAACTAATGCAGACATGATTTAAACTAATCCAACAGCAGTGTGATAGAGACCGAGCGTCTGTGTGTCTATATGATTGAAAATGTGAGAGTGAATGGGCATGTGTGCATATGACTGAGTGTGAGAGTGCAGTACATGTGTGTGTGTATGACTGAGTATGTGAGAGCTAACAAGCATTTATGTATGACTGCGCATATGAGAGAGCAAATAAGCATGTGTGTGTATGATTATGTGAGAACAAACGAGCATGTGTGTGAGTGCACAGCAGCTTGTATATTTATGGTTAAGCATGTGAAAAAGTGAGCAAATGGGCATTTGTATGTGTGTATGATTGTGCAAGTAAGAGAGAAAATGAGCATGTGTGAGTATGATTGTACATGTAAGAAAAAGAATGAGCATGTGTATGCGTATGAGCATTTAGCGCGCGAATAAGCGTGTATGTCTGAGCATGCAAGAGAGCAAATGAGTGTGCGTATGTGTATGATTGAACATGTGAGAGAGTGAACTAGCATGTGTATGACTGAGCATGTGAAAAAGTGCGAGTGTTTGTGTGTGTATTACTGAGTATGTGAGAGCGAACGAGCTGTTTGTGTGCGTATGATTAGTTGGCAGATGAAGATGAGAGGGGGGAGGGAGAACAAGAAAGGATGCAGCTGTTGAGGGGGAAAGATGAGAGGCCAAACAACTGGAGATGGTAAAAGGAGCAGCTCAATGAGAGGGAGATGAAGGATTGAGAGAGGGAAATAGAAGGGAGGGTTGGGGAGGTGTAGGATTGGTACAGAGAACTGGAGGCAGAGAAGAGGATGAAATCTAGATGAGTGGAGAGAGAGACGGAGATAAAAAGAATGAAGAAAAAGAAAAAGAAAATGGAAAGAGTAGTTTAGACCAAGGTGTTGGGGAAGAACTGAAGACAGGAGAGAAATGAAATAGAAAATGAATAGGGGACCCTGTAAAGGAGTTAGGAGAACAAGAAGAGGAAAACAGTATAAAAAAAAAATGAGGACCAAAGTGATTAGAAAAATAAAATGTCAAGACATCATGGGTAGATAAAAGTATTTCATATTCAGTTTAGTGGATGGAATGTCAAATTTGGGAATGTGCAGCTCATGATATTCTTTTATTTTGGGAAGGACCATCATACCGAGCACTATCGGCACCAAAGGCCTTTATTGCTTTACAGCAGTTCAAAGATTTTTTTTTTTTAATATGTTTTGTAAATAAAATGAAATTGAACAAACACTTAAGTCCTTCTTTGTATATCTGCTGCAATAAATCACATCAATTCTGACACGCACCATGTTTTGAGGTGAAACTCTGCTTCAGGGGATTATCTTACACAATACCAAGCACTGAAATAAAAGAAAACCATTAGTGTAGAACGCTAGCACATAGCTCAGCAGGTAACAAAGCGCACAAACCATCCTTTTAAACTTCAGCGGTTCCAGGGGTTCTAACCCGGGTACACTCCACAATTTATCCACACCTGGTTTTCAGAAGGACATTTCTCATTGGTTGCTAAATGTACAATGATGATGTCATTAGTTACTATAGAACAATCCAAAAAATTAAAAAAACAAATTATCTAATCAGCAAGTTCAGACCAGAGAATACCAATCAATCTCAGCATTCAAGCCATAAGGAGAAACTGAATTAATAGCAAAAATCCAAACTGTTCCCTAAAATTAAGTTTGTACTCCAAATTTAAATCACGGCCAGTTGATGTTACTTGTTCAATCACCCACCACTGTAAATCCGAAAATTTATGTGGGTGCTCAGTACAATGAGAGTCCATCAGAGCTTGTAATTTTTTTGTGCCAAGACAACTTTTATGTTCCCACGGAGGTGTCTTGATCATATGCTTTGTACCTCCAATATAAAGTGGATTGCAGGGCCAGCCAATAGCATATACAGCATTTTTCAATAAACAATTAGTATGTCCCTTTAAGTGAAAGGCTGGACCTGAAGCAGGATCCTGCCATGAGGTTGTGACTTGTGGTGGTGCACACAGAACATCTGAGACAAGGAGCATGACCTGAAGATTGTAAAGGTGTCCTCAGGGCAGTGATTGAACAAGTAACATCAGCTGGCCGTGATTTAAATTTGGAGTACAAACTTAATTTTAGGGAACAGTTTTGGATTTTTACTATTAATTCAGTTTCTCCTTATGGCTTGAATGCTGAGATTGATTGGTATTCTCTGGTCTGAACTGCTGATTAGTTTTTTGGATTGTTCTATAGTAACTAATGGCATCATAATTTTACATTTATCAACCAATGAGAAATGTCCTTCTCAAAACCAGGTGTGGATAAATTGTGGCGTGCACCCGGGTCGGGTTAGAACCTCTGGAACTGCTGAAGTTTAAAAGAATGGCTTGTGCGCTTTGTTACCTGTTGAGCAATGTGCTAGTGTTCTACACTAATGGTTTTCTTTTATTTCAGTACTTGGTATTGTGTAAAATAATCCCCCGAAGCAGAGTTTCACCTCAAAACATGGCACGTGTCAGAATTGATGTGATTTATTACAGCAGATATACAAAGAAGGATTTAAGAAGAAAGACCAAAGATAAGTGTTTGTTCAATTTCATTTTATTTGCAAAGAAATACCAAAAGTAATATTTGCACCTCTGGACCGATGATTATCTTTAAAGCAATAAAGGCCTTTCGTGCCGGTAGTGTTTCCTATGATGGTCCTCCTCTATATTTAAAGGGGCTCTCTCTTTCTTTTTTTTTTTATTTGTGTTACCAGAATATTTGGTGACTATAATCACTTTCTACTGGATTCTTTTATTTTGCACAACACAGGAAGAATTGCATTTCTGTTTCTAGTTCTCTGGTGTTGCACGGCATGCAGAGTCTGGCTTTGGGGGATTTTCCAGTTCAGTTTTTAAACAAGGGCTTATGTCGCCAGGATCTCTGTACCTGTTCCGAGTGAGCTGGAATCCCAAAGAAGCAGGAGGAAGCTGCTGGGGTAAAATAAACATGGAAATGAAAGCGCCGTACACAGAACAGAATCTCCCAGCTTGCGGTAGTGTAGGTTGTGTTCAGGGAGAGGTCGCACTTGTTCACTTGGCCATAGATGCGCTGCACAAACACGGCAATGGACTCAGCACAGCTAGCCTGGCACAATGGAGGGTTAGACACCAGAGGAGCTCAGCTAGCAGGCAAAGGTCTAGGCTTTTGCAGGTTTCTGTGAGGTTATTCATCTTCTCTGTTAGTTTGCATTTTTTAATTAGGTGGAGATCAAAATAATTTGCATAGAGAACGAGCTATAAATAGGCATTTTAGTGTCCAGAGCATACCGGTATATCTGCACCTCCCTGCCTATAAACCCGATCCCACCCTCCTCTTCCAGCTTTCCCCCAGCCGCCTGGAGGGTGGGACACTGGGGTACACGTCTTGGCTTTTTCATGCACTGCCAGTCCAGATTTGCATTTATTTATTTTTCCACCCCCAAAGCCTTTGTGGCTGCCCGTTTGTCCACCCCTAGTTACGGCTCTGTCTCTAAGAGAGCGGGATTTGGATGCAAAGGCTGAAGCTGGAGGAGGCATGTGCTGCCGTGGTGTAGGGGTGCGGGGATGACAGCCAGCACCCCTGGCCCTGAAGAAGGGTGGTGGCCCTGAGCAGAGTCCATCTCGCTCTCAGCAGAAGGGGGAGACCAGCAGAAGACAGCGAAGAGAGCAGCTGAAGAGGGAGAGGGCCAGAATAACCGCAGGTGAGCCTGTGTGATTGAGGGAGGAAGGGGTGTGCATGGGAGTAAGAGACTAGGAGCTGTGTGTGTATGTGAAAAGGAGCCTATGTGCAGGGGTGCCTATGTGTGAGGGAGAGACAAACAGAGGGAGCCTGTGTGTGAGAAATCACTGATGGTGGTACCAAAGGAAGAATCCATCCTGGGTGCCAATTACTTTAGGTATGCCACTGACTAGCTGAAAAAGCGGTCAGAGGTGGAGCATATGTAAAAGAGATTTGCGGCGGCAACTGTCCATAATGTACTGTATCTGCTTGTAGGGTGTTTTGTACAGGGCCAGCGAATCCCAATAGGCAAACCAGGCAGGGGATGGCAAAAAGAAGCCATGTGGGGCTGCAAGCGGAGCCTATCCGGCTTGCAGCTGAGAGAAACAGAGACTTGGTAGGCCGCGAGAGAGAGAGAGAGATTGTAGATGTACCAGAGCAATAGTGTTAGTGAGAGAGAGGGAGCCTGTGTGAATGAGACAAGTAACCTGTCTGAGTGAACGAGGTTGAGGCCAGAGCGGGCGGGCGGGCGCAAGGCAGAAGGTTCGCCTAATATCCTTGGTTCTGCAGCAAACAAGCAACCTGCGGTCTGATGTTGCAGACGGCCTGCAAGACCCAAAGACCCAGTGCCGCCTCCTCTCCGAACGCCTGTCCCACTCCCTCCACCTTCCTTCGGGTACAGTCCCCGATCCCCAGCCTCCTCTTCACTGGGGAATAAACCCCGAGAGTCTGCTAGCCCCGCTCCTTCCTCGGTACAGATTCAAATCACCCGCCAGTCCCGGGCCCTCCTCCGTGAACAGATTCAGATCACCCGGCTCCAAATCCTCTTCCGGGCACAAATTCTGATCGCCCGGCCCCAGAGCCGCCTCCCTCTCCCGGGGACAGACCCCGATCGCCCACCGGCCCTTCACCCCCCCCCCCCCCGAGAACAGCGCCGATCGGAGAGCTCCCGCGCCGCCCTTTCTTACGTCACAATGCAGCAGTTCCGCGTTCTTCTCCTCATTGTTGGCGATTCTGCAGAAGATGCAGCCGCTGTCATAGCCGGGCCCCGGCTCCCCGGGCTGCACGTCCTGGCCCCCGCCTGCTGCAACCTCCCCGGCCATGGCTTTCCTTCTCCCGGTGCCCGGCGTTCACTCAGCCCCAGAGCGACCAGCAGGTGCAAGAGCGGCTCCCGGCCCAGCGTGTCGAGCCGTTCTCCCAGGCGGGCGCCATCTACTGGGCCCCAGCAATACTGCGGTGAGCCCGGGCACCGTCCAGCCCAGAAAGTGACAGCTTTTGGGGACCCGGGGAAAAGAGCCGCAATAGCCGCTTGCAAGTGTGGGAGGTCCCAGTTTAATCATACATGTGAAAGTAAAGAACTTTCAAAACGTGATTAATTTCTATCCTGTCAGGGGCAGAGAAAGAGTAGCTCAGTGGAGGCTACAAACCAATTTCAACTCCCACGTCTTCCACTGATATTCCTTCTGACCTTGGGGAAGTTACTTCTCCCTCCATTGTTGCAGGTACAAACTTAGGGGGTCATTTATCAAAATACGTTAGGGCCCTAACGCCCATGATAACGCCATAACACATGCGATAAACACCGCAACGTGAAATGCGTATGAAAATTTTATTTGGAGGAGTTTAGGAGGGAGTAGATGGAAATGAGGGCTGGTTAACGTTGCATGTGATAACATAACACACACTATCAAAAACAACACTTTTTTCTGGGCATTATGCCTGCGATAGCTGTGCGTTACGGCTGAAATGGGATTTATTGCAAATCCTGTTTCAACGTTCTGTGCGATAATGTAACACACACTATCTTGGGATTTAACGCCAGAAATAACTAGAGGCATACATTTGTTTTTTTACGAAATTTAAATAGGCAACAAAATTGTCTATTTTGTTTTTTTTTCTTTTGGGTATTCCGAAAAACAAAACCAATCTCCCCAGAAATTTCGTGGAAAAATGGTATTTTGTGTTACTGCGCACTACCGGGGCTTACTGCGCAGTGCTTCTGTGCAACTGAAGTGCACAGTATTCCCCGTTAGTGCGTACTGCTCAGTTAAGTCCTGTTAGTACGCAGTAACTCTCTATGCGCTAACAACAGTTAGTGGGCAGTATCTTTCATTAGTAGGTACTGCGCAGTAATTGTCATTAGTGGGCAGTAATACAGAGATACTGCACACTATTGATTGTGTGCAGTAAGTTTCTTTAGTGCATACTGCGCAGTAATTCCTGTTAGTGCGCAATAACTCTGTATTACTATGCACTGCACTAACAGTTAGTGCACAGTATCTTTCGTTAGTAGGTATTGTTCAGTAATTGTCATTATTGTGCAGTAATATAGAGATATTGCGCACTATTGATTATGCACAGTGAGTTTCTATAGTGCATACTGCGCAGTAATTCCTATTAGTGCCCAGTAACTCTGTATTACTATGCACCAACAACAGTTAGTGCGCAGTATCTTTCGTTAGTAGTTACTGCACAGTTATTGTCATTAGCATGCAGTAATTTTGTCTAAGTGCGCACTAACGACGATTAGTGCGAAGTAAGTTCTGTTAGTGCCCAGTAACTGTATATTAGTGCGTGCACATGCCTGTTAGTGCGCAGTAACAGAAAATGTTACTAAATTGACATTTTTAGTCTTTCAAGGGAGTATTTCGTTGGCAACAGGTATGAATCTGTATTCCCATTGGCTGTCTTCTTGTTATTTATTTCTGTTGCCAGTGTTCCCATTGAGTGAACATAAGCAAAATGTTCTAGTCCTGTGACATCAGTCATGTGACTAGAAATTGTTTGTTTATTCTTGTTACCAGGCACTGGCAGGTCAAAAGCTAGTGCATATTTTGAATTTGCCAATCCCTGTGCATTTTAGAAAAAGGGATGAGTCAGTTGGACCATTAGATGACTGAGGGGTTAAAGGGGCTCTTAGGGAAGATAAGGCCATTGCAGAAAGACTAAATTAATTCTTTGCTTCCGTGTTTACTAACGAGAATGTTGGGGAGATACCAGTTCCGGAGATGGTTTTCGGGGTGATGAGTCAGACGAACTGAACGAAATCACTGTGAACCTGGAAGATGTAGTAGGCCAGATTGACAAACTAAAGAGTAGCAAATCACCTGGACCGGATGGTATGCATCCTAGGATACTAAAGGAACTCAAAAATGAAATTTCTAATCTATTAGTTAAAATTTGTAACCTATTATTAAAATCATCCATTGCACCTGAAGACTGGAGGGTGGCCAGTGTAACCTCAATATTTAAAAAAGGCTCCAGGGGCGATCCGGGTAACTATAGACCAGTGAGCCTAACTTCAGTGCCAGGAAAAATAGTGGAAACTATTCTCAAGATCAAAATCGTAGAGCATATAGAAAGACATGATTTAATGGAACACAGTCAACACGGATTTACCCAAGGGAAGTCTTGCCTAACAAATCTGCTTCATTTTTTTGAAGGGGTTAATAAACATGTGGATAAAGGTGAACTGGTAGATGTAGAGTATTTGGATTTTCAGAAGGTGTTTGACAAAGTCCCTCATGAGAGGCTTCTACGAAAACTAAAAAGTCAAGGGATAGGAGGCGATGTCCTTTCGTGGATTACAAATTGGTTAAAAGACAGGAAACAGAGAGTAGGACTAAATGGTCAATTTTCTCAGTGGAAAAGGGTAAACAGTGGAGTGCCTCAGGGATCTGTACTTGGACCGGTGCTTTTCAATATATATATAAATGATCCGGAAAGGAATACGACAAGTGACATTATCAAATTTGCGGATGATACAAAATTATTCAGAGTAGTTAAATCACAAGCAGACTGTGATACATTACAGGAGGACCTTGCAAGACTGGAAGATTGGGCATCCAAATGGCAGATGAAATTTAATGTGGACAAGTGCAAGGTGTTGCATATAGGGAAAAATAACCGTTGCTGTAGTTACACGATGTTAGGTTCCATATTAGGAGCTACCACCCAGGAAAAAGATCTAGGCATCATAGTGGATAATATTTTAAAATCGTCGGCTCAGTGTGCTGCAGCAGACAAAAAAGCAAACAATGTTAGGAATTATTAGGAAGGGAATGGTTAATAAAACGGAATACATCATAATGCCTCTATATCGTTCCATGGTGAGACCACACCTTGAATACTGTGTACAATTCTGGTCGCCGCATCTCAAAAAAAATATAGTTGAGATGGAGAAGGTACAGAGAAGGGCAACCTAAATGATAAAGGGGATGGAACAGCTTCCCTATGAGGAAAGGCTGAAGAGGTTAGGGCTGTTCAGCTTGGAGAAGAGACGGCTGAGGGGGGATATGATAGAGGTCTTTAAGATCATGAGAGGTCTTGAACGAGTAGATGTGACTCGGTTATTTACACTTTTGAATAATAGAAGGACTAGGGGGGGGGGGGTATTCCATGAAGTTAGCAAGTAGCACATTTAAGACTAATCGGAGAACATTCTTTTTCACTCAACGCACAATAAAGCTCTGGAATTTGTTGCCAGAGGACATGGTTAGTGCAGTTAGTGTAGCTAGGTTCAAAAAAGGTTTGGATAAGTTCTTGGAGGAAAAGTCCATTGACGGCTATTAATCAAGTTTACTTAGGGAATAGCCACTGCTATTAATTGCATCAGTAGCATGGGATCTTCTTAGAGTTTGGGTAATTGCCAGGTTCTTGTGGCCTGGATTGGCCTCTGTTGGAAACAGGATGCTGGGCTTGATGGGCCCTTGGTCTGACCCAGCATGGCAATTTCTTATGTTCTTATCTCATGAAAACCTTTCATTTATATTAAACATATATAATATTCCAAGATTAATGTTATTGTTATAATTTGAGTAACAATAATAAAACAAATTGTCTATCCCCCCACACTCATCTCTCCCCCAAGCACGTCTGTCCCCCACACACTCATCTCTCTCCCCCCCCAAGCACAAGTCTGTCCCCCACACACTCATCTCTCTTCCCCTCCAAGCACAAGTCTGTCCCCCACACACTCATCTCTCTCTCCCCAAGCACGTCTGTCCCCAACACACTAATATCTTCCCCCCAAGCACGTCTGTCCCCCACACACTCATCTCTCTCCCCCCAAGCACGTCTGTCCCCCACACACTCATCTCTCTCCCCCCAAGCACATGTCTGTCCCCCACACACTCATCTCTCTTCCCCTCCAAACACAAGTCTGTCCCCCACACACTCATCTCCCCCCCCCCCAACACATGTCTGTCCCTAACAGACTCATCTCTCTCCCCCCAAGCACATGTCTGTCCCCCACACACTATCTTCCCCCCCAAGCACATCTGGCCCCTCCACACTCATCCCTCTCCCCCCAAGCATGTCTGTCCCCCACACACTCATCTCTCTCCCCCCAAGCACATGTCTGTCCCCCACACACTCATCTCTCTCCCCCCAAGCACATGTCTGGCCCCCACACTCATGTACCTCTTCTTTTTGATTGTTGCCAGTGTTTCATGAAAAAACAAGCGCTATTTTCCAAAAAAACAAGCCCAAGCACATCTGTCTCCCAAACACTCATATCTCCCCCCCCCCCCAGCACATGCCTGGCCCCCACACTCATGTACCTCTTCTTTTTGATTGTTGCCAGTTAAGTGCTTCATTCCCTTCAGGGTTCAAGCCTGCCAGACGCATAAAACTTTCCAGGATCACCAGACACTGTTGCTTGCAGTCAGTACTCCTCGTGGCCAGGCCTCGTCGGCAGCAGCAGCCAATGACAGGGACAGCTGGGCTCAAGTCCCACCCACCAAGCACAACAAAAATGCGATTGACAGCAAAAAACGCCCAATAATAAGCAACCCACAAACTGAAAAAAAAAAAGTGATTCACTAGAAAAAAAAGCCCAAACTCACATCCGAGTTTACCGGGCTTGCGCAACACACTAACGTGTCGCGACACACAGTTTGGAAAGCTCTGCCTTGGAGGATAGGCGAGATAGATGAGATGCGATAGACATTTAAATATCTCAAAGGAGGCTAGTTTCTTTCAATGGAAAGGCATATAACAGGAAATCATAGGATGAGGTTGAAAGGGGTAGACTCAGGAGTAATTTTCGGAAATATTTCTTTACAGAGAGGGTAGTGGATAGATGGATGGATGGAGTGGCCTCCCAGTGGAGGCAGAAACGATATCTGAATTCAAGAAACCATGGGATAAATACAGGGGGATCTATCAGGGAGTGATGGGAATTGTAAGGGTTAGATAAATTGGACGGATGGGCAGACTAGATGGGCCATATGGTCTTTTTCTGCCATCATGTTTCTTCTATTAGTCCCTTGACTCAAAGCCAGCTGGGACTGGCTCATTTCCCGCAGGGTTTTCAAGCTGGAAAAAGGATCTTGGCAAACTAACAGCTCTCCTGTGTCCTCTACAAGCTCCTTCAGCTCCATCTATTTCACCTGCAGTTGTCTTCATCCGATTACTGAGCTTTCAGAGACCCATAACAGTTGAACCAGACTGCTGTCTGTACAGCTATTCTCGATGTTGTCACAGAGTGCTGAATTATTTCTTCTAATAAACATTTAGTATTCAAGAAGTGAATTCTCTGATAATTGTAAGTTGGGAAAAAGAACGATTAACTGACTGTTTATCAAGTCAAGCAAAGGCAGGCAATTTGTGAGCATGGTACACCTATGTTTCTACACACAAAACTTCTTATCTGTTTATATTGCCAACTCGTGGTTATTATGCATTTGCAGGTTTACTCGATCTATTGGCAAAGAGAATGGAGGTAATTTTCAAAGCTGTATATGCACAGAAATGGCTTGTTACAAATCATCAGGTTTGTGCAGGTGATCATGTGTGTAAAACAGCATTACAAGTGCACTTTTACCTAAACTCACAGGGTCATTACGGGGAGGAGGGGGAGCAGGGATAGAATTTCAGAAGGGTTAACATTGAGGAGCATACTTTTCTATTTTGAAAGTAGGTGTGTAAATCTTCAAGAAAAATGTGTGAGTACCAAATAAGAGGTGTAACTTGTGCAGTGGGTACTTTCAAAGGGAAAATCTTTGAACTTATGAGTATAATTGCTGCGTAAGTTAGTCATGATGTTACAAAATTACTCTCCATAACCTTTGCTTTAATCGGTTAAGTCTAAGGTAGAAAGCTGGTATTTTGGGAAATCTGGCTTCACTTCAGAAACAGCTCTCTGTTAAGTCTGCAGCTGCCTGCTACTTGTTTCTGTGAGAGGCCACTGGCAGTTGCTCTTGGCTAAGCCTACAGTCCTGTTACCTGTCTCCCTCAGACCCCACAGAAAGCGCAGTTGCTTACCTGTAACAAGTGTTCTCCTAGGACAGCAGGATGTTAGTCCTCACATGTGGGTGATATCATCCGATGGAGCCCTGCATAGAAAACTTTTGTCAAAGTTTCTAGAAACTCTGGCCAGCAGACTGAGCATGCCCAGCCTGCTACTATTCGCGCGACCAAGCAAGAACCCCCCTTCAGTCTCGTAACATAGCAAAAAAAAAAAAAAAGAGCGAAAAAATAACACAACAAACTGCAGGTGAACCCAACATCCTGGGGAGGTGGGTGGGATTCCTGAGGATTAACATCCTGCTGCCCTAGGAGAACACCTGTTACAGGTAAGCAACTGCACTTTCTCCTAGGACAGGCAGGATGGTAGTCCTCACATGTGGGTGAGTACAGAGCTCCAGACCGCTCCATTCAACCAGAGAGACCAACAGAGGCCGAACAAGATGCCAACGGGCACAAAACAACTGTGGCGCTGTGGAAAAAACAGGAGGCAGTCTGGTCCCACTAGGAGCACGAGTGAAGAGCGTTGGGTTCAAGTCTGGAACATGTTGTGCAGAACGGACTGACCAAAGGCACTGTCCTGACAGCTATCCCTGTCAAGGCAGTAGTGAGCTACGAACGTGTGGAGAACTCCAGGTCACAGCCCGGCAAATTTCAGCGATGGGGACCGTAAGCATATGGGCCACCGACGCTGCCACTGCCCACACAGAGTGAATCTTCACTATGCCAGCCAGCTGGAGGCCTGCCTGCACATAGCAGAAGGCAATGCAATCCGTCAGCCAGTTCGATAGGGTTTGTTTACCCACCGCTGCACCCAGCTTGTTGGGGTCAAAAGACACAAGGAGCTGGGTGGACTTTCTATGGCTCGCTGTATGGTCTAGGTAAAAAGCCAGTGCCCATTTACAGTCCAGGATATGGAACGCATGTTCTCCTGGGTGGGAATGTGGCCTCGGAAAGGTGGGCAGAACGATTGACTGATTGATATGGAAATCAGTCACCACCTTGGGCAATAATTTAGGATGCGTATGCAGGACCACACGGTAGTGGAAGAACTTCATGTATGCTGCGTATGTAACCAGGGCCTGAAGCTCGCTGACCTTGCGAGCGGAAGTGATCACCACCAGGAATATGACTTTCCAGGTGAGGAACTTCAGACCACAGGACTTCAGGGGCTCAAAGGGAGATCATATCAGTCTCGCCAAGACCAAATTGAGTTCCCTGGATGCTGCCGGCGGCCAAAAAGGGGGCTTCAATTGGAGGAGACCCCGCATGAAGCGGCCACTAGGGGCTGGACTGAAACGGGCATGCCAGTGACCCCTTGGTGGTATGCAGTGACAGCGCTGAGGGGTACTCTGATGGAACTGGTCTGTAGCCCAGACTCAGATTGGTGCCACATGTAGTCCAGTAGCCAGAGGAGAAGGCAAGAGAAGGGGTCCAACCCATGCCCTCCGCACCAGATGGAAAAGCGTTTCCACTTCGAGGTGTAGGACTTCCTAGTTGAAGGTTTCCGAGACTTGATCAGGACCTGAGAAACACAGTCCAAAAGCTGTAATGGCTGGAGGATCATGCGCTCAACATCCAAGCCATGAGGGCTAGCGCCCGGAGGTTCGGGTGGCGCAGGGTGCCCTGGTTCTGCGATATGAGGTTGGGCACCGACCCCTGTGGGGTGGGCGCATGTACTGACAGATTCTGGAGGAGTGGAAACCAGACCTGCCGAGGCCAGGAGGGTGCCACAAGAATCATGGTTCCCCCCGTTCTCCTGAAGCTTCGATAGAGTCTTCGATAGGAGCAGGAGAGGTGGGTATGCATACAGGAGGCCCTGTCTCCAGTGAAGAGAGAAGGCATTGCGGGCCGGATGACCATTCCCCGCTACTAGGGAGCAGAACCTGCTCACCTTGTGATTGAGAGGGGAGGCAAACAGGTCCACATCCGGTGTACTCCAGCGGTGGAATAATTTGGCTGCTACCGCAGGGTTGCGGGACCTCTCGTGTGGCTGGAAGGACCGGCTGAGGCGGTCTGCCAGCGTGTTGAGGTGACCTGGCATGTATGTCACCCGCAGATACATCCCTTGGGAGAGGGCCCACTTCCAAACCTGCACTGCCTCCTGGCAGAGGAGGAATGAGTCCATGCCCCTCTGTTTGTTATGTACCACTTCGCGACCTGGTTGTCCATGCTCATCAGAACTTCCTTGGACGACAACTGATTCTGAAATGCCCACAAGGCATACCGTATCACCCGAAGTTCCAGAAAGTTTATCTGGCAAGGTGCTTTAGTGGTGGTCCAGAGGCCCTGAGTGTGTAGGCTGCTTGTGTGGGCTCCCCACCCCTGAGCAGAAGCATTGGTGGTGAGGGTCATCTGGGGCGGCGCGGGTGGAAGGGAAGTCCGTGTTCTAGATTGGGGAGGGCTTCCCACCAGGCCAAAGATAGCTTGAGAGGATCCATGACCGTGATCAGATCCTCTAGATCCTGGGATGCCTGTTATTACTGAGACCGCAAGGCCCACTGAGGGGGCCCCACGCAGAGGTGGGCTAAGGGTGCCACATGGATGGAGACTGCCATGTGGCCCAGAAGACAGCGTAGGAGGCAGCAGATACCCTTCCATTGTTGCGGATGAGGGTGGCCAGCGAGGAGAGGGAAACCACCCAATCCTTGGGCAAGAAAGCTTTCGCTTGTGCAGTGTCGAACCTGGCACCTATGAGTCCAGCTGCAGGGATGGACAGAGGTGTGACTTGGGGGAAGTTGATAAGGAACCCCACAGTCTGCAGTTTCTGAACTGTCAGGGTCAGAGCTTGCAAGGCTCTGGAACAGGAGTTGCTCCTGATCAGCTAGTCATCCAGGTATGGGAACATGTGGACTGAGCGACGCTTGAAGTAGGCAGCCACCACCAAGCATTTGCTGATGACACGGGGGACTGATGACATGGGGGGCTGATGCCAGCCCAAAGGGCAGCACTTTGTATTGGAGATGTGCATGCCCCACCCTGAAGCGGAGGTACTTCCTGTGGTTGGGGACAATCGCAATGTGTGCATATGCCTCCTTCAGGTCGAGGGAGAAAATCCAGTCTCCTCTTCAGAGGAGGGGGATCAGCATGCCCAGGGAGACCATCTTGAATTTTTCTCTTATGAGAAACTTGTTCAATGCCCTAAGGTTCGGGATGAGGTGCAAGCCGCCATTCCTTTTTGGCAAGAGGAAATACCTCGAGTAGAACCCATGGCCTTGCTGTGCACGAGGGACCAGTTCCACTGCACCTGCTGTAAGGAGGGCGGATGAACCCCAGGATGGACATGGGGAGAGGTTTCCTGGAGCAGACTGAAGTGCAGGTGGTACCCCTGGCGTACGATGGAAAGGACCCAGTGGTCTGACGTGATCCCTTTCTAGCACCGGGCGAAGCTGAAGAGCCTGCCACCAACTGGGGGATTAGATGCCAGGGGAACTGCCAGCTGACTCGTGCTCCCTCGCCACCAGTCAAAAGCCCTTGGCTGGGGTGCCGGTTGGGGTCTGGGAACTTGCTGTTGGTGGAGGCGAACCCTAGAACTGGTCTGGGGTGTGCAAGTCCGAGCGGCCGGTAGAAGGGCTTACGAGAGCCTTGCCTGGAGGATTTCCTGGCTGAGGATGGCCCTTCTGAGGGACTAGTGGATAGCTGCTGGAGGGTGTCATGATGGTCCTTCAGCTGTACCATCGCATCCTGGATCTTGTCCCCAAACAGATTCTTGCCTGTACAGGGCAGATCAGCGAGCCTATCCTGGACCTCCAGCTGGAGGTCAGAGGCCCTGAGTCAAGCCATGCGTCTGACACCGATGCCTACGGCGGCTAAGCGGGCTGCCTACGGCGGCTAAGCGGGCTGCAGTTTCAAAAACATCATAGGTGCAGTGCACCTCCTGTTTACCTGCTTCCAGACTCAGCGAGGCAATGGCGGCAAGCGCTTCCTGCTGCTGCTGGGGAAGGCCATCTGCAAAATCGCTTCCAGAGATTGCAGTTATACTGAGTCATGTAGAGTTGGTAAACCGCAATGCGGGTGACCAGCATGGCACCTTGGAAGACCTTTCTCCCTATGGTGTTGTGCCCTATACTTATGAGCTGGAAGAGCAGAGGCATGGGTGCGGGAGCGCCGGGCCTTTTTTAGGGCAGACTCCTACCACCAATTGGTGGGGGAGCTGCCTCCTCTTGAACCCCAGGGCCTGTTGCACCAAGTAGGAGGCATCAGCCTTTTTGTTAACTGGGGAGACGGAAATGGGGTGCTCCCACATACAGAGGAGAACTGGAGCACTTCCAGCATCTTGTGGCGCGCATCCTCCTCTGTAAGGAGCTGAAAGGGGATGGCCTCAGCCATAGCCCTAACAAACCCCACAAATGACAGGTCCTCAGGTGGTGACCAGTGCTACTCCTCTGGGGGCGAAGGCTTTGAGAGAGGATTGTTGGAATACTCGGAAGACAAGTCTGTGGCGTCATCACCCCAAGGGTCATAGGACCCTCCTCCTCACTTGGGACAGGAGCGCGAGGGCTGTGAGGGGCATTGACCTTGGGCTCCAAGGGGTGCAGGGGCACAGACGGCTGTGGCAAGCCGGAAGGCCTCGGCAGCGGCTCGGGGAACAGTGGGTGAGGGCACCTGGTCCTGGTAGCTTCATACTCCCCCTTGGACCCGGGGATTGGGTTTGCTCCAGTGGAGGAATCGGTGGCCAGCGGGGCACTGAAGGCCCCGCGGGCACCGGCTGCATTGGTAGGGCAACGTAAAGGATGTCCAGATGCACCAGCAAGGGTGCCAACATCGATGGCAGAGGCTCAGACACTGGTCTGGGGGCTGGTGGTGTTGGTATCTCAACGCCTTGCAGCACTTTGAGCACCACTGCGGTCCAACTCCTGGAAGTCCTGAGAGGTCAGGACTGATGGAGGGGGATGAGGCGTCACTGGCTCATCCTTGGGTCCCCAAGGTGGCACGGCGCCCGACACCGGTAAGGAACACCTAGGGCTACTGAGGGCATCGGAAGATGGGGTCTCCAATGGCGGATGCCACTTCAATGGTGGTTAGGCGGCTGCTGATGCCGCTCTGGAACCGGAACTGTGTCGGGATGGTGACCGGTGCTGGTGCTTCCGGGATTGCTTCAGATGCTCGGTCCGGTCTTTCCCTGGCGCCGAGGAGGTTGATAACCCTGAGGTCTGGGGGAGGGGATAGACCACTGAGGATTGATCTCCCTCTCCCCGATCCTTAGGGGTGGAAATCAAAGGGACCGCGAGAGGCAGAGACGGGGACGGCTCCCCGCGATCTTTGGGCGATGAAGCAACCAACGCAGAAGTGGAGGATTTCGGGGTCCCGAAAAGTTTCTCCATTTGTTGAGGCGCACACGACACCCCTTGAGTGTCATCTGATCAACAGACGACATCCATGGACATTGTGCGAGTCCCCCAGGCAGAGGATGCAAACCTTGTGCGGATCTGTGATTGACATGGTCCGCTGGCACCGACGAAAACCAGTCGACACCATGAAAAAGACCTGGCGTGTGGTCAATGGCCGACGGGAGGTGGAGAGTTGGGAATCGACCACGAAATAGAGCAAAAGCCGAAAAGAACAGACTGTACCGGGTCGGCACCGACTGCGAAGGGGGACCCGATGAGGATTAGAGAAAACTTGAAGAAATTTGAGAGAAAAATTGAAAAAAAGTGGAGCTCCATGGATCGCGAGGCAACTGCACTGCGGAAAAGAAGAGGCTGAAGGGGGACCTCGTGTGGATAGTAGCAGGCTGGGCATGCTCAGTCTGCTGGCCAAAGTTTCTAGAAAATTTGACACAAGTTTTCCGTGCTGGGCTCCATCGGAGGATGTCGCCTACATGTGAGGACTAGAGGAAAGCATTGCTTTTTCACCTGCTTCAGCCAGGTATTCAAAGAAGGTCCCCCAATTCATTTGTAACACAGTTCAGAGACCTTGTTCCAGTTTATTCTCACCTCTAATTCATTCTCCAGCAAGATCTATTTTTTCCAGTTTATTTTCTTCAATAAATATTTTATGGAGTTTAAGATTCAAAGCTATCTGTATAGTCAGGCAGTCAGATGTGCAATAAGGATAAGATAGTAATGCAGCACAAGAATAACCCAGACAGGCAGGAGACTTATTTCATGTATGTTCTTGGTCAAGTCAGTTCCCTCTTTTAAACAAGTTAAAAAAAAAAAAAATGAAAACTCTTGAATGCATAAATTCCTTTATTGAAAATATTGTGATAGTATTGCATTACATATATTCAGCATATCCACAGATTATGGGGTTGAACGCCACAGTTTCAGCTATGGAACACAACAGTTATATTTGTGTAGTTTTGGATATATGCATTCTGATAGTACAATATAGTAGAATAAACTGTAACAAGAATGAAGTATGCAAAATGTGAAATTTTATTTTTCTTTGAACAAGCAGGTGGTTTGCAACAGGTAAAAACTTGAAAGGTTAATATGTCTGCTCCCCCGGTAACTCCCACTGATGCATTATGCTGTGGCAGTCAATGAACTGCCTGAAATGAATCAGTCACTCACTCCGTGGCTATAAAACCAAGTGGGAGGAAACCAAATACTCAAAACCTGCTGTTCAGTCATTCCCTGTGCTAAACATTTGGCCTCCAGGGTCTTTCTTTTTTTAATTGTGCACTGACACATGTAAAAAATGTGTTCAGATGGAGTAGGTCTTTGCACTACACTGTTGGTACATCAGTAATTTGGGCAAGCTTAAGTGGTTTATTTTGTCCACTATGCAGAAGCAAAGGGGTACAGTTACAAAGAGAACCGACCCAAGCTATCCCTCAGAAGCACCCACTGCCGTATTATAATTAACAAGGCAAGAAGACATTGCATCTCCATTTTATATTTTATTAGGGCCTCTGCCAGGACACCACACATGCTTAGTGCCAACCATATTTAGCTCCCCCAGCAATCAAACTGACCAAAGATTTCTTCCTGGCTCACTCCATCACCAATAACAAACCTTTCTTGATGCTTGTTTGTTCCCCTTTCTTTCTTTTGAAGACAGCAAGTAATGATCATATAAGACCTGCCGGTATTCTAAAGGTAAAGTACATTTTAAAGCAGCGGTACCAGCTAAATTCCTCAAAACATCAAGTCCCATACATATGTTTTGTATAAAAAGTACCTATCAAAAACCAAAATACTCTCACCTAGCAACCTCTTCTGGTTTTATGCATAGGTTTCATTTTTCTTTTGACTGAATATAGGTTTTTTTTTAATATAGTTTTACACACACTAGAATAAAAGATGTACACCATTTGGAACGGACATCCCTCATCACCATTTAAAATCTCCTTCTTATCCCACTCTTCAGCTGTTCTTGTTATATTCATCCCTCACTTACTGTGTGGTCTCTGCCTGAGGTTCTGATGAGGGGCCAGCACTTACTTAAGGGCATGGAACTGGAAGCAACTATGCAGCTGAGGCTTTGAAAGAACTTGAGTACTATTATAAAAGATATAACCATTAATGAAGGCCTGAAAATCCTGTGTTGCAGTTCATTATCCTACGGATAAAGACCAAAAAGTTAGACAGAGGCCCACCTCACAGTTTATGCACCCGTTAAAATGGTTGACCATATTCCCTCTTTTAACCTTTCTGAAAACGCAACATGTCTTGCCTATGATGGTAATTAATTTGTCAAAGGCTCAGGAGAGGCGCTGACCAGACAGGCTGTTTAGGAAAGGCCTCAGAGGAGAGGCTGATGGATTTGGAAGAGCTTTATGGTGCTCTATGAAAGAGCAGCTTATCCGCTCAGCTCAACCAGTGCTGACAACTGTTAAGGCCCTGTCTACAGGCACAGGGATGTGAAATTTTCAGGACAAGAATGGAGTGGCACGACCCACTGGGCCAGAAAAACAGGCACCATTTATGTTTCTCAAATAATGGCGGAACACGCTTGAAACAATGTATGGATTTCTATTTAGTCAAAGCAATAAAGAAACAGCAATTTGGGCTTAACTTTTTGTCAATTCCTTTTCTGTTTTCCAAGGAACCTTCTGTCCCGATCGATAAATTCTGCTATTTTATAAGGACATCATAAAACCAGTTACTGAGTTTCTTAAATGCTGTCCTCAGTGGTATTCCCTCTCTACTCTAAACATATTTAAGAAAGCATGGGGTTTTTCCCGAAACACAGGGAAACTGAAAAAGGAAAAAAAAAAAAACCAGAGCTGGTGGGCAGACTTGTAACCCAGGCTTCAGCAAAGAGTGTTTTTCACTGTATCCACAAAACCTCCCGAGGCTCTATCAGGCTCTATCTTCTTATACCATTTCCCGACAAGAGCCGTCGCTTCCAGTCTCTTTACGAGCACAAAGGGTGCCCTCTGCTGGCAGGACTTAGCACGGTCACCGATCGTTTGTCTTTCTTTCTTTCTTTTTTAATACTGCTGCAATAGTTTAACAATATCACCTAGCTGCCGCTGTGTTACCACCTCTTCTTCCTCCCCCCACCCCGCATCCCCCAAAAGCACCGTTTATTGCGTTGTGAGATCAGATCCATCTTTGCAGTACAGCTTAGCTTCTAAAACCCACATTAAGTGTGCCCAGAACGTACAGAGGAAGGCCTCTGAACTCCCAGAGTTTCAAAACTTGAATCATCAAAGCCTCAGCCTACAGCTGAGGGGAACAGGTACTTAAGAACCCAACAGGTTCTTAACCAACACTTTGCTTTCTGACTCTGTGCCCTTCCCCCCACGGCTGCATTTATCTAGGCCTTTGATAGATTCCCAAGTCACTGGGGTGTGCAGCGGCAGGGACTATTGGCTGTAATTTACTAATAGGCCCTGGGAAACCAGCAATCCTATTGGCCTTTGCAGCATGTGAGATCAATTGTAATGGGGCTCACGTCCCCCCAAGCTTTACTGGAACTCCCTGGTCTCCCGGCCACCGAAACAGTGCTAGAGATGTGAGGGAGTGTAAACTATTCGCATTCCCTTTTAATTAAAATGTCCAGCTGAAGCTCAGTTTATGACAGAGTGAAGGTCCTTCTTTTGGCCCAGTAAGAATCGCCGGCAAATCCTGCTCGGCTACACGGAATAGAAATATTATTTCTTCCGGTAGTGCCAGTAATCCTGAGAAACATAAAGATGTTTAGAGAAGGGCCGGATCTTTTGCATGTGAGTGTCAAGCTTTTAAAGGTAGGTCAGTCATTCTCCAGAGGACATGGGGGAACTTTTCTTGTGAAATTCAGAGAGATTAAGTAAATCTGCATGGGTAGCTCTGATAAATATGGAGATGTGTGTTGGGTCTGTTGATGGTCTCTGAGGAGATGGGAGGAGGAAGGGGAAAGAAGGGTAATTTTAATTGTTAAATGGAAAGTTTGGTGTCTTTTTATGTAAACGATGCAAGGGTGGCTTTTAAAACAAAACAAAAAAAAAAAAGACCACTTGCATTAAAGAATCTGAGGGAAAAACTATCCTTTGTGGTCCTTGCTTGACTCTTACAGAATCACAGCTTAAATAACCCTTCAGGAATAAACCCTCCCCCCCCCCCCCTAACGAATTTGTTTTAACTGACAAGTGAATTATATAAATATTTTTATTTTGCTGGCACTGCTGCTCTAAAATGGTATGGAAAGACAGTAAACCCCTCTATAAAATGGCAGTATTACTGGTCAGGGAGCAAGCTCGAAGCTTAAAACAGGCTGGCGAGGGCCTGCACACACCCCTCCCCCCCCCATCCTTCCCTTCCGGCGACGGACTGCTGACCTTCCTCTGTCCTGCGGCTCCACTCACTTTACAAAGTCTGAGCAGCGAGGCACCAGCAGGCCTTGAGCCGGTCCCGTGAGGGAGCGCAAGAGCTGCCCGCCGGTGCCCAAGTGCTCAAACCTAGCAAAGCGAGTGGCGGAGAATCATCTCCCCCCCCCCCCCCAATGCAGCTGCTGCTGACTGTGAGGAGGGAGGCAGGGACAGGGGGGGGAGGGAAAGGAAGAAGAAAGGAGAGAAAGTGGAAATGGGACAGACCAGCTGGCGTGAGGAAGGGGAGAAAGGCTGAGGGAGATGGAGAGCTGGCGGGAGAGGGCATCGCTGCTTCCCCCTCCACTTCAATCCCAATCCATTTTATGGCAAAGTGAGTTTCAACTTCTCTCTTTGATAAACTTTCGTGGCTAACTGTTGTGTCACTTTCCCTACCACTTATTCTTACGTGCATTTCCCACCGATAAAGGCTCACTGGCTAAAACATGTCTCTTACATTTTCCCTTTCCTGCTTCCTGCACGCCATCCAGACCAGAGATGCACTTCCTCGTGGCAGGGGATCACTTCTAATTACAACACCCGGTACTCCATACCGGAAGAAGCGGCCTGCTTTTCAAAGCCATGGCCAACTCAACAGCCCCCTTATATGCTTGGCTAGTCAAGTTTAGCCCTAAGAAAGCGCGCCATTCAAGAATTCACATGTCGGCAGTAAGGCTATGTTTCAACATGTTCCTCAGCGGAGCTAAGGACCCCTCGTTCCCCAAAAATGTAAAAAAAAAAAAAAAAATAATAATAATAATAAAATAAAAATAAACTTTAAAAATGTTATTGTAGGACAAGGTCTATAGACCCAGGTCAGGTGTTCACCTCACCAAGCAGCTCTGAGAAACGCCCTGCGTTTCTCTCTTTCAGATTTTTATTTTGGGCACTCAGTACATGTGTCACTTTTGCATCAAGTGCCCCAAACACTACATTACTCAACACAACACTAACAACTTCAATAATAACCCAAAAAAAACAACCTCTCTTAATTGAGCAATTCAAAATTACATACTTGGTCCTTGTACAAATGCTGAAAATGATCACAATTATTTCAAAAACATTTTACCCTAAAATAATTAGGGGGAAATAACAGAGAGAAAAAACAATATCTGAAAAGTTATCAACAAAAGCAAATATAAAACTAACTTTAAAAATCAACTGAATTTCTTGCCAAAATGTATAAAAACAACCCTACTCTCTAGGTTTGGCAGTAAAGTTTAGTACATGTATCCCCTTTGCCAACATGAGAAAATTTCAAAACATGGATAGAAGAAACAAATCTAACACTCAGTGAGTTTCATATGAAATAAAATAAATAATACAAAAAATAATTCCTTAAAAGTTGCAATGCTCCCTTTAAGTGCTACTGGCTGTGTCTCTCTTTTGTCGCAGAGGACGATTAAACAAGTCACACATGGCAAATAACACTGTGCCCTTTGGGGTATGGTACTGCAACTCTCACCTGTGGCTAGCATTTTGTCTCCATTACAACTGGGATGTAGTGACTATACTTACACAATTTCATTTTTTTTTTCCCCCACAGTTGCACTGCATTGCACATAGAGAGATTAAAAGCATTCCTGAACAGGCTCACGGAGCAGAAAACACTTTCCAGACCTCACTTTTTTTTTGTGTGTGTGTGTTTGTGTGGGGAAGAAAGAGAGAGAGAAAAGGCAGAGCCAACAGAAAGTAGCTCCTTTGGATGCTCTTTTCTCCACTTCTGTATCTCCCACGTGCCTTTTCCAATTGCTCTTGCCGTTTCATCGTTGCCCTGGCATGAAGTCTGGGCGCAGGGATGAGGCTGTGATTTGATAACGAGTCGCACGCTGGAGCTCTCCAGCTTCCCCTCAGTGGTGTCGAGTGAACCATTAACACGCCCGCCAGAGCAAAATCTGTGCTTTATTCAAAAGTCCACACCTCCACGTCTTGCACTATGAAGTCTTCCTTCTTGGACAAGGTTTCGTTGTTGAAGGTGCTGCAGGAGTTGCTTCGACCATGGTACAAATCTGCATCCAGCCATAAACCAAACTGTCCACTGTGGGGAGAGGAGAAAAAACAGAACGGAAAGATTATAAAGTGGCATTGAAAGGCCGGCTCATGCTAGAACAGATAAAGAAACACAGCTAAAGTAGTGTGATATAAAAAAATGCTCTTCTGATAGTTTACTTGATAGAAAAAAAAAATCATTACGATCTCCCTTGTTGTTCCAATACAGATTTAATTTCTGAGGAGTTTATTAGCTATTAAGGTAAGCACCATTACTCTGAACAGAAGTAAACTGGGGCACCACTGTACTGATCTTTCCTGAACCCCCATAGATAAACCGCGGCATGAAGAGCTACAGTGAACACGGGGACAGAAACTTTTCAAATAAGAGAGGTGCCACCACAGTAGAAGATGCATTCCTTCAATTCCAAATGTGTAGAGGAAATGAAAGAGCCAACAAAGCAAGCAAGTGGATCCTCTGTGCATTCTACTGGAATTCCTGCAGTAAGCGTCACCCAAAATTAACTTCTAGTGAACTTACGGATTTTTGTTACATGTTAACAGCTACACTAGGGCCCTTCTACAGCGGTCTCTTTACTTGGTCATTTAACATGCTTTAGGGAATACTGGTCCTATAAAAGTGCTCAACTCCTCCCCTCCCCACTCAATTATTTTCATATCCAGTGATAAGTCTGCTTTTATTGCTAGGCCATACGTAGACTTGTATGTAACTCCCAAGACCAAGGAGGCAGTCTATACAATTTTTAATAAATAAAAAAACAACTGCTAATTTACAGAAACATGAACTGCAAACAGTATTAGTACTGTTTAAGTTCTTTGCTTATTATGTTTGACTAATAGCCAGTTAAGACTTAATGGAAAGAAACAGTTTGCATCATTTTGGTCAGAAAACCTGCTATACTGGCACATTATCCGCACAGCAATAAGACACATAGTTACATAACATAACATAGTATTGTCGGCAGAAAAAGACCAAGTAGTCCATCCAGTCTGCTCAGCTTTCCATGACAGCAACTGCCCCCCTGTGTCTGTTAAGGATAGCAACCGCCACTCCGTGCAGGTCACCCTTCATGCCGTATGTTAAGGACAGAAGTACTTGCAAGCAAAACCAAGCAACTGTCAAACTCCTAACAAAATTACTGCAACACTTTTAAGTAGTGAGCAGCCTTCCTGATAATTCAGACAATGCTGCTTGAACGTTCTTTGCTTTTGGACTTGGCCGCAGGAGTTTTATCAGTCAATGTATCAGTATCACAGACCGTAAAAGTTGGAGCCCAGCATTGGCTGTCTTCAGAATCCAAGACTCTTTTTTTTTTTTTTTCTCCCCACCCCGCCATCATGCTGGGTCAGACCAAAGATCCAGGGAGCCCAGCAACCTGTCTTCAACAGTGGCATCCTAAAAATAGATTCAATTTCTTGCTGTTCACTTCTTATGACAATTGGTGGGTCTCCCTGAGTCACCTAGTTAATAATTATTTATAGACTTTTCTTCCATGAACTTATCCAAACCCCTTTTAAACCCAGCTTGACCACTTCCTCCGGCAATGAATTCCACAGCTTGATTATGCATTGGATGAGAAAATACTTTCTTCAATTTGTTTTAAATCTGGTACTGTTAGCTTAAAGGAGTGTCCTTTAGTCTTAATGTTATTTGAAAGGGTGCATAACTGTTCCCTATTTACCTATTTGAAAGGGTGCATAACTCCACTCATGATTTTGTAGACCTCAGTCATATTCCCATTCAATCATCACTTCTTCAAGCTGAAGAGCCTTAATATGTTTAGCCTTTCTTCACAACACGGGATTTTACTCCAAATACTTCCTCATTCTGAAGAAATTGGGAGGCCTCCACCCAATGTATGATCTAGGGGCCCTCAACAAGTTCCTTCGGAAGGAAAAGTTCAAGATGACATTCCTAAAATCCATCCTGCCTTTCTTACAACCCAACGATTGGATGTGTTTGCAAAATTTCAAGGATGCTTACTCTCACATTCCAATATACCATTCTTCATTGCACTACCTATGTTTCCAGGTCAATGCACATTATTACCATTACAAGGTGCTTCCTTTTGGATTATCATCTGCCCCAAGAGTTTTCACAAAGTGCTTAGCAATAGCACTGGCCCACCTGAGGAAGAAGGGATTCAAATGTTTCCTTACTTAGACTATTGGCTCCTGAAGGCGGCAAACCCAGCCACACTTTGCACATATCGAATAGATATGTTAAATTGCTTAGAAGGACTGGAATTCATAACAAATTACAAAAATCCAGTCTTCAACCAACCCAGACGCTTTAGTTCATAGAAGCAAGCATCAACACAATAGTGGAGAGGGTGTACCTTCCGGGAGAAAGAGCCCAAACCCTCCAGACTCTAGCTTTGCAGTTGAAGGGCTGTGAACACCCCTCTGTGCTTCAAATTTTAACCCTTTTCAGGCATATGGCTACAGCGATGTATGTAGTCCCTCACACTCGCTTACACATGTGCCGCCTGCAGTGGGGGCTGAAGGCTCAATGGAAACAATTCGAGCAGCCCTTGTCCAAGACTGTGAATCTCCCCTGTGCCATCAAATGGGACATCACTTGGTGGTTGAACCCGTCCATCCTTACAATAGGAGCCCCGTTCCACAACCCAGCACATCAACTAATTCTTACCACAGATGCTTCAACCAGGGGTTGGGAAGCTCATCTGACACATTTAAAGATGCAAGGGTTATGGTCGCCAGCGGAAAGGAACCAACAAACCTATTTGAATTAAGGGCGATAAGGTATGCCCTCCATACATTCTGCAACCACCTCTGGGGGAAAAACATCATGGTCTACACAGATAATCAGGTGGCCATGTTCTACATAAACAAGAAAGGAGGGTCAGGTTCCTGGATCCTGTACAAAGAAGCGATCTGGATCATGGAATGGGCAGAGGTACAATCCATCTTCCTGCAGGCGACCTATCTCCCAGGGATCATAAACCTCGAAGCAGACAGACTCAGCAGGATATTTCATCCACACGAATAGGCTCTCAGCCAGAAAGTAGCAGACAGCCTCTTCCAAACATGGGGTCTTCCATGCATGGACCTCTTCAAAACAATATGCAACAGAAAAGTTCAAGCATTCTGTTCCATCTACCCCAGTCCATAACAATTCGCACAGGATGTGTTCCTCATATTGTGGTCGGGGGGACTCTACCAAGCTTACCTGCCGATACCGCTAATTTCCTGGACAATCCAGAAACGCATTGTGGCTGTCAAGGACCTCGACCTCATCGCCCCGACTTGGCCAAGGTAACCATGGTATGCCTATCTAGTTAGACTATCAATCGCTCTTATCTCATTGGGAAACAGCGTGGATCTCCTGACCCATGAAGGGGATACGCTCCTGCACCCCCATGCACTCTGCTTCATCTCACCACTTGGAGATTGAAAGGAGTGTATTAGACCATTTGTATTTATTGGAAGAAGTCCAGGACATTTTGGTCTTGTCCAGGATATTCTGTACAAGGAAAAATTATCAAAGCAAATGGGAGCAATACACAAAATGGTGTCAGGACGAGGGAGTGGACCCATTCTCCTGCTCACCTGAGGCCTTACTAGAGTACCTGCATACGATCTACCGATCAAGGTTAGCGACGGCATCAGTCAGGGTTCATATCAGTGCCATTGTAGCATATCAACACCCATACAATGGCCTTCCGGTGTTGCACCATCCTCTGGTATCCCGCTTCATGAAGGGAATCTTGAGATTGAGGCCATCCGTCTCAAAACCTCTAGTCCCTTGGGAACTTAACCTGGTTTTGGATCAACTCATTGTCCTGCCCTTCGAACCCATGGATAGTAGCCACATGACATATTTGACCTGGAAAGTGTGTTCCTGGTCACATCATGTTAGCGAGAAAAGTCAGTGAGCTACAAACCCAGGTTCACCACAAAAAGGTAACTTTATGGACTCATTCCTATTTCTTACCTAAAGTGATCTCGGCTTTCCACTTGAAACAAACCATCACATTACCTATGTTCTTTCCAAGGCAACATAATAATGAGAGGGAAAGACTCCTTCACAACTTAGGCTATAAAAGAGCTCCAGCTTACTACAAGCAGAGGACGCATGGAGACAATGGAACTTCTCAGCTCTTCGTGTCTTTCAACCCGGTTGTGCCTGGTCTACTGGTGACAAAGAGGACCTTGTCCAACTGGATATCCCAACGCATTAAACAGTTGCTATTCAATGCGATCGGCAAACATTCTCAGTAGTCAAGGTGTATCAAGTACGTGTGGTAGCTGCTTCAATTGCGCATCTCCACATGGTACCGTTGCTGGATAGTTGCAAAACAGCTACGTGGTTTTCTCCTCATAGATTCACGTCACACTGTCTTGACCAGCAAGCATCTTCAGATGCAGCACTGAGTACAGCAGTGTTGTCCTGCTCAACAAAGTGAGATTGCTGTCCACATCAGTAGTGTATACAATCATCACCTACAAATGCAAGGAGTCGCTGGCCCTACTCAAAGGAAGAGGTGTGCAAGACACAACTCTTAGCTGGAGACTTCCATACAGCATGGCTAATTCAGCCTGCTTATTGATGGGTAAAAAGCAAGTCTGCTTACCTTAAACGGTGTTTTCTGTAGGTAGCAGGATGAATTAGCCATGCTAACCAGCCCACCTCCCTAGACAGCTTCTCCATTCCATGCTAAATGGGACAAGCTTTTCAGTAGACTGAGGAGAGATGGCGATTGCGCAGGAAGATGCGCGCAGTCGCAAAGAGACGAAGCTCTGTAATCTTTGAGAGAAGCTCCGCCCCGGGCAGCAAGAGGACATTCCAAACAGCATGGCTAATTCATCCTGCTATCTAACTCAAACACCGTTTATAGTAAGCAAATTTGCTTTTTCCAACAGTGGCCAATCCAGTTTACAAGTACTTGGCTAGTACCCAAACATTAAAAAGATCCCATGCTACTAAAGCCAGTAATAAACAGTGGCTATTTCCTAAGTCAACTTGATTGTAGGTCTTTATAATCTGTCTATGTTTTAACTACCCGGAATATTTTTGTGTCATCTGCAAAACTGATCACTTCACTTGTCACTCCCCTTTCTAGATCATTAATGAATAAGCTAAACAGCACTGGTCCCAGGACAGATCCTTGGGGCATTCTAGTACCATTTAGTCCTACTTTTTATTTCCTGTCTTTTAATCAATTACCAATCCAGAGTAAGATATTGACTTTTTAGTTTACAGAGCAGTCCCTTATGAGGGACTTTGTAAAACACTTTCTGGGAATCCAAATACACTATATTGATTGGCTCTCCTTTATCCATGTTTATTTACACTTTCAAAGAATTCTAATAATTTATTAAGTCAAAAAGATTTTTCTTTCCTAAATCCATGCTGGCTCTTTCTCGTTAAACCAAGTTTATCCATATGACTACAGATTTTATTTTTATGGTTTCTACAATTTTACCAGACATCAATGTATTCACACGGTGCTGCCTGAATTGCAAGCATAGTAAGTGGAATGCAGGTGCACTAGGTATTACCACTCATTACCTTTTACGTCATTCTTGGCTTTGCTAAAACACTCAAAATTGAATACGTTCTGTAGTCAATTGTTTTGTACAGAAAAAATTATTCTAGATGCCAGCGCCTTGAATGTACTTTATAAATCCATAATTCAGCAAGCAAAAAAAAAAAAAAATAATAATTTAAAAAGGGATTCCATAGGAAAGAAGGCCAAAGTTGCACCCTGCTCACAAATTAAGTCATAAGACGGGAAAAGAAATCAAGAAATATTAACGGCAGGAAAGAAAACAAGACTTAAAATATAGGAGCTAAAAACTCACCCTCCTCCTCCTAGTTCTAAAGAGCTTATATCCCCGTTGATAAAGTACGAGTTCTCCCCACTCCACTTAAAGACCTGAGGAAAGAAGACAGTGACATTTTGGAGTGAACAGTCTTAGCTGGGAAGGCCACGCTTTGAAGCAGTTTACTGTAACACAAAACGAGACGCACCACAGCAAGCGCATCATCAAGAAACCAAATCATATACGTAGAACTTTTGTTTACCTTTAATTCAGGACTAAACGTATATAGGAAGGTCTCCCCTGTGCCATAATAATGGTCGCTCAGCTTGAATGGATGTGTTGCATATGCCCCAAACACCTGTCAAAAGAAACAACTTTTGTTTACTATCTGCAGAAAAATTCAAAATGAGGGAAACTTCTGACATGTTCTGTCATGAACTAATGCTCTGGGGCCAATCCCAGAGCAGAGGTTAAATTAAGCTTGTGGGGACTTGATCATCAGAACGTCAAATGTGTCTTAAGGAGCTGTTCTGCTCCAGAAAATAATTGAAAATTAAAGCCCAAATGTAAGGAATGGAGTGAGCCAAGCCCAAAGAATCTGCTGAGTTACCCTGACCAATAAAAACTGTGCAACAGAAAAGTTTAGTTGTTTACTTTCAACAACCATGGGCTCTTTAAGCAGCTCTCTGAGCATTTGAAAATGAAGATAATTCATTCTTACAAAGGAATGGAAGATCATAAACATTTTTCTAAATGCTTCCAGTTAGCAAGTTCAATTGTCAGAAGATGTGTTAAGAAATAGAAGTTACATAGAATTACTGAGGTCAAGGCAAATCTGGAAAAATCTCTGATAGAACTGCCCAAAAATTGGTCAGATTTGCAAAATATAACCTAGAGATCACTTTAAAACACTGTCGATGTTTAGGTTAGTACAATGCTTTTTCGAAAAGGCAGAATATACATTTTGTAAATAATTAGTCGACTCTAAGCTGTCCATAATATAGTGTTGCTTACACAACAATGATCTGTATGGAATATTTGTCAGAAGGAAACTTTTTCTATGACCTCATCACAAAAGTAATCTAAAATATGCAAAACAAAACCTTGATAAGCCTGAAACGTTTTGGAACAAAGTGCTTTGGACTGATGAAACAAAAATTGAACTGATCTGCCACAACAAAATCAAACCATAATAACTTGTATTTTTTAAGAATGTTTCTGACAGCTGAACCTGCTAGTTGGAAGTATTCAGAGAGCTTTTTTTTAGCCTTCCCCTTGTTTGTAAGAGTGAATTATCTTAAATTTCAAATGCTCAGACAGCTGCTAAGAGGTGCCCATGGTTGGCGAAAGTAGATCACAACCAAGAGGTCAGAAGAGTCAAAGTATTTGTTCAAACATGGAATTATCTTCACCTGACTAATTGAAGACCCACTGAGTCAATTAACTTTTAGGGCTTTATTAACAAGTTTTTAAAAAAAGAAGTAACAAATCGACTGGGTGTCCAAACTTTTGCACATGCCATATTCACTCTTTTATTATGTTCAATTTGTTAAAATAAGGAAATACATAGTTGTTGTTTTATGTAAATCATTTATATTCTGCTAATACATAGGGTCAGTAACTTTAAAACCTGCGCTATGGACGCGCAAGCGGACATACGCTGCAAATTTAAGTCATGCACACAAGTACGCGTCTATAATTTAAAATACTTCTCCCACACGTTAAGTGTGCTCCTAATTTTAAGCCATTACTTGAGCAAACGTACTTTGCTTATCTTCCTTAGGACTTTGTCTGCTTTAAGTCTCGCAAGTAAGCGGATTTTAAAATACGCTCGCACGAAGGACATTCCCTGTACGTACCCGGATCAGCCCAGACTCCTGGGTTTTACCTCCCCTCCAGCAGGCGGAGACAGAGAACTTTTTGTAGACTCTGTCGTATACCCCTGAGGTGTCACCTAGAGTATGTCAGTATTCTTCTGTCTCCAGCAGGTGGAAGAAGTGCGTTCCTTGAGTCTGGTAGCTTGTGTCAGGATTTAGGATTTCGGATTTTTGGTTTGATAGTCTGATAGTCCTTATTGTAAGTACAGAGCCAAGAAGGGTAGTTTTAGTCTTCAGGCTAGGATTCCTCTTTTTCAGCCTCCCAGGGGGTTGTCAGGTCCTGGTGGGGCCATCCCCCCTGGTAATAGAGGCTTCGGAGCAGAGGGTTGAGGACCCTGTAACTGCCCACTGAGGGTGATACTGAGATGCCCGGGTCTCTCACCCTCAGTAAGACCTTTCACAGGTTTAAAAAAAAAAAAAAAAAAAAAGGGGTACTGTTTCTTTAATTTCTCCTGCTCTGCCGGCCTAGCTTTCTCTCCGGGGGTGTGTAGAGGTCGATCGGCTTCAGACCGCGGACAGCTCCCGATTGCTTAGTTGTTTTGTTTTCGCCGCTCTTCTCTCCCGACGGTCTAAATTTAGGCTGCTGCTCATGCTGCGTGTGTGGCTCTCCTGGGCTGGCATTTGCACAGGGTGTTTGTTGGGGGGGAGAAGGGTCCTTGGGGATAGCAGCGTGGCGAAATCGAGGGGCAGTGACTCGCAATCGCGTCGGTGGGGCTGGGGTCCCTGTTTTGCCGCGGCAGGCCTTGGATCCGTTCCTGCTCAGCGCGGGAACGGAGGCCATTTTAACACTTGTATATTTGTATTTTAGTTAACCTTGTTACCATCTATCTTGCCTCCCTCTTATTTCTTTAGTTTAGGAGGTTCGCTATTATTGAGCCACCTTTTTGGTTATCCATCCACCCACCCCCCCCCCAACCCCCTGTTATTTGTATTTTCCACCTAAGAACATAAGAAGATAAGAAAATGCCATACTGGGTCAGACCAAGGGTCCATCAAGCCCAGCATCCTGTTTCCAACAGTGGCCAATCCAGGCCATAAGAACCTGGCAAGTACCCAAAAACTAAGTCTATTCCATGTTACCATTGCTAATGGCAGTGGCTATTCTCTAAGTGAACTTAATAGCAGGTAATGGACTTCTCCTCCAAGAACTTATCCAATCCTTTTTTAAACACAGCTATACTAACTGCACTAACCACATCCTCTGGCAACAAATTCCAGAGTTTAATTGTGCGTTGAGTAAAAAAAAACTTTCTCCGATTAGTTTTAAATGTGCCCCATGCTAACTTCATGGAGTGCCCCCTAGTCTTTCTACTATCCGAAAGAGTAAATAACTGATTCACATCTACCCATTCTAGACCTCTCATGATTTTAAACACCTTTATCATATCCCCCCTCAGTCGTCTCTTCTCCAAGCTGAAAAGTCCTAACCTCTTTAGCCTTTCCTCATAGGGGAGCTGTTCCATCCCCTTTATCATTTCGGTCGCCCTTCTCTGTACCTTCTCCATCGCAATTATATCTTTTTTGAGATGTGGCGACCAGAATTGTACACAGTATTCAAGGTGTGGTCTCACCATGGAGCGATAGAGTCATTATGACATTTTCCGTTTTATTCACCATTCCCTTCCTAATAATTCCCAACATTCTGTTTGCTTTTTTGACTGCCGCAGCACACTGAACCGACGATTTCAATGTGTTATCCACTATGACGCCTAGATCTCTTTCTTGGGTTGTAGCACCTAATATGGATCCTAACATTGTGTAACTATAGCATGGGTTATTTTTCCCTATATGTATCACCTTGCACTTATCCACATTAAATTTCATCTGCCATTTGGATGCCCAATTTTCCAGTCTCACAAGGTCTTCCTGCAATTTATCACAATCTGCTTGTGATTTAACTACTCTGAACAATTTTGTTATTATGTAAACCGATATGATGTGTACTTTAATGTCGGTATAGAAAAGCTGTTAAATAAAATAAATAAATAAATAGAGAGCAGGAGAGAGCTGCTATGGGGGGAGAGCTCTCCCCTCCCCCGTTGTCTCCGCAGCCCAGTGCTCCTGGGGGGACTGGCTTGGATGGAGCTGTGGAGGATTCTGAAGGGTACGACGAGGGGGCACGACTCCAAGGGGTCTTCTTCGTCGTTCACCTCGGATTTTGTGCTTTTAATGCACAAGGCTTTCAAGGCCCTCAAGGCTGTTAAATCTCAAGGGCCCAAGGCAGGGCGCAAGGCGACCGCGTCAGCAGGACCTGGGTATAGGTCTTCTTCGGCCCGGAAGTGGGTTCAGGCGCCGAGGGAAAGCGGAGCGCCTAAAGAGAAGCGTCCACTTCGGTCAGTGGTCTGTCCAGGGGACAGCAACTCTTCGGATCAGTCAGATGAGGGGGAGTCTCCGCCACAGGCTCCTGATCAGGGTCCGGAGGGCGATCCAGATACCCAGGCCCAACCAAGTACATGGGCTCGCCTCCGGTGGAGGGTGATGACCCCAAGGTGGTTCGCTTGTTCCGGAAGGACGCACTGGGACCCCTTATCCTGGTCATCCTGGAGGAGCTGGGAATTGAGGTCCCTCAGGAAGATTCCCGGTTTGGTGCTATGGATTGGTGATGGTGGGACTCCGAGGTCCGGCTCGGTCTTTCCCATTTCATTTGTCGGTGTCTGACCTCTTGTTTAGGGAGTGGGACACTCCTGATCTGGGTTTGAAGGAAAGTTGGACTTCCAGAGGACGTGCTGGATCTCCTGAGGGTGCCGAAGGTGGACGCTGCCGTCTCAGCAGTAACAAAGAAGTCTACCATCCCGGTAACAGGAGCCACAGCCTTGAAGGACTTGCAGGACTGCAAGTTGGAGGTCTAGCTCAAGACTATTTTTGAGGTGTCAGCTCTCGGTGTCCGGGCTGCCATATGCAGCAGTTTTGCGCAGTGGGCCAGTCTCCACTGGGTCTAGGATTTGCAGGCAACCGTAGCCCCTTTAGACGCCCAGGCAAGGCAGGCTGGACGATTGGAGGCCGCAGTGGCTTACAGTGCAGACTCGCTTTATGATCTTTTGCGGACTTCTGGGAGGACGATAGTTTCCGCCGGCTCCTATGGTTGCGGAATTGGTCGGTGGATGTTTCCTCTAAAGCAGGGGTCAGGAACCTTTTTGGCTGAGAGAGCCATAAACGCCACATATTTTAAAATGTAATTCCATGAGAGCCATACAATATGTTTAAAACTAAATACAAGTAAATGTGTGCATTTTATGTAAGATCACACTTTTAAAGTACAATAAGTCTCTGAAAATATTACACCAGGCCTTAAGACACCAATACATCTCCTATTAGGAAAACGGACCAAGTCAGGCTGCTATAGAGTCCTACACAGAAACTACACGCCAGCAGAAAACCTCACCTGAATCACGTGCTGTCCCTCACCTAACATAAAATAAAGAGACCAAAACGCATAACAAGAAGCATGCAGACAAAAACTGAATTGGAAACTGCAACAAGCCAGAGTCTCTGTATGCAGTGTAACAAAGGAAAAAAGAAACATCACACATCCTTATAAAACAAATCAAGAAATATAAAATCATCAGCAGTAAAACTGTACTAACAAAAAGAACATATTTCGAAACAGCTGATGAGTGGAATATCCAATAATTAAAAACTCATATAAAACATTTCCAGATACCAACAAAATATTTCAAAATAGCAGACACAAAGATCCAGTAATGAAAAATAATAAGGATACAAAAATTTTTTTGCTCTGCATACCTGGGAACGTTTGATATCCAGGTGTCCTGAGATTGTTCTGAATTAGCAGGAGGTGGGGTGGTTTGCTTGGAACTTTCTCCTCTCTGTCACATACCAGCGCTCTCTCTCACACTGGCTCTCAATGACACACCTATACACACATGCTCTCAGTCACTCACATATACAAATGTTTTTTCTCTCTCACTTATATAGGCTCTTAATTACACATTTACACACATGCTGTCTATCTTTTCACGCTTACACACACACAGGCTTTCAATCACATAAATACATGCTGTCTTTTTCTCTCACACACAGACTCTCATTCACATGCTTACAAACATGTCCTCTCTTTCTCTCATTTACACACAGGCTCTCAATCACATACTCACATGTTCCCTCACCTAAATCAGCTCTCAATCACACACAGACACACATGGTCTCTCTCTCTCATTTAAACACAGGCTCTCAATCACATACTCACATGCTCCCTCACCTAAATCAGCTCTCAATCACACAGACACACATGGTCTCTCTCTCTCATTTAAACACAGGCTCTCAATCACATACTCACATGCTCCCTCACCTAAATCAGCTCTCAATCACACACAGACACACATGGTCTCTCTCTCTCATTTAAACACAGGCTCTCAATCACATACTCACATGCTCCATCACCTAAACCAGCTCTCAATCACACACAGACACACATGATCTCTCTCTTACTTATACACACAGGCTCTTAATCATACATACACATGATCTCTCTCACACACAAAGGATCTCAATCATACACACATACTCTTTCAAACAAACAGGTTTTCAATTACAAACTTACACATACAGGTTCCCAATGGTAAACTTACATTCATGCTCTCTCTCTCACAGGCAGGATCTCAATCACAGACATACTCTCTTTCACATATACAGGCTCTCAATCATTCACATACATGCAATCTCTCACTCACACACACAGGATCTCAAACACACACGCTTGCTCGCTCATTCACTCTCTCTCTCCCCCACCCCCACCCCAGGAACTCGCGGCAGCAGCAGCCTCCTCCCAACACTAACCTCCTTCATTTTCAGCCCTCGCGGAGGCGAAGGCGGAGTCCCATCGGCCGCGGTTGAAGATTTTCATTTTCCTCCGAGCCGCGCTGCAGTCTTCTTCCCGCGCAGGCACCCGATGCTCTCCACTTCCTCTTCCGGGCCGCGGGAAGAAGAGAGCACGCCGGTGCTCTCTTCTTCCCGCGGCCCGGAAGAGGAAGTGGAGAGCATCGGGTGCCTGCGCGGGAAGACCCGCGCAGGCACCCGATGACTCCAGCGCTGGCACCCGGCTGACACCCGATGACTCCCGTGCAGGCACCCGGATGACTCCAGTCGGCGTGCTCTCTTCTCCTCCCCCCTGCGGCCCGGAAGAGGAAGTGGTGAGCATCGGGTGCCTGCGCGGAAGAAGAGACCACGCTAGTGTGGTCTCTTCTTCCCGCGCAGGCACCCGATGCTCTCCACTTCCTCTTCCGGGCCGCGGGGGGAGGAGAAGAGAGCACGCCGGTGCCGCTGACTCCAGCTGTCCTGCCGCGTTCCGCCCGGGCTGACAGCATTTTAAGCCCGGGCGACGGAGGACCGGGGAGCAGCTGGGTCAGCGGGGGAACCGCGAAGTATGGCGACACGTGTCTGCGAGCCAGATGCAGCCCTCAAAAGAGCCATATCTGGCTCGCGAGCCATGGGTTCCCGACCCCTGCTCTAAAGCATATTTGGGTTCTCTACCCTTCAAAGGGAGACTGCTTTTTGGGCAACAGTTAGAAGATATGATAAAGTCGATGGGGGAGAACAAGATCTGTAAGCTGCCAGAGGACAGGCCCAGGACGAGAGGTTCCTTTGCTCAGTGGGCGAGGGCAAGGCCGCCAAAATTTGTGGAACCAGTCCTTTCGGGGCCTGCAGCCCTCCAGGGAAGGAGCCCCCCAGTCTCATAGGGGGTCCCAAGTCCTCACAATGAAGTGCGGCCGGTTCACTCCTCGGTTCCAAGAATTGGGGGAATGGGCCACCGTAACATCGGATCAATGGGTCCTAAGCATCACTGAACACGGCTACGCTTTAGATTTTGCATGTCTGATCCACAACCGCTACATGGTTTCTCCATGTTCTTACCGCCAAAAGAGGCGAGCAGTACAAGAGATCCTGCAGCGTTTGCAGGATCTGGGTGCCATTGTTCTGGTTCCTACAGGAGAACTCGGGCGCGGGCGTTACTCCATCTATTTCATGGTGCCGAAAAAAGAAGGCACATTTCACCCCATTCTCAATTTGAAGAAAGTCAAACGGACGCTGAAGGTGCCTCGTTTTCGGATGGAAACTCTGTGCTCGGTGATAACATCCGTGCACAAGGGAGAGTTTCTAGTGTCATTGGACCTGACGGAAGCTTACTTGCATATACCCATACGTCCGGATCATCAGAAATATCTACGGTTCGCGATCCTCGGACAACATTTCCAATTTTGTGCACTTCCGTTCGGCCTAGCAACGGCACCCAGGGTTTTCACCAAGGTGATGGTAGTAGCAGCAGCGGCTCTGCGACGGGAGGGCATACTGGTGCATCCCTACCTGGACGATTGGCTGATTCATGCAAAGTTGGAAGACCTATGCAAGACTGCGGTCCAGAGGGTACTGCAGAGGTTGACCTCCTTAGGCTGGGTGGTCAATCCCGACAAGAGTCATCTGGTTCCTTCCCAGTCGCTGGAGTTCCTGGGTGCCAGATTCCATATGGTCTTGGGCAAGGTTTTTCTTATGGAAGAGAGGCTATCCAAGTTGGTTACCCAGGTGGAGTTGTTCAGGTCCATGCTTCGACCCAGGGCCTGGGATTATTTACAGGTTCTGGGATCGATGGCTTCCACACTCGAGCTGGTCCCGTGGGCATTTGCGTATATGTAAGTTATGCGAAACCGGCCTGCTGCTGGTGCACACTTCCATGGGACAGCGGCGGATGGTGCTGTCCCGGCCCACCCCTTTGGAGAGGCCCGGCACTTTATTGCGTAATGGGGTTACGCGTGTGGCCGGGTCCTTATGAAAAAGCGCGCAAGGCCCGGCCATGCACAAAACCCCTGGTTATTTACACACGTGGCCCTTTTAAAATTGGGCCTACAGTGCATTCTGAAATACAACCACTCAAGATGACGACTAAAAACGTTTCCTTTCACTATCTGACTGAAACGCCTCGTATAGTTCTAGGGGTAACACATTCCATACAGGCACCCCTGGGATGATGCTCTTTTCGCATCACTGCCAAACGGAATTTCTTAAATGAAGGCAATGCTAAATGTCCTTTCATCTTTTGCGTGTTCCCAAATGGGAAGTATTGTCTAAACTAATCCCCGAGTGGTATTTATAGAATGTAATCCTACAGCCTCATTGGCTTCTTTCCCAGGTACATATACTGGTCCACATTTGGTGGACTGACAATACAGAATGCACAAGAATCAGTATTATCTGGCTCTTTGCCAAGTTAGTGGAGAAATGAATGCAAAGGTGAGGAGAAATTTAACATTCATTCTTTAAGGTTTGTTTTGCACATATACCAAGAATTCAGTATTGTGGAGACACACGTCAAACCTAAGACTTCATCCCCCAACAACACAGAACTCATCCACCCTCCTGTTTTTTTATGCTCTGTGATGATGATGTAACTTTCTTTTAACTGCTCACGTCTAATACCTTTATCCTTGATGTAATTTAAAGAAATGTTGTAAATAAGTTACCTATGCTATCTTGGTTCCTCCTCTTTCTCTTTACTTCTGCTCTTTTACTCCTCCTCCTTCCCGCCCCCTCTCCTCGCCTGCTCCCACCCCCTGGTTCCTCGTTCATTGCAATTCCTCCTTTCCTGAGTTAATTGTAAACCAGTGTGATGTGTCTCACAAACATCGGTATATTAAAAGTTCTTAAATAAATACGTAAGTAAATAAATAAACTGTTTTATGGGTAACCATAGTAGTTTCACTTTTTTTTTTCTCTCGAAGAAACAGCCCAAGCTTCTGTTTTCACTGAATATTTTGACTCATTTCCTCCCATTTGAATTTTGGGCCATTGTGTTTTACGTCTATATACAGTAAAATAAACGCAGGCATTTATATTACATGGCATGATTTAAATGTATGGGTGCATTGACATTTCCAAGTACCTGATTGTCCATGTCTTTAACCACAAGCAACACTGGACTGTCGAGAGATGTCAAGTTGCGGTAGAGGGTTTTCAGGCTGGTCCCGTGCTCCATCGTGCTGTACGCCAGCTGCCAGGGGTAGCCCTGCACTCGTGCAGGCAAGCGCTGTGCAAGCTGAGCAGCAAAAGAGGAAAGAAAGAAGCACACGTATAGATATTCCCACTGCACCAGGCAACACAATGCATACGCGTAAGAAAACAGGGAGGTCAGGATGCCTGGGAATTACAAATTACTGAGAGAGACAACAACTGCAGGATTCACAATAAAGGAAATCTGTGGCCAAGGGGAGATATATGGGCCTGGTGGCTTCAGAAGCAGATCTAGAACCAAATAGGAGGAACTCCAACCTCCTCCTTCCTTATGCTCACAAGTCAATTAAGAATGTTGCCCAGGCCCCCGCTAATTTAGTTATCAGTTTATTAAATGTTTTGTCTGCAAACAAGAAATTTTCTACAATAAGGGGTAGATTTTTAAAAAATACGTGTGCGCGTGCTACCCGGCACACACACACACATGGACGCGCGCATGTTTAATCAAGCATTCTCCTTATCCCAATAACTTTTCTTAACTTTTCAATAATCGACCTCAGGCCCAACTCATTCAATTCCGAATTTATCCTCCTATATTATATTGTATTTAAATTGTACTCTCCTTGCTCCATTGAAGTTATTTATTGCTCTCACTAATTTATTTTATTTATTTCCAAGTTAAATCTTCCCTGTTCTCTGTAAGACATAATTCTATATTCTGTCAATTTTTATTGTTACAATGTAAACCGAATTGATTAGTAACTTTGTTACTAGAACTTCGGTATATAAAACTGTTAAATAAATAAATAAATAAATGTTATAAAATCGGTGGCGGCGCGCGCCAGGGGGGTGTGTGTGTGTGTGTGTGTGTCGATTTTGTCAACATTCGCGCGGCAACGCATCGGGGCCTTCCCCGGTTCCCTCCCAGTTTGCTCCAATTCAGGAGCGGACTGGGAGGGAACTTTCCTACCCACTATCCTAACCTCCCTTCCCCTCTTCTCCCCACCCTCTAAAAACCATTTTTAAATGTTTAATCTTTTATTTTTCAAGTTACTTCAGGGCCCGACCTGAAGTAACTTGCGCGCGCCGGCAGGAGTTACGTGCGCGGCCAGGCCTCTTCTAAAATGCGGGCGGCGCACGCAAGGCCCGGCCGTACGCATAATCCCCGTTTTTTTTTTACGTGCGGGGAGTACTTAAAATCCGGCCTTAAACGATTTGATTCTAGACTAGGGTACTGGTAATTTTTGTATCTCGGAGACATGGCAAGACTGTTAGGATACAACAGCTTTGTCTTTACTGTGTCTCCCATGGCTGTTTTGTCCATCATCAGCCTAGGCTGGGGGAGAGGGGGCTCGATGGGGGACAGTAGTCATTATTTACCGTGATTCAATCCCACTTTGCATCATGTCCATTCAGGGAGGGGTGGCTCATTTTTATAAACTAAGGACTATCATGAGATAGGGCTCTTTTTGTTATACAGACCCCTATACCAACTGGTGTTGCCTTTAAATGATATACTAGAATCCATTTCAGAGGTAATGGTAGATTTTCCTTGGCACATTAATTCTATGGGATTTTAACTTCCATGCAGAAACTACATTGTCAGTTTGGGCTGTGCATTTTACCCTTAATATGTCAACTATGGGCCTTTAACCTGAGAGGCTGGCCACGCACTAGATTTGGTCTTTTATTTTTATTTATTTATTTATTTAAAACTTTTCTATACCGTCGTATAGTAGAGCACCATCACAACGGTTTACAGTCAGGCACAAATATGTGGTTTCTCAATTATCCATAGGGTGCCATTATTATACGGTTACATAGTTCAATCATATACTTTAAATGGGGAATGGGTGTGGTTACCATTTATGATTAGCTGTCTTTCTAATTTAATACTTAATTGTGAGAAAATAATAAAAAATAAGTAATTCTGCTTTTTTTCTCTTGTTTACTTCCTGCTTTGTGTATGTGTTGTTATTCTGCTACCTCACTGTGAAATGCCTTTTTGAAAAGCCATGTTTTTAAGCCTTTTTTAAAGAGTTTTAAGTCCTTCATTAATCTTAATTCCAGGGGTAATGTGTTCCATAATAATGGTCCTGCCAATAATTCTGAGCCTAATAATTTAGGAGTTCATTTTTAAAGAAGTTAAGTGCGTAAATTGTAAGACACTATTGTAGCAATTTTCAAAAGCTTATTTACTTGCTTAAAGTGCAAGTATGCATGTAAATCCTATTAATAATTCAATAGCATAGATGGTAGCAATTTTCAAAAGCCCATTGACATGCATAATACCCAGTTTGAAGTATGTAAATCCTTTTGAAAATGATTTCCTTAGATTTTAAGCTACAAAATATTCAAGTAAATCCCATACCTTGGTCTGATCACTATTTAATCTCCTTTAATCTTTATTGTACTATCTCCAGTACACTGATAAAGGTCATTTTAAGCGACTTGGGCCCAGGAATAAATTGACTCCTGGGGGCTTATTAACAAATATACCTAACCTCCTTAATCAATGAGCAGATAAATCTGTAATCGATCAGGCTGAGATCTGGAACAGAGAACTGAGCAGTGTTATTAATATATTCACTGCAGTTATCCAGTCTTGATCTGCATCTTGGTTTACCTTCAGGGTCTAAATGGTAGAGGAAGATGTTTAGAATGCCAAGGGCGCCAGGTAGAGAATGAAATTAAGAATGCAATTTGTAAGGCATATGCTAAGGTGTATGGCTGCCAAGTAAAATTACTTTGCTACTGCTATTCAGTCATCCCTAAATCACCAAAAGGAAATATTTCAGACAATAAAATGTCAGTTACAGCTATCTTGTTGCACTAAATCAATCACTAATTCAGTTTCCGATCATGATAAATTTGCAATCTATAAAACCAGGGGGAAGTGGGCCACTTTTCAAGAGATTAGCTGTAGTGAGATCCAATGTATCCTACAGAAGATATGGTCTACTACTTCTCTACTAAGACCCTTGCCCACCGTGGCTTGCCAGAGGTGACCTGTATGAGGCAATGACATTAACAGTAAATGCCTCTTTGTGGGAAAGGAATCTGCCAGATACACTGGAAAAAGAAAGAATGAATTTACGTCTACAGGCAATTTCTGAGTGGGTGATCGCAAATACGTTCAAACTTAACCCTACATAAATAAAGGCAAGGTGGATTAACAGTGATAAAAATACAGGTCTGAATATCCCATTGATGACAGATGGAATGACTTTATCACTAAAAAAAACCACAAGTATGTAGCTTTGGAGTCATATCAGATACGGATCTATGATGGAACCACAGATCTCAGCGACTGTTAGGCAATCTTTTGTCCAGCTAAAAAACCTGTGTCAGATTTAACTTTTTTTTTTTTTTTTTTTAACAGCTGATTTTTCACCAATTATTCATGCTTTGGTAACTGCTTGTGCTTAACGATGGCAATGCACTTCATGCAGGTTTACGTAAGGACATATTCAAAAAACGCCAACTGGTGCCCAATAGAGGAGCCCTGTCCGTTGGCAGCCTCTCAATTAAGAGATAGTACGAGTCCGGTCCTGAGGTGTCTTCACTGTCTACCAATCGCCTTTTGTATCCCAGTTTAAGAATTCAGTTTCGTAGTAGCTTTGAAAGCCTTGCTGCCTCAGGGATGGGTTAACTCCTCCTGCTCCTGTCCAATCTCTCAGGGCAGAGACTTTTCTTTGTGTTCATTCTTTGAAGGGAATACAATTGGCGGTAATACCCGCGCTCAGAGACTGTAAGTCCTCCAAGGACTGGGAAATACCTACAGCGCCTGAATGTAATCTGCTTTTGAGTGCCAAGAGGCGGAATATATAATCAGATGAGCTCCCCTTAACAGCTGAATTTTATGGGTTTCAAAGACTTACTTAAAAGCTGGCTATTCCAGCAGACTTTAACTCTTCCCTGAATGAATATACTTTTATTTATTTTTTAAATTTCTTCTAGATGTTAATGATTCATTTATGAACTGATACAGGTTTCAGATGAGATATATAGCATTCTTTTGGAGTACGGTATATGTCTTTTTTTTAATGGTATGCTCTTTGCCATTCCTCGCTTTGGGCTAACACTGTTAAGGTTGATACGCTGAAGTAAAATAAAGGTACACAGAATGCAAGAAATAAGCTTGTGCTATTAACTGACATGCACTGCCTTTAGAAACAGTGGTTTGCGCGCACACAAGACCGCGCCCCCTTCACTGAAACGAATGAATACTTTCAGAGGCAGCTTTTAAAATTCACCGCTAAGATTAAAATTACATAAAAAAACCCCAAAACAATAATTAGAAACGCGTCTGCTCCCACAGGGCACTGCTGTGGGAGTCAGGGTCCCTGGCACAGACTGTACCTTTTCAATGTGCCCGTCCTCGAGAATTCCACTTTGGTGCTTCAGGTCGGGCAGGAAGTCTTCAGCTTCCTCATCACACAAGCTGCACGTGCTCCTCCGGCGCTTGGCCTCCTCCACTGTAATAATCTGGGACACACGCAAATGGCAAATGTTAAAACGGGGTTTGCTGGTCCCTTTCAGGCCTCCCATGTTTAGTATCTGGAGAGATGCAGACTCAGAACACCGGGGCTGCAATAAATGATGTTTGTATTGCTCTGAAAGTCTACGCTAAAGACATTCGTTTCTACCTACGGCGGGGAAATAAAGTAAACTCTACAATAAAATGTTTATTATAAATCTCCCTGCTGGCATGATATCCTAAAATAAACTCTTTTCAGTTAGAGAGGCGCTGGCTGAACTCCTCTCCCTTTAGTCCGAAAACGAGGCTAATGGTAAAAGCATTTTTTCATAGCGCTACAGAGAAGATTTGTAGAATGTTCTAGTTTTGCTTCCCTATTTTTTTTTAAAGACCATTAACAAAACAAGTTATAGAAGACTGAGACAAACGTGCACATGTGCGCGTTTGTCAGCCCGCGCCCAGGGATGTAGCTATTTTATTACTTGCGCGCGTACGTATATGCGCGCATGTTATAAAACGGCCTGGCCGCGCACACACATGCACCAAATTTTAAGCGGGAGTGTGCGAGTGCACGCAGATGCCCCTTCTACTGTGTAAATTGGGGAATTTTAAAAGGGGCGTGCTCCGACACCATTTCCAGTTTTACCAGTTCGTCCCCAGTTCGCCCACTTAAGAGAAGAGTTCCTCCAAACCTCCTCAGTTCAATAGCCTTCACTCTCCATCAGTTATCCCCCACCATTCAAACCCCACAGATCTGCCTATTTATCTTTATTTTATATCTTACACAGCATCCATAGCAGAAGTTACAAGGAAGGGAAGCCTCAGCGCGCAACAGATCGCATGAGCGTTAATGCGCAAATCTCAGCTTCATGCCCTGCCCTGAAATTGCCCATGCCCGCCTATTTTTTGAAAACTTCTGAGATGTGCGCGCTGTGGCGTTTATGCGCGTATCTGGGCGACTTTTAAAATCCACTTGACACGTGCAAGCCCAACATATTTGCGCACCCCCTAAATAATGAGCGCATTGGGCTTTGAAAATTCACCTTTAACTGCATCACAACTTTCAGAGATAATACATAAGGCTCAGTCCCCTTCTTCCCACATGTCACCTGCACTATAAGGCAACTTTCCAGCACCTGTTGTCTGTATTATGAGGCGCAAAACTAAAATTCCTTTTTAACCTTCACAGTTACAAAGGAACAGTAGGCAAGAGAGATCTGTGGGATTTCTAGAGCATAGTTCTGATGCCCACTGAGAACATTAGATACCTTACAGGCAGTACCAATATACTGGGCATTTCAGGTAACAGCCGTGTGCTGCCATTCTATCAAACCCCTTAGTATACCAACAAGTCAAAACAGGGAAATGGCACTAAATATTCAGTGATTTAAAGATTTTTTTTTTTTAAGAGGAGCATTCTCTCTTACCTTTCTACTATATATTCCCAATAGCAATAGTCTGGGATAGGATGGAACTGAGAATCAGAGATGTTGTTGTATTTTTATTGCTAAGGTACGGTATGCTGTACAGCAGAGATGGTTAAAAGACGTCCTCACATTCTGGCCCATGTTCACAAATGTGGATAGCCTTACTGTGTCTTTTTCCCAACCACAACTCATCCCCGCTTCAGCCCTCTTCTGACACCAAACACGTAACTATGATCCTAACCCAAAAAGCACACACTCCAATTAGATAAGTACATACAATTTGCCATACTGGGTCAGTCCAAAGCTCCATCAAGCTTCCACTCCACTCATTTTAATAGACCTCTATCATTTTTCCCGTCAGCCATCTCTTCTCCAGGCTGAAGAGTCCTAATATCTTTAGCCTTTCCCCATAGAGCAATCGTTCCATCCCTTTATCATTTTGGTCACCCTTCTCTGTTCCTTTGCAAATTCTGCTGTATCTTTTTTTGAGATCTGGTGACCAGAACTGCACACAATACTCAAGATGAGGTCACACCATGGAGTGATACCGAGGCATTATGATATTCTGTTTTATTCTCCATTCCTTTCTTAATAATTCCTAGCATTTTATTGCTTTCTTGGCTGTTGCTGCACACTGCACACCTTAATCCTTTTCCTGAATGGTGACTACTAATGTGGAACCTATGTGAATTTTCAGCATTTTTACACAGGATCTTGTTGATTCAGGATAGTATGTGATGTTATGAATATATATATAGATATATAAACCATCAATATTTTATAATGGTCTGAACATAGGATAGGATTATGTTTCATATATATTTGTTAGATGTTTGAAAATTGTTTTATATGCAATGTTATTGTAATACATTACTGATATTCTCCACCCTGTACTAGGTCTATGAAGAACAGATTAGAAATATAAAATAAATGAATATTCAGCTTTTATTGACAAACTAAAGACTAGCAAATCACCTGGGCCAGATGGTATACATCCCAGAGTACTGAAAAAACTTAAAAATTAAATTAAAAACTCCTGAAACAATTCACTTACATCATAGTATAGGCCTGGCTCTATAAAACTAACAAACATAGAAACATGATGGCAAAAACGACTGAAAAGCCATCTGTCCCACTACTTTAGCTTTATAATTCCATAACTCCCTCAGAGATTCCCTGTATTTATCCCATACTTTTTTGAATTCAAATACCATTTTTGTCTCTACCACTTCCACTACCCCTCTCTGTAAAGAAATATTTCCTAAGATTTCTATTGAGTCTACACCATTTCACCTCCATCTAGTCCCCTTTCCATTCAAAGTGGCCTGCCTCCAATGCTTGGAAACCTTTGAGATATTAGAAGTACTCCAAACACTAGTATTAAATTACATTTGAAAATACTGGTTTTATGATATTTCACTGACTCACTGACTGTGTATTGCTAAAGATTTGCGATCATAATATGGCCTTTGTTTTTTGGAAACAAGATAAAATCTTGTGACTGAGGTTCATCCCCCATTAGTTTTCAGTTATAAATCTGAAACAATAAGGAATGCTGACCAAAAGAGTAGAAAACCACCATTTTGGAAACAGTTAACATAATGGAGAAGGCTTAGGAGCTTCTGCGGTTATATTCAGTATACAAGTAATATAGGGGCAGATTTTCAAAGGGGTACGCGCGTAAGATAAGTGTGTAACCCGCAAAACCTGCCCCAAGCTCCCCCTGTGCATGCCGAGCCTATGTTGAATAGGCTCGGCGGTGCGCGCAAGCCCCGGGACGCGCGTAAGTCCTGGGGCTTTGCTAGGGGGGCGTCGCAACATTCGGGGGCATCCGGGGGCGTGGTGCCGGCCCGGGGGCGTGGCCGAGGCCTCCAGACCAGCCCCCAGGTCGGGTGATGGTGCGCCACCAGCCCACCGGCGCAACTTTTCAAACAGAGGTAAGGGGGGTTTAGAAATGGGCCGGGGGGGGGGGGGGGTGGAGGGAATGGAGCCAGGCTGTGCGGCTTGGTGTGCGCAGCCTTGCGTGCGCCGACCACGGATTTTAAAAGATACGCGCGTGTCTATTAAATCCAGCGTACTGTTTGCGCCGGTCGCGTGAACAAAAGTACACGCTGGCGTACTATTTTAAAATCTGCCCCATAATGTAGAATTTACAAAAACTGCAAGCAGATAGTTGTTTGGAATATTTTTCGGAAAAGTTTTAAAAGTCACTACCACTTCCACTACTTCTGCAGTCTAGATATGGGTGGCCAACTTTGTTCCTCAAGAGCCATAAACAGGCCTGGTTTTCAGGAAATCCGCAAAGAATAAGCATGAGATAGTTTTGTATACGATGGAGGCAGTGCATACAAATCTATCTCATACATATTCATTGTAGACATTCTGAAAAAACAGGTCTGTTTGTGGCTCTTAATGACCAGAGTTGGCCACCTTTGGTCTAGACCAGTGGTTCTCAACCAGTGTGTCACCAAAAAACTGACATAGCAAGCCTATGCTTTCTATAACAGCCACATGTGCTTGCTGCTTGAGGAGAGTGCAGAGAAGGAGCTGGTACTTAAAATTCCTCATCACTGTTCCCTTAACCCTGGCTATCACTGCTACCACCAGTCCAAGCAAGAAATGTTGCAGGCATGCTGTATCCTGCCCCACCATTCCTCCTCCCCCTCCCTCCCCCGCTTCTTGGCGTTTTTCTCTGTAGGTTTATAATTTATGGTCTTTAATTCTGTATTAGATAAGAGTTTGCATTCTGCATGTTTGACAGAAGTGAGAGATTCTGCTAACTAGGATGTAGATTCTGTGTAGGAATCTAAAGCAGTCTGGCTTTCTTTGATTTTCCAATAGTAATTTTACCAAGTTTTATACTTGCAGTCTTGCTTTTTCCATAGGAAAGGCTGTAGATATTCAAGTCTTGCCTCACAAATCTGCTTCACTTTTTTGAAGGAGTTAATAAACATGTGGATAAAGGTGAACCGGTAGATATAGTATACATGGATTTTCAGAAGGCGTTTGACAAAGTTCCTCATGAGAGGCTTCTAGGAAAAGTAAAAAGTCATGGGATAGATGGCGATGTCCTTTCGTGGATTGCAAACTGGCTAAAAGACAGGAAACAGAGAGTAGGATTAAAGGGACAATTTTCTCAGTGGAAGGGAGTGGGCAGTGGAGTGCCTCAGGGATCTGTATTGGGACCCTTACTTTTCAATATATTTATAAATGATCTGGAAAGAAATACGACGAGTGAGGTAATCAAATTTGCAGATGACACAAAATTGTTCAGAGTAGTTAAATCACAAGCAGATTGTGATAAATTGCAGGAAGACCTTGTGAGGCTGGAAAATTGGGCATCTAAATGGCAGATGAAATTTAATGTGGATAAGTGCAAGGTGATGCATATAGAGAAAAATGACCCATGCTATAGTTACATAATGTTAGATTCCATATTAGGTGCTATCACCCAAGAAAGAGATCTAGGCGTCATAGTGGATAACACATTGAAATCGTCGGTTCAGTGTGCTGCGGCAGTCAAAAAAGCAAACAGAATGTTGGGAATTATTAGAAAGGGAATGGTGAATAAAACGGAAAATGTCATAATGACTCTGTATCGCTCCATGGTGAGACCGCACCTTGAATATTGTGTACAATTCTGGTCGCCGCATCTCAAAAAGATATAATTGCAATGGAGAAGGTACAGAGAAGGGCTACCAAAATGATAAAGGGAATGGAACAGCTCCCCTATGAGGAAAGACTAAAGAGGTTAGGACTTTTCAGCTTGGAGAAGAGACGGCTGAGGGGGGATATGATAGAGGTGTTTAAAATCATGAGAGGTCTAGAACGGGTAGATGTGAATCGTTTTTTTACTCTTTCGGATAATAGAAAGACAAGGGGGCACTCCATGAAGTTAGCATGTGGCACATTTAAAACTAATCGGAGAAAGTTCTTTTTCACCCAACGCACAATTAAACTCTGGAATTTGTTGCCAGAGGATGTGGTTAGTGCAGTTAGTGTAGCTGTGTTTAAAAAAGGATTGGATAAGTTCTTGGAGGAGAAGTCCATTACCTGCTATTAATTAAGCTGACTTAGAAAATAGCCACTGCTATTACTAGCAACGGTAACATGGAATAGACTTAAGTCCTTGGAGTTAGTACTCTTATGGTATGGGCTGGTATGCTATACAATTTCTAAATGTCTTCTTAGCAGGTTTTCATGTTATTTCACAAAGTGGCTGGCAGGGAGGGATTTTAAAGTACTATTACTGAGGGGATACCAGAATTCGAATATAATTTTTGTATGGTGAGTTGAAAGGGGAAATTTCCTAACTCTGCTCTGTATAAACTCCAGAAGAGGTTAGAACTCCCTGAGGTTGACAGTGAAATGCATGAGAGTTAGTCTGTATCGAAAAACTGTGTGCTGCATATTCATACCAGTCCTAGATTTCTCACTAATGCAGTAAGCAAAGCTTAAAATGTTTGTGAAAAAAAACCCAACATTTAATAATATTTCATAAGTAGTTATTGAAATTAAAAAATATTTTATTTCTCCTGCATCATTTTCAACAATAAACTAATATTTAGGATGATCTTTTTTAGTATAGCTGTTAAATGCAGTGTGCAATGTGTCATGCACCTGATTATCATGTCAGGTGTGTCGTGACGGAAAAAGGTTGAGAACCACTGGTCTAGACAGACAGCTGAAGTGCATCATCATTTGTGGATCATTCCTAAAGTAACTCCAGGACTGATCCAGCTCAAGAGGGCAGAACTCTGTACCCAGATGGTTCATCTCCTTACTCTTATTGCATCTGTTTTTATTGCCCAGAGTTTCTACACCATCTCATACCCAAATGGCAGACCTAGGACACTTAGAAACCCTCAGCAGCCAGAGGGCTGGAACAAAGCGCACCCCCTGAGACTCCCTCAGTGCCATCCTGTGGCCAGCAGATGTCACTGCAGCAGTAACAGCCTCCTCCCCTCTCCCCACCCCAAGAGTTAAGGCCTCTGTGGCATGCTGTCTGGGCCCTGCTGTACCCCACAGACAGCAAACCTAAAACACATCACCTGTCTTGAGGTGCAGCGTGCTAGGGCCTGAGTCACTTGAGCTGGCTGCTTTACATTTATATCGTCATTGAAATAATGTTATAGAGGTTTTTTTTTATCTTCTTAACAGGATCAACATCATGTTCGCAGAAGGTATGTGTACAGGTGTGTATAAACACACTCCGTATACATCGGGGCATTGTGGGTTCTCTAAGGTGTCTGGCCACGATCATGTTACCTTCCTGTAGCATAGTTGTGTTTTTGAGACTGGTACATGATTGCTACCCCCTTCCCGGGCACCACTAAAGGGGGGGATAATAAACGTTTAATAAAACACGAAGCTTTACAATTAATTTGTGTTACGTTAGTACAGTCCCGGTAAATCTGTTGGAGGGGGGAAAAAAAAAAAAAGCAGCCAGGGCAGGTGCTGGACAAAATGGGCAAGGATTGCTTTTGGCACCCCACACACACACACACAGTTCTTTAAATCATTTTTTCCAAGTATTCCCCGAGTTCCCCTTTTCTTTATCTTTGAAAGAGAGGAAGCAATGAGAGATATGGATTTAGGAATAGTAGGAAGACATTCAGAGAGTGTGTGTGCTCTATATGGTATTAGATGGAGGTGGGGTGGGAGAAGATAGGAAGAGGCATCAAGATCCTACAGTGCCTTAGTGCAATTTATTGTATTTCATCTCTGGTGCACTGGTGCTGTTTTGTACACTGCTTCAGGTAAGCCTTTGGTGTGGGCGGGCGATATAAAAGTTTTATTAAATAGTAACACTCTTTAAAAATCTGAGCTGAGGCGGAATCCAATGCCAGCTTTGCTACGTTTCATAAATAAACACCACCTTGACAATTAATCTCAGCTTTTTTTCCCCCAGCTCTAGTCATGCCTGCGCTTCTAAAGCCTTTCAACAAACGCAGGCCCGGAGTGAAGTCATTCTTGTGCCGACTCCATAACAGCAGCCAAAGTCTATAACAAATCCCTTTTACAAACACAGTCCCCTGGCTCTCGCCTGCTGCAGAAGGGTCATGCTACCTACGTTCTCTGCTTTGTTCAAACCCTGTTTTTTTTTTTCCTAATTACGCAGTTAACTTCCCTTCTGTGCCATAGGATTATTTACTTAAAAATAACACATTCCACCTAATCTCACCCTATTCAAACGCGGATGCCACGCTGCCTCTGCACACTGCTCTGACCATGCTTCCTGCATTTCTGTCCAGAACTGCTTCATTTTTTTCCCACTACAACTTTGAATGTATAAAACAAATCCCAAATTACAAGCCACAAATAGCAACCCTTTATTTTTTTTTTTTTACTTAAGCTCCCAGTTTTCCAAATCAGTACATTTCATGTATATCAAATCTAATCCCGTCTTCCCCTCCTCCCCCCCCACTACAAGCAGCTTTCTTTCCGGACTGATCTAGCTGCAAACGGCACAGACCATGCAAGCTTAAAACCCTACTGAGGACCTCTACTGCCCTTGTGCCGGGGAGAGGAAAGAGGGAGCGAATTCACGTCAGCCCAATTTGGAGTGTTTAGTCGATCAAATGCAATGCAGAAATGCTGCCAAACAGGATCAGTACCTGTAATATGCCCCCGATAAAGCGTGCCTGCCTGCACAGATCTACAGCAAAACCATACATCAAAACAGTACTGCTTGGACCCCTATATATCCAGGCGCTACCGCCTCGTGCACGCAGTTGGATCTTGAATGACTGATGAACGCTCTTTCCTCTCTCTGGACCCTTCAGGCTATGTCTTAGACCCCGATACAGTATGGGTTTTTTTCCCCTTTTTTTTTATAAAATGGGGGGGGGGGGGGGTCGGGGAGTTCTTTTGTACTGGAGACTTGTTTGCTTTCTGACGTTGGGCGCTGAAGGATAACTGCGCCCAGTTTGTTGTATTGATTTATCTGTTATGTTTGAAAAAGCAATAAAAATCGTTAAAACATAAAACAGTACTGCTTGCCTTGGAAGAAAAAAAAACAAACAAACCCAAAGAATTCCCAGAGTCGTTAATTTTAAAAGAAACATAATAGCAGTACAAAGTGTCACAGCATACAAAATTCCTTCCTCTATCCACCCTTAAAATTCCAACTTGCTTATCATTATCTCGAGGCTGTAACGTGAATTATATTTATTCAGTGCCATTCATTTATATGCTCTGGGTGTCGGAGGTATCCCGTTCTGCCTCGACCAGCAAAGGCAGGGAGCTAGGGCAAAGACTACACAAAAACTATTTCTATGTATCCAACTCTTGCCTGTGTTCTTTTGAATGTAAAAAAAAAAAAAAAAAAAGTCCCAATGCATGAAAAGAAATCAGTTTTTGGACCTAATAATCTCCCCCCCCCCAAAAAAAATATCCTCTACATGGAGTTAAACCAAAGCCCCACTGGAGAGAGTGTTTAATAAAAGACTGCACAAAGGTGATGGAGCTGAATGCAGTGCTTGGGGATACACCCTGGTTAATTTAAAACCTCTCTATCATCACCGAACCAGGTGCCAGTTTTACAGGTGGCACAGAAAAATCTCAGCAGACTGGCCTATGGCCGACATCAGCACGTGAACACAATCTGGGAGACGAGTCACCTTACCTGCACGGATGGCTCTTGGTCAGCCCCTACACTGTAGACAATCTTAATATTTAAAGGCATCCTTCCGGATCCTATTAACTGCATAAAGGAGTTGCTTTGCTACCCGGGTCACAGCTAGATTGATATTCTGCTGAGATGCTGCTCACAAGGCTGCTGTTCTCACATGGCGAGGTTACGGATTATATATACAGCTTTTTTTTTTTTTTTTTTACTTTCAGTTCTGTTTCCAGACCGGAAAGCAGAACTTTCGTTCAGGAACATGTCCAAAGCAGGCATATGCAAATGCTGTGTTTCCCTGCACGTCATCCTCCAATACACTTTCATTCTTCTGTCCTTACCCAGCTAAGCATTTAACTGCGAGGTTTCTCCCTGTGTGTGGGGGGGATTTACTTTTCACTCCACACACTATGAATGCGCACTTTGTGTCCTTCTATAGGCCGTGCCTGTCTCTCTCTTTATGTAACACAGTGCAATTAGAAAACACAGCAGATAATTCCAAAGTGGTTCAAACTCAGATGACTGCAATAAAAAGTAGGACAGGATTTTGAATTACATTTGAAGGAAGCAAAAATAATAATAAAAAAAAACCCAACACCAAATACTCCAAAGGTGTGTGTTTAAAAGCTTAACGCTGAATGAAGTGAAAACGATATGTTTCATGGGAATAATTTGTAATCATGGCATACTGCGAAAAAACACTAACTTCAAAGAGTGTGTTAAAAAAATCCCGAATCAATGTCTCAAAAAAGGTTTAAGCTACTCACTAGTGATTTAAAATTTGATTTTCAATTCCCATATCTTATAAAGTCCTTGCCTCCTATCACCGTTCCTCCCAGCCCAGGCATTTCCGAGGAGGATGCCACTGGGACTGGAGAGTGTGTGACTGAGACATTATAGGTTACCTTCCCATATAGAGCGAATCAGCATCATCTCTTTTTATTCTTTATTTACTCAAACCCATGTGTAGACCTGCCTGTACCTCCTCATCATCTGTTTTTAAATATGACTTTGCAGTGTTTGATGAGTTCTTTTTTTATTTTATTCCTTCAAAATATAGGTCAAACTCTTGTCCTCCTTTACATGCAATGTAAATCAAGAATATCTCCTAGCAAGCCTGGTCAGCATACGAGGGCAGACCCAAGAGAGGATGGGACAAAAACATGCCAGGGTTTGGCATTTACCGTGCAGTTCTGCAGTTTATACATTTCTCTAACACTTCTTTCCTATTGCTTTAATAAAACACTTGTATGTTTGGTTCACACGTAGACCTGTTTAATGAGAATAATACCACCACTTTTTAAGAGGTGTCCAGCTACATGATGCAGGCAGAGCAGTCGGGGGGGACGGATGGACACTGGGTTAAACCACAATTTTCTTCACGCTGCATCACCTCCTTTTCTGCCCTCCTCCCCTTGATAAGGGAAAATCCCCTTATACACATACTTCCATATGCACAGGGCTTTTGTAATTTTGTCCACCCTGAGATTTGCAGGCATTTAAAGAGATAAGAGGCATTAACTCAACAAACTCCCCCTCTTCAAAACTCCCCTCCCAAAAAAAAAAAAAAATTTCAACTTAGAAGCGTGCAATTTCTTGAATCCCAGAATCCATTTTCTTAAAAGAAGTTACATATAAAAAGAAACAAAACCCTCAGCCGCTCTTTGTAGGCTGTGATAACTTTTAAAGGACCAACAAGGTCTCCAGTTATCTCAGCACTTACATCGCTACTAGACCCCCTACTCCATTGTTACCATTACAAAAACATTCTTAGTTGATCGCATCTTAATCATATTACTGTAAACAAAAAGTATTTGTGAAGATAATATTCCCAGCTGATACGCTCTAGAGCCCAAGCAAAATATTCTTCAAACTGTCCAGTGTTACTAAGCCCTACGCTCTTCTTCCGCCAGTTTACCCTGCCATGTAACATTGATTTTTTTCAATAAAACTTTCACGTTTTTTCTTCTCCTTATTGTCTGTCTTTGGTTTTTTTTTATTCCATTCTTTTGCTCCCACCTAAATCTTCTCAAGCATTTTCTTTATTCATTTACATTTTTCACTTTTCTACATTTTCTCTCCCCTGAGTTTCCTTCTTCTTACCCATTCTACACTCTTATCACTTTGTGTCTTTTGCTGATCTCATTCCTAATTCCAGTTTCTTCCTATCATTTTGGGGTTTTTTTGTTTCTCTTTTTCTTACTTTATTGGTATTTACCAGACACTTCAATGCTCCCCCTTCCTGCCTGCCTCCTCCTCCCCCATATATCCCACTCCATCCCATTTCCTTTTCTCTGACCTTCCACACATCCCTTCCTCCAAGTCCTCTTTTCTCTTCCTCCACCTCCTTCTTTCACCTGAAAGGCATCCCCTTCTCCAGGTTGGACAGGGTTTCCTACCACACGAGGGACTGTCAAAGTGGAGTGGTGTCTAAGATGTGAGTTTGAAGATCCTGGGTGGGCTGGCGCCACTTTGAGCGCAGCATCCACTGTATCCTGCGGATGTGCAGATGAGCAAATTGTGTGACTTGAACTGTTGCTGCCATATGCACCAAAAGGTGCAGAAACTGGTGTGCCAAGATATGCGGGCAGCATGAGAATACTCTTGCTAGAGAAGTCAGGGTTATCGCCTGGTCTCGGGGCAGGAAGGCCCTCCTCTGGACAGTATCGAACCTGGCTCCGATGAAGTCCAACTGTAGCGATGACTGAAGGTGGGATTTCGTGTAGTTGATTAGAAATCCCAGGCCCTCCAGAACATGTATAGTGGAATGTAGGGAGTGCAGCGCCCCCTGTCTGGAGTTGTTCTTGATGAGCCAATCGTCGAAGTAGGGGAAGATATGTATCCTTTGTCTCCTGAGAAAAGCCTCTACTACCGCTAGGCATTTTGTGAAGACGTGGGGCACTGATGCCAGGCCGAAAGGCAGCACCTGATATTGATAATGTTCCCCTTCTACCATGAAGAGAAGATACTTACCATGTTCGGGAGAAATGGGAATATGGGCATATGTGTCTTTGAGATCGAGGAAGCAGAATCAGTCCCCAACTCTGAGGAGAGGGATCAGGGGTCCCAACAAGACCACCTTGAATTTTTCTCTGACAAGGAAACGATTTAACATCCTCAGATCCAGTATGGGGCGATGGCCACCGGTTTTCTTGGTAATCAAGAAATACCTGGAGTAGAACCCTTCGCCCTGCTGGCCTGGCGGTACTGGTTTTACTGCTCGAGCCATTAAGAGGGCGGAGAGCTCTAATCTAAATATTTGCTGGTTTTCTGAACATCTCCACTGAGGACACTGAGGAGAATGTGGAAGAGTCTGTTGGAAATGCAACCTGTAATTGTGCTGCACGATGGATAGGACCCATTGGTCTGACATGACTGAAATCCACCGGTCGGCAAAGAGCTGCAAGCAGCCCCCCATGGGGGGGGGGGTCAGTATTCTGGGGTAGGGTTTGCTGGCTCAAACTCCTTCGCCGCCAGTCAAAACCCCATGGCGGAGTTCTGAGGTGGGGCGGGGTGGGGGCAAAAGACATGTGGCTGTCATGCCCTTGATCTAGCTGGTGCCCGCTGGGTTCTTGCTCTGGACGCCAGCAGATAATACAGTCATGGCCAGTAAAATGGCATCTTGTGAACTGCCTGGGCAGCTTCTTGCCTGAAGGCTGGGTGTCCGAGATACTGGCCAACAACTGCTGAAGTGTTTCATGATAATCCTTCAGCTGTGCTACCGCCTCTTTCATTTTGTCCCCGAAGAGGTTCTCCCCTCTATAGGGAAGATTTGCCAGACAATCCTGTACTTCAGTTGGAGGTCAGAAGCGGGAAACCAGGCCACGCCACGAGCCCTGATGTCAACTGCTGCAACCATCGTTGCGGTTTCAAACATGTCATATAAAGAGCGAACTTTGTGTTTGTCACACTCCAGGCCTTTTTGAACCACATTCTGGAAATTGTTCTGAAATTGTTGTGGGAGGTGTTCCACCAAATCCTGGACTTTTTTCCAGAGGTTTCTGGAGTATTGGCCCATATAAAGTCAGTAGCAGGCAATCCTGGCCGCTAACATTGAGCCCTGGAATACCCGCTGTCCGAGAGCATCCAGAGCTCTGTGCTCACGACCTGGGGGAGCCGAATCATATGTACGTAGCCTCTTTGCTTTCTTCAAGGCTGATTCCATCACTAGCAACTGGTGTGGAAGTTGACGGCGTTCAAAACCTGTGGTGGGCTGGACCAGATAGATTGCATCGGTCTTACAGTTCACTGGCGGGATGGAGATGGGATGTTCCCAGAGCCAGACGACTAGCTCCTTAAAGATATCATATACTGGCACAGCCACCACTTCATTAGGAGTATCAATAAATTGTAGGATCTCTAATATTTTATGCCTAGAATCCTGCTGTATTAAACGCGGGAAAGGCACTGACTCCGCCATGGCCTTTACAAATCCAGCAAAGGTCAGATCCTGTGGCAGGGACTTATGCCTCTTCTCTGGCAGAGAGGGTTCGGAGGCCAAATCCTCAGACTCTTCTGTGGAGGAAACTGATGCCTCTCCCTCTTCAAGGATCATAGAGGGCATCCTCCTCACTCAGAATGCCCAGAGACACCTGAGGTGGAGTCCCCACCGGGGTCTTAAGCCGAGAACCCGAAGGCCTCGGGGGCATTGGTGGAACCGGAGTAGGCACCGAAGGCAGCGATAGACCCCGGGGGGGGGGGGGGTGTGTGCATTGGCACCAATGGCCCCATAGGCATCGGGAGCGCTGGGGGAATCGGCGGTTCCGATGGCATGGGGCCTGAAGGTCCTAGGAGAGCTATTGCTGGCTGGGGTGTCGTGTGCAGTCTAGGCACCGTCGATCCCAATGGACCTTCCTCATCCGAGAAATCACTCACTAGGACTGGCACTGGTGAAGGAAGTAGTGATGCACCCTTCGGTAGCGAAGGGACTCAGAACATCGGGGCTGGCTGTGTCGGTAAGACACAGAGCAGCCGGTTCAGCCACTCCAGCAGAGGCGCAAGCACCAATGGAAACGGCTCCTGCGGCGGTCCCGGTGGAACCAGGGGCTTGATGCCCTGGAAGGGCCCGGCTGACTGCCAGCCGCATACGTCTCTCCAACTCCTCCTCAAAGGTTGCCGAGGACAGGACAGCTTGAGGAAGAGGAGGCAGTGGAATCGGATTGCCCCTGGAACCATGGGGAGGGGACCGAACCTTCACCAGTATTGGTGGGGATTGTTGAGGTTCCTCGGGTTGTATGGGGGGGTACAATATCCTCAACACAGAATTGCTTCGAGGGAGGCATGGACAATGTTGCTGCCTTCCCGTGGTCCCTCTTTGATGATGAATACTGGAGACGGTGCTTCCTGGGCTTTTCCCAGTGCTCACCCCGGTCCTTCCCCAGAGCTGAGGGAGATGGAGAGGAACCTGATCTGGATCGTGAGGATATAGATCTCGGCTGGTCCCCTGCCCCTATTTCTGGACTGGGGTCCAGTAGTGGAGGGGACACCAAGGGGGTCGTGACCGAGATCTCCTTACCCTGCGGTGTCAAAGTCCTGGACGCCGATGTCGATGGACTGATTTCTTGGCTCTGAATATTTTCTCCATGCGTACCAGACGACCCTTGGGGGTCACTTGGGCACAAAGGTCACAGCATGGACATCATGCTAAGCCCCAGGCACAGAAAACAGACTTAGTGGGGGGTCTGCAATGGAAATGGTCCGGGGGCACTGGGAGCAACAGCAGAAGCCAGATGACGCCATGGGAAAAACAACATGGTCTGCGGTTGACGCCCAGTGGCCACCAGGAGGCGATACCGCCGGTAATCGACCATAAACTACCAGGGAAACTATATGATACCGAGAGAAAAAAACCCCCCAAAATGCAGAGGGACCAGATGGGCTTGGGAAAAAGAGAAAAAAGTTTTTTTCCACAGCAAAAAAGAGCAAGCGTCACAGCCGTGAGGCTTCTGCTTCACAAAAAAAGAGAGACTGAAGAGCGACCCCATGTGGACAGTGGCATGCTGGGCATGTTCGTTTTCCGTGCCAAGCTCCATCTGATGATGTCACCCATGTTTGAGGACTACCATCCTGCTTGTCCTTGGAGAACAGCCAATGCTTGTTGCCGGCATGAGTTGCATGGGATCTATTTAATGTCTGAATACTTGTGACTTGGATTGGCCACTGTTGGAAACAGGCTATTGGGCTTGATTAACTCTTGGTCTGATCCAGTATGGCAGATCTTATGTTCTTTTCTTGAGTCTTTTTTGGATTTGCAGTGGTTGGAAAGAGCTGAAAAATCAACAGCTGGGGTGAGTGGAGGATCAGTGTATCCTTCCTCTGTGACTTTTTGTGCTGGAAAGCGGGAGTTGGTGAAGCCCCTTTAGCAAGAAGGCGCTTTGGAGGATTTCACATAGAGCAGCCGGTTGAGTTTACTTTAAAGATTATTTGGTTGGCTATTTTAACCTTGGGGATGAAGCTTTCTAAGCAGTTACTTCCCCTACTGGAGGAGTTAAAGGCGGCAGAAAGGAAAACTTTGAAAAAATGAATAGATAAAAGCGGAGTTTAATCAACAAATCGAGGCTCTGATAATGAGAGTGAAGACACAACAGATGGATGGCATCATAGTTAAGGACGATGTTTTTGAGGAATAAAATGGAGAGCTCTGAAAATGCAGTTAGGATGCGTAATTTACATTTGATTAATTTTACACGATTGCTCTTGCTTTCTCCACTTGCCACGTTCAAGAAGCACTTAACTAAGTTGTTTGAATACCTTCTCAATCTCTTCCTTTTGTAGCCAGACTGTACTTCTTTAAGAAAATAACAGGAAAGGTTGAAGGTGGCTTGATGGAACTTTCACAAGTTTTGCAAGATAGTTTTAGAAAAGTCCCACGTTCTTACAATCCTCCGAGGATAACATGGCAACCACTATAGCTCTGATAGTGACTTTTGTGTGATTGGATGCTATGTTTATTTTTTCACTATTGTGATGTCATGTTTTGTAATATGACGATTCATATATTTCCAGATGTTTAAAAAAGAGACAGGGGGGATCACGTGATGCAGTGACGCCGAGTAGACGCTCTCTGCTCCAGCTCCGTGCCTCGCCCTCCTGAAATCGGCTAAAATCACCGCCATACACTGCTACCTATCTACACTACCACAGCAGGTATACACCCTCCATGTCGATAGACAATTTTATGCTTAAAGGCGCGACCACTATGCCCCTTAGGGGAGGGAAAAGAGAAAAAGAGAAAATGAGTACCGCAGGCCCCAAAATGGCCGACAGCCTCGTGCGCCCAGCTACACCGGCATCCCCGAGTACCCTTATAAATAATGCTGACTTAATTTCAAGCGTTACTAGCGCAGTGGTTGCAGCGCTGGACGGGAGGTTTACCGATTTGTCCACTGAATTCCGGGAGCTCAAGACCTCCTTCGGGGAACTCGGCCCGAGACTCTCTGCAGCTGAGACTCGCATTTCCACTTTAGAGGATGAGCTACAGGCGGACCACAGCAAAATACTGAAGTTAGAGCAATCTGTGGCGTCTCAAGCTGAAAAAATTGATGACCTCGAGAATAGAACGAGACGCAACAACCTTCGTTTCGCCGGGATCCCGGAAGAGGTAGGAGATTCCAATCTTGAATCAGTGTTGGAAAAATGGCTACCTACTGCGCTAGGCATAGATAACCTGCAACAGCCCTTTCAAATCGAGCGAGCTCACCGTATCGGCCGCCGGCGAGAGGGTGATCAGAGACCCCGGATTATCATTGTGAAACTGCTAAATTGGTCGCAGAAACAGAGAATTATGCAAGCTTATCGGGCATGTACCTCGCTGAAATACAAAGAATGCGAAGTCCGTTTGTTCCAGGACTTTTCCGCGTCTCTAGCGCAGAAAAGGAAGCAATTCAGCCCCTTGTGCACGGATCTATACAACAAAAACATTCGCTTTCAGATGGCTTACCCAGCGACTCTCAAATTTAAACATGGAGGTAAAGAGCACTCTTTTACGGAGATCGAACCTGCAAAACATTACATAGCTGGCATCACAACCTAAGGCCCCAGCTAAAAAAGAGACAGAGGGACAGGAAGTCCCTTCTAGCACTACAATCCAAAGTAATACATTTAGGCACTCCCTATTTTCCATGTATATGTCTGGTTAAATATCAAGGAACTAGTTACCATATGTCTTCTTTGAACCCTCCCAGTTATCTCCATTTTTAAGTAAAATGAAGATTTTCTGTCATTTGGAGTGATGAAAGGTTAAAGAAACTGCAATTAAGCCAGGTAGAGAGAACACTGTACACATCAACTCTTTTTTTGACCTTTCATCACTCCAAATGACAGAAAATCTTCGCTGATGTTAACTGTGCTGTTTGTACCTCTGACTATGCAAGTCAAACTGCCCCCCAAAACCTACCCCCCCAACCTCACCAGAGTTACTAGTGCCCCCTCTTACAGTGGTATAAATAGTAAAACGTGTGAGCCTCTACAGAGGCTCTCTCTCTCTCGTAAATAACACATGCATTATTGCAAAATGATAAATGACTGTAAATGTCAGGCCTGCTGTTCATTAGCCTGCATTTGGGCTCCTACGTTAGTTGCCTAGTTGTGAAAATCAGTGCTAATCTCCTAACTTTCTTTCCCTTCCTAAATCTGCCACTGTAGCCAGCCACATTTTAGGCTCCTAAATTTAGGCACCCAGCCCTAGTAAATATTGAAAAGGGCCAATTTAGGAGCCTAATTCCAAAAGTTAAGAGCTGAAACCTTTTGTAAATAACCCCCCCCCCCCCAATGTATCTTTGGGCCACATATATGTTTGCATCTCCCCATGGATGTTTCCTTTTGTAAATAACCCCCTCCCCCCATGTATCTTTGGGCCACATATATGTTTGCATTTCCCCATGGATGTTTCCTTTTGTAAATAACCCCCCCCCCATGTATCTTTGGGCCACATATATGTTTGCATTTCCCCATGGATGTTTCCTTTTGTAAATAACCCCCCCCCCCCATGTATCTTTGGGCCACATATATGTTTGCATTTCCCCATGGATGTTTCCTTTTGTAAATAACCCCCCCCCCCCCATGTATCTTTGGGCCACATATATGTTTGCATCTCCCCATGGATGTTTCCTTTTGTAAATAACCCCCCCCCCCATGTATCTTTGGGCCACATATATGTTTGTATCTCCCCATGGATGTTTCCTTTTGTCTGCATTTGCTGCTTGGATTTAGATAAAGTAGCAGGTGCATTTGTGCATAGGTAAATTTGGTGGGATAATTTTGAAAGCAGACTTACGCACATTTAGTCTGCTTTAGAAACTGGTATAATTTAGGGATATTTTCGGTGCCCAATTTAGGTGGGCTGTTATAAAATTACCCTCGTAACGAATTTCATAAAACTAAATCCTCTTTCTTTATTCTTACTACTCTGCCTATACAAACTTTGATAAAGTTTGATCTGCTCGCTGGTAGAAATATCCTGGGAACAGAAGAGAATCATAGAAAGTATACTTTTGGTGCAAAGATCATCTTTATTGCTTCTAGTCTATCTCATTCTTTCCACATTGGTGAATATTGTTTTTTTCTGAATCTCTATGAAAAATGACCCCCCAAGTACTGCTTACCCTCCCTATTCCATTTATACTGATACAATGTCCAGTTTCTCTTAGTATAATATACGTACAGTGGAAGAACATTTATTCTTATATGCAGAGACCCCCCAAGTAGGAGCTTACTACTTCCAACAGCTTGGGGATGAAATTGTCTAAACTTGCAATATCGAAAAAAAGTTGCCAAATGTTTCATAGGCTAAAACAAAATATTGAAAAAAAGTTACATTCACTAATATTTCAACCTCAGACTGGGAAATACTATAGGAACTCCCACAGGGCTTTCACACACAAGCAACTGAGATAATTAAGTCTTGGTCAGACATCAACAGTGGCCCTGGGAATTCCAAATACTTAAATGAACCTTTTTCAATGCGCAACAACATAGGGCAAATAAGTAAACAAAAATCTAAATATTTGTCTTCATTAAAACCTGCTTCAACAGATAATGGTGGAACTAAGTAGGACTATAGCACTTTTCTGAACAGAGTGCCAGAATTAAAAAAGAATGCAAACCAACTTATGGCAAGTCCTGACAGCACAAAATATGCCTGCCCTGCAGGATATTCCAGGTTGCTTTCTAAACTGCCCAAGTAGCGTGCTCTTGACATAATTTGGCACTCGTATTTATGTTACTTGTAACTGCCTGGTATATTCCCTGAAGCAAGAGCTTTTACCTATATCTTGCCATCCGCATTGATTAGTGAAATGTGTCTATAATTTTCATCACATTTAACTACTTGTTTTTACCCTTTGTTTTATCTTTTTAATTTATTTTGCCCATCTTCTATGATTGCTATTTGTTTCTGTTAGATCTTTAAAGGTTTTTTATTTTCTCCTTTTTATTATCCATGAATTGTTCATGCCTTGGTATGCCTTTATTTCTCTTTGTTACCTACTTATTTATTTTGTTTTGTTTGCTGTTTTTTTTTTTTTTTAATTACAAAAGTTATTGGCTTCATTATTTATTTATTTATTTTTAATGTGTATTTCGCCCATTTCATATGTGTTCAAGGCTGCCATTTTGTTTGACACTCCACCGACATGGCAGCCGAGGCACATTTTGAACCGCAAGTTTTTAATGCATACGTTTAGGCCCTGATGAAGAATACGAAATACAGTCTGTATCGGGCCAGATGTGATGAAAAGACACTCTTTATTTTCAGATTTTTAAAATTTAACAAGTTAAAAATAAGACATCCAGAATATAGCGGATTAACAAAGGAAAGAAAAAAAGAAAGAAAAAAGTTACATTAAAAAGAAGATATATCCTATAAAAACACTATGTGGGGACCTAAATAGGAAATAAAAAACAAAGACAAGGAAGCGCAATATCAGATTAATCTCGCTATATAAAACAAATTGAATTGAAACATTGGGCACAAACAGGGAGGGGCCCTTCTCGATTTTGAAGAAAACATTCCAGCTGATCAGGATCAAAGACAATATATTTGTTAGTGCCTGTTTTTATAATACACTTACAGGGAAATTGCAAAAGAAATGATGCACCCATATCAAGCACTCGTTGCTTTTTAGTCAAGAAAAGCTTCCTTCTAAGTTGGGTCGCCTTAGCAACATCAGGAAATAAAGCAAGTTGTTGACCTAAGAAGAATTTGCAAGCAGAACGAAATAACATTTTCATAGTCTACATACGATCATGTTCCAAAGCAAATACAACATGCAAAGTAGCAGTACCCTGTATTTCTATCTGAGATTCTTGCAAAAAAGTTGTCAAATTTTCTAATGCATTAACATGTGGTGAAACAGGACTAATAGCATTCCCACTCTGTCCAAAGGGTAAATAAAATGCTTTGGTAATAGGAGGAATCGAATCAGGAGGAACTTTAAGAACCTCTATGTAGAATTTCCTCAAAAATTTAGGAAAATTTAGAATTTGCAAATGTAATTTCCTCAAATTATTCTCCAACACTTCTAATCTACGCTGGATAGATTCCTGACCTTTAATCAAAGACAGATCACATTTCCCTAAAGAATCAGAGTGGTTTTCCTAAAGAAGAAGTGCGATCAGTGTTGCTTTTAAGAACTCGATCATGGGCAATTACTTAAGTTTGAACTTGTACAACTGCTGAATGAACATTATCAAATTTGTACACCAAACACTGTTCTAAACCCTTAACTGCAATCCAAAGAGTCTCTAGTGCAGGAGTCTCAAGAATTGAAACTGCAGAGGCAGTTCCCGCGGTCGGACATGTCAGGGATTCAATAATGCTCCTTGCCAGGTCCTGAGACCTTACGGAGGGAATTGTAGTTGCAGAGGAGCTCCACAGAACTTGCTGAGACCACTGAGCTCAAAAGAGGTGGTAAGCGAGAGTCAGGGCTGAGGGAGATGGAGTTCCCGAAGGAAGAAGCGGCATGGGAACCCATGCCTAGCTGAACAGGCCCTGTGGGAGTACTTGTGCCAGAAGGCTGCATATAACCCTCAATGACTGGTCGAGAGAGAGAGTGAGAAAACTACTGCAGGCATAGGTGGGGGAGGGCAAACAGCTCCTTTTCTCTTCTTCCCCATTCAACCTGAGGGAAATGCAACCTAAGGCAAAAAGCAGAAGACAGTAAGTCTTAGTTTGAAGCGGGTCCAAGCCCATCCATTGATGAAGAAACAAAGAAAGAAAAAAATCAAAGCGGCGCCGGAAAGATGACGTCAGACGCCGAACAGGAACCCGGAAATCACTGCCGCTGCAAGCCAAGAGGAGTAGAAGAGCCCCCAAGATGATCCGAGGTCTCCCCGCTCCGAAGACGGCCTTCCCCTCTCTCTGCCAGTCCAGACACTGCGATGATTTTTAAAAACTTTTAGTGATTCTTTCACAGGGTAAGTGCCTGTTGAAAATTTGTACTATTTTATGCTGCTCAGTCAGGAATATTAATATTTTATTTACAAAAAATGTTTTTCAAAAATACATTTTGGGGGCTGACCTGAGAGAGAGAGGAGGCAAAGGATTTGTTCCAGCCGAGGAGCCTTTTCCCCACTGCTACAGTCTTTCCAGCTGGCTCAGAAGTCCCGGAGTGGAGAGGGGCGTGACGTCACTTCCGCCCCCACCGAGACCCAGCCTATAAAATCAGGGCTATAGCGGCGTGCAGCCGACGCCGGCGCGCTGCCTAAGCCAGGCGCGCGCGGCTTTGATTTTGTTTGGGGGGAGAAATCTCGAAAATTACCTTTTAAAAAACTATCTGCCCTCGGATCCAAGCAGCCCTCCAACTGAGAGATTCGGCAAGAAAGAAAGGAACCAGTAAGTGGAACTCTGACTCTTTGTTGACTTCTATTTTTCCTTGTTTATTCAATGCCCCATACTAAAAGAAAGGGGAAGTTGAGGGAGGGTTCCTCGACTCCTCGCCAGACTTCCCCAAATCAATCAAAGATAATAGAGTTCTACTCTGCAGTGGGGTCTACACCAGGAGAGTCAGTTGGGTTACAGAATCAGGAGCAGAATCCTGTACCCCTTGACGAAATATCTCTCAGCCCTGGTGCTCCTGTTACCCCTTCTCATCCCCACCATGATACTTCGACTGATACTGCTAGTCCCCTGAGATCAAAGATGTCACAAGGTGGAGCAGCGGTCGAGGGAGTAACAGCCGATGTAAATAATGGACTCCTTCAGGGTGAGGAAGTCCTATCTGCCCTGAGGGAGATTAATATCAGGACGATCTCTGGAATTGGAGGTTCTACTCCAATATCCACTGAAGGGGAAACATTAACTGGAAAGGACCATGTACCTATTCCTGCTCAGGGGTTCCCAGTAATCATACCAGAGGTATCATTGTTAAAAAAACCAGAAGTTGTCACACTTGATGTATTATGGAATGCTATTTCTGTTTTTGAAAAAACAATAGTATCTTTAACTCAAGCTTTTCAAGCTTTTCAGGGTCAGTCATTAACAGTTAATCCAGTAGTATTATCTAACACTATTAAACTACAAAAGTTAGACAGTCAAGTAGAACAAATTAAAGAGGTACAAACAACTTTAATTCAAGGAGAGAGTAGAAATGATAAAAGAATAGAGATGTTAGAGAATAGACTCAGATATAATAATCTGAGATTTATAAACTTTCCAAAATGCAAAATTATTTCTCCTAACGAACTAAACAAATATTTTAGGGAAATACTCTCCTACTCCCCCACAAGTATGCCTAATGTAACTAAAGTGTATTTCTTACCAGATACTTTGAAGAGTGGTGAAGGAGAAGGAGTAAAAAGTATTCCTAAAGAAAATATGCTATCACCATCTCCTTTAGAAGATCTATCAGGTTTTTTAGAGACCTCTCAGGAAGAGCAGATAGAGAGGAGAGGTATTTTACTGGTCACATTTGCTATATCTATGGAAAGAGATATTGTGTTAAAGAATTTTCTTAAAAGCAGAAATAAACTATACTTGGGGGAAAAGATCTGGGTTTACCCAGATGTGGTAAGAGTGACACAAATTCGTAGAAAAAATTTTTTGAATCTTTGCCCCAGAGCTCGAGCACTGGGGGCACAAATATTGATTAAATTTCCATGTAAATGTGTTTTGTCAATAGATAATACATGGTATGTATTTCTGGAACCTGAGCATTTAGAGAAAATTTTAATCTCTAGAGAAGAGTCTGTCTAGTTTGTGTCTTTTCAGTTAGTGGATTCAGGATTATAATTGTTAACTCCACTACTTTCTATATTAGTAGTTAATTTTGATGCAAGTTTCTGCTCTATTATTTCCTAAAAGAATCTCTCAGATTTCATGGTATGAATAAGGTAAATAGCATAGAAATATATATGAACTCTGATTAATATAAGTTATTTATGCTTATTCTATTACGTTATGTTATACTATGCTATTCCTTATGGTAAGGTTTGATCCTTATTTGTATTTTAAGTTGAAAAATTAATAAAGAGATAATTAAAAAAATACATTTTAGAGACCTACAATTACAAGATGCAATAGAGCGCACCACTAGTGTGGGTGGAATGATTTACACGTTCCATTGGGCAAAGTCACCCTGCCTCTGTCCCACACCACTCTGTAATATGAAGGCCTATTTATGATAGAAGTAATTTGTGATGGGTAATTCACATAGGTTTTTGATTTTTACCCCAATTCTAGGTTGTTCTTATATTATTTTTCTAGTTTAGAGACACCTCCAGTTTCATGTTTTTTTTTATTGTACATTGCTTAAGTTATAATTGTATGAAACAAAATAAACAAACATCATTCAAGCACTATAAAAACATAAGAAATTGCCATGCTGGATCAGACCAAGGGTCCATCAAGCCCAGCATCCTGTTTCCAACAGAGGCCAAACCAGGCCACAAGAACCTGGCAAGTACCCAAAAACTAAGTCTATTCCATGTTACCGTTACTAGTAATAGCAGTGGCTATTCCCTAAGTAAACTTGATTAATAGTCGTTAATGGACTTCTCCTCCAAGAACTTATCCAAACCTTTTTTATGTTTAAACATTTTTATTAGGTTTTTTATAGAAAAAGAACATCGCAAGAGAGAGTGTAGTCAGATCTCTCTCCTGAGAAACAAACCCAACAAGAAATCACTATGACCCCCACAGAGAAACATACCCTGCCCCCCCCCCCCTTTCCCTCCCCTCCCCCCCAGTAACAAATACAATAATGAGGAATCGTGTGTGGAACCTAGGTGCAGTCCACTAGAGGGATCAGACAGTCAGTGAGCAGAAGATGGTCAGTCATTCAGGACCATACTCCTCGCACGATGGGGCAAGGATTGCAAGTAGGGACCCCAGATGGATGCGAAGCGCCGTCGTCGATGAGGAGAGCCTCGTGCCGCCATACTTTCCATGGTCATCATCGCATGTAGCTGATTTCGCCAAGTCCAGAAGGAGGGCGCCTCCTGAGACCGCCAGACCAAAAGGATCGTCTTCTTCCCCACAAAACTCGCCTTCTGAAACAAAAGGCGCGAGCCAGGATCTCTAACTCGAAGCGGGGAGATGCAACCAAATAAAAACCACAGTGGGGAAAAGGCAACACCACATCAAGCAAGTCGGTTAAATAGTCCGCAATCTTACGCCAAAATCCTTGTATCGCGGGGCAGGTCCAAAAAACGTGAGACAAACTACCCACGATTCCCGAACAGCGAATACAAAAGGGCGTAAGGGCAACCGACAATTGATGAGCCCTCTGAGGTGAGATGTAGGCCCGGGTTAAGAACTTGTATTGCATCTCCCTATAGTACATGTTGGTAGAGATCCGGGCTATGCGCCTGAAGCAGACACGCAAAATAAAACCGGTGAGTTGAAACTCACCATCTTTATGCCATCGATCCACCAAGGAAGCACAGACATCGACCAGGGCTTCCTGTTGTAAAAGTCTATAATAGTGGGAAATAGTAAGGGCCTTGTCAACTGTAAACCGAAACATCACATCTAGGGCCTTAAAACGTGGCAATATCCTTGGTGGCCGGGGGCAAGGACCGGAGGTAGTGATGAACTTGTAAGTATGAAAACGTGTGAGTGGGGCGGAGACCATAAAGAGTTTGAAAGTCGGTAAACCGCAGTAACTCCCCCTCCGAATTCCACAGGTGACCTAAATATATCACCCCCCTAGCCTCCCAGACCTTAAACATACCAGACTGGGTACCAGGCTGAAACTCCGCATTCCCCCTAATCGGTAAAAAATATGCGCAAGTAAGAGGGATATGCAAGAGTTTAGTAAGGCGCCTCCAAACCTTTTTTAAACCCAGCTACACTAACTGCACTAACCACATCCTCTGGCAACAAATTCCAGACTTAATTGTGCATTGAGTGAAAAGAACTTTCACCGATTAGTCTTAAATGTGCTACTTGCTAACTTCATGGAGTGCCCCCTGGTCCTTCTATTATCCGAAAGTGTAAATAACTGATTCACATCTTTTTTTGTCCTCAAACTGGGTCAGGGCAGAACATTTCTAAATCATCCTTAACAGAGCCCAGAAGTGACACTGCCAACGCTCTCTCCACCCCACAGAGCCTAGAAGTAACAGAGGCAGCAGAAACAAAGGGATAGAAACATGTTCTGTACACATACAGAGCCCACTGCCTCCTCCTGTTGCTATCTCATCAGCTCCCTAGTCCAAGGGGAGAACCTTTGCCTCCTCCTCCTTCTCTCCCTTCTGCTTCTTGCACTCATTGCTTCGGCCAGTCTGGACCGCTGGCAGTAAGGAGGGAGGGAGGGAGGACCTGGACTGGAGGCTCTTCTGCTAACGGGGATCCAGGAGGAGGGAGGCTGAGAAAGGTGTGGAGAAGCAGGGTGGCTACTGCTAACAGGAAGGGGTGTTAGAGGGGGGTCAGTGTGCTACTGGGCAGGGAGAGAAGACATTGGGGGGCTGCTATGCAGGGAGGGATGGTGGAAGAGGGATAGTTGGAGGCTGCAGGGCAGGGGGACAGAGGTGTGTGGGTGCTGCTGGGTGGGTCCGGCGTCTCCTGGGCAGATTGGGGAAAACAGGAGTCAGAGGGCCGCTGGGCAGAAAGATGAGGGAAAGAGGTCAGGAGACTGCTGGGCAGGAGGAAAAGGGATTGGGAGATGCAAAGCAGGGAGGGGTAGGTCAGAAGGATGGTAGCAGGAAGGAATGGTGAACAGAGAGGATCCACAGATGCTGGACAGGGAGGGAAGCAGGGGAAGAGAGAGATTATGGGTAAAAAGGTGCAGGAAGGGGGACTGGAGGATGCTGGGTAGGGATTGGATAGTGTGAGAGGGGATGGCTGAAAGGGAGTATTTGGGAACAGTAACGGGATGTTTGGAGACAGAGTCAACATGGGAATGGGGTTCAGAGGGGGAGTGACAGATGAAAGAGCCATAGTAAATTAGTTTTGTGAACGTGCATTTCATCTATCTTCGCATTTTGCTTAGACTAGGAGGAAATGTATTTCTGTAACTAGTTCTCCAGATTTTCACTGCATACGGAGAGGATTATCGGAGATGCCATTTCACTTTTTGCCTCATTTATAATTTTTGATTAACTATTCTGGATTTAGTGAAGGTTGGTCTGACTGTGTTCTGCGTGTGTGACTGAGATGAAATATTTTACTAGCATGCAGGGATTTGTATCAGCCTTATTTGTTGTGTTTCTTACAATGCTGCCTTTTCACAGGTAGGGTTGTTGGTTGAGTCCTTGGAATCTGCGCTGCTTTGGTATGGCATGTTTGCTACACGTGTGCTACGTTTTGGGGGTTTTTTTTTTTGGCAGGTTTTGTATTATTTCACAATGTTTCTGCTGGTGGATGGAATTTGTGTTATTGTTACTGAGATGATATCAGAAATCCGAATATTTATTTAAAAATTTTGATATTTCGCTTACAGCAGAACGGCTGCACTAAGCAGATTATGTTAAAATATGTATATTAAAAATGTAACAAATTAACGCATCATACTACCCAGGCACAAATACAGATGAAAACCAAAATGTACAAAACGCCTCTTCTACACCCCCCCCCCCCCCCCCACAATATAACACGAAAACCCAACTTGCCTCTCTCCATCTGCTGGTTTTGCTGCCTCTGATTCCACCCGAGGCCCCCGAATCTCAAGCTACCCGTGGCTGTTCCTCCTGCCCCTGGACTATCTCGCCGCGCCGCTTTCTCCCTCGGCTGCTGACTCCGCCCACTGATGTCATGAAGGGTGCCGAAGGGGGCTTTAAGCGCAGGGCCAGAGGCGTTAGGGTTGTGCGCCCCTTCAATTATCATTAACTTTGGCTACAACAATGTTTTCTAAGGCTAACCTTTCTATTCCAGTCTGTATGAATCATGGAAGATATCAAATTGGATTCTCATCCAATCTGAAGGTACATGGGACTAACAGTAAGGACTGTCAACAGTTATACTTTGGTAGACATTTCATCCAATAATGTCTCCTTCTACAGTAACTGTTTACTCTTAACTTTGTTCTTAATCAATGCACAATCATTAGCAAAAAACCCCCCAAAAAACAGTATTAATTACTGATTTACTTCATGATAGAAAACCAGACTTTATTGCTATAACGTAAACTTGGCTTAAAAAAATCTGATACAGTGTTAATTAACCAAATAGCAAACCATGATTATGTAACTTTCTCTATCCCCAGACCACAAAGTAAAGGTGGTAGCCTAATGCTCATTGGCAAAAAACGTTTACTCTAAAATTATTACCCAATAATATTGTACAACCTTATGAAGTTGCTCTCTTTGAGTCAAATCATCTGCAAATTTGTTTGCTTTATTGCCCTCCAGGTCTCTTAGAACACAATATCTCACCAGTTATTGACTTCTTTGCTACAAATCTAAACCCTCATAAGCCCTTGATTATTTTAGGGGACTTTAACCTGCACATGGATATCAGTCCGCATACCAATGCTTTTCGTACCCTTATAGAATCACTCTCAGCCCTTGGCTACGAATTAATTACATCTGGTCCAACACATAAGGCCGGCCACTCATTAAATTTAATCTTTACTAATAAAAGTGAAACAACCTCATTAACAACCAAATATACTCCCATTCCCTGGTCAGATTACTTTTTAATTCATTCAACTATTTCATTTAACTAAAATCCGACCCGAATTGCCTCTCAGCCTGTTTCCTTCTCATGCCCACCCCCATTCAAGGTTGAAGATCTCCAACTAGAGATTGAACAGAACACTGATAGCACTGATTTATCAAGCAGCGTAAACGCCAATCATTCTTGGCATGATACCACTAATTTTATTGCTGATAAATTAAAATCCAGAAAGAACAAAAACTCTGAACTCACCAAGAAAACACAATCCCTGGTACAACAAACAAATTAGTACAGCAAAACGGACCCTAAGAAAAAGGGAGAAAGCGTGGAGAAAGCACCACACTATATCTACTCTGAGTGCATACCGATCTTATCTCGCAACTTACAAAAACCTGATTAACAAAGCCGCTTTCAGCAGACCCGCTACTTGTGTGTGTATTGGGGATTACACGCATGGCAGGACTCATTGTAAAATGTGTGCAGTGGCGCAAGGCCCAGCCATGCGCATAACCCCCGATTTTACCACGCGCACATGTTATAAAATCAGCGCACACATGGATGCATGCGTGCGCCTTTTAAAATCGACCCCTAAATGCAAAGAAGGGTCAGGGATTGGACAACGGGTGCTCCATAAAGCCTCTGTCTTAGAGACATTAATGGCATTCTCCCTCATCCACCGATTCACAGCACGTAGTATAAATGAAATATGATCAAATTGGGAGATACAACAACCCGTAGCGGAAATAGCTGTATATCATCAGCATAACCTTTAAAAAGACCCCCAAACCAGATAGAATATTACAGAGTGGCTGCAAATAAACATTAAATAGCATCACATATAATGAGGATGCCTAAAGGACCCCAGATATTATGGCTCGCCAGAGCAGCTTGGAAACTCAACCTTAACCCACTGGTTCCAGTCAGACAAGAATGTACTAAACCACATGGCAACAGTGCCGCTAATCTCCAACTTGGCCAATCTCTGTAATAAGATGGAATGATTGACTGGGTCCAAGGAGGCAGAAACATCCGACAAAACAGCAATGACAGCTCTACCATGATCTAATTCACAAAGAACAAAATCCGAGACTGAAAGCAAGAACTCCCAAAACCACTCTGGTGAATGTTCAGGACCTGATTGTCTTCTATAAATCACTAAGTTGTGCAAGTACAACCTTCTCCAGCACTTTTCTTAACATATAGGACGATACAGTACAGTGCGCTCCAGTGGAGCGCATTGTACTGTATCGCTCCAGTGGAGCGCACTGTTAACCCGCGTTTGGACGCGTGTTTTCGACGCGCTAGCTTTACCCCTTATTCAGTAAGGGGTAATAGCACGTCGAAAATGTGTGTCCAACCCCCCCAAAACTAATAGGCCTGCAACATACAATTGCATGTTGATGGCCCTATTAGTTATTCTTGCGCGATTCAGTAAGTAAAATGTGCAGCCAAGCCGCACATTTTACTTTCAGAAATTAGCGCCTACCCAAAGGTAGGCGTTAATTTCTGGCGGCATTGGGAAAGTGCACAGAAAAGCAGTAAAAACTGCTTTTCTGTGCACCCTCTGACTTAATATCATGGCGATATTAAGTCGGAGGTCCCGAAAGTTAAAAATAATGAAAAAAAAAAAATTTTAAATCGGCCCGCGGGTTGAAAACCGGATGCTCAATTTTGCTGGCATCTGGTTTCCGAATCCGTCGCTGTCAGCGGGCTAGAGAACCGACACCGGCAAATTTGAGCATCGGCTGTCAAACTCGTTGACAGCCACCGCTCCTGTCAAAAAAGAGGCGCTAGGGACGTGCTAGTGTCCCTAGCGCCTTTTTTTACCGCGGGCCCTAATTTGAATAATTTTTTTTACTGAATCGCGCTCACAAGAGTGGGCGCTCGCCCGCTCTCCCGCGATTTTTACTGTATCGGCCTGATAGGGAGATTAAAGATTGGCCAATAGCTGGAAGGCACATCAATGGGAAGAATGCTCCTTTTAAGAACTGGTTGTACTAAAACTATCTTCTGTTGAGCAGGAACTACCCCCTCAGATAAAAATAGACTAATGCGGGTGGTGATTACTCCCAAGAAAACAGAGCTTAGGCTGTAAAGGAGCCAGAACATTTTTTTTTGTATGCTGAACTGAACGGCGAAACGTCCTAATTCCACTCTATATCCACTGTTGTAGGGGGTGAGGTGGGAGCAGGAGTCTGTGGATGAAGAATATGTGTTTGCATACAGAACTGTAGAAAAAAAGATTGAGATTCACTGGCCTAAGTCAAAGTGTCAACTGACTGTCAAAGGTTTGATTAAACTCATCCGGTAGGCAGGCCATAGGTCACCAACCCTTAATAACATAATTACATTTCCTCTTCCATTATCTCTGCATCCAACACTTCCCTCTCCTCTGGTGACAAAACAGGATGCTGTAACTTATTTTAAAAATTTCCTTGCTCCCTCTATCTTGCCTTAACTTTTTTTTTTTTTTTTTACTCCTGCTACTTTGGGTTTCCTGCCTTCGCTCTGGTAAAAAATCTTAGTTGAGAGGACTATTAGAAAATATATCCGACATATTTTTTTGCCAGGCACTAACATGACAAGCAGACAAACATTTCAGTTCCAGAGTTAAGAGATTCCCTATGCGTAAGAAGCTTTTCTTTTGTCTAGTGTAATGCTTCTTTGTCCAGAAAAATGGCTTAAGGATATTAAGCTGCTTTGTATTTTAAAAACTCTTTGGTCAGATCATAGACTGATATTATTTCAGATTAAAGTAATCAGGAAGAAATGTTGCCATCAATATAACTCAAAGATAGTAAGGCCTCAGACATCGCTCCGGTGGAGGGCATCGATGGCCGCTGGGGCAGAGGGCCCCTCGGGCACCGTCTATGTCAGTAGGGTGCCAAGAAGGACATCCAGACACTCCAGCAGAGGTGCTAATACCTATGGCGGAAGCTTGGGCACCAGTGGCACTTGCAGCTCAACGCTCTGCAGTGCCTTGAGCACCGCCGATTGCACCCTGCAGTCCAACTCCTCCTGGAAGTCCTGGGTGGTTAGGACTGATGGAGAGGGACGAGACATCGCGGGCTCATCCTTGGATCCCCGAGGTGGCACGGTGCCCTGCACCGGTGTCGGTGGGGGAACACCTCGTGCTACCAGAGGCACAGGAGGATGGGGCCTCTGATGGCCAGTGCCACTTTGATGGCAGCTCAGCAGCCGCCGATGCCGCTCTGGAACCAGAACCATGTCTGGACAGTGCTGGTGCTTCCAGGACCACTTCTGGTGCTCGGCCTGGTCTTTCCCTGGCACCGAGGAAGTTTACGAGCCCGAGGTTTGGGGGAGTGGAGAGACCATCGAGGATCGATCTCCTTCTCCCCAATCCTTGGGGGTGCTAGCTAGAGGGGTCGCAAGAGGGATCAACTGAGACGGCTCACCGTGATCCTTGGGCATCGAAGAGACCGATGCAGGCGTGGAGGACTTCGGGTTGACGCCATGAAAAATACCCGGTGTGCGGTCGAAGACAGACTGACACCGTGGGGAGTTGGGAATCGACCACGTTGGAAAAAATTTACCAAAAGGCTTACCATACTGAGGAGGCACTGACTGCGAAGAGGGATCAGACAAGCATCAGGGAAAACAGCGAAAAAAATTGAAAAGTTGGAGCTCCACAGACCACGAGGCAACTGCACCGCAGAAAACAAGAGACTGAAGGGGGTCCTCACGTGGATAGTAGTAGGCTGGGCATGCTCAGTCTGCTGGCCAAAGTTTCTAGAAACTTTGACAAAAGTTTTCCTTGCCGGGTTCCATCGGATGATGTCACCCACATGTGAGGACTATCATCCTGCTTGTCCTAGGAGAAAAGGCTTCTCTGAATCTCTGGCTCTGGTTGGTCTAGCAGCCTCCTGGTGGGGAGGAGAGAGGTGAATGTGGAAGGAGAGGGAACTGGGGGATACTGGTGCTATGAGGAGAGTGTGGGTAGAGAATATAAGAAATAATACGCACGTCCTGGGGCTTTGTGCCCGCCGGCGGCCTATGCAAAATAGGCCGCCGGCGTGCAGGGCTTTTAAAATCTACCCCTATATGCAAACCCTTCCCCAAGCCTGCCCCAGGAATAAACAGTAACCAACAAGGACCCTGACTTTTATGGTCTGGGGAAACAAAAAAGCTTGGGGGTAACTTGCTGATGCGGCTGTTACTACCCTTAACCAATAAGCCTGATACTTTTGATGCAATTCCAACATTGCTTTCCGCTTCAACGGCAAGAGATAAAGGGGAATTGGACTCAAGACAGCAATAAACAAGGACCCTGATTTTATAGTCTGAGAAACTGATAAGTATGGGGTGACCTGTACAGCGCAGCAGCTGCTACCATGGGCTTGCTGGGCAGACTGGATAGACTGTTTCATCTTTTTCTGTTGTCACTTCTATGTTTATATGAACACCTCTTCTCATGGTGAATAGTTGCGTGTGAGTGGTTCTAGGCATGAAACTTTACCCGTGCACATATCAACATAAGTTTTGCCATGCTGGGTCAGACCAAAGGTCCATCAAGCCCAGTATCCTGTTATTAACAATGGCCAATCCAGGCCACAAGTATCTGGCAGGATCCCAAGGGGTAGATAAAGTCCAAGCTGCTTAACCCAGGGGTAAGAACTGGATTTCCCCAAGTCCACCTTAATAGTAGTTTATGGACTCTTTCTCCAGGAACTTATTCAAACCTTTTTTAAATTCAGCTACACTAACAGCTTTCACCACATTCTCCAGCAACAAATTTCAGAGTTTAATTATGCACTAAGTAAAAAATTATTTTCTCCTATTTGTCTTAATGCATCATCTAGTAACTTCATTGCATGTCCCCTAGTTTTTGTACTTTTGAAAGCGTAAACAACCGATTTGCGTTTACCCATTCCAATCCACTCGTTATTCTATAGACCTCGATCAAACCTCCCCCTCAGCCATCTCTTCTCAAAACTGAAGAACCTTAACCTTTTTATCCTTTCCTCAAAGGGTGATCAATCTATCCCTTTTATCATTTTGGTCACCCTTCTCTGTATCTTTTCTAAATCTGCTATATCTTTTTTAAATGCGTAACCAGAACTGCACATAGTACTCAAGATGAGATCACACCTAATAATTCCCAGTATTCTATTTGCTTTCTTGGCTGCCTCCGCACACTGGGCAGAAGATTTCATCATATTATCCACGATGACACCTAGATCCTTTTCCTGGGTGGTGACTGCCAATGTGCAACTTGCATCATGTAGGTATACACAATGCAATGGGAAAGCAATGTTTATAAAGTGCTTTACTTGTGGAAATAGCTTGTTATAAAATTACCCACTCGATACGCAAACAAATTTACCCAGACTGAGCGGAGGCATTTGGACTTGTTAGCATACTTTGCATTTTAAAAAATATGCAAATAAATTTCCTTGAAAATTTTCTATGTACAAATTATCAGCATAACTGTATGCGGGTAGTTTTGATGGGATAATTTTCACAGTGAATATACACGCACAAGTTCACTTTAAAAATCGGCACACTTTATGCATTTTCTGGCTTTCTTATGCTGGCTGCTGCAAAATTATCCCCTTAACCCATTATGCTCAATTTTTTTAAGAAGCTGTCTTCTAAACAGGACACTGGGACATAATGGGTTAATCACAAAGCACAAGGCAGCACAGACTGAGTTGCGGGTCAAGGGCAAATAACTGCATTTCTTGACGTTCCCTTATTTGAGTACAACCTACACTTACCCTCATTTTGAGAACGATTCTCTACGATATCCTCGGCTTGCAGTTTGGTAGCCCCTGGGCTAGGAAGTGATCATGTGGTCTGCCAATATTTCCTGTCCTAGACCATTTACTGCTGTCTGCTCTGGGCCACAGTAAATATTAGTATCAGTAAATCCAGAAGCCTAAAGCTTTCCGCTCCCCTTGCATCTCAGTTTTCTTTTATTTACACTGCTGCTGTTTTGCTATCTCATTTTGTGCTTCAAAGGCACTCTACAAAGGATGCACATTACTTAAAAAATAAAAGACATAAATAGGCTGAAAATTCATTTTACAGCCTCAACACTACTACGTCTGGTTTGGTAAAGCTGCTTTGTTGCAAAGAATGTCTCTGCAGCCTCTTGCCAACAGTTCTCCTGGCCAAAAATGACAAGCCCGTATTTGCCGTACAAGAATCCCAAGTTTCAAGAAGTCTCAACCCTATTGATTGCTGGCAGGCTGTTGAGTTTCTGATGCAGCTCATCTGGAAGCATTACTGGGGCTAGGTTTTCGGGTGGAAAGGCGGAGGTGTCGACAGAAGATCTGCAGCACGTATTGAGAAGAAAAAAAAAAAAAAAGCGAAAAGCAGTACCTGCCGACCTATGCCAGACCAAGTCCCTAAGCAGATCACCAGGCAGAGGAGACCGAGCTCTGCATGCAAAGCTGCACACCTCCATGGGAAGGAGGAAAGAGTTTCCTTTTAGAAACCTTACCTTAAACGTTCCGAACATATTTCCAGACTTAAGTTCCCATGGCCCCGACTTGCCCCACCCACTTATTTCCCAGGATTTCCCTAGCAGTGAATCCTGTTTGTTTTCTTTTCATTAACAAGTGTACAGGTTGTCTCTTGCAGCCACTGTAACCACCCAAACAGCAAACTCCAGGTTCATAGGGGGGGGAAAAAGAAAACAAATTTAAATTAAGACAAAAAAACCCCCCAACAAACCTCGCAAAAGCAAAGGTGGGGTTCCCGCCCCCCCTCAGTGATCTTTGAACAGGACTCACCTCCCAGCTTTTGGTTGTGGGTTCACTGAAGAAGTTGTCAATCATATCAAGCTCATCCTTGTCCACGACCACAAAGCCTTGCTCTTTGGCATCCTTCCCATAAACCTCCGGCGACCACTGTACAAAAAATGTGTACAGGTGATCTACCCTGAAAGCAGGTATGCAAAACGCATGGTTAATATGGTACAAGCCACAAGACCAAACATGCCCTCTACTACTATTATTTATTACACGGCTCCATCTGCGTACACAGCACTGCACAAGCCAACTTTTTTTTATATTCATGCAAATTTAGAGACTGGGAAAAGCCCGATTAAGACAACAACCTTATTTTCTGCTGTGTTCTGCGAGAATGGGGATGGGGGAAAGAGGGTACGCGGATATGTTGTTTTTTTTTTTAACTGACTTTTTAATGGTGTTAAGACAAATACAAACGATGACAAAAACTGAAGAGTTTTGATCTGGATTCCGTTCAGGAAAAACATGAATCTTGCCATTCTTTCAACATTTTAAGCACGTTTTAAACTGAATAAGTTTACCATGAAATGAAAAAAAATACAATAAACTCGTATAACCATTGAATCGGGTTAAAAAGAGAGAATACCAACAGTACAAGGACATAAAAACACATTGCACCTTTCCTCGTAAATTCAACAGAAAGGAAAAAAAATGAATCGCAGATAATATAATAAATTCCATACTAAGGCCACTATGGTAGCGATCATAATTAGGCATTCAAGCAATATTATTATTTCTCATAATTTCAGAGAATACTCCGTCTGGTAAATTCAGTACAATAAAATTCCATTTAGGAAAAAAATTATTTTGGTTTTCTGCATCTCCTCCCCCCAAGACACAGAGAAGACGAGGTTTCATTTTAAAAATTCACATTTCCAAAGAAGCTGCTGTATCTTCCAGCTATATATTAAGAATACTTTCCTTAGCTAGTAACACTTAAGGCAAACAGCTTTTGGTACGTAAATACTCTGTAAATTAGCAGGAAGGAGCCCTAACAAAACATTTTTCTTCTGTAAACAGAAATTCAGACCACCCTTTTCCCCTCATAAATCCTGAAAACCTGTCAAAACTCCTGACTATGCGGATGATATATGGAATTTATTCCAATTGCAGAACTGTTGCATCACATGCCTATTTCATTAATGGCTAATCAGGGCTGGATTTAAGATTTTGGCATCCATAGGCAGAATCAAAGAGCAGGGATGGGATGGGAAGCCCCCTCCCCCCCCCGAGTGCCTTGGCGATGGCCCCTTTGAAGTTGCATTTGCATCGTGCAGCTCTAGAGCAAGGAAAAAAAGAGGTTTCTTTCTGTCCTGGGGGTTTGGTGCTTTCAAAATCTGGTGCCCTAGGCAGCTGCCTATGCCTAAATTCGGGCCTGGATATTTATCTGGAGCAGATTGCAAGATCACAGCTTTCCTGTTGAGAGGGTTTCAACAAATGGAAGTCGGGAGACTCACTCAAGGTTGACCAACAAGTGAGGAGAGGAAAGGACGGCCATTCTGCGTTCTCACCACTGTATTACAGTGTTGCTTCCACTGTTGCTTCTAATCATTTCTAGTGCTGCTATACGTATGCAATCCTGTCCAGGTACATCTAAGAGCCAGTCCTTCCCCATCCAGAGATCAGGCTTGTGTTTTTATCATCATTTCCAAAGGCCGAAATACAACAGCTCCTCTCTGAACAACAAAATATAACCAAAACGCAGCTATGCAAGATCCATTTCTTGTTTTGACCTAGTAGTTTCTTTCAGTGGTCTTCCATGTCAATCACAAACGGCCTTTTCTGCAAATGCGGTACCATAAACCTTCATTTACAGTTACCAGGGTCCTAAGTCTCCATTTTTGACCCTCTTCCCTGTCTCTCTAGCCCGTCCACCACAAGGACAGTCCTTGGCCGGGGGGGCAGCAGACTGTGGCTCACTCCGGAACTTGGTAAGAGTAAACCCCAGGGGTGTCACCACGGTGAAATGGCTGGCACACCTTCAAGGGCTATGAGTGCTGCTTCTTCTCATCCTCTGTACTACTGATTAGCTTGAGGCGCGGAAGCCTGCCCCGGGAATGGAATCCAGGTCTCCTGCACAGCAGCATGCTGCTTTGCCACCGGACCACAAGGCCCCGTTTCTCCTCGCCTCAGAAGGGCTCACGTAATAAAATACAATTTCCTTCCAGTCACAGAGCAATGTGCCCAGCAATTCTTACTGAACAAATTGTATCCGTTTGGTAAAACCAAAGAAAGTTCAGACCAGAAAGTAGAAATTCTGCAATTTTTGTCAGCAATTTTGCTTTCTTGTACAGTAAACATACACACAGAAAATGTCCTTCTCATGGAGGCACATAGAAATCAAGGTCAGTAAATAAGGTGTTTTCTTTCACTGGACTAACCTTACACATTTGTGACTAGGTTTTGTGAGCTAAATTCCCTTATCAGAGCTATGTAGACTCTTGAAAGCTGGTGTTTTAATTGCACTAAAAGGGTTCAATAAGCCATTGAATGATGCAGATTTCTGGTTAATCAACCAGCTAAAGCCGCAGCTGAATATCGGGTTACATTGCACCGCACCAAACTTGTGCAGAGATATTTAAGATAGTCAATTATGTGGCCATACTTAGGGAGGACAAATTTAGCCTGTTGAAACCGAATAATTGTACTAATTGCTGAATCTGAAAACCTTGCTTTGGGCAAGGCCTAATTCTGTCTGGCTAAATCTGTGTGCACAGCGATTTTATGTGGACTGATTGTGGCTAGAGAGGGAGGGAATTTTTAACTGGTTACATTTATGCAGTATTTTAAGATGACCCCACTGAGAACATTAGAAATTCATTACTGTGAGAGGTGTCACACAGTGCCATGTGGAGGCTTCCTGGCTTTACTCCTAGATTGGGTTTTCCGCATCCCATGCAAAAAAAAAAATAATAATGTGCGTCTAGGACGCACATTTTAGTGATCAGAAATTAACGCCTGCCTGGAGCAGCACTCTGGTGGGGGTGGGCTGGGGAAGTGTGCGCCGGCAGCTGGCCGGCGTGCGTAACTTGCTTCTGCTCCAGAGGAGCAGTAAAGTAATAAAACCAAAAAAAAAAAATTAGTAGATAGGAAGGGCTTAGGGGGTGGGGAGGAGAGGGAAAAAGGAAGAAAGTTTAGGCAGTGGGGTAGGGAACTGGGGGAGGCCCGATTGCGTCGCCGCACATAATTTACTGAAATTCACCCCTCCCCCCCCCCGCATGCGCCATCCACACATGTTCGCGCGGCCAACGGATTTTATAATATGCACGCACATGTTATAAAATCGGCGTGTCGATGTGCCCGCCTGGGCTCCTTTTAAAATCTACCCCTAAGAGTCTACAACCTTCGGAAGAAGAAATATGCCTTAAGAGCACGTTATCCTCTCTATGCCATTTTGTTCTTGTGGTAGACATGCTGGTGAGCGGCCCCCCTCACCCCCGCTGCAGGGAAGGACGTGAGAGCAGCTCCCTTGGAACATGCCAAATTGGAAATTATGGAGAAGTCAGAAGATAACTCATTCAGTCAAATAAGACCATGCAGCTGCAAGAGAACACGCCCAAACTTGTGCTTGCCCGTCTCTCTCTGGATCTTAAGCATCTAGCAAAGAAAACTAACAGCTGGCACGAGCAACTAACAGAAATCCACGACAGCCACGCTGACGGACCAACGTGCTGCACACAAAGAGAGGTGGCACCAGCTCATGGGACGATACTTACCATCTAACGCTGTAAGCTGCACCCATCCTGAGAGATCTGCAGGCAGCGAGGAGCTCAGTACAGCTGTGCGCTGCAGCTCAGACAGGCACGCCATTTATGCAGCACGCTTAACAGAAGCCAAGGCTGGTTTAATGATTATAAAACCCAGTTATGTTATTAACTGATGAGCAGTAATAAACCACCCCCCCCCCCCCCCCAAAAAAAGTAGAAAAATACTCCCATTTTACAACTGAAGCCAAAAAGAAGATCTGTGATTGTTCAGGACTGACTGTCAAGGATAGAAGGGGGGTTAACACACAGATAATCCAGTTATCCTTCTTTTTTTTTTTGGGAAATTTAAAGATTGTACTAACCTGAATGCTGTCAAATCGATAAAATAAGGAAATGTGTTTTGAGGAGGAAGGGTGACAAAATGACACAGGGCAAGAAAGCTGTGTGTTCTGAGGAAGCAGATAACAAAACTTTTCCCCTGGGCCATCTTGGAGATCTTCGCTGCACAGAAGGAAAAATAATATCTCGACGAGAGAGTGAAAATAACGGAGAAGCAGTATGACTGTGAGGACACCACCCGGCTTCTCCAGCCTGTGCAAACATGAGCGCGAAGTACCCAAGAACTGGAAACCTCACAGAATTACAGACCTCGAGACGGGGGTTCTGGCGGTAGACTCAGGCCCAGTTTTAGGCATAGGCAACATGGTCAACTGGCCTAGGGCATCAAAAGTTTGAAGGTGCCAAATACTTGGGCCAAAGAAGAGCTTTCTCCCACATACCTTAGGGCCATGAACTGCTGCCATTTCAAAGAGGCACCACCCATGGCACTTTGACCCAATACTCCCCCTCCTCCATCTTCCAATCTTTGGGATGAAGACTCTGCTTGTCCAGGCTCCAAGAGGGGAAACCCCCCCTGTCCTCACTCTCTGGTGGTGCCTACGGATGCCAAAATCTTAAACCCAGCCTCACGTGTACTGATGCACAGATCCGATCTCAATAGATGACGCACAAACCTGATGCTGTTTGTCTGGAGAACGGAGTGTGTCTGCAAACAAAGTTAAATATACGTACATGGGCTGCTGTAAAGAGAGCAAGGCAGGGCTGAATTCACAAGTGGAGGGCTGGCTTGGCTCAGGATCCCCAGCAGCTCAGCGGGAGCACGTGGCAGAGATGCCCGGGAATACTGGAATATTTTATTTATTTTTAGACTAGCTTCCTACAGGGAAACTGACCTTGTTAGGTCATCTCTGTTCTGTTCCCTGTCATTCTGTGGGCCCCACGCCCCGATCATTTTTTGAACTGTTCATTCAGGTCCATTCAAATTCAGATAACAGGGCTCCCAGTCACTGCTTGGCTCACGCTTTTTACATGCCCTTAATATTTAGAATCCTGTTTTATTTTGCCCTATAAGCAAACAGGTCCGGTCAGTTCAGTTCACCTGAAATGTCAGGAAGGTCAGAGAATTTATAAAACTGCCCTGCCATTAGTTACTAATGACAACCGTGCGTAGATTTGTGAACCGGAAGAAATCAGGCATCATATGTTCACATATCTCCTTGCTTTGGTCAGGACTGTGAGCCATGTTAAACAATTCGGCTGTATGTGCATTTGCTTCTCAGCGCCAGATCACATTTCTATCAGCAATCAAAGAAACAAAAAGTTTGCCCGCCTTTTTAAGCATGAACCTGCAATTCCACAGCACTAATCCGATGCTTTATCAACAACGTTGACAGCGAATAAACATGGGATTACATGAAACGAGCCTCAATGTCCATACTTAAAGGGAGCCAACCATATGGTTAGCTCTTCTGTTCATTGTATTTCATTTTCACTGAATGCGACAATCAAACTGGGTAGGGGGTTCAAAATACAATCTACTAGCATGATGTTCTCCTAGGACAAGCAGGATGGTAGTCCTCACATGTGGGTGACATCATCAGATGGTGCTTGGCACGGAAAACTTCTATCAAAGTTCTAGAACTTTGACTAAGCACACTGAGCATGCCCAGCATGCCACTATCCACGCGTGGTCCCTCTTCAGTCTCTTCTTTTCATAGAAACATATAGAAACATAGAAATGACGGTAGAAAAAGACCAATCAGCCCATCCAGTCTGCCCAGCAAGCTCCCACACTTATTTTCCCATACTTATCTGTTTCACTGACCACCAAGTTCAGGGCCCTTGTTGGTAACTGTTTGATTCAAATTTCCTGCCACCCCCTGCCATTGATGCAGAGAGTAATGTTGGAGTTGCATCAAAGGTGAGCATAAGGCTTAATGGTCAAGGGTAGTAACCGCTGCATCAAGCAAGTTACCCCGATGCTGTTTACCCAGACTGCACAGATCAATGCCTTGTTGGATGTTGTCTGAATGTAAATCCTCTTTTCCACATTTCTCCCCGCCGTTAAAGCAGAGAGCTATGCTGTATATGCATTCAAAGTGAAGTATCAGGCTTAATTGGTTTAGGGTAGTAACCGCAGCAATAAGCAAACTACCCCACGCTTATTTGTTTTCCCAGACTGTGTAGTTCAGTTCTTGTTGGTTGTTGTCTGAATGCAAATCCTCTTTTCCACATTTCCCCTTGCCGTTGAAGCAGAGAGCAATTGTTGGAGTTGCATTAACTGTGTGAAGACTTATTGAGTAAGGGTAGTAATCACCAGGTAGTAGCCTCCATTCCAGCAAGCCACCCCCATGGCTCTTCTCTTCATTCCCATCCTCAAGCCTTTATGGATCCACAGTGTTTATCCCATGCCCCTTTGAAATCCTTCACAGTTTTAGTCTTCACCACTTCCTCCGGAAGGGCATTCCAGGCATCTACCACCCTCTCCGTGAAGAAAAACTTCCTCACATTTGTTCTGAGTCTTCCTCCCTGGAGTTTCAAATCGTGACCCCTAGTTCTACTCATTTCTTTCCAATGGAAAAGGTTTGTTGTTGACCATGGATCATTAAAACCTTTCAAGAATATGAAAGTCTGTATCATATCACCCCTGCTCCTCCTCTCCTCCAGGGTATACATATTTAGGTTCTTCAATCTCTCCTCATAAGTCATTTTATGAAGACCATCCACCTTTTTGGTTGCCCTTCTCTGGACCGCCTCCATCCTGTCTTTGTCCTTTTGGAGATACAGTCTCCAGAACTGAACACAGTATTCCAGGTGAGGCCTCACCAAAGCCCTGTACAAGGGGATCATCACTTCCTTTCTCTTACTAGATATTCCTCTCCATGCAGCCCAGCATTCTTCTGGCTTTAGCTATCATCTTGTCACATTGTTTCGCTAACTTCAAATCGTTAGACACTATCACCCCAAGGTCTCTCTCCTGCTCTGTGCACATCAGCCATTCACCCCCCATCAAATTCAGTTCTTTCGGATTCTCACACCCCATATGCATGACTCTGCACTTCTTGGCATTGAATCTCAGCTGCCATATCTTTGACCACTCTTCCAGCTTCCTTAAATGTTGTCTCATTCTCTCCACGCCTTCTGGCATGTCCACTCTGTTGCAGATCTTAGCGTCATCAGCAAAAACACAAACCTTACTGCCTATCCCGTCCGCAATGTCGCTCACAAAGATATTGAACAGGACCGGTCCCAACACCGATCCTTGCGGTACACCGCTTAACATTGCTCTCTCTTCAGAGTAAGTTCCATTTACCATCACACATTGTCTTCTGTCCATCAACCAGTTTGCAATCCAGGCCACCACCTCGGCACTCACTCCTAAGCTTCTCATTTTATTCACAAGCCTCCTGTGCGGGACTGTATCAAAAGCTTTTTGAAATCCAAGTAGATGACATTGAGCGCTCTTCCTCGATCCAATTCCCAAGTCACCCAATCAAAAAAGTTAATCAGATTTGTCTGACAGGACCTTCCCCTGGTGAATCCATGCTGCCTCTGGTCCAGCAATTCTTCTGACTGTAGATAGTTCTCTATTCTTTCTTTCAGCAGCGACTCCATTACTTTTCCCACCACCGAGGTGAGGCTAACCGGCCTGTAGTTTCCAGCCTCCTCGCTGCTCCCACTCTTGTGAAGCGGGACCACCACCACTCTTCTCCAGTCACTCGGCACCACTCCCGTTTCTAGGGATCTATTGAACAGGTCACGCAGCGAACCCGCCAGCACATCTCTGAACTCCCTCAGTATCCTGGGATGAACCTTATCAGGCCCCATGGCTTTGTCCACTTTCAGTTTTCCTAGCTCTTCCCATACATTCTCTTTTGTAAATGGACTTTCATTTACTCCACTCCCCTCCAATTTCTTATTAACTAGCGACAGTCCTTCTCCAGGGTCTTCTTTAGTGAACACAGAACTGAAGTATTCGTTTAATATTTCTGCCATTTCTTAGTCTCTCTCCACACATTGATCCTTTTCACCTTTCAATTTCACTATACCACTTTGGATTTTTCTCCTTTCTCTGATGAATCTGAAAAATGTTTTGTCACCTCGCTTTACCTCTTTGGCAATCCTTTCTTCCGCTTGACTTTTTGCTTTCTTGATTACTTTCTTCAACTCCATCAGATATCCACTATCTTCATCTCCACCAGATATGTTTCCTTGTGATCCTCCCTTTGGGATCCTTTAAATTTCTTAAACTCTGTTCTTTTAGCTTTTATTTTATCAGCCACCTCCTTTGAGAACCAGATAGGTTTCATTTTTCTCTTGCTTTTCTTTACTTTTCTAACATATAGATTAGGTGCCTTAGTAATTGCTCCTTTTAGTTTGGCCCACTGTTGTTCCACATCTCTCATTTTCTCCCAGTCTTCTAGTTCTTTCTCCAGGTACTTCCCCATTTCAACAAAGTCTGTGTTTTTGAACTGCAAAAACAGTTTCCATGGAGTTATCGCCTCACGGATGTGAAGGTCGCATTTTTTTCTTCTCTCATTCTTTTTCTCACACCGAGTCCCTAGATCCTTTCCTGGCCCTAGTTAAAAGTTGTTGCAATAAGTACAATGCTCTATGTGGTCAATTACTGACAGTTCGCCTCCTGGTGACCGCTGGCCATTGACCGCACGGTGGTTGCTTTTTTATAGAAACATAGAAATGACAGCAGAAGAAGACCAAATGGCCCATCCAGTCTGCCCAGCAAGCTATGCACTTTATCCATTTTTTTCCCTTTTCCTCTCCCACCTGTTACTATTGGCTTCCAGTACCCTCCAGCCCTAATTCCCCTCCACCCCACCACCAATTTAGAGAGCAGCACCGTATCTGCATCCAAGTGAACGTCCAGCTCAATTAGGGGTAGCAACCGCTGTAACAAGCAGGCCACCCCCTTACCCCATACTCTTACCCACCCCTATTTTTATTTTTGTTTGTTTTTTTGTTTTTTTGTTTTGGAGATAGCAGCCCTCCATCCTTCCGCTCCGTGAAGGTGGAACACCAACTACTGGCCACTGGCATCCCGCTCCGTGAATGCCTCTGTGGCTACTGCCGCTCCGTGCAGTGTTTGAATGCCTCTGTGGCTACTGCCGCTCCGTGCTTTTTTCCATGGCATCCTCCATTTTCCGCCCCCAGGGAGGTTAAAAGAGCTCTCAGTACTAGCTCCTAGAGACAAAGTAAATGTGTTATATAAGTCTGGACATAACTTTCAATAATATGGGTGGATAGAATTAATTTGCTCAAGATGGTGGCAAGACCATACCTACTATAACAATTCCAATTTATCCCTTGTAATATTCCTTCACATGCGTTCACTATCAGTGATTACCTGACCAGCTTTATCTGGAATAAAGAAGTGCCCCACGTTATCTCAGAATCTTAGGGAGGGCTATAGATTGCAGGGCATGCCAAACTTGAAAATTTATTTTTGGGCAGTGAGACTCTTATTTCACCTATGAATACACCTGCTACAAAACGTGATAATTCTTGCAGAAGAGAGTCCGCTCGCTCCCATAAGGGAGAAGCCAAAGCCAAAGTCTTGCCCTCTAGGCATGAAAGGATGAAGGTCACCTTCATGAGGTCATCCTGGAAGACTGATAGTTGTAGAGCAAACTGCATGTAACACTGGATTATGAAGCCCTGCAGAGCTTCGGGGTCCCATTGAACTGGGGTGGAGCAGGCAGGACAAGCAAAGCTCTGGTCAAGGTAGCCGGTGCCTGGGTGATACGGACGTGGAAGCCGCAGAGCCTGAATGAGAGTCCAGATGGGCGTTGAGGCATTCAATGGAGGTAGCCAACGCATCCAGGAACCGCTGCTGTTTCTGGATCTTTGAGGCCAGGCCAGGCCTGGAATGGCCTGGAGAGCGGAAAGCTCTGCCAGGTCCATGGCCTTGGCAACCTGTTGTGGAGGTGGACTCTTGGCGCCACCCGTAGTGTCCCCACCTACAGAAGGCAAGGACAAATGGGAAGTGGAGGCCGACTGGAGCTTCGCCAATACCAATCCTCGTTCCCCACAGGTTGAGCCCTTGGGTACCGGGGCCGGCTGGACTTAGGTGGGCCTCTGCGTGGTTGATCCCGGCGAGGGTGTCCAAAGCAGGATGCCAGGAAGCAGCGGAGACGCAGGGTTCCAAAGGGAGAGGCAGGATCCAAAGACCAGACAAACTGAAGCAGAGGTAATGCAGTTAAGAGACTAGGTAAAGTCCAGACTGCAAGCCAGGCAGGTAGCTAAAGACAAGGCCAGGTCCCAAAGTCCGGACAGACTGGAGTGGAGGTAATGCGGCTGGGAACAAGTTAAGTCTGGACTGCAAGTCAGGCAGAGCTGAAGACAAGGCCAGGTCCAAGCAGAAGTCAGGGCAGGCGGCTGGAGACAAGGTCAGGTTCAAGCAAGGGTCAAAGACAAGGAGATCCGTCCGAAGGGTAGGAGGCACAGACAGCTAAAGCAGGTACTAGAACAGGAACTGGAACAGGATCAGGTACTGGAGCAGGAACAGGCAATGGAACAAGCAGCAATGAAGCACACGACAGGAAGTATGGAGACCTGTTGCCAAGGCGAGGACTAAGCAGCAGGGCCCGCCTTATACGCGGAGGCTGGTTGATGTCATCATCCGGGGGCCGTAGGAGGCTTTCACGCAGTGGCCCCTTTACAGCCCGGGAAGGCACGCACGCGCGCGCAAGCACCTAGGGCGGACAGGCTGAAGATTAGCAAGTGGCGGCGTCTCCAGGCCGCTCAGCAGCGCCGGAGCGGCCTGGGAGCACAGATGGAGCGCGAGCACGTAGGTGGTTGCCCACCATTGCCAGAGAGGATAGGCCAGGTCTGGGGCCCTGGTGATGGGGGTGAGTGGAGCCGGCCGCAGGCTGCCGCAGCCGGGAAGCGCAACAAGTAAAATTTTATTTGGGCTCCATAGTGGACTTGGTATATACAGTAGGCTATTCTTGGAAGAATTTTTTAATGCATCATCAGTATGAACTGTTTAAATTATTTTTTAGTTTTTATCAGTCTTTTTTGGCATCATATACTTAGTTTCTTTTTCACTGTATACACTGAGACAATTCTTTTTCCCTGTTTCTGGGTGTCTGAAGCAAAAAATAATAATAATAAAAAAAAATCTTTCTAATAGAAGACCTCCCTGCCCTTTCTATTTGTAAATCAAATTTTGCAAGTTTCAAACGAATGACTAGATGCACTTTCTGTTTAGTGTACCTGCCTGCATATTACTATATACACATATACACGGTTAAGTACTTTCCTCACCCCTTAAGCCTGACATTTTTTAACAATGCTAGTGTTGCATTTCTTAAGGGTCCACAGATCAGGTCCTGGCTCACTTGAAACTGCTTATGCACTGTAGGGCTCAGCACTGCCAAGCTTCCAGCTGAATTAATCCTGCACATCTGAGTCAGCTGGTTCCACAACACTGCTCTGCTTAACCAGGCTCTTTATTAAGTGGCTGAAGGATTAAAAAAAAATCATGAATCCTCCTAATATTATACTTCAAATTCTTGCAACAGTGAGCACTAAAGTCCTTGCCAATTTTTAATGCTAAATAAAGGTCGTTTTAACAGGAGAACTTATAACAAGAAAAATCTCTGTGATTTGACTGGCTGATAAAGGTTCCATCCTGTATATCTGGTAGAGGATTGGGCCTCTTGAGTGTTCTCAAGGTTCCAGCATCATAGCCACTCGCCCCCAGCTTCCCTCCTGATGTGGGCCGCTCTCGAGAGTAAGATAAAAATTTTACAAAGCAGGACTCTGCAGCCTCTCCTAGCCCTGGTTTATCAGTCCCACACCCTCCAAAATCAGATTTCTGAGCCGGCAGGAAAACACGAGCCCCGAGAACCTGCAGGAACGCGGGCCGATTCTTGATCATGCTTCAGGGCAGAAAGAAGCCAACAACAGAATAACTATACTCTGCCAGCCGGCAACCAGCAGGGACAAGGGCCTCTCTGTTGACTTTTACACATTTAATCTGGAGAGAAGAGGTAGGAGAAGTTCTTTGGCAGTAAGGGCTGGGCTACTTGGAGAGGGACTATTTTCAGCTTAAGGATACATCGAAAACGACATATACAGCTTTGTGGACCAAAGGACCAGTTAATAGGCTGTACACCGAAATAAAGTGGCAAACAGAAGCTTGTACCAATGAACCAAAACGGAAACAAGCAGCAAAATCTTTACATCTCCAAGCATCAACCCCTGTCCTGTATACAAAAATACCAATCCTGCCCCCCCCCCCCCAATAAATCTATCTTTCTTGAGATATTCTGCTGTTGCAAAATGAAACACCAATTATTTTTTGTACCTGGCAGCTTGTTCCTGCTTCTTTGACCTTCCAGTTTGTGTAACCACTGTGCCAACAATCCTGTGGCTGAGACACACAAAATATGGCTCCCACTAAAACACAGCACTTGTGCGCTCCTGAGTCAGATAGCAGGTGTCACAGCTGTGTGATAATGGGGACTGCCTGCCTCCCCTCCCAGGGACTGTGAACACTGCCTCTGCAGCATCCCCCAGTTCATGCTGGCCCAAGGAGCAGAAGCTGGGCTCAAGAATTGAACCTGAGTCTCCTGCTCAGCAGTGCTACCGCTGAGTTATTGGGTCAGCCCTGAAATGCCCCCATTTTTGGTCTTCAGTTCCCTAGCTCAGCTTCCTCTTTTGGGCTAAGAAAGCATTCTCAACTGTTGCTCAACAGTGACACCTAGTGACCAGATTCCACATGCACAGATTTCCAGAATGAGTTGCAGTCTGTGGCTCCCAGCAAAGGACTATGACCACCATAGCTAGTCTAAGGGGGTGAGAGTTTAAAATGAATAAGGGGGTGAGAATTTAAAATGAATAAGGGGGTGAGAATTTAAAATGGAAAAAATTCTTGGAGAGGCTGGTTCCAAATGAGCTGAAAGCCCAAAGGAGCAGGAGAAAACTGTTGGCGCCCAATAAAACAAAAGTATTGCCAATGGTTTATTACATGGTAAGATCAAGGTGCCAGGAATAAGCCATCATCGCAACTAGTTTTTGTGGGTGACATACAGTATACTTTTTTAAATTATTTATAGACATTTAAATTATTTAATAACAGAAACAGTGTAATACAGATATGAAAGGAAAAACAAAACATAAAATCACAATAATTGCTTTTATATACATAAAGCAAGTTTGCTTACTGTAAACAGGGTTCTCCGTAGTCAGCAGGATGACACGCGGTTGACGTCATCCTACGGAGCTGAACAGATCCTTCTTTCTAAGCTGATAGGGGCCGATGCAATACAATGCGCTCAGCCGAGCACACTATTTAACTCGCAGTTGGATGTGGGTTGTATAGGCGCTACCTAATCCCTTTATGCAATAAGGAGATTAGCGCCTCCACAACACTCGTCCAATGCGGAGTGAAACTAATAGCGCTCATCACATGCAAATGCACGTGAATGAGGCTATTAGCTATTCACTCCAAATGCAAAAAAAAAAATGTGGGTCTAAGACGAACATTTTTGTGCTCAGAAATTAACGCCTGCCTGGGGCTAATTCTCAGGAAAGAGGGAGATACTGAGGGGCTTCTATACCTCAGGGCTTCTCCGATAAATAAATAAAATAAAAGTTTGTTTATGTAACAGTTTTATATACCGCAGTTCAGGTAACAGTGTTACTAATCACTTCGGTTCACATTTCAACAATTACAATGACAATATAAAAAAGAATAATTTATAATGTCTTACATAGAACAGGGTGAATGCAACTTGGATAAAAACTTATAATGAACAGGGAGAATACAGTTATATACATAAAACTTATAATGAACATGGAGAATACAATTATATACAAATAGCTTGGGGAAACAGTGTGTGGAGTCGCTGGAACTGTCACATTCAATGTGAGATATCTAATACTAATGGAATGTTGGTGTTGGAGGGATGTTGTGGAAGAGTCAAGGGGGATGATCTTCCGTAGGGATCTGTGTTAGGATAGCTGGGTTATGAGAATGCTTGGTTGAACAACCAGGTCTTAAGTCTTTTTTTGAAAGTGGGTGTCGATTGTTCGAGCCTGAGGTCTGATGGGAGTGAATTCCAATGTATAGGGCCTGCGGTGGATAGAGCTCTTCTGCTTAGTGTTGATTTGACAGGATGTGATTGTAGAGTGCCTCTCTGGCCTTGTCTCATCGGTCGGGAGGTAGTGTGAAGCTGTAAAGGGATCGTGAGCTCAATTGGGGTTGAGTGGTGGATGACTTTGTGGATGATTGAGAGGGTCTTGTAAAGGATTCTATAATCTGATTGGGAGCCAGTGAAGTTTCTTTAAGATGGGTGTTATGTGGTCCCTTTTATTAGATTTTGTGAGAATTCTTGCTGTGGCGTTCTGTAGCATTTGTAACGGTTTTAATGAGTTAGTAGGTAGACCAATCAGCAATGCGTTGCAGTAATCTATTTTTGAGAAAATGATTACTTGCAACACAGATCTGAAATCCTGGAAGTGTAGGAGGGGTCTTTAACGGTGTTATTGATGAAGCTTCTGTAGTTAAATTGATTATCGATGATGACCCCAAGGTTTCTGACTTGCGGTGATAAGGCTGGAATGGCTACGGTGTTTGTGTTGGATAATGAGAAGTTGCCGTCTGGGGTGATGAGAAGGAACTCAGTCTTGTTGGGGTTGAGTATCAGGTTGAGTTTTGCTAGAAGGTTGTTGATAGATAGAAGACAGGAATTCCAACGAAGCATGGTTTTGTGCAGTGAGTCTTTAATCGGTAAGAGGATTTGTACGTCGTCAGCATATACGTAGTGAGTTAGATTAAGATTGGAAAGGAGCTGACACAGAGGGAGAAGATAAATGTTAAATAATGTTGGAGATAGTGAAGATCCTTGCGGGACACCAAGTGTGGATCTGAAAGGAGGCGATTCTTTGCTGTTAACCTTAACTTTGTAGAACCTGTTTTGGAGGAAGGATGAGAACCAGTTGAGGGCGGTATTTTTGATGCCGATCTCGGAGAGACGATCTAAGAGAATATCATGGTTCACTGTGTCGAATGCTGCCGTTAGGTCGAGAAGGATGAGCAGACTGGATTGTTTTTTCTCGAGGTTCCTGAGAATATTGTCTGATAGAGATAGAAGGAGGGATTCAGTACTTCGGGATTTACGGAATCCTAGTTGAGATGGTGCGAGTAGGTTGTTGTTGTCCAAGTATTCAGAAAGCTGTTTATTGACAATTCTTTCCATGATTTTGGCGATAAATGGAAGATTTGCTATGGGGCGAAAGTTGGCTGGGTTATCAGGTGACAGATTTGGTTTTTTTATCAGCGGTTTCAGGATAGCGAGTTTGAGGGGGGTGGGGACAAGGCCCTGTGAAAAGGAGGCATTTATAATCTGTGATATTGGATTCGAGATGTCTTTGGCATTTGCAATCAGGAGGTTAACTGGAATCGCATCTATCGGGTGGGAAGATGGTTTCAGTTTTTTTAGTACGTTTTCAATCTCTAGTGTGGAAACAGTCTCAAGGGTATCGAGGCTTGCGGTGAGTAGTAGGGGGGGAGTAAACAGATGAGGTGGGGAAGGGGCTATCCTTTCCTTAAGCGGGTCGAGGAGGTTGGAGATTTTGTTCATGAAACTTGTACACATACACTGAGTCAGTAAACCAGGATCCAGGTAATAGATGGTAAGTTTATTTGAGCACTTACTAAGCAAGAAGTTAATAACACAAATGGTAAACAGCAAGTACTGGAGAGGTGATTGCAAATAGTAATAATAATAACTAGAAAAGTATTAAAAGATACATATAAAGACAGCAATTCTTGTGTTCCTAATGACAGATGAAATGGGCCCAAGAATATCCGTTCAACTCCGGAAGACTGAAATAAGTAACGGACAACGTTGCTGTTCTCACAGCTCTGCTTATTTTTTATCCTAACTTGCTTGAAGCAGGAACGGAGTCCCCCTCCCTCCTATGTTTTATCATAATCCAGCACATCTGCTTGGTACAGTCTGGTGTTTACTGCCACCCCCTGTTACTCTCAGGTTTCTGGTCTGACCTTGGGCTAACAGTTCTCATGGTTTCAACACATAAGCATTTTTAATATCTGCATAGCCTTTGGAAGAATAATAACTTTTAGTTCCTAGAGACATCTAGTGAGGACTCCCTAAAAAAACAATAGGATTTGCAACAAGTGTTATAGACATCTTCCTTCTCTGCAGCCTCTCTTTCACTAACTGAGGTTGGCTAATTGTGGCCAGCAATTAGACAAACCCCCAACAATCGCTGGCCAATATGCCTGATGGCCTCCATGGTGGCCCCGCACCTTGATGGCAACTTCACTGCAATATCTACTAACTATGACCAAATTCCTATTTTATACCACTTATAAGACGCTACAGTGTAATTTTGACCATCATAATAGGCATCATTGTGTGGTGTTATACAGCCATTATCACTCTGCCTTATATATAATCATAGGTCAGTCCATTGTGTTGGAATTGAAAAAATAGAATAGATACCATTCCTTCAGTGCATTGAGTCTATGGCGCCCGATGCCTACAGCAGAGAAGGCCCAGCCAGCATGCTCAAAGCATGCAAGGTGCCCACATGGTTCTTATAGCATCGAGGGCAGTCTTGCACCTCAATGGCATTGAGAGCGCCCCAGCACCTTGACGGCATCAAGGGCGACCATGGCGCTCAATGGCAAACCTGGTCCCCAACGCGGTCCTGACATAGACGCGTCAGACCATCAGTGCACTGGCACGGGTGTGCACGAGCAACAGTTACTGGGGATGGATTTGAAGGTGCAGCAGCAATGCCACTTGCTCAGGCTCCTACGCACCCTCTTTCACAAGGAGGCTGCACTGCCATCACAGCAAGCAGGAGGGGGAGGCTACATCTTCCAGGGCTCCTGCCCATGGAGACTAGTTCCTTTGAAAGTGGGGAGGATGAGCACACAACTTTTACTTCCTATAGACTGAGTTGCTAAAGAAGAAGGCCCGGTGGCTGCACCTTCGGAAGAGAAGGTGGTTGGACCAGCTGCAAGCTCGGCAGGCTGGGGCTGGAGATGTTCTTCTCCAGACCTATTCTCATGGTCTGTATAGCTCCTGTTTCTATCAGCACACACACATGGGTCTACTGCTCTTCATGACCTGCCTCAGCTTTCAGCTTACCAAAATCCTCATTCACACATAGTTACATCAAGAATGCTCTCAGGGTCACAGGCAGTGCTGTCATGAGGTGTTCATTAAAAGGTACCCGTTGGTCTAGCTGGGAAACCTTCAGGTTCTTCACAACCATTCAAATATTTCTTTGCATGCAAATGATATGGGCCCTAACCAACCCAACTGGGATAGTCAGTCTCATGGCCCTAGATGCCTTGCTATTTAGATCACTACCCATCACTTCAAACCCTGTCACAACACACAGCCCACTGCACATGCATGGCAGCATCAAACAACAGCCAGCTAACGGGCCGATTCGGACTGGTGCGCCCACAGTTAGCCCCCTTTAGGCCGCAAGTTTTCGATGCGCTATTTTTACCCCTTATACAGTAAGGGATAATAGCGTGTTGAAAACGCGCGGCCAACCCCCCCCCCCCGAAACTAATAGCGACGCACATGTAAATGCATGTTGAGGAGCCTATAAGTTAGTCCCGCGCAATACAGAAAGTAAAATGTGCAGCCAAGCCGCAAATTTTACTCTCAGAAATTAACACCTACCCAAAGGCAGGAGTTAATTTCGGCCACCACCGGGAAAGTGTACAGAAAAGCAGAAAAAACTGCTTTTCTGTACATCCTCCGACTTAATATCATAGCGATATTAAGTCGGAGGCCCCAAAAATAAAAAATTAAAAAAAGTTTGCCCGCGGGTTGGAAAACGGACGCTCAATTTTGCCGGCATCCGTTTTCCGAACCCGTGGCTGTCAGCGGGTTCGACAACAGACAGCGGTAAAATTAAGCGTCGGCTGTCAAACCCGCTCACAGCCAACGCTTCTGTCAAAAAGGAGGCGCTAGGGATGCGCTAGTGCCCCTAGTGCTTCCTTTTTAGTGCGGGCCCTAATTTGCATACCTTTCCTTAGTGAACTGCGCGCCCAGGAGAGTGGCCTGGGCGCTCGCCGGCTCTCCCGCACAGTTTACTGTATCGGCCCGTAAAATAGGTATTCTGAATGAACAAGAATGTATCTTTCGGTTAGGCACCACATATAGGTTGTCATAAACTCATATTTATTAGCTTTTCCCTTACCCTACACAACTAGAGCAATACCCTCTAACAGAACGGAGGCACATGACACACTATTGCTGTTCTCTTCATAGATGAGAACATATCGCCGGAGGAGAAGGAAGAGGAGCAGGAGGCCGCCGGTGATGACCCAACCCCAGCCCCCGCTGATACAGCTGCCACTGCTGGGAAGAAGCAGGCTGTTCCTCCCCCACCCCTGCCACCATCAGGAGGAGAGGTGCCGGCGGTGGTGGTCCACCACCTCGAGACGGCACACCCTAGGCCACAGCATCCTCTCCCCGTACAAGTAGGGCCTCCTCCCCTTTTGGACTAGGGTGCAAGGGACGCGGAGACCCAGTCTGGCCAGCCTTTGCTGGCCGAGGGAGGCCTGCATCACCCTCCGCGTGTCTTCCAGCATCGTCTGCTGGCCTGGCTAGAGCACCGGCTCAAGTTGCTAAGCCTGTTTCTCAGCAGCAGTTTGCACAGGCCACGCAGACGATGCTGGAAAAGATGAGGGAGATACGAGCAACCCTTGTGGTTCTGGCTGAAGAATCCGCGCCAAGCTGAGGTCCAGCGGCCCCAAAGCCCTAGTGCTGATGGACTTGGCTTGGCGCTTGGGAATTTCTTGGCGAGGCTCTTAAGTCTGCTGTCTTTGGCCTCCCTACTGCCCCGGCCCCCTTTTTCAATTCTTGTAAATATTTTGGTCCCTAGTTTTTCCCACCCTGTCCTATTTTTTTTTTTTTTTTTTGCTTGTAATTAATATACATTGAGGTAGATTTTAAAACCCCTGCGCGCCTATTTTGCATAGGCTGTCGGCACGCGCAAAGCCCCGGGACGCATGTAAGTCCCAGGGCTTCGTAAAAGGGGCAGGAGGTGGCGTGTCCGGGGCATGTCCGGGGCAGGGGGCGGTCCGGGGCGGGTCCGGGGGCGTGGCGATGGTTCGGGGCAGGCCGGGAGGGCGGTCCCGAGTCCCCCGGCACTGCGGCCTGTGCCGGGAGATGCCAGGGCGGCGCGCGCAAGTTACGCCTGCTTCAAGCAGGCGTAACTTGCCCAACAAAGGTAGGAGGGGGGATTTAGGTAGGGCTGGGGGGTGGGGTAGATAGGGGAAGGGAGGGGAAGGTGGGGGGACGCGGAGGGAACGGAGGCAGGCTGCCGATTTTGCGCAGCCTTGCACGTGCCGACCCCAGATTTTATAGGCTACGCGCGTATCTTATAAAATCTGGTGTACTTTTGTTCGCGCCAGTGGCGTGAACAAAAGTACGCACGCGCGTATGTTTTGAAGATCTACCTCATAGTTAATTTTTTTAATTTTGAAAAAATTGTTTTATATTTCCAGCTTTTTGTGTGGGTCTGTGTACTTTCTTTTGTAGGGCTTCATTAATTGTGTTTCACAGGTGGCCAGGGTTGAACTTGTTTGGTCATAAAACCGCCTCCAGTGCTAACAGTGTCGCAGCACCGAGAGTCTCAATTCATCTGTCTTTCCCAGGGGTCAAGACTCCAACAGGCTGATGCAATAACCTTTGCGCTAATAAAATAGGTGCAAGTTTTCATGCATATTTTGTAATGCCAATGTTATTATTTCTCCTAAACTCCCAATGCTAATGCATCTGGAGTTTCTAAATGGTAAGAAACTGTTAACTTTGTGTTTGGCAATGGTGCAATGGCCATTGTAACTAGGGAAGAGGGTGGAAGTATCCCTGACAGGCTATTTGGGTAAGTGGTGGCTGCTGCAACTTACTCAGAGAAGTCTGTTATAATTTGGCTAAACTGGGGCAGCTGCCTGCACTATGTGAGACTAGTTTTCATTCTACCCATGTCCATCAATTTGTTTAATGCAGCCCTACTTCCCCTGTCCATCCCTTCATTTACTCTCTTGCACCTTCCCCCTACCCTACGGGCCGATACAGTAAAGTCCGCGGGAGAGCGGGCGAATGCACGTCCCTAGCGCCTCCTTTTGGACCGGAGCGGCGGCTGTCAGCGGGTTTGACAGCCGACGCTCAATTTTGTCGGCGTCGGTTCTCGAGCCCGCTGACAGCCATGGGCTCGGAAACCGGACGCCAGCAAAATTGAGCGTCCGGTTTTCGACCCAACAGCCGCGGGCCAACTTCACTTTTTTTTTTTTTTTTTTTTACTTTTGGAAACTTTCGGGACCTCCGACTTAATATCGCCATGATATTAAGTCAGAGGGTGCACAGAAAATCAATTTTTACTGCTTTTCTGTGCACTTTCCCGGTGCCCGAAGAAATTAGCGCCTACCTTTGGGTCCATCCATCGGAGCGCACTGTACTGTATCGGCCCGCTAGTATGGTTACCAGAGGTGGTGAGGGAATGTTGGAAGCCAGTATGCTAAGCAGCAACTCGGCCTGGAAGGTGACATATCTAGTAATGCCTGAAGTAATAGTGGGACACACAGGCAAATCACCTTATGTCTCTTCAGGCTTGGCCATTAAGAACATAAGAAGTTGCCATACTGGGTCAGACCAAGGGTCCATCAAGCCCAGCATCCTGTATCCAACAGTGGCCAATCCAGGTTACAAGTACTTGGCAAGTACCCAAACACTAAGGAGATCCCATGCTACTAACGCCAGTAATAGCATTGACTAATTCCTAATTCATCTTGATTAAGAGCAATTAATGGCTTTCTTCTCCAAGAACTTATTCAAACCTTTTTTGAATCCGGCTACACTAACTGCACTAACCACATCCTCTGGCAACAAATTCCAGAGCTTAATTGTGCATTGAGTGAAAAAGAATTTTCTCCGATTTGTTTTAAATGTGCTACTTGCTAACTTCTTGGTGTGCCCCCTAGACTTTCTGTTATCCGAAAAATAACCGATTCACATTTATCCGTTCTAGGCCTCTCATGATTTAATAGATCTCTATCATATTCCCCCCTCAATCGTCTTTTCATGGCCTTCTCAATTTTGACAACACATAACATCCAATTCTAGGTCATGTGGCTATCCAGTCTTTGGGTAAGATGATCCAACACATGCAGCCATGGGTGGACAGAACTGATCAGTGTTCTAACATAAGAAGTTGCCATGCTGGGTCAGAACAAGGGTCCATCAAGCCCAGCATCCTGTTTCCAACAGAGGCCAAACCAGGTCACAAGAACCTGGCAATTACTCAAACACTAAGAAGATCCCATGCTACTGATGCAAATAATAGCAGTGGCTATTCCCTAAGTAAACTCGATTAATAGCTGTTAATGGACTTCTCCTCCAAGAACTTATCCAAACCTTTTCTGAAACCAGCTACACTAACTGCACTAACCATATCCTCTGGCAACAAATTCCAGAGCTTTATTGTGCGTTGAGTGAAAAAGAATTTTCTCCGATTAGTCTTAAATGTGCTACTTGCTAACTTCATGGAATGCCCCCTAGTCCTTCTATTATTCGAAAGTGTAAATAACCGAGTCACATCTACTCATTCAAGTCCTCTCATGAACTTAAAGACCTCTATCATATCCCCCCTCAGCCATCTCTTCTCCTCTTCTGCTCTGTTTATGCAGGAAAAGTAGGAACAGGTTGCCACCCCCAGCTCAGCTCAATTTCTATGGGAGAGGCAGAACTAGTGCACACTGCTAGCTCTAGTCTACTTCCTCGGGTCCCAGAAAGCCACTTCAGGTTTTTTTCCCAAAAAAATCTATCTTGAAACAGATGTACAGAGTTTTGTGGTTGGGAGAGTATCTACTCCAGACTCACCGGGTTAGGCTGATTACAAATAGATGCCTTATTACTACAGGGTGAAGGGGGAAGAGAGTACCCAGAAACACTTTGTAGCTAAGGAGTGGGCTAGAGATGTTGGTTCTACCTCACCAGAGCAAAGAGGAGGAGGAAGTTGGACTGAAAAAACCCCACAGTCTCTATGAGTCATCTAAAGTTTTCCACTGTGATCCTGCATTCCCAATATGTAGTAGTCCTTTAAGCCCGATATATACAGAGTGTGAAGAAGAAATTGTTGAGGTACAAGCTTAACAATAAAATTTCTTGTAATCCCATGGACTTGAGATGTCACAGAATATAGATGCAATAGGACACAAACAACTGATATGCCATAGCTACCTCTTAAAAAAAAAAAAATGTCTCTTACACATCCCTAACTTTCAGCGGGCCAAGCTGATAATGTGGAGCCATTGACAATCCCTTCAATGAGAAAAGAAAAGTAAAACTCTCTCGCACCCTACCCTTCAGAGGGCTTCAGGCAGCTCCCAGCAGAAATCCAGTGCTCTCTCCTTGCCGATATACAATGCTGACCCCCCTCAACCTCTTCTATGTGTTGAACAAGCAATGGACTAGAACATTGACGTGACTGAAGGTATTTAACACAGCTAGTACAGCAGCTGGAGGTTCAGGCAATGTGGGCTTTTCCCCAGCTACTTCACACTGACACGGATTTGACATCACAAAGGGATGGGAGGGAAGAAGAAAAGACATGGGTGAAATATAAAATCTGGTGCGGATACCTTTTAGAGATACAGAACACAATTAGAGTTAAAGATTTCCTATATTAATGCCCCTGAGCAGATGGAGAGAACAGACAAGTTCCAGAGGCTTTACCTTCCAGACCTCACATGTTATCGTATTGTATCCTCAGTACCTTGAACTACCTTGTGTTGGGCCAAGAGCAGCTGCACGCACAAGTCCACTCCAGATATTGCCCACATAGGAAGCCTTAGGGAGAACCCTGGATCAGGATGGCAAGGTCACAGAGGATATCATTCCAGACAGATGCACCTGTGATAATTTACCCACTCCTCCACACTCCAAGTGTTCATGTTATCTCAATGATTATAATGAGCAGAAGAGCCTCCACTTGGTAGCTTAATGATCTTCAGGCATATCACTGTGGATATCTTTAACTCTTGACCCTATGTGTCATGAAGAGTGGGTGAAGAATTCCACTTAGAAACCATCTGCCTACCCCTCTACCCACCCACCCCTGGGGTTAGATTTCTAATATAGACTGACTAAATTAGCATTAGCAACAAGATAAATTAGTAAGTTAACAGCTAAGGAAATACCAATCCAAAAATTTACCAATATGAGAACTATCCAATGCAACTATTGTAGAGCCTTTATTCTGAGGGAAAGCATCTGGAGACTTGGAGCTTGCCCGATCTGTGCACAGCTCTCTTCTTTGAAAACTGAGCTGACTGAGGTTAAAGCTCAATTAGCTTCAATTACAAGAATTACACCCACATTGCATTACTCAGAAAATAATTCCCCAACACCAAAGAATAACCAGGAGTCAAGAAAAAGAAATACAGTAGACTCAGGTAGGATAACACATGTGTTCCACAGTCACCCATTCTTGACAGATGGGAAGCCAACAAGTATACCCCCCCACTCAATCAGGTCATCAAGTGAATCATTAAAAAACAGGATCACAGTGGGCTCTGGTAGAATTAGACCTGTAACAAGGAGACACACTCAGTATCAAATGCAACAAGAACATAAATCCCTCCCTATATTAATAACTGAAGAAGTTCTAGAGAAAAACATTGACGTGTTACCAGAAAAGAGAAAATATCAATGCATGCAGAATTTCAAGATCCATAACCAAAAGAAAAAGCTAATTGAGATGGATAACTCTGTCATCAATGGCACAACTGCAAAAGGAAAGTGTGTAGTGAATAACAAATCTCAACTAAAGTCTCATAAGGAGTACAGGAAAAGCAATATCCTTAAAGAGAGTACCTGGAAAGCTATGACTACAAATGCTCATAGTTTGGGAAATAAAATCCCAGATCTGCAGGCCCTAATGACGGAGGCAGAACTGGACATCGTTGCTATCACAGAGACATGGTTTACAGAATCTCATGATTGGGATACGGCAATACCAGGCTATAACTTGTTAAGGAAGGACAGAGTGGATAGAAAAGGGGGAGGTGTGGCTCTTTATGTCAGAAATAATATCCAAGCATCTGAGCTGCAAGGAAGTTGGGGCAAGGAAGAAGCACTATGGGTCGACCTAAAAAAAGATGATGGAGCATCCATTTATATTGGAGTGGTTTACAGGCCTCCAAACCAAAAGGAAGATCTGGACAGAGATCTGGTTGAAGACATCCATAAGATAGGTAAGAAGGGGGACGTGGTGATCGTTGGTGACTTTAATATGCCAGATGTAGACTGGAAAATCCCATCTGCAGAATCTAAAAACAGTAGAGCAATAGTGGATGCCATGCAAGTATCTTTGTTCAAACAAATGGTATTGGAACCCACAAGAGAAGGAACTATACTCGACTTAGTGCTCAATAATGGAGATAACGTCTCTGATGTCAAGGTGGGTGCCCACCTCAGCACCAGTGATCATCAAACGGTATGGTTTAATATCACTAAAATAATATGGAAAAGAAGCACAAAGACCAGAGTTTTACAGTTCAAAAACACAGACTTTGAGGAAATGGGGAAGTACCTAGAGGAAGAACTAAATGGATGGGAAAATGAGAGATATGTGGATCAGCAGTGGACCAATCTAAAAGGAGCAATCGCCAAGGCTCTATATGTTAGAAATGTAAAGAAAAGCAAAAGAAAAATGAAACCTATCTGGTTCTCAAAGGAGGTGGCTGACAAAATTAAAGCTAAAAGAACAGCACACAAGAAATATAAAAGATCCCAAAGGGAGGAGCACAAAGAAGAATATTTGATTCAACTGAGGGAGACGAAGAAATTAATCAAGTTGGCAAAAAGTCAAGCGGAAGAGAGGATTGCCAAGGAGATAAAATATGGTGACAAAACATTTTTCAGATACATCAGCGAAAAGAGAAAAGTCCAAAGTGGTATAGTGAAATTGAAAGGTGGAAATGATCAATGTGTGGAGAGTGACGAAGAAATGGCAGAAATATTAAACGAATACTTCAGCTCTGTGTTCACTAAAGAAGACCCTGGAGAAGGACCATCTCTACACAACAAGAAACTGTAGGGAAGTGGAACAGATGAAAATCCATTTACAGTAGATAATGTATGGGAAGAGCTAAAGAATCTGAAAGTGGACAAAGCCATGGGGCCTGATGGGATTCATCCAAGGATACTGAGGGAGCTCAGAGATGTGCTGGCAGGACCGCTGTGCGACCTGTTCAATAGATCCCTAGAAACGGGAGTGGTGCCGAGTGACTGGAAAAGAGCGGTGGTGGTCCCGCTTCACAAGAGTGGGAACAGAGAGGAAGCTGGTAACTACAGACCGGTTAGCCTCACTTCGGTGGTGGGAAAAGTAATGGAGTCACTGTTGAAAGAGAGAATAGTGAACTATCTACAGTCCGGAGAATTGATGGACCAGAGGCAGCATGGATTCACCAGAGGAAGGTCCTGTCAGACAAATCTGGTTGACTTTTTTGACTGGGTAACCAAGGAATTGGATCAAGGAAGAGCACTCGATGTCATCTACTTGGATTTCAGCAAAGCTTTTGATACGGTTCCGCACAGGAGACTGGTGAATAAAACGAGAAGCTTAGAAGTGAGTGCTGAGGTGGTGACCTGGATTGAAAACTGGTTGACGGACAGAAAATGGAGCTCTCTCTGAAGAGAGGGAGGTTTTAAGTGGTGTACTGCAAGGATCGGTGTTGGGACCGGTCCTGTTCAATATCTTTGTGAGCGACATTGCGGACGGGATAGAAGGTAAGGTTTGTCTTTTTGCGGATGACACTAAGATCTGCAACAGAGTGGACACGCCGGAAGGAGTGGAGAGAATGAGACGGGATTTAAGGAAACTGGAAGAGTGGTCGAAGATATGGCAGCTGAGATTCAATGCCAAGAAGTGCAAAGTCATGCATATGGGGAGTGGAAATCCGAATGAACTATATTCGATGGGGGGGGGGAAAGGCTGATGTGCACGGAGCAGGAGAGAGACCTTGGGGTGATAGTGTCTAATGATATGAAGTCTGCGAAACAATGCGACAAGGCAATAGAAAAAGCCAGAAGAATGCTGGGATGCATAGAGAGAGGAATATCGAGTAAGAAAAGGGAAGTGATTATCCCCTTGTACAGATCCTTGGTGAGGCCACACCTGGAGTACTGTGTTCAGTTCTGGAGACCGTATCTACAAAGAGACAAGGACAAGATGGAAGCGGTACAGAGAAGGGCGACCAGGAAGGTGGAGGGTCTTCATAGGATGACATACGAGGAGAGATTGAAGAATCTAAATATGTACTCCCTGGAGGAAAGGAGGAGCAGGGGTGATATGATTCAGACTTTCAGATACTTGAAAAACTTTAATGATCCAAAGACAACGACAAACCTTTTCCGTCAGAAAAAAATCAGCAGAACCAGAGGTCACGAGCTGAGGCTCCAGGGAGGAAGACTAAGAACCAATGTCAGGAAGTATTTCTTCACAGAAAGGGTGGTGGATGCCTGGAATGCCCTTCCGGAGGAAGTGGTGAAGTCTAAAACTGTGAATGACTTCAAAGGGGCGTGGGATAAACACTGTGGATCCATCAAGTCTAGAGGGCGTGAATAAAGTGGAGGCATTCAAACACTGCACGGAGCGGCAGTAGCCACAGCGGCATTCAAACACTGCACGGAGCGGCAGTAGCCACAGAGGCATTCAAACACTGCACGGAGCGGCAGTAGCCACAGAGGCATTCACGGAGCGGGATGCCAGTGGCCAGTAGTTGGTGTTCCACCTTCACGGAGCGGAAGGATGGAGGGCTGCTATTTCCTAAAAAAAAAAAATAAAACAAAACAAAAAAATAAAAACAGGGGTGGGTAAGAGTATGGGGCAAGGGGGTGGCCTGCTTGTTACAGCGGTTGCTACCCCTAATTGAGCTGGATGTCACTTGGATGCAGATACAGAGCTGCTCTCTAAATTGGGTGGAGGGGAACTAGGGCTGAAGGGTACTGGAAGCCAATAGTAACAGGTGGGAGAGAGAAAAAGGGAAAAGAAATGGATAAAGTGCGTAGCTTGCTGGGCAGACTTGATGGGCCGTTTGGTCTTCCTCTGCCGTCATTTCTATGTTTCTATGTTTCTATGTAAGTAATATATATTATACGCACACAAATAAATGTGGGTGCACATATCAAACAGAACACACATGTGGGCGATTTTAGCCAATTTGATACTGTGCACATAAATCCCTATTCTATCACCTAACTGGACCAGTGAAACACCCAGTATCCCACTATGATTAGACTTCCCCCTACATACAATATTTTGGAAGACAGGGCAGGTAAGAAAAGACATTTTATTTGGCCCAGCAGGGCTGTGTAGGTGTGTGTGAGAAAAGCTCTCATTTTCAAGATCACAGTATTAGTCGTCATTAGAACTGCAACCCTAGATAACGGTGGCTATTCCATGATAAAAAATTTTTTCCCTTCTACCGCACCAAAAAATGTGTTATTTCCGATGTTAAATCCCATGGTTAGTGCGCGTTAAATTTTCACGACACACGGTAGGAGTCTCTCTTGCATAAAAAGCTAGCTTTTGAACACTCATTATTAAAATGATAAGCGGAATGGAACAGCTCCCCTATGAGGAAAGACTAAAGAGGTTAGGACTTTTCATCTTGGAGAAGAGACGGCTGAGGGGGGACATGATAGAGGTGTTTAAAATCATGAGAGGTCTAGAACGGGTAGATGTGAATCGGTTATTTACTCTTTCGGATAATAGAAAGACTAGGGGGCACTCCATGAAGTTAGCATGTGGCACATTTAAAACTAATTGGAGAAAGTTCTTTTTTACTCAACGCACAATTAAACTCTGGAATTTGTTGCCAGAGGATGTGGTTAGTGCAGTTAGTATAGCTGTGTTTAAAAAAGGATTGGATAAGTTCTTGGAGGAGAAGTCCATTACCTGCTATTAAGTTGACTTAGAAAATAGCCACTGCTATTACTAGCAACGGTAACATGGAATAGACTTAGTTTTTGGGTACTTGCCAGGTTCTTATGGCCTGGATTGGCCACTGTTGGAAACGGGATGCTGGGCTTGATGGACCCTTGGTCTGACCCAGTATGACATGTTCTTATGTTCTTAAATTTGCACACAAACACGAGACGGGATAAACATCGCACATTAGACCCCCTTTTATATCATGTGATGAGGCCCTAGCAATTTGATGAAGGAACCTGCTAGTGATTAAATGGAAATTAGATATAGATTCTACCTTGTCATTATGCTTGAAACGAAGATTTACTTTCATCAAAATCTTGGTAGACTGTCTCTCCCTTTGGGAGATGCATTTAAAATTCTTACACAAGATTTATATACACCCAGTCTAAGGCTCACCAGTTGGGTATGGTACAGTCTGAACTAAGTGGTAAATGTATGGCCATTAAGGGCACCTTCTTTCACTGCATTTGCTCTTCTAAAAAGACTGCATCCTTGTGACCTTGGGCAAGTCACTTTACCCTCCATTGCCTCAGGTACAAAAACTTAGATTGTAAGCCCTCTGGGGATAGGGAAATACCTCCAGTACCTGAATGTAAACCGATGTGATATCTCAATTGAGATCGAACGTCGGTATATAAAAATAATAAAAATAAATAAATAAATAAATAAATAAATAGGATAGGATAGGATAGGATAAAGTGTTTGGGTAATTGCCAGGTTCTTGTAGCCTGGATTGGCCACTGTTGGAAACAGGATGCTGGGCTTGATGGACCCTTGGTCTGACCCAGTATGGCAAGTTCTTATGTCTAGTAATCCTAAAACATACAGTAGTAAAATGTGTCAATCTATTCAGTCAGTATTCCCATCGAAGGGAAATTTGACAGAAACTGTTTCTGTGCAGAGCTTTCCTAATTGCTCAAAAGTGCATTATGGTTCGATGGTCGAAGCCATTTCCTACAGATATCTCACCTTCTGGAAGATCCAGTGACATCAGAGAACACTCACACAATGGCTGTCATGCAAAGGAAGTGCTGCCGAGAATTTAGAGATGGCCTCCTTATATTAACTCCTTAGCATATGAGGCCAAGAGATGCTTTACCAGTTTCAATGTAACCTAACTGTACTTGCTCATTTCTTCTTGTTTTACTTGTATATGAATGGTAGGTGTGAGGGGAGCTTTGGTTTAGATCAGTGGTTCTCAACAGGTGTCGGGACTCACTGATGCTTCACAAGGTTCTGGGAGGAGGCTGCTGTCTCCTCATCAGCCTGGGTGGGAGTTGGTTGACTTATATTGGGCCTGACAAAAGGCTCCTCTCACTTCCTTCTCCTCTTTCTGGCCCAGTGGGAGGCTCGTTCCTCTCTCATCCAGATCAGAGCGAGACATTGCCAGCTCCTGCTGTTCTGGGCCCGATGGGACACAAACTTTATCTTCCCCTTCTGAGTCTGGGAGTGGTGATGCTGATGATCTCCTCACCCTGTGGAGGCTGCAGGAAAGGAAGTTGGAGATTCTGAGCAGATAGAGGTGGAAGGGGTGGGAAATGAGGGTCAGGATAGATGGGCAGGGAGGGAGATGGGATGAAGGAGGAAGGGAGAGTCAAGCAGGAGAGAGGGAGCACAGGGAAGAGGATATGGGGGGTCAGGACTGCTGAGCAAGGATGTGAGTGTGAGCAGATGATTGAAAGGGAGTAATTGGGAGAAGTGAAAAATGATGCAGGCATGGAGGGGGAGTGACAGGGAGCAAGAGACATAATAAGTCAGTTTTGGGAATGTTCATTTCTTCTCTCTTTGTACTTTGTTTAGTGTGGTGGAAATGTATTTCTGTTTCTAGTTTTGCACTGCTTGCAGAATTGCTTTTTGAGGTTTCCATTCCAATTTTGTCTCCACATTTGTAATTTGTGGTCTTTTATTCTGTATTAGTGAAGGTTGGAACTGTATGTGAGAGTGAGGTGAGGTATTTTACTAGTAGGTAGGGAATTGTAACAGTCTATTTGTTGCATTGTCTCACTCTCAATAGGACATGCACTGGTAGGGATATTGCTGTCTGAATTCTTGGAGTTAGTGTTGCAGTGGTGTGGCAGGTTTGCTACACATGTGCTGAGTGGTTTATCTTTTTCCATGTTTTGTTTATTTACAATGGACCTTGTAGTAAGGGAGTTTGTGTTTCTGTTACTGAGATAGCACCAGAATCAGAATATCTTTTTATATGGCGAGTTGTATGGGGAAATCGCCTCTGCATTCAATGTTTGGGGACCGGGGGAGAGTTCCTGTGGATGCAGAGTATGTGTTTACATTTAGTCTATGATGGTCAAGTGTTCAGTGGGTCATGCATGCAAGCACTGGCCGTCTGTCAGGTGTGTCCCAGCAGAAAAAAGGTTGAGAACCACTGGTTTAGACAATGTATAAGATTATTAGCTTCCTGTGGACAGTTGCTTGCATTCACTTTGTGGAATTATCTACTGTTTATTTACAATGAAGTTGTACATAGGGAGAGCAACTTTCTAAGAAATTTTTACAGGTAAAACAGTGTTTTACGTGCAGATTTTTTTTTATAAAGCAAAAATGTTTTTGTTTGTTGGTATCTTTGGACTTTTTATCCAGAAAATGTCACAATCCTCCCCATAATCATGCTGGCTCGACAGAAATATAGTTCTGTCCCACACAGCTTTCCTCCCCTTAGAGAACATTTTTGCATGACTGATTCTTAGAAAATGGAGGAAGGGGTCCTGATTTCACAGCCGGTGGGTGCTTCTTTACTAAAGCTTCTTTATTTTATTTATTTAGACATTTTATATACCGTCGTTCTATGTATACATCACAATGGTTTACAAAGTTACATTCATAGTTATAACTTAACAAACAATGATTGATTACTGAAGTGGAATTCATAGACAGGCATTAATATTTATCAAGTGAAATTTTCTAGGACATAATAATTGATCTAGTACTTAAGGCAAAGAGTACTGAAAATTAAAATTAAAACGAAATGATAGTTTTCACACCTTAGTCAGTGGGCTGTTTTCAGAATCTTACATTCTCTTGTTTGATTTATTCTTCATGATTCGATTATTATCGTTTGAACTTCTTGCCTTTGTGGCTCTGTATATTATGATATTTTTAAAAGTTAATTTATATGCGTTTTTGGATAGCCATGTTTTTATCTCACATTTAAATCTCTTTCTGTCTGGTAAAATACATAACGTCTCAGGCAGAGAATTCCAGAGCTCTGGACCTGCTACGGAAAAACACTCAATCTCTTATTTCCATCAAATGTGTGCTCCGTATTGTGGGAATAGTCAATAGTCCTTTATTTTGAGATCTTAGTGTTTGCTGTGGATTATATGGTTGTATGATGCAACTCCAACATTACTCTCTGCATCAATGGCAGGGGGTGGCAGGAAATTTGAATCAAACAGTTACCAACAAGGGCCCTGAACTTGGTAGGCGATGAAACAGATAAGTATGGGAAAATAAGTGTGGGAGCTTGCTGGGCAGACTGGATGGGCCGATTGTCTTTTTCTGCCGTCATTTCTATGCTTCTATATTATGTAGTGTCACCCCTAACAAGCCGGTGTTATTGGAATGAATGATGGTGAATATTATCATTAATGTTTTATAGTAGATTCTGGATTGTACTGGTAACCAATGGAGTGACATCAGTGAGAGTGTAATGTGATCATATTTCCTAGATCCTAATAATATTCTTGCTGCGCCATTTTGTAATAGTTGTAGTGGTTTTAAGTGACATTCTGGAAGACCTAGCTATAAAGAGTTACAATAGTCTAGATTTGGGGAGGAAGTGACGTCACGAGATAGCATGGACGTCTGAGCCCGACTCTCCGTCCTCTCCACGAGTAAATAGCGATTTAAAACTCCATCATCTCTGCTTCTTTCCCCGGATATTTGCTCTATCTGACCTCTGTTAGCGGGCTCGCAATGGTCAGCAAGAAAAGAGCGGTCGATTTAGGCCAATTCTCCTATGATTCCGGGGGATCCCATTTTGTGGCCTTGTCGCGCGTCACCACCGGAGGGAAGGCATGAGGGTTCCCTGGATCGTGAGGTGAATCTGGGAACCATTATGAAGCGGGACTTTAATAAGTGGTTTGAGGAGATTAGTGCTCTTAGAGACAATGTAAACGACAACATGGAGGGACTCCAGGCGGACCTAAGGGACCTCGGCCGGTGGGTGGAGGAGACGGAGGGGGTGACGGAGACCCACAGTGCGCAACTTACCACACTCACCGAGGAACTCATGGCACTGAAACAACAGCAGGACGACACGAATCTTAAAATGGAGGATCTCGAAAACCGCTCCAGGAGGGCTAATATTCACATCCGGGGTCTCCCGGAGACGCCAGATTTTGCAAACGCGAGAGAAGTAGCCCAAAATATTTGATCAGTGCTGCTGGCTGAGGCCTCGGGTGCAGATGTGGTCGACCAACACCACTCGGAAGTGGTTATCAAGTGGGCGCATTGGGCCCTAGGGAATGCTCCTAGAAATGCCCCTAAGGACATAATAGCGTGCCTCCATAGTTTCATGGTAAAGGAGGATATTATGCACAATGCTCGCTGACTGAGTCCCTTTACTTGGGAAGGCATGAGTTGCATCTTTATCAGGATCTAGCACCCGCTACTCTTTGGCGAAGGAGGGAGATGCAGTCCATCACTGCGGTTCTGCGAAAGGAGGGCTTCAAGTTTAGGTGGCTATTAGAGTTAAATTATTATTTACCTTTGTTTACTAGACACTTGTATGCTTTTGGAATGGAGTTGTATTGTAAGTGTCTTGCTCTGTTGTGATGTAATATTGTATAAGTTTGAAATAAAAATTTTATAAAAAAAAGAAATAGTCTAGATTCGAGAAGATTAGAGTTTGCAGTACAGTACAGAAAGTCCTCATAAGTTATAATGGCTTCAACCAATTTAGTATATGTAACTTGGTGTAACCTGTCTCGATTAATCTACTGATTTGCATTGTCATTGTTAAGGTTCTCATCTGCATCCACACAGCCTTAGCTTTTACATTTGTTTCCTGAAATATAGCACTGTAGTCAGGCTGGAAAGCCAATCACAAATGCATGAAGTCAGTCTGATAAGAAGGTATTACCTACCACTTGTTTGTTGACCTTTATTTCTACTAAATATCTTCCTGAAACGTACGCGTCATTTATTTTATCTGAGGTCCAGTGGATGTTTTTACTTATCTTATTTTAGCTATGAACCTACCAACTGCCGTTTCTTATCTGATCAGACATCAGCCTTAACATGGTCTTCATGGATTTTATAGGCAAAAGAAACCCAAGTCCTTTTTCAAAACTACCCTGCAGACAGCACTTGCCTGGTAAAGAGAAGCCTGTAGCCATAAAAGGAAATGCTGCACACTCATCTCATTTTTACCTGTTAAGATTTTTCTGTGACCCATGTTTTACGATATTGGAATGGGCAGTTCTAGTTTTATCCTTTTACCACCCCCCCTTTGACTCTGTGCCAGAAGGAGAAAACCTTTGGTGAGGTAGAGGCTGGGCGGTTCATAGGGCGGAAAGGGGACTTAGAGAGCAAAAAAATGGCAAAGTCATTTCCCTTTCAAGAAAAGAAACTGCAAAATAATAGTGACGGAGGTGATCACGGGGGGACTGGAAACATATCTAATTCAAGGTCTGAAAAAAATGCTTGCCCCGGGGCGTTGGTCTTCAGGCAGAGGAGCTGCAGCAGGCAAAGGTGGCAGGGGAGGAAAGAGAGGATGAGGAGAATATGTGAGAAAAGTGAGAGGGAGGGGACTGGAGGCAGAGAGAGAGGCCTGCACCTGGGAAAGGTAGGGAGTACATTCGGATTGTTAGATCTAATAACTTGCCTTTCTAAACCCAATCTCAAGATAAGTTACGCTGAAGGTAGAATAGGTTTCCCTCTGCCCCCAAAGGGTTTACAGTCCTCAGGCAATGGAGGGGAGGTGACTGCACAAGGTCACAAGAATCATCTGTGGGAAAAGTGTGATCTGAATCCTGTCTTCCTTGCGCAGATCACTCTGGCTCACAAATTACGTCACGCTCTTGGCATTTATTTATTTATTTATTTATTTACTTACAATTGTTTATATTCCGCACCCTTCAAACAATGTCGATCAGGGCGGCTTACAATATAACATTCAGTGTTACATAATCAAACAAATTAGGACATTTAAAACAAGAATAAAAATCAAAAAATAAAATAAATTAAATATACAGTGAACAATTTACAGGAAAAGTAAACATTTACTTCCGGACATACCTCGGATTTTGGATAATAAAAATACTAATCTAAATTGACAGAAACCTTTTCAACCTGTGCTGCCAAAAACATTTTTAAAGAGGTGTGTTTTAAGATTTTTCTTAAACTCTTTAATATCAGATGTTAAGTGGAGCAAGTCAGGCAAAACATTCCAAGAGTGGGCCCAGCGATAGAAAAACCATGCTTTCTAGTGAGATCAAGTCTAGATATCTTAGTTGTAGGAATGTCTAGGAGAACGGAGAAAATGTCTTCCAGGTTTGTAGATCAGAGGTTGATGAGTCAGAGTGGTTTTCTTTCCAGTTTAGCAGAGGAAATGTATGAGTTTCAGCTTGTGCATGGTTCTGCTCCATGAGGACCTTAAGTCGAGCTGAAGCCAGACTCTGGATTCAACTCAGTTTAACCAACTGAAGGGATGGTTCACTGAATCTACCAAGAGCTTAGCCAGAACTAATTGAAGAGCTGTATCACTGCACCCATAGAGTGATCAGGCAAAAAAAACAAAACACTGTAAGCACTAAAGTCAGTGGGTTACAAGCTGGGGGGGTGGGAAGGTATGACTTTCAGGGGGTGCAGACATATCACAGTGGATTTAAAGAACCAAGACTGTCTGGCTTCTCCTCCCTGTTCACCTGCCAGATCAATGAGAGAGGAGCTCGGATTATTTTCCCCTCCCTAGACCATGCAGGGCCCTGAAGAAGCTGAAACATTCAGAGGAATAGTTAGAGATGGGGTGGAGCAGAACAGGTCAAGGGAAACACCAAATAGGGGGAAGAAAGAGACAAGGAAGGAGGGCGGAGATAGAGAAAGAGCGCAGAGCAAGAGGGGAGTACAAGAAGAGAGGTACGGGAGGCAGGAGGGAAGGAAAAACAAGAATAGGCATGGGGGGAGTGACGGAGGGGACGAAGGAAGAGAAGAAAGAATGATTGTAGGGCAAAGACGATGGCCATATTTTGCTAATGGGTTGACGGCTCGATGAACAGCTCCATGGAACCAATCTAAGAAGCAGCAAGGGTATCTAGGAGAACAAAAACTATTCAGGTAACCTCAGACCTTGAAAAACTGCTTAAAGCAAAGAAGCAGCTACATTAATTCACACTAGCCTGGCATCAGAGACATGAGGGCACTAAGACCTGTAAGATGCTATTGACTTTGTGGTAAGGGGTGAGCTGTCCTCCAGTGATATGCTGTTCACATAAGTTCACACATTGATGTGACATTTTCACGAATGCCGGTATAGAAAAAATCTAAATAAATAAATAAATAAATAAATAAATAAATAAGTACTACGCTTAGAGCACAAAGACATTCAGATCATGAAAAAAAGGCAACAGGTGGAATTCTCAGAGCTGTACAAACACGAGTCACCAACATCACCTTACAGCTATACCTATACCCAATCAATGGAACTGAAATGCCTGACAAAAAAATTGGGTATAAACATAGGTGAACAAAAAACAGAGAGAAAGAGTAAAAACCTGTTGGACTAACAAACTGATAAAAAGACCTAGAAGCAATTTGTCACAGGCTGGTCATGGTATCCGAGAAGTAGCCATTAAAGGGACCCCACACAAATATCTGATATCGGTAAGAAAGTTTTCATGAATATTGCTTTCAGATCTGTGGTAGCTTAGTTTGCAAGTGTTATCAAGACCGATAATAAAAAGCCCACCAGCTGGTTCTTTTCCTACTGTCGTGCATTTGTTGCACTGTGTTTTCTGGTACTAGGACATAGGTACACAGAGGTGAAAGGTTCCATTTAGAGGTCTGTCAACAGGACAGGAGTACAAGGAGGAAGCGGAGGACACAGGGAGTATCAGCAGAGGGGACTGAGGAAGGAGTCACGAGAAAGGAGGGGAGAAAGAGAGAGTAGAGAAGCAGGGAGGACCACAGGGAAGTCAAGCGGAAAGAGAATATAATTTTTAATTTATCAAGCCATTCCCTCAGCACAGAGGAACTGAGTCAGCTTTGTGCCCACTAATTACTCTGATGCCTTTCAAAACGAGGTCAAGCTTTTAAAGTCTGAAAGAATGCCTAAACTGTACGAGCTCCTCAGTTGTAAGGTATTTTCTGTTATAAAATCTCCTGAGAACAGAAATAGTCTGAAGTTTACTTGTATTTCAACTGTAAATAAGGCAGCCATCCCACACGTTCTGTGTATTAGTTAAGCAAAACATCTATTTTGCAACAGAAAACAGTCAAACAGCAAGGTGATAATCCAATCACAGGGCACAAGGATGGCTAATAAATCATATAAGGGATGACCCTTCTGTTATTATGAAGCAGATACATTATCATCCCAAACTATAGTGAATATAAGAGGAACTTATAAGGCAGCTGTCTGAACAAATTACGTTATGAGAAATTAGAAGGGGATCCTACCTTGAGATTTAAGGCTAATATTGACCGAGGCGGTGAGATGGGGCTTAGAAAACAAATGCTAATGTGCCATAGTTTCTTACTTGGCCTCAGCTATGCTGACGAATTAATACACTGTCAAATCATCATAAAGGCATTGCTGCACTACCGGGGTGAATAACTCTTTTGGTGAATGGTTCAGCCTGTCAGTCCTTATGTTTAATTTATGGATTTTTTTTTTTTTTTGGAGAGGATGGGAGTTGAGGGATGCAATAGTTTCCCTTCTGTTCCTTTGGCTCCCAGAACAACTGGAACCAGGGCTGGGATTTGGTGCCATGAGCCTTCACATTTGCAACTTTACCTGGTGATCCCCCCTCCCCCACCCCTTTTATATCTCCGCTCAGTTTTATTCCAGTCGATGCAGCCACACCACCACGGAAACATGATGCAGTGCTCAGCTGGGGGGCCGGGCACCGGGCATCTTTCCAGAAGTCTGCAACCACGGGCCCCGAATCTGGTCTCTAGATGTCTCTGGCAAATGATGACCACCGCCGACCCCCCCCCCACCCACCCAGTGGCTGGGAACACAAAGCCGAGGCAGGAATCACACCCAGGTGCTTTGTATGGCAGGGCTCAGCCCTGCCTCCGAGTTAGCCCTTTCTGGATCATGTTTTGCATGAAGGACCCGCTGGTGATACCCCTGACTGCTTAGTAACCGTCATGTCGCATCGTCCCTGGAGCAAGGCAGTCCACGCACCGTCCTGCGTTAATTTTCGGAGCCTTCCTTTACTGTCCCTCAGGCCTCCTTTGAAGATCATGCCCTCTTTTCTTGCTTTCCTTTTATTTATCTATTCATAGACATTTGATATTCCACCTTTTTCCACTAGTGGCTTCAAGGTGTATTACAAAACGAGTTTTTATCAGTTGCAATACACTGGCCGAAGGTCACTTACAATCACAGTTGACTCAAATTTACAATGGATGGCACTAAGGGGCCAGGGTGTATAATTTATAATTCACACTTGAAGGTTCATGAAGACAGGTCGGAAAGACTGAGTGTCTCTGGGTCTCTGAGGGAAGGCGTGAGGCCAAAGAGTCCATGTCTTTAGACTATGTTCGGAGCCCCTGAGTTATTCAAGAATTTGTTGCCATGTTCCATCCTTATGAACTGTGGTGTCAGCTCAGAATTTTCAAAATATTTAGTCCAGCAAAAATAAATCTGGAGATCTGGCTCCGCAAATGCAGCCTTCCTCTTCTAGGCCTCCTCCTGGCTATATCCATGTCTTTCAGAACTCATCATTCTTAACCACAAGAACATACAAAATTGCCATGCTGGGTCAGAACAAGGGTCCATCAAGCCCAGCATCCTGTTCCCAACAGAGGCCAAACCAGGCCACAAGAACCTGGCAATTACCCAAACACCAAGAAGATCCCATGCTACTGATGCAATTAATAGCAGAGGCCATTCCCTAAGTCAACTTGATTAATAGCCGTTAATGGACTTCTCCTCCAAGAACTTATCCAAACCTTTTTTGAATCCAGCTACACTAACTGCACTAACCACATCCTCTGGCAACAAATTCCAGAGCTTTATTGTGCGTTGAGTGAAAAAGCACATGCTCAGTAGATCATTTTTTCCCCAAAAAAAGTAAAAACATTAGACAGCTTTCTTGCAGAAATAACTGCATGCGATTTAAAAAAGAAAAAAAAAAAAAGAAAAATCTCTAAAACCCTTACAAGGAGATGTGTAAGTACCACATATTCCATTCTTTTCCATATGAAAAGGATTCTGGTGCACCAACAATGCTTCTGTCGGGTGGTACACAATTTTTTGGCATGTAGGAAGTACTCAGCCTTTTTGTTACAGTTCTTTGGATGCACTGCATACAAGCTTCCTTTTTTTTTTTTTCCAGGAGGCACGGGTCTATTTTAAACTAACTTTACAGATTCAAAATGAAGTGCAGTAGAGCCATCACCATTATGGGTGTCATTACACTTCTACGATAAACTTCAATTTTCTCTTGATAAGTCTGGTGCGGGGGCGGGGGGAGGGGCAGGGAGAAAAGCACTGTAACACAGAGTACTATCAGCAGACTAGAGGAGCCTGATGGTCCTTATCTGCCATTGTATTCCTCATTTCCCCAGTAGGTTGTTCTGAAAAGCTAAACAAGCTACCAGCCCCAACGTGGGCTGCAGTCACTCCTAAACTTCCAAGATGTTGCTCCTTCCACTTAGCAAGGCCGGCTGACTCCATTCTTCCCAAATCTACTGGTGGCTGTCCACAAGCTGAAGGCGTTAGGAGAGAGGATTTCCAGGCTGCTAGCTCTGCCGTGCAAAACGGATGCAGTAAACCCCACGCTATTCTCGCGAGACAGAGACCGCAAGACCAGCGCATCTCAAAGTCACTGAGAGCTGTTGGTGCTGGAAAGCATCAATTGTCCTGGGGGTGGTGAGGGAGAGGCTACAAGCCGTGGATCAAGGTAGACTGGCTGGCTTATGGGGGGGACAGGCATGGGGGGGCACCCTTCAGTTACCCAAATTCTGCAGGATAGCTGCGAGGAATGGATTTCTGTGCAAATTCTGCATTGGGCAGGATCCCTCCAGGCGTGAGGTTTCAGCACTATCATTTTCTTCACTAGTGTTTCCATGGCTTTGCCCATTTCTTAAGTTAGACTAATGGGCCTGTAAGTTACCTGTCTGATCTGTTTCCACTTTTGTAAAGAGATACCACATCCGCTCTCTTGCAGTCCCCACACAACCTCTCCAATTTCCAAAGTCAAACTGAAAGATGTCGGGAGGGGTGCAATCAGCACTTTCTTGATCTCTTTTGCCATTCTGGGGTATATTCACAACAGGCTCCAATGCTTTTTTTTACTTTCACTTAAACAGATACATCGAGTACTTCCTCCTCTGTGAACAGACTGACGTATATAGCACAATGATAAAGAACAGCTGCGGCAAGATAAGGAGCTGAGATGCTGAACTACCAAAAATAGTATACAAAAATTGCCTAAAGGCCCAATGTCACCACCGCAAGCTGACATATAGAGGAGACCCAGCAATCAATTCCCAGAACCATCTTCCGGCAAGTTAACAGTAGGTAAGAGAGAATTTGAAAAGAAGCTTGCCAGAGAGGCAAAAAACTAAAAAAAGCTTTTCAAGTACATTTGAAGCAAAAAGCTTACAACGGAGTCAGCTGGGCCGCTAGATAACCGAGAGATAAAGGGGCTGCTCAGGCAGGACAAGGAAATAGCTGAAAAACTGAATTCATTCTTTGCCTTTAATGGAGATGATTCTGAGCAAGTAAAGCAACTCTCTGAGATAATTGTAGATGTAACAGGATCAAAATAAACTAAAAAGTAACAAATCATTAAGACTAGATGGTATCCTGAAAGAAATCAAACATGAAATTTCAAACATGTAACTAGAAATCTGTGTAATCCTACCCAGGGTTACTAGTGTTCTCCACAGATTCTAAAAGATAAAGAATAAACAGTTTGATGAGTTTAACTGCACAGTTATGAGGCACTGAGTTTACTGGAAAAAAGGTGGTGGTGTTAGTGTTCATGTCCAGGATGCTGGACTTGATGAACCCCTGGTCTGACCCAGCAAGGCAATTTCCTATGTCACCTGCAATAGCAATCTAGGATGAAGAGCTGAAGGATGTATTCTACAATGTTATTATACTGGGAGCTCCCCTCAGAGTCTCCAAGGTAAAAGGTATTTACCAAAGGACTTGCTGGGTCATAACGCCATAACGCGTGCGTTAAATAGCGCAATGCGCGTTAGTATGTAAATGTGACATTTGCTCGCACATGTTTGGAGAGAGCGAGAGAACAATATGTCACTCTACAATTTCTACCGCTGTAAGAGAGGGAACTGCTCAGAGTGGGTTTTGGGGTAGGTTTGGGGGGGCAGAGGAGTTGATTTGTACCTTTTCATCACAGAAAATCTTTGCTATGTATGTAAAACCCCCCCCCCCAAACCTACCTCACCCCGAATTACAGTGGTACAACTAGTAGAGTGACATATTGCTCTCTACAGAGACGCTCTCTCTCATCAGTGCATGAAGTGAAAAATAGTGCAGGTACGATACATTTATTGCACCTTACAGAAATCACTTACGTAATGCGGGATCAGGATAATTAAGAACATAAGAAATTGCCATGCTGGGTCAGACCAAGGGTCCATCAAGCCCAGCATCCTGTTTTCAACAGAGGCCAATCCAAGCCATAAGATCCTGGCAATTACCCAAACACCAAGAAGATCCCATGCTACTGATGCAATTAATAGCAGTGGCTATTCCCTAAGTAAACTTGATTAATAGCCGTTAATGGACTTCTCCTCCAAGAACTTATCCAAACCTTTTTTGAACCCAGCTACACTAACTGCACTAACCACATCCTCTGGCAACAAATTCCAGAGCGTTATTGTGCGTTGAGTGAAAAAGAATTTTCTCCGATTAGTCTTAAATGTGCTACTTGCTAACTTCATGGAATGCCCCCTAGTCCTTTTATTTGAAAGTGTCTAACCGATTCACATCTACTCGTTCAAGACCTCTCATGATCTTAAAGACCTCTATCATATCCCCCCTCAGCCGTCTCTTCTCCAAGCTGAACAGCCCTAACCTCTTCAGCCTTTCCTCATAGGGAAGCTGTTCCATCCCCTTTATCATTTTGGTAGCCCTTCTCTGTACCTTCTCCATTGCAACTATATCTTTTTTGAGATGCGGCAACCAGAATTATACACAGTATTCAAGGTGCGGTCTCACCATGGAGCGATATAGAGGCATTATGACATTTTCGGTTTTATTAACCATTCCTTTTCTAATAATTTCTAACATTCTGTTTGCTTTTTTGACTGCTGCAGCACACTGAGCCGACGATTTTAAAGTATTATCCACTATGATGCCTAGATCTTTTTCCTGTGTGGTAGCTCCTAATATGGAACCTAACATCGTGTAATTACAGCAAGGGTTATTTTTCCCTATATGCAACACCTTGCACTTGTCCACATTAAATTTCATCTGCCATTTGGATGCCCAATCTTCCAGTCTTGCAAGGTCCTCCTGTAATGTATCACAGTCCGCTTGTGATTTAACTACTCTGAATAATTTTGTATCATCCGCAAATTTGATAACCTCACTCGTTGTATTCCTTTCCAGATCATTTATATATATATATTGAAAAGCACCGGTCCAAGTACAGATCCCTGGGCACTCCACCGTTTACCCTTTTCCACTGAGAAAATTGACAGTTTAATCCTACTCTCTGATTCTTATCTTTTAACCAGTTTGTAATCCATGAAAGGACATCACCTCCTATCCCATGGCTTTTTAGTTTTCTTAGAAGCCTCTCATGAGGGACTTTGTCAAAAACCTTCTGAAAGTTCAAATACACTACATCTACCGGTTCATCTTTATCCCCATGTTTATTAACCCCTTCAAAAAAATGAAGAAGATTTGTTAGGCAAGACTTTCCTTGGGTAAATCCATGTTGACTATGTCCCATTAAATCATGTCTTTCTATATGCTCTACGATTTTGATCTTGAGAATAGTTTCCACTATTTTTCCCGGCACTGAAGTCAGGCTCACTGGTCTATAGTTACCCGGATTGCCCCTGGAGCCTTTTTTAAATATTGGGGTTACATTGGCCACCCTCCAGTCTTCAGGTACAATGGATGATTTTAATGATAGGTTACACATTTTAAAGAACAGATCAGAAATTTAATTTTTGAGTTCCTTCAGTACCCTAGGATGCATACCATCCGGTCCAAGTGATTTGCTACTCTTTAAATTTGTCAATCTGGCCTACTACATCTTCCAGGTTCACAGTGATTTTGTTCAGTTTGTCTGACTCATCACCCCTGAAAACCATCTCCGGAACTGGTATCTCCCCAACATCCTCATTAGTAAACACAGAAGCAAAGAATTCATTTAGTCTTTCTGCAATGGCCTTATCTTCCCTAAGAGCCCCTTTAACCCCTTGGTCATCTAATGGTCCAACCGACTCCCTCACTGGTTTCTTGCTTCGGATATATTTTAAAAAGTTTTTATTATGAGTTTTTGCCTCTATGGCCAACTTCATTTCAAATTCTCTCTTCGCCTGTCTTATCAATGTTTTACAATTAACTTCACACTGTTTATGTTTTATCCTATTTTCTTCAGATGGATCCTTCCGATTTTTGAAGGATTTTTTTTGGCTAAAATAGCCTCTTTCACCTCACCTTTTAACCATGATGGTAATCGTTTTGCCTTCCTTCCACCTTTCTTAATGTGTGGAATACATACGGACTGCGCCTCTAGGATTGTATTTTTAAACGATGTCTATGCCTGTTGAACACTTTTAACCTTTGCAGCTGCGCCTTTCAGTTTTTTTCTATTTTCCTCATTTTATCAAAGTTTCCCTTTTGAAAGTTTAGTGCTAGAGCTGCAGATTTACTTATTGTCCTCCTTCCAGTTATTAGTTTAAATTTGATCATGTTATGATCACTGTTGCCAAGTGGCCCCACCACCGTTACCTCTCTCACCAAATCCTGCGTTCCACTAAGAATTAAATCTAAAATAGGTCCCTCTCTTGTTGGTTCCTGAACCAATTGCTCCATGAAGCAGTCATTCATTGCATCCAGGAACTTTATGTCTCTAGCAAATCCTGATGTTACATTTACCCAGTCAATATTGGGGTAATTGAAATCTCCCATTATTATTGCCCTGCCAAACTGGTTAGCTTCCCTGATCTCTCTTAGCATTTCATCATCTGTCTGACCATTTTGTCCATGTGGACGGTTGTATACTCCTATCACTATACTCTTACCCAACACACATGGGATTTCTACCCATATAGATTCTATTGAGCATTTAGTCTCTTGTATGATCTTTATCCTGTTGGATTCTATACCCTCCCGGACATAAAGTGCCACACCCCCACCAAGTTGATCCTCCCTATCATTGCGATATAATTTGTACCCTGATATAGCACTGTCCCATTGGTTATCCTCCTTCCACCAAGTCTCTGTGATGCCAATTATGTCAATCTCATCATTTGCTGCTATACACTCTAACTCTCCCATCTTACATCTTAGACTTCTGGCATTGGATACAGACATTTCAATGTGTGTCTTTTGTTTGTATTAACAACCTGCTTTTCAGTTGTTAGGGATAATTCGGAAATCATTAGCTTCGGTGATTTTTTACATATAGGCACATGGACTGTGTTTGCTTTTAATGGAACCTCTCTGTTGGGATACCCTAACTCTCCTGTTTCATTAGTATCCTTCAAGGGTACATTTCTCCGAACCATGCACTGCTGAGTGACTGTTGGCTTTCCCCCTTGTTCTAGTTTAAAAGCTGCTCTATCTCCTTTTTGAAAGTTAGTGTCAGCAGCTTGGTTCCACTCTGTTTAAGGTGGAGCCCATCCTTTCGGAAAAGTCTCCCCTTTCCACAAATGTTTCCCCAGTTCCTTACAAAGCTGAATCCCTCTTCCTTGCAGCATTGTCTCATCCACGCATTGAGACTCCGGAGCTCTGCCTGCCTCTGGGGACCTGTACGTGGAACAGGAAGCATTTCAGAGAATGCCACCCTGGAGGTTCTGGATTTCAGCTTCCTACCTAAAATCCTAAACTTGGCTTCCAGAACCTCTCTCCCACATTTTCCAATGTCGTTGGTGCCCACATGTACCACAACAGCCGGCTCCTCCCTAGCACTGTCTATAATCCTATCTAGGTGACGCGTGAGATCTGCCACCTTCGCACCAGGCAAGCAAATTACCAGGTGGTCCTCATGTCCACCAGCCACCCTGCTATCAGCATTTCTAATAATCGATTCTCCAACTATGATGGCCAGCCTAACCCTTCCCTCCTGGGAGACTTGTCCTCAGTGCGAGAGGACTGGAGATCAGTCCTGTCACCCGTAGCAAGGACCTGGAGATCAGGTCCTTGCTACAGGATCACTTCCTTCTACACTAGGGTGATGTTCTCCTACTGGGAGACCTTTCTGATCCATGCCCCTCCCCCGTCCCTGAAGGTGGCCCCCAACTAGGTGGGGGTTACATCTGCAACCTATTTAAACACAACCAAAATACCTGAAGACTGAAGGGTGACCAATGTAATAATGATTCTTAAAAAGGGCTCCGGGGTGATTTGGGAAACTAAAGACTGGTGAGAACCTGATGTCAGTGAAAGGCAATATGAAAGTAGCTATCCTTAGAAACAAAATTACACCGGGGTATTACAACTGAGACTGGAGTCATTCCATTCTCCCCGATTTGATACCTACAGATCAAACAGGGTTTGTAAAGGGTAGGGTGTCCACAGCTAATATACGGTGATTGTTTAATGTAATTCATATGGCCAAAGGCAGGGGGTATATCAGGGTTAATAGTATCCTTGGATGTGGAAAAGGCCTTCAATTGGTTTTTGTGGCCTTTTCTTGTTTGAAATCTTGCTACTTGTAGTCTTCCCAGACCAGTTCATTGCATGGGAAATGGATATATATGTGCTTCCTAGGGCACATTTATTTTTTTATTATTATTTATTATTATTTTTATTTTTTTTATATACCAACATTCGATCTCAAATGAGATATCACACCGGTTTACATTCAGGTACTGTAGGTATTTCCCTATCCCCAGAGGGCTTACAATCTAAGTTTTTGTATCTGAGGCAATGTAGGGTAAAGTGACTTGCCCAAGGTCACAAGGAGCGACAGTGGGACTTGAACCTTGGTCTCCTGGTTCATAGTCCACTGCTCTAACCACTAGGCTATTATTCCGCAGTTTCCACAATGTTCAATCTTATTAATGGTGCCTTCTTGTCTTTTAATACAGCTCGTGGAACTCAGTTGGGGTGTCCTCTCCCCTTGCTTCTTTTTGACCTGGCCATACAGCCTCTTGCAGCTTCTGTAAGACAACATCTCCATAATGTAAAAAAAACTTTCCCCTACTATGAGGGTTTGCAGCAGTCAAGTCTTTTATATAGACCACTGTCATCGGCTTGTTAAACATTCAAGCTCAAAAACTTATCCGAGTCAAGCGGGTAACAATGATGTTAAAATCAGATGCCAGCCACATTTCGAGGGGATTCTTCATCGGGGGTGTTGCTGTAATGCACATAACTGCTCTCACTTCTCTCAGCCTCTGGTTGTGCAGATCGTCACCATGGAATGACGTATTTATATAAACGACATACCACTACTGGGAACAGTTATATGCAGTCCCAAAACAGTTATGTGCATTACAGATTAATCCCTCAAGTATGGGATTTAGGTGTACAGCTAGATTTGCACATCTGTAAAATAATTAAGACAGGATACGCCAAGTTGCATATACCAAATCGGTTGAAACCATTAACCTTTGCAGACTTCCGTACTGTATTACAAACTCTTTATCTTCTCAAACCTTGACTATTGTAACTCCTTACTACTAGGTCTTCCAGCATGTCACTTAAAACCACTACAACTATTACAGAATGCTGCAGCAAGACAATTATTAGGATCAAAGAAATATGATCACATTACACTCTCACTGATATCACTACACTGGTTACCAGTACAATCCAGAATCTACTATAAAGTATTAACAATCATTTATTTATTTTATTTATTTTAAGTTTTTCTATACCGGCATTTGCAATAGATATCGCATCATGTCGGTTTACAATTAACAAGTAGATATTCAACATCATTCACAACAATAATTCACAACAATAACATCATTCACAACAATAACACTACAACATTCCAACCCTCAGTGAACACTGAGATCTCCAAATAAAGGACTATTAGCGAGTCCCACAATGCGGTACACACATCTGATGCAAATAAGAGATCGAGTGTTTTCAATAGTGGCACCAAAACTTGGGAATTCTATGCCTGAGGCGTTACATATTTTACCAGATAGAAAGAAATGTAAGCATGAATTAAAAACATGGATATTAAAAAATACATACAATTTAAGTTAAAAGCTTCAGAATATACAGAATCACAAAAACATGAAGGACAAAAATAATAATTGACTTATGAAGAATAAATCAAATGAGAGAATGCAAGATTCTCATATCAACTCTCTGACTAAGACGTTAAAACTATACTTTCATTCAAACACCCCCTACTCTTTGCCTGTGTACTAGATCATTTTAAGATGCATTAGAAAATTTCTATGGACAGATATCAATGCCGGACTATGAAGACCTCCTCTCCTCTGTAACCAATCTTCGCTATGTTTGTTAGCCGAGTTAAAATTATGAATGTCACTTTGTAAACCGTTGTGACCTACACATGGAACGATGGTATATAAAATGTCTAAATAAATAAATTACAGCAACACCCCTTCTGAAGAATCCCCTCAAAATGCAGCCAGTATCAGTTTTAACAGCATTGTTAGCCGCATGACTCCCAGTGAGGGTGGTTTATCTATACGACTTCACTGCTACAGACACTCACAGGCAATCCTCTACGGTAGAGACAAGAGATGTTTTTTTTACACTATAGAGATAAAAGGTTTACGGAAAAATAAGATGACAAGTTGTAGGCACTAAACATAGTGACGAATGCAGGACTGTTATGCTGTGTTCCCTCCACGTTTTATAAATATTTAGACAGATGTTTCTGTTTATATGAGTGATTCTATTTGAATTTACAAACATCAAGAAACATCCAGAAGTTATGATCCATAAAAGGACCATCTTTAGTTCTGAAAAAAAAGTTTAACTAAAGGTCTTTATCAGTCTCAAATTACAAATGGAATCAACAAGGTAGCACACTGTATCAAATCTTCAGCAGACTGTTCAAGAAAAGCAGAGATATCCAAAGCTATCTGCAGATTCTGGAGAAGAATCCACCAATGCTGCTAAACCCGCTTCCCACTTCTTAAATGGCAAATAAAAAGCTACGTTCAAAGGTGGCAATGCATTCTCAAAAACACGTACAACCTCTATCATAGGTTCCCTAAACAGTTCTCTAGTGAAGTACGTGGAAAGTTAAGGGCTTTCGAATTCAGCCCCGCAGCTCCCAGAAATGTGCGGGTATCGCCCGGATCAGGAGCTATAAGCGGCAATCCGGGCTAAAGGAAACATCTGCCTCTGGCAGACTCAGCGTTGCCCGCAAAAGAGTCTTTCCCTTGAATTTAAAGGCTGCAAACACCTCTGCGCAAAAGTTGAGAAATAGTCTTTTGTATAGAGAGAAGGCTCCCAGTGGGAAGACTTCTTGCTTTTCCTTTCCTCTTCACCATATGTCTAAGAAAATATTCAAAAAAGGAAAACCTCAAAAATCTGGTCGGTTGCATCTCACTCTTCCAATGACATCTCGAATTTTGAAAGGGTTATCTTTAAAGAGGAACATGGGCTGAAGAGGAGTGATGCTAAACCAAACTCAATCATGAAAAAAGTTTCTCTCGGTTTCTTATTTCATTTTTTTTTTTTAAAGAGAAAATAAACTCCCAAGTGGGTTAGAACAGAGAGCAAAAAACACATTCTTGCTAGCGAACGGAAGAAGTCTACGGGATTCACATGGCAGTGGCTGTGCAGGAGCAACCCCACATGCTCCAAAAGACATCATCAGTCTTTCTGAATTCAGAAACATCTATCGGTCTCTGCACCATTGGATGATCTCATCTACTTGTGTGGCTGATACTTGTATTACTTGTCCACAGAGAAAGTAAACTACTGATACATGTTACTGGGCGGAATAAATGGCTGCCGTCACCCTTTGACAACTTCACAATGGTCACAGATATAAAAAATTATGCAGACATGCTCTATAGCTACCAACCACAACATTTCCCAGTATCGAATTTTACATAGCGTTCATGTAGCCCCTGAAAAATTGTACTGTCTACACACAGCAAACTCTCTAACATGCTGGAGGAACTATGGTAGCAGAGATTCCCCCCCACAGGTGGTTGACGGACGTACACATTAAAAGATTTTTGGTTATTTATAAAGGACTGGTAGGAAGAAAAACTTTACATAAATGTGTCCTTTATTGTGATTGTTTGGCTACGCAGAGTTTGAAGGGAGACAGCTGCCCACCTTCAAAGTACTCATGCAAAAATGTATTTAACAATTTTATGGTTTATCACCCGAGCAACACAAAGCGCTTTCAGACTTGCAGCATGATTTTTTTCACTTTTACTAGAAGTTGGAGATGCTCCCAACCGTTAAATGATAAGAAAACCACATTCCTATCAGAAGGCGAAATGACCCCCTTCCTTCAGGTTCTGTCCTCCCAAGGGACAGCCACCCACACAGTACAGCTTCTCTTGTTTTACGCTTTCAGGCAATAAAGCAGGTGTGTTTCTTCAAACTATCAGGCGTATGATTATTCATGTGGGAGATATGGCACCGAAAGACATCCTTAGTCGGCTTCCCTTTTAAATGGGAAGATTCCAGTCTTAGTCATTTAAAAATATACATTTTCTAAAGGCTTAAAAAAAAAAAAAGCAAAACCGTTTCAGATTGGAACTATTCTAGTCTTCAAGCTTAAATTATGCTTCAAAAAAACCCCAAACAAACCCCACCTGGCATCAGTATCTTAAATTTGTGATTTTGCTGAGAAGAACATTTTACATACTTTAATTTTTTTTTTTTGCTTTAGTATTTGTCTTTACCCACTTTGTTAAATTTTATTTTCCAGAAGAGGGATGCTTAATATTCAGTAATTTCAGCTTTCATCCAACTTTTTATCCCATTTCATTTTTTTTAACTGGCAGAATCCCAACGTAAAGGTTCTTAATACCTGTAACAAACACCTTGATATTAAAAGAAAAAGTCTGATCAAATAGGCTGCATGACCAAGTTTGTTAAAAAGTGTGTCTTCCTACTAGAAGGGATATGCACCTCATTTCCCTCATTATAGTACCCATTTTTTTTTTTAGATCCCATCTAGGATAAAATTTCTTTTTCATTCCCATAGTCATCGGTCAAAACAGCCTGCTGCGTAAGGATGGTGCGTGCTTAAATAGCTGCTGCCATAGGTCATGGACACGCAGTGTTGGGGGCTCTGTTTCTATGGCGACAGGCCTCTGGATAGGAAGACTCCGTGCCACAGGCTGGAGGCCAGCCTGGAAGGTGGTGGTATAGGGCTGCACGGAGCTGCTGGAGCTTCCTGCGTGGATGGTGCTAGACCTGCTGTGAGCCTGCAAGGTATCGCGGTACGCTGAGCTTGATAGGTGACAATATACGTATATAATGAATATAGAAAACATAAACAATATCACAAAAACATAAAAGACATAAATTAAAAAAAAAATAATGTAAGCAATTATATAACACAATCATTAAATAGTATAAAATAATATAAAATAATGTAAGAACAAATTAAATAGCACAATCATTACATAAAATTGAATTGGAAGCACATACATAAAGTAAAACAGAAAAGAAAAACAAACACTACGTAAAATCTAATTGTTAAATGCTTGTTTAAAATAGAAAACCTTTACATGCATATTAAAAATCTACCTTATAAATGGGCTCTGACCGACGGCCCGCAAATGCGCAGTAGAGGGCAGCTCTACCGCGCATGTGCGAGCGAGCACGTTGGTCAGAGCGGAGCATGCCCGAAAAAAAAAATGGCGCTGGGTCCTTAGGAGCAGGAGCGGCGGCGGCAGCGGCTAGGAGCAGGAGCGGTGGCGGCGAGGAGCAGGAGCAGGAGGAGCAGTAGCAGGAGCGGCAGCGGTGACACGCGCGAGAGAGGGAGGGACACCCCCCCCTGTCTGCCGGTTGTGGATGAGCTGAAAGGGGAGGGGATTGAGAGAGGGGGAGTGAGTGAGGGGAGGGGGGAGTGAGTGAGGGGAGGGGGGGAGGGAAGGGGGGAGAGGGAGCTGGGGAGAGTGAGGGGAGGGAGGAGACAGTGAGCTGAGCTGAGGGGAGGGGGAAGGTGAGAGGGAGGGAGGAGGGAGGGAGGAGAGAGTGAGGTGAGGGGAGGGGAGAGAGTGAGGTGAGGGGAGGGGGAGAGGGAGGGAAACTAGAGGGGGGGGAGGGGGGAAATGGAGTGGAAAGGAAATGGACCGAAAAATGTTTTTTAAATGTAGCCCGTTGTTACGGGCTTAACGACTAGTAGTATAATATTAGATATTCCGGATATCATCTGGCAAGCTGTTCCATAGAACTGGGCCACCAATATAAAAGATTCTCTCTCTGGTTTTCTCTAAATGTGCCTGGTGGACTATAGCAACCTCTAGCAAATTTCAACCAGAGGATCTCAGACCGAGCTGTGGTTTATAGATCTACACAAATGGAAGCTTAATGCTTCCATGGAATAGAGTAACAACTTTAAATTGAATCCTGTACAATACAGGGAACCAGTGTAAGGAGTGTAACACAGGGGAATATGATCACGTAACCTAGAGTCAGCTAATAATCTAGCCGCTGCATTTTGTGCTGGCAGCAAGGATTGTGATTACAAAATAATGTTAGACAAAAAAGCAAACCTACAGAAGAAAGACTGGCTGGGTAAGATATGATTATGAAAGATTAACATCTTCACTGAAGAACCATTATGCGAGTTTTGAAGCAATCTGGACCCCTTTTGTAATGATATCAAGACCAGTAGCGCCATGACCAAGACACATAATAATCAATATATAATGGCTGGCTGAGTGAGGTGGGGTTCTTTATAGGTTTTGTTTTCTCTCCATGGCTGAACTTATTCCCTACATTATTTACAAGAAACAGTCCAATAAAAAAGGTAGCACCTTATATTTTCTTTCGTCAACCTTCATTTCTGTGCATGCAAGTAATACAAAACTATTGTTACATACTTGTTTTTGGAAAACTAATAAAGATAATGTTGAAAAAAAGAAAATACAGGATATGCATTATGAACTGTACATATAAGATTTTAAATATCACTGCACGAACAGCACAGTAGACATCAGTGAAGATTTTATGTGATTTGGACTTAGCCAAATCACATAAAATCTTCACTGATGTCTACTGTGCTGTTCGTACCTCTGACTGTGCATGTAAAACTGCCCCCCAAAATCTAGCCCACCACCAAAACCTCACCCCGAGTTCAGAATGGCCCCTCTTACAGTGGTATAAAAAGTTGACTAATATATGTGTCTCCCCAGAGGATCTCTCTCTCTGCTCCCCTCCCCTCTTCCATAACGCACAGCATAACGGCCAGGAAAAAAAAAAGGTGTAGCTATTTCTGGCGTTAAATCCCGCAATAGCGTGTGTTACGCTGTCGCACGCAACATTAAGTGCCCCTCATTTTCATTTACTCCTCAAAACTTCCTCCCATACTCCCCAACTACTTGACTAAATTTTTACAATTTGCATACCCCTTAGTCGGATAAAACTTATATGGCTAAGCCGCTGAATATACACGCATATATCCGTACTTAGCCATGCAAGTTCTAACCGGCTAAGTTTAGACCTGCTCCATGGGACATCTAACTTAGCCGCATATGCGAATATCGATAGTTAGCTGCATAACTTGTATGGTTAACTCGCTCCACCCCAACTCCCACTACACGCTCCCAAGTCTTATGGCTAACTTTTTAGTTCTATAAGTGACTTTTGCAGCTAAGTGGCGGCCGCCGAACATAAGTGTCTATTCAGCAGCTGCTACTTAGCCACATAAGTTACATTTATCCAGCTAAATAGCACCGAATGATATGAATATTGACCTCTTAATAGTTTATAGTTTATTACTTTTTATATACCGACGTATCAGAAATACATCACATCGGTTTACAATAAATAAACATAAACACAATAAAAGCGCAATCAATAAACACAGTAAAACAATTAAATAAACAAGCAATGTTTAAATTACTAATATCATTGTATATTTCTGTTTTGTAATCTGCTTAGCATGAATCTTCTTAGCATGTAATCTTCTTAGCATGAATCTTCAATATGAGAACAAAAAGGATCTTAAATAAATAAATAAATAAACAAATAAATAAATGACCACAGCGGAGAGGCCTAAAAAAGAGAAGGGCTTGCAGAGAGAAAAGGAGAGACAGGAGGAACAAGGAGTAAATTTTAAGAGCAGCCATAGCTGAGCGAAGGAAAAGAGACCATGACTATCCAGGCAAGGAGGAAGGTAAGAAGTGAAGAGATAGCAACAGTTTGTGTGACTTACCCAGAAGGTACGTTTAGAGAGAGAGAAAAAGGAAGGAAAGAGGGAGGAAGAACTCTGATACTCTTCAAGATTCATAAAAATTGAAGAGTCTATCACGCTACAGTTTTAGAGAAAATATTTTGTCTAACGATTTCCTCAACATTTCCCATTTTTTATGCTGGGCCTGAGAAATGTCTTTTTTGATTTCCACAGATCTTTGCATCTTTAACCCACACATAAACATGACAAAATGGTTTTTTGTGTGTGTGTTCAACTCAGAGATAGGTCAAACAAGTATACGCATGCAGTGAAACAGGATTTACTAGATAATGGTTCTTAGGACCCTCAACCAGGTCTGTTTTTCAGAATATGTAAACTAAATATTCATGCAATATTACCTGCATACATTTGGCTCAGGAAATCAGTTAATTTTGCATACTTGGTTTACTCCCATTACCCTTGTCCCAACAAAAAAAACAAAACAGAAAAACCCCACAAAATTAAGGATCTCGAGAACTGAAACATTACCATGTAAGATTTTTTTTTTCAGAACAGAATGGCAGAAAAAGGCTACTCACCTTTCTCTGGGAACGGCAAACCAGTATTCAGGTTGCTTTCTCTTTTTAGGATACTGCTGCACCATCGCTGTGCTTGGAGCAGCGAAGGACTTCCTCATGGGCTTGCCAACCTTAATACACAGGAACATGGGAGGTGCCTTGCTCTTCTCCTCTTTGGAAGGAAGCATGTCTGCAGCATACAGGGAAAAAAACCTTCAGGATGCAATGCAGCAACTCTGCTTCTTCTGCTGTTGTTTGGGCATTTGTTATATGTTTGCACAGTACCCTTTTTCTTTTTTTTTAACTGATAGGAATAAGATATTCGCAACACTGTAAGGTCAAATCTTTTCATCCAGCAATGGCACCAACAACCAATTTTTCAGTCAGGTGACTGAGAAACTCAATTAGAACTGCATGCAAGGAAAGGTTTATGAATTTTGTTTCTCGTTTTACCAATGTATACAAATATTACCTTTTTCTTCTCTCATCCTCTCCATAATTGGTGAAAACCTAGAAACCATTTGCTGTAGTAACAATCATGAGTTGCACTGAAATTCTCAGCTTGATTTTACGTTAAAAGGTGAAGGGGGGGCCCTGTATGCTAGACACATCACCCAGCCATGCTTGAAGATAAGGCTCCAAACATTTCAAAATACCTGGTAGCCAGCAACATTTTTCTAGTTGCCAGCTAAAACAGGGTTTCAAAAGTATCTCACTTAAACTGTAGGGCAGAACATTTACCAGTTATTACATGTTATATATACATTTTAAACAATTAAAGGGGGTCATTTACTATACCGATATACTTTAACACAGGATGGCAAACATATTTTGGGGGAGAGCATGATATCTGGCCCCTCCCTGGGAAAATATTGCAGCAGTATCCCCGCTATGTTTTTTCACGTGGAAAAACTCCGCCAGAAAAAATAATCACAGAAATAGGGGAAATACTGCATAGTGGCAGCCCCCTTTACCTGGGGCCACCATGGTCTTAAAGGGCCAGCAGTGGCCCAAAATGCCCTTTTGCCCCTATCGTGTAAAATACCCACCTATGAGTCTTGGAAGACCCCTACCTGTCGAGGCAATTTAAAAGAACAATAGTTAAAAAAAAAAATTTCCTGTCATGCAGCAACAACACCCCCCCCCCCCCGCTCTCCCTTTTAAAGACCCCCCCCAACCTCCCTCCAAACCTCGGCCCTCCCCCATACATTAGAAGAACTCCTTAGTACCTCATGCCCCTCCCACTTCCAACTTAGATAAAGGAAGTTCCCGGTGTCTAGTGGGGCCTCTTACCCCCTCTCCATACCTCTGAAGAAACCTCTGGTCTTTAGTCGGGCCTGGAATGTCCACTAGGCTCCGGACTGGTCGAGGCAATCTTTCAAAATGGCACTCACCAGCTTTTTCCCCATCAAGTTATTACCTACGTAGTAGCTGCTTTGCATGCATTAGACAATGGTTTGCCTGCAGATCAACTAATTCAATAGGGGGGCATTTTTTAGGTCAAAAATCTCGCAATATCACTGTAATATGTTTTTCGTGCATTCATCACTTATTACAGCTTAGTAAATGTACCCCCCAAAATTGTACAGAAATAGTTTAATCCTGCAAAGAGTTACATAACCCAATAACTACCAAAAATAAAAAATGTGCCCTGCTGCCACTGAGACTGCAGGGTCCACTGAGCCCTGCGCATGTGCAAGCAAGCCAAGGAAGTAACATGGACAGACGCAGCCACGTGGCCAAGAAGGCGAAGCAAAAGGCGGGTGGAGATCTGCTGGCTTCGCGGGACGACACTCATAAGAGGTGCCAGAGCAAGAACAGGTTCTTGCGGAAGATATGCCCTGGCCAGAGCTGGGTCCAGTTGGGCACCAATGAAGCTCAACTGAGGCGATAGGTTGAGATGGGACTTCAGGTAGTTGATGACAAACCCAAGAGACTGCAGCATTTGAATGGTCAAACGCAGAGAGCAAAGCGCCCCCTCCTAGGTCGCGCTCTTGACTAATCAGTCGTCCAAGTAGGGAAACACATGCACCCTCATCGGTGGAGGTGCGCCCCCACTACTGCCAGGCACTTGGTGAAGACCTGCAGGGCCGAAGCAAGGCCAAACGGCAACACCCTGTATTGGAAGTTCCTCTTGCCCATGATAAACCGAAGATACTCCCTGTGACTGGGGAAAATTTCGATGTGGTCGTAGACATCCTTTAGATCAAGGGAGCAAAGCCAAACTCCTCTTTGCAGGAGTGGAATCAGGATACCCAAAGAGACCATCTTGAACTTTTCTCTTTGAAGAAATTTGTTCAAGGCTCTCAGGTTCAAAACAGGGCAGAGCCCCCCTGTTCTCTTTGGAATCAGAAAATGAGAATAGAACCCCCACCCCCTGTTGAAGCAGAGGAATGGGTTAAACCACTACGGCCATTATAAGGGCAGAGAGCTCCATCAAGAGTATTCCCTGATGCGAGGACAGGCCCCAAGATGGGCATGGGGGAGAGTCTGCGGGACACCGAGAAAGTTTAACCGGTACTCTCGACGACTGATGAACAGGACCCACTGGTCTAAGGTAACTTGGGTCCAGTGGTCCACAAAAAGCTGCATCTGCCCTGTGACTGGAGGGCATGGTCAAGTTAAGTGTAAACATTGATAAGACAGGTGAAGAGAGAATTTGAAATGAAGCTGTCCATAAAGGCAAAAATTCATAATAAAAACTTTTAAAAATATATCCGAAGCAAGAAACCTGTGAGGGAGTCGGTTGGACTATTAGATGAGCGAGGGGTTAAAGGGGTTCTTAGAGAAGATAAGGCCATTGCAGAAAGACTAAATTAATTATTTGCTTCCGAGTTTACTGATGAGGATGTTGGGGAGATACCAGTTCTGGAGATGGTTTTCAAGGGTGGGCAGACAGCAATATCAATTCATACATCATCCTAACAAATCATTTCCATCTAGTCTAACCGGGCGCGACGACCCTTGGGGATAATTTGATCACAAATTATCCCCAAGGGACGTTGTGCGATGCCCTGAGGCACAGCATGCAGACCTCATGCGGATCTGTGACTGACATGGTCTGTGGGCATTGGGGGCATCGATGAAAACCCGACGCCATTTTGAAAAATTCTAGCAAGCGGTCGATGACCAGCGGCCACCAACGGAGCAAACTTGCTGGGAATCGACTGCACAGAGGGCAAAAAACTTATCGCGCCATCCTATCGGGAAACCAACAGGAGAAGAAGGACCTGGCGCAGAAAAACAGTCAATGACTGACCTAAAAAGAGCAGAGCTCCACAACCATGAGGCAAAAGCTTTGCGGAAAAGAAGAGATTGAAAAGAGACCCCGCATGCTCAGTGTGCCAGTCAAAGTTCTAGAAACTTTGACATAAGTTTTCTGTGCTGGGCTCCATCAGATGATGTCACCCATGTGTGAGGACTACCATCCTGCTTGTCCTAGGAGAAAAATGTGAAACAGACATAAATGCAGTGTTTTCTGATACCATGATTCTGTATACATTTCCCCAGAGGACTCAGTGGGTTAGAAAATTGTGAAGGAGGAATCAACCAAATCCTGGGAAGCGTGGTACAGGAGTTAGCCACAGTTTCCTAGAAACGTTGCTAAATCATGGACCACCACCTTGATGCCCCTTAGAATATGCCTGGTACTCAGAAAAGGAAGACAGAAAGAGGGAGAGAAAAGGCTTCAGAGCAGAGTTCCTGCAGAAACCATGGTTTAAGGTAAACTCAGCCAGGGACTAGGAATAATGTGAAGGTTTTCCCCATAGATGAAACTGTTTGCTTCAGGCTCACCTGGCCTGGTAACTGCAAGGCTCTCGCTAAAGCAAAGTCAAAATTGTCTGCTTAATGTTCCCGTGGCATCAGAGTTGATTCTATTAATCAAAATTGCTATGAATTTGGAGAAAAACAAAACTTATTTTGCATGTCAACATATCTTTTTGAAAGCTTCACAAGAGTTATCACCTCACAGGAATACCCCAAGACTCTCGCCATGCAGCAGTCTGAGCCACTGGAGCTTTTACTCTGAGCTTGATTAGACAAACCTGAAGAGGTAAGAAGATCTAAGCTGTACCTTTTTAAGGGTGCCTCATTAAGTTTAAATCAAAAGCCGGAATGGCTCAGCAGAATAAAGCACTGAAAGAAAAAAGGGTAGTGTTTTCAAGTTTCAGTTTTTTGGCATCTAGATTGGGCCAGTTTGAAATTGTTGATCCAATTATATGTAAAGCTTTCAAGTGCACATACTGTGGTGACAAGATGTTTGGTTCACATTTAATTTACCTGTGGACTTAACACTGAAGGGGGGGCATACTGCATATATGGGGAAACCTGGGCCCACCCCACTAGGAGCATGAGATTTCCCTCGTCCCTCAGCTAGAATGCCATATCCTTATGCTCTCCTTCACCACTCCCACATCAGCACTCCCACCTCCAGCTTTTTTCCTTGAATGGTAAGATTTAGAAGGTTTTACCTGATTCAATATATTTTCAGGGATGATCTTCCCTGCTATCTGTATGCTAGTGCACACATTCAATAATCAAGGGCGACTTGTCGGGTTGATTATGAAATGGCAACTGTACAAGACTAGTTGGATATGGTGCAATCTGACAGACTCACAAAATGAATGGTATGGTAGTTCTCCCCACCCCAAAACCAGAGGCACATGCCTTTAGCAGATTTTTTTTTTTTTTTTTTTTTTTAACGGAAAGGGTGGGCAGACTGCAATATCAATTCATACATCATCCTAACAAATCATTTCCAAGACCACCTCCTCTCTGACACAGTGGAAAGTATGACTAGGAAGAAGACGACATACCTTCTATTGGTCCCTGAATCTTTTTCATCAGCCACAATTTGATTTCCGATTCACTATCCATCAGGGTTTCATGGTAGGTTCCCTCTGAGGACGATGACAATGAAGGCTCTGTGGGGTCAGCACAGACCTTCTCATCAGTTGCAGTCAAACCATCTTTCAAAGCAGACTTTGGATTCCCACCTACAAGGAGTTCATGTGCTTGCGATGCTGTACAGTTGCACGGGTAACCTCTGTCCTCTAAATCACCATTTTCACATATTTCAGTCTTATGTGACTCTTGGGTGTGTAGTGATTCTTCCACATTTTTACTGCGACAAAAGTTAGGGATTTCTAAATCACTTGACTTTTTACGAGCACCTACACCAATTTCCTCCTTATTTACTGTGGAACCATCACAACAGTGTTCCTCTGGCACCAAACTTTTCTTCTTGTATTTTTCTAAATGTAGGACTTCTTGGGATTCCCCATCTTGCTGCTTGTCTAAACTGTCCAACACCAGCAGCAATTCATCTCCACCAGCTGTATTTGGAAGTTCTAGTTTGGACTTGTATGGCTTCTCTGGTTCACCAGAACCACTATGTCCAGCTGTTGGTGGATCTATCTTATCTACTTTATCACCTGTTTGAGATGAGGGCTCTTCCAGCTCAATGAATTCCTCCTCTTCTATTGTGGAATGTTCTTTGGTTCTGGAAGCTGGAAGCTCCCCGGGCTCTGCGGGACATTTATCTGAGGTCTTACTGGCTTTAGACGACACGAGCAGATCATCTCGGAACGGCTCTGTGCTCTTAGAATCTGTCTCGGCAGGACCGTCGCTGGGCTTTAAGGCTTCCAATTCCGCAGGCATCCCCGTGTCAGAAGGCTTTACTGTTCTGGAATCGAGGCTGGTGCCGCCGGAGCTCCCGTTCAATTGCTTCTTTTCTTTGCTAAGCGACTTGAATCTGCTGAAAGGGTTGATGTCCTTCTCAGAAGAGAGGTCCTCCCACTCTCCAGGCCTGTACAAAGGACAAAGATCCTTTGGTATGTCACTGTCAGGGAAAAATGGTGAATGGGTATGGAATGTTAAAAACAAAACAAAAACTCAAAACCAAATCATACAAGTGGGCAAAACTTAAAAATGACTTAACATAATGAAATCAAAACAATGAGCTTTTTTTTTTTTTTTAAATGATTTTAAAGAAATATAAATCAACTGAAAAAAGGTAATCGATGGAAAAACGGTGAGAGATGCCGTTTATGGAAGAATTGGGAACACATTCTGAATACACACATTGTATGCTAACCATCTTCTTTTCTTTAAATAAATCACAATTTTAATTCTGTAATATACCTTCAAAGAAGAAAAAGGGAGGTGAGAGAGAGAGGGAGGGAAGGAGAGAAAGAAAGAACATGCCAGCATTCAGGTGGTCCATCTATCCATGTTCTTTGCAAATAGGCTGTCTATGCAGATAGGGGAAAGCCATTTAGTAAGGCAGCTTTCAAAAGAAACATTGGACTACACTTGGGGCAGCTTTAAGTTTGAGGTAGAAAAGGTAAAAAAAAAAAAAGAGGTTCAAACTTGTAAATCAAATTGCTTGCACAATTTTGAAAGCGCACATCTTTTGCCCATGGCAGGTGAACAGGTGAGAGGATTTTTGAAACCCTGCTTGTGAGGTTTTCTAAGAGACACAATATGGGAAAATTCCTAAATAAATGAGATACTCCAGCCAACAGATTTAACCTCTAGAAAGAACATAGAAGAATCCTTAATTGATCATTTTTTCCCCATTCTGTAACCAAAGTATTGACCAACTGCTCTGAGGAACAATAGAGAAACAGCCTCTAAACTCCTCAAGCATCGGAGTCCTAATGCATCAACCTGTTATATCACCTGAGAAGCACGAAATGGGATAACAAGAGACACCCGGGCGCTCTGAAAGCTTGGAATGGTATTCTCTCTCTTTATCCACACAGCCTTTTCTTTCCTATTTTACCACACTGGCTAGGCGCAGGGTTCAGAATTCACACAAACCGCTACCTGTCCCCCTTCCTCACTCAAGAGAGACTGCAGCAGCACATCTCATGCCACGACAAGCTCTCTGCTGTACTAGGCAAGGATTAAATCTGGAACTCTTATACAGTATCGCACTGCTCTGTCAACTCAGGCAGAAAATTAAAAAAAATTTTTTATTGCACACTATTAACTACAACTTGAGGAAAAACTGCACTTCGGCAGAATACAACTGGCTTAATGAGGCAAAGTCAAACCTCAGAAAGGTGTGACGGGGTCAGACATTGGGCTCCAATGCTAAGGAATTAAGAGACATGATACTTTTGCTCACGGAGGGGATCTGATGTTGCAAGTCAGATTTTTGGATAGCACAGTGTATATACAATAATTCAGGGGTGGCTGACCTTTCACATATCAGGAGCCATAAAACCAGACTTCACAATAGCAGAAAGCTGCCGTACCTTTCTTGTGCTGGGGTGGGGAGGAAGTCGGAGCCTTGAGGTTGCTCCCTAAAGAAAAGGACAACTGTCTCTTTACAAGACACAAACACACACATACACCCTTCCATTTTCTTTTCCCCCCATGCCCACACCTGCTCCCAGTATCTCTCTCAAAACACAAAGACACACATACAGCCCTCCCTCTCCCAGACACAAAGGCAAACACTCTCATACACACACATACTATCTCATATGCACACATTCTGCTGTTGTGCTGCTGCCCATGTGCTCACTCAAAGGTGAATTTTCAAATGTTGCATGCATGTAAAATAGCATACATGCGAGTATATGCCATTTTAGAAACCTCAACTTATATGCATATAAAGCAGGGTCTGCGAATAAATTTGCAAATGTAAAAAAGGGATGGGCCGGGCCAACATTTGCACGAATAATGTACTATTTTATAAGCAATTTAGGAAATTAATTTTCCATCTGACTCGTGTGTACTTACTCCTGCTCAATATCTGGACTAAGTGATCATTAACATCATAAAAGTAAAAACATGACTGGATGAAGTGTCTGGTGAAATGGGGGGGACCTTCAGTTTGAAGAGCCAGGAAGGTCTTCATGAGCAGCAGATAGACTGAGCGAACTGGTAGAATAATTGGTAAAACTGGTTAGAAAATCTCCCTACTTATGCATGTAAAAGTTGATTTAAGAGGGGTAAAAGCTTCTAAATAATGCGTGCAAAATCTATTTGCATACCCCTTTAAATTTTGAAGTAAAAATATGAGGATATATCATTTGCGTGCTCTTATCCAGCTAAATAGTGCCTTTGCTGCTATAAGACAAATTCAAACTTAACCAGATAATTAGCGGCATTTATCTAGACAGGTTCTCACTTATCTGACTAAACAGCAGCAGGTGCTACTTAGCTGGATAGGTCTAAAAGCATTACTAAACCGGCTAAATCAGATAGCTGGATATGTAGCATTTAAAGACTAATCTGGCTAAGCAGTGCTTTTTTTTTTTTTTTTTTTAGCTATATTTGACTATTTTACATAGCCGGATAAGTCTGAAAAGCACTACTTAGACAGGTAAGCAGCACTTTTCAGCCTTCTCCGGTTCTGGCACTACTTAGCCAGATAAATCAGAACTTACCCAGATTAAGTGCCACTACTTATACAGATAAATCCAAACTTGCACAGCTCATGCATGTTTGCAGGCATATGTACTCGTATTTTATAATCTGTGTATATCGTTTGCATGCAGGTAATCGAATACTGTAGCAACTTTGTGTGCACCCATATTCATGTATAAATGGGCAAGAGTGAGCGGCTTTGAAAGTTATCTTCCCTGTGAGTACTGCTATATCATTATATAAAGTTCCTGCTTGCTATCAGCCCTTCTGCAGCCTACAGCAGTCCTCACCAAATCATATTTCCAACCTTTCTTGGCAATCTTACTCTCCATGAGACTCACTGATTCCACAAGCATCTTCTCTTCTCAGAGCTCAGCCCAACCACCACAGTCAGAAGCCCTCCGAAAGCCATGAATAAACTGAATTACAATATAACCTCCCATACCAAAACAATAACTGCCAGCACTCAAATGGTAACAACCCTATTTCTGAAAAGGCAACACTGCAAATATGACACCAGGTCCTAAAACACCAATACACCTTCTATTAGGAATACAGAAAAAGCCATGCTGCTATAGATCACTACACACTACTCACCTCAGTTTCATATTTATAACATAAACAGACCTCACCAAATACAGAAACCATAAAGTTTAAATAGAAACACGCAGACAAAAAGAGAATTGGAAACTGCAACAAGCTAAGCCCTGCTGCAGTGCAACAATGGAAAAATGGAATGACCACCATTCCTCAGAAAACATCAAACAATAAAATCAAGAAATAAAAATCATAGTAAAACCATACTAATAAAAATATTTCAAACAGCTGACAAACAGAATATCCAATAATTAAAAACATATATAGTCTTTAAAAATGTCCCAAAGAGCAATACAATTTTTCAAAACAGTAGTCACAAATAACATCCAATAATCAAAACTAATAAGGATTACAATTTCCTCCACTCTTCATACCTGAGACCTTTTGATTGTCATGGATTAATGTAGGGGGGCAGGGGAGAAAAGGTGACATACTTTCTCCTCGCTGTCTCTCATGCATACACGCACACATGTGACGTCCTTACTGACACATACAAAAGCTCACTGATACCCTTAGTGATTCACCCTCACTGTCACCCTTACTGAAACAAATACATATGCTCTCTGACACCTTTACTGACACACATACAAACTCACATGCTCACTGACACCCTTACTGTAACACACACAAACTCACATGCTCACTGACACCCTTACTGTAACACACACAAACTCACATGCTCACTGACACCCTTACTGAAACACACACAAACTCACATGCTCACTGACACCCTTACTGAAACACACAAACACTCACATGCTCGCTGACACCCTTACTGAATCACACACAAACTCACATGCTCACTGACACCCTTACTGAAACACACACACAAACACTCACATGCTCACTGACGCCCTTACTGAAACACACACACAAACACTCACATGCTCACTGACGCCCTTACTGAAACACACAAACACTCACATGCTCACTGGCACCCTTACTGAATCACACACAAACTCACATGCTCACTGACACCCTTACTGAAACACACACACAAACACTCACATGCTCACTGACACCCTTACTGAAACACACAAACACTCACATGCTCACTGACGCCCTTACTGAAACACACACACAAACACTCACATGCTCACTGACACCCTTACTGAATCACACACAAACTCACATGCTCACTGACACCCTTACTGAAACACACACACAAACACTCACATGCTCACTGACGCCCTTACTGAAACACACACACAAACACTCGCGTGCTCACTGGCACCCTTACTGAAACACACAAACACTCACATGCTCACTGACACCCTTACTGAATCACATACAAACTCACATGCTCGCTGACACCCTTGCTGAAACACACACACAAACACTCACATGCTCACTGATACCCTTACTGAAACACACACACAAACACTCACATGCTCACTGACACCCTTACTGAAACACACATATGCTTACTCTCTCTCACACACACATGCTACAGACTCACTTGTTGTTCTGCCGCTCCTGAATGCTCAAGCGGCGGCAGCCGTCTGTAAATAAATAAATAAATGTTTATTTATATTGGTGGTTGGGGGAGGGGGATCCAGGCACAGCCCCATGAGGACAGGGACTCGGTGGGCTGTTGAGGTTCCAGGAGTTGTCTCTAGGTTAAGGAAGGAGCGGGCTAGAAAACCCAAATACTGTATTTTTTTTTTTAATTATTTTTTGCCGCGGCCAAGTGTAGAGGGAGTGTGGCCCGCGGCAGAGGAAAATAGTGGGAAGCGCTCAATCAGCGAGGCAGTGGTTGAAGGTCTTGTGACTGCCTCCCGCCCATGGAGACAGATTAGGGGGCAGAGGGGGAGCAGAGCCGGTGTGAGGAGAAGCCATAGCAGACGCGTTTAGCGGCTCTCTGCACTGCTTCGGGGTAAGGGAATTTGAGGTGGCCCCTCGGGTACAGGTCGTGGTCTGGCTGGGAGAGACCAGCATGAAGGCAAGCAGCTCATTTAATAACAAATGAAATGTGCGTGGGCAGTCGGGTCGGGCGGCAGTCGCAAGCTGCAGGAGGCAGACAACACTTTAAAGCTGCACTTTAACCTCAAAGGAGTCGCAGGCGGCTCGCAGGATGCTGGCTGGCCTCCCCTGCCATACCCACATCTACATCAACAAATGTGAAGCGTCGCCACAAACATTACACGAACCATAAATCATATTCCTTGACACCTGCTCTAGCATGTTACGGTTTCATTATTATGGCATGCAAGCTACTTTTTTTTTAAATCTCCCCTCAGAACGCAATTATTTTCCCCATCATCCCATTTTTGTTTGCATGTCACGTTAACATATTTCTATATCCGGTTTTTCCCTCAGTATATACCGATGTCCTGTTCCCAAAACCACAGCGGGTACATTTCAAACACCCCCCCATTATCTTATACCAAAAACGAACACGAGTTGCTCCAAACCTCAGAGCAGACCCAGGCCTGCAAGTCTGCTTTGAAAATGATCTCATCAAATCTACCCCTGCACACGTTAGACCTTCTACCTGGTGCACACAAACCTTTCCTGAAAATGTATCTGCCCAACTCCAACACCCAAGCAAGCCTTGGCTCGGTCCGGGTAAACTTGGGCGTGACAAGTTTACCCGCATATCAAGCGGGCAGTTTAGTGACAGGGCCACGTCTGCATGTAAAACACCATTTTTTGTCCCCCTCCCCCACTGAAGGAAAATAGTGTGCACAGGGTTGAAAATTAAATCTTCCTCCCCTGGACCCAAACATGCCTCCTCTTAATGTGGCTAAGAGCATGCGCATTGTGGAGCAGGGCAACTTATTTTCAGCCACACACTGACGGAGGACAAGGGGGAGTTGCCTGTATAAATGGTACTGAAAATTGCCCTCTACGAATTAGGCCCACAGCATTGTTAGAAAATCATTCAGAAGGCACAATCATTCATTACCACTCCTGAAATGTAGTCAAAGAAAGGAGGCCCAAGGAAAGAGAGAGAGAGACTGAAGGACGTTTAGACCTAGGGTCTCGGCAGCAGAGAGGATCTGAACGCGTGTCCCGGGAACTTTCCTGATGCCCCGTTTAATACCCCATAAATGCTTGATGCAGCCATCTCCCCCCCCCCCTTACAGTGTAAAATGAGCTCAAAGATACAGAGCTCAAAGGTTACTACATCTGGCATTTTATATTCTAGGCTAGTACTAGAAAAATAAAACTATTTTTGCATTACTTGCAATTTAACCAATAGTACTGTACCGAAACGTAAAGTCTGTGTTTTGATGATATACCTACGGTTACAGTATGTCGCTTTGTGCCACATTAAGAGAAAAAGGAAGTGCCACTGTTTTCTTTAATTTCTGTGCAGAGAAAGGAAATGTGAGCAGCAAAGAACACACCCACACAGTCTACTCTAGCCAAATCAGATTTGTCATGCACACATTTTGTCCTTAGATGATAGAAAAAGACAAAGAGAGAGAGAGAGATACACAAATAATGAAAACATGTCTTACGATGGCAGAGCATCTTTCAGCTTCATATGGGAGATATCGCTATACAGAGCTATTGAGACGACCTCATCCATAGGGCAGATGAGCCCGTACTCCTCACAGCCGTTCTCAATGACCAGTGGATCCGACTTGTGTGGGTCGAACATGACATTGTTAGGTGTGACAATCATAACACCACCCACCACGCCCTAAAAAAACCAAAAACAAAAACCAACAAACAAACAAAAGGCACCCAAGCACTATCAGACAGAAATCCAGGTGGGAACTTATACTATGGACACATTTCGCTCCTTTTTCACTTCTGGAAGAACAGTAGAAGAATTCTTGAGAATGAGAAAGTGTGAATGAATTGGGACACAAAGAGGTATTTATAAACTCTGGCCTTAAAGGGTATATAAATTAGCTTTGAAATACATGCAAGGTGCACTTGTGAAGTGTTATCCATCCTGATAATCACTAATTAAGCCAGTAGGCTTCTGTGATCAGAATTTCACAGCATCACAACTGGATAAAATGGATTACCACTTGAAGTGGATAGTTTGCTAAACCCATTAGCTCGGGCATTTTAAAATCTGCATGGATATAGTTGGCAGACCTTCAACAGTTGGGACCATGATTGGTTGGTCAAATCTACTTCATTGTCCACATCACTACCTAACAACCTGGTACAATTGACAAGCCTATGTGGGGAATATAGCACAGAGCCCGGTCTACAGTATACACTCAAAACAATTTCATCCATGGGCAACTTTTAGGAACAGCAAGCCCCCATTTCCCGCTCACAACAGTAAATTAAGTTACACATACTTTGCCGTCCGTGATGTATCTGCAGTTCATTTTTAGAAATTTCACTACCATTGGCTCCTCCTCCTCTGAAGTGGATGACACAACTCTTTCAATGGGTTTTAAGGCCTTCCTTGCCAAATCAGCATCCTTTAAAAATCAAACATTTCAATGAACTCTGATTTTTAACAATTATTTTCTATATACATGACACATTGGACAATTGTCACAAAGCTTATGATGGTTTTTGATCCATGTTAAAGGTAAAATTGTTCTTACCTGATAATTTCCTTTCCTTGAGTCCTACTAGACCAGTCCATTACACTTGGGATTTTCCCACTTCTCAGCAGCCAGAGACAGAGGGCACAGCCACTTCTTGATCTTATTCTCAGATACAAGAGGGAAACAGCCATAGGTTATTGTCAATAGTCTACTGTCAAACCAACCGGACAAGGACCCCATTCTTATCACTCTTTTCCCCCACCCCACACACACATATAATTTTTTCAGCCTTCAAGGATATTCTCCTCTCAGGGAAGAGAAAGAAAAAAAGAGGAGAGGGAGAGGAGAGAGATGGGCTACTTCGTGCAACTCTGCTTATGGCCCCTGTATTCCTGGGTGGGGCCTGGAATGGTCTAGCAGAACTCAAGGAAAGAAAATTATCAGGCAAGAACAATTTTCCCTTCTTTTTCCTCCTGCTAAACCAGTCTATTGGGAGATACAAGAAGAAGATTGGGCTTCCTTAAGGACCCTGGACCTTTGCCTGTAAGTCCAGCCTGTAGTGTTTGAAAAATGAGTGCAGGGATGACCAGGTGGTGGCCCTTCAGGTTTCCCCTTGGAAGTCTGGCATTGTTTCTTCCCAGGAAGATGCCTGCGCTCTCATGCAGTGTGCGTGGAGTACCATTTGCATTTGTCTACCACTGAGCATACATGCTGAAGACTTCATGGATCCATCTTGCTATCATGGCCTTGGAGAGTGCTTCTCCTTTTCATGATTCCCTGAACAGCACAAATAACCTATCTGATTTCCTGAAAGGATTCATCACCTTCAGGTATCTTAATATCATGCGGTGCGCGTCCAGAAGGTGAAGGATATCGTCCTTTCTACTATATTCCTCCCTCCTGAATACTGGCAGCAAGACTGATTCAGTTGGAATGGAAAAACCACCTTCAGAAGGAATGAGGGTACCGGTTTGAAGGTGACTGAATGAGATGAAATTACTAAGTAGAGATTCCTACACAAGAGGGCCTGCAACTCTGAAATGCATCTGGTAGAGAAGATGATTACCAGAAAGGTAGTCTTTAATGACTAGTGTACCCCTACTAAAGCTCTAAGGACTATATTAAGATCCCACTGAGAAATTTCTGGTTCGAAGGGTGGTTGAATATGCTTCATTCCTTTTAAAAAGTGCACCATATCTGGGTGTGTGGCTACTTGTGCACCCTTAATGCAGCCCTGACCAACCTTCCTAGAAGCCAGTCTAGCATTGCTAGAGCCTGCTGACTCTCCTGGGCTGATGAGCCTATCATCCAAAAAGAGATGCACCAATATCTCCTGTTTGCGCAGAGCTGCTGCTACAACTACCATAACCTTGGTAACAGTCTTTAGGGTCACTCCAAGCCCAAAGGGCAGGGCCTGAAACTGAAAGTGATGGCCTAAAATAGGGGTGCTCAAACAGGTTCTTGGGGCTCCCCCAGACCGTTGGGTTTTCAGGATATCCCTAATGAATATGCATAAGAAATATTTGCATACATAGGAGGTAGTCTTGTGAGACTGGAAAATTGGGCATCCAAATGGCAGATGAAATTTAATGTGGATAAGTGCAAGGTGATGCATATAGGGAAAAATAACCCATGCTATAATTACACGATGTTGGGTTCCATATTAGGTGCTACAACCCAAGAAAGAGATCTAGGTGTCATAGTGGATAACACATTGAAATCGTCGGTTCAGTGTGCTGCGGCAGTCAAAAAAGCAAACAGAATGTTGGGAATTATTAGAAAAGGAATGATGAATAAAACGGAAAATGTCATAATGCCTCTGTATCGCTCCATGGTGAGACCGCACCTTGAATACTGTGTACAATTCTGGTCGCCGCATCTCAAAAAAGATATAATTGCGATGGAGAAGGTACAGAGAAGGGCTACCAAAATGATAAGGGGAATGGAACAACTCCCCTATGAGGAAAGACTAAAGAGGTTAGGACTTTTCAGCTTGGAGAAGAGGCGACTGAGGGGGGATATGATAGAGGTGTTTAAAATCATGAGAGGTCTAGAACGGGTAGATGTGAATCGGTTATTTACTCTTTCGGATAGTAGAAGGACTAGGGGACACTCCATGAAGTTAGCATGGGGCACATTTAAAACTAATCGGAGAAAGTTCTTTTTTACTCAACGCACAATTAAACTCTGGAATTTGTTGCCAGAGAATGTGGTTCGTGCAGTTAGTATAGCTGTGTTTAAAAAAGGATTGGATAAGTTCTTGGAGGAGAAGTCCATTACCTGCTATTAAGTTCACTTAGAGAATAGCCACTGCCATTAGCAATGGTTACATGGAATAGACTTAGTTTTTGGGTACTTGCCAGGTTCTTATGGCCTGGATTGGCCACTGTTGGAAACAGGATGCTGGGCTTGATGGACCCTTGGTCTGACCCAGTATGGCATTTTCTTATGTTCTTATAGTGCATGAAAATAAATCTCATGAGTATTCATTAGAGATATCCTGAAAACCTGAATGGCTGGGGGGTCCCAAAAAAACAGGTTTGAGCACCCCTGGCCTAAAATACAAAAGTGGAGGAAACTTTGAAACAAAGACTTGATGGGAATATGGAAGTAGGCTTCAGCCAAATCCAATGATACCAGAAATTCTCCTTTTCTTACTGTGCCATGACCATGAGAAGGGTCTCCATTTAGAAATGGGCTACCCTAAAGTATCTGTTGAACCCTTTTAAATCTAGAACAGGGCAAAATAAATCGAATATGCTCCTTGCTCCCTCTCCTGGAACAGTACTCGAACTATAGCCACCAAGTCCCGAAACCTTTGCAGGGTTGCTTTTACTACATCCATTTTGATTTGGCAATGAGGAGACACACACAGGTGCACAGCCCCTTAAATTTAAATCCAGAATCCATTGATCAAATGTAATCTGAGCCCACGCTGCAAAATACCGCGACAAGTGTCCACCTACTGATATTACCTTCTGAGAGGCCCACTGGATATCATTGTGCAGGGAAACTACTACAAGTGGCTCCAGGCAGGTCTGCCCTTGGGCCATCAAAAGGACTGTGACTTGCCTAGTGCACGAGTGAGGCTGCTTATCCTCAATGCTTTACCTTTGCATTGGTACCCGAGATGCTGCATTCTAAGCCCTTGCGGCTTGACAGGGAGTCTTTGGGGCTTGGTTTTAACCAAATACTTCCCTAATTTTTCGAAATCTTCTCCAAACAGTAGTCCCCCTCTAAAGGGGAGCATACACAGGTATGATCTAGATATTGAGTTAGCTGCCCAATTAGGGAACCAAAGGAGCCTTCTGGCTATAACCCTGGAAGCAACGAATCTAGAGGCTAGCCTAATCAGGTCATATATTGTATCTGCTAAAAAAGCTACTGCTGACCCCAGATATGCAGTTTCTTGACTCTGGGGCAACAGCTGAATCCAGCGTAAAGTTGCCCAGGCTACTTAGTCTCTACAAATCGAGGTCTGGTTCACCATAGCTCCTGTGGAGAAGGCCTGCTTTAGGAAAGTTTCTATCTTCCTGTTCTAAGGGTACTTTAAGACTATACCTCCCTCTATCAGAAAGGTAGTTCTATGGGCCACTGCCAACACTAGCACGTCCAACTTGGGGATCTGTAATAGCTTGCTCTTTTCCTCCACAGGGAGAGGATACAGTTTCCACATCACTCTGCCTCCTTTGAGTCAACCCTTGATTTTTAGGCAAAACACACTTTCTCAGTAAAAATCTATCAGGCTCTTTTCTAATCATACTATTGCACCAGCCCTTATTAAGAGTTTAATCATCCCCTTGTAGGTCACTAGCAGATTAATTAGTGAATACATCTATACATTTAAAGTATTCTAATTCCTACTCCCTTAGCAACCTAAACTTAACTAGGAACTCAACAAAATTAAGATGAAGGCAGCAGTCCAGCAGCAAGAGGGGGGCTTTCCAATCTTTTGCATCGAGTGTCACATGTATGATTTTTTCATATGTGTACACCCGGTGCAAAGAGCTCCTGGCTCTCACAGAACGATTTCAATCTCTGGAGTCTAGAGTGGCAGACCTGGAGGAGATGAGGCAGACAGAAAGGTACATTGATGAAACCTTCAGGGACATAGTAGCCAAGTCCCAAATCCAGTCTGGAAGCCCTGGTGCTGCCTTGGATCAGAAAGATCTCCCAGTTGGAAAGCATTACACTGGTATAGCAGGAAGTGATCCAGTAGCAAGGATCTGCTCTCCAGGTGATGCGTTGTCCTTTCACACTGAGGATAAGTCTCCCAGGGCTCTGCCCAGGAGGGAAGGGTTAGATCAGCCATCATAGTTGGTGATTCGATTATTAGAAATATAGATAGCTGGGTGGCTGTGAGAACCGCCTGGTGGAAAGGTGGCGGACTTCACGCGTCACCTAGATAGGATTATAGACAGTGCTGGGGATGAGCCAGCTGTTGTGGTACATGTGGGCACCAAAGACATAGAAAAATGTGGGAGGGAGGTTCTAGAAGGCAAATTTAGGATTTTAGGTAGAAAACTGAAATCCAGAACCTCCAGGGTGGCATTCTCTGAAATGCTCCCTGTTCCACATGCAGGTCCCCAGAGGCAGGCAGAGCTCTGGAGTCTCAATGTGTGGATGAGATGATGGTGCAGGGAAGAGGGATTCAATTTTTTAAAGAACTGGACAAACTTATGGGGAAGGAGGAGATTTTTCCGAAAGGATGGGCTCCACATTAACCAGAATGGAACCAGGTTGCTGGTACCAACTTTCAAAAAGGGGATAGAGCAGCTTTTAAACTAAACCAAGGGGGAAAGCCGACAGTAACTCAGCAGTGCATGGTTTGGAGGAACGTATCTTTGAAGGATACTAATGAAACAGGAGAGTTTATTTATCTCAACAGAGAGGTTCCAATAAAAGCAAAAGTAGCCCATGTGTCTATAAGTAAAGAATCACCAAATTATCCGTATCAACTGAAAAGAAGGTTGCTAACTCAAACAAAAAATGCACTTTGAAATATCTGTATGCCAATGCCAGAAGTCTAAGAAGTAAGATGGGAGAGTTAGAATGTACAGCAGTGAATGATGAGATAGACATAATTGTCATCTCGGAGACCTGGTGGAAGGAGGATAACCAACGGGACAGTGCTATATTAGGGTACAAATTATACCACAACGATAGGGAGGATCAACTTGGTGGGGGTGTAGCACTTTATGTCCAGGAGGGTATACAGTCCAACAGGATAAAGATCATACAAGAGATTAAATGCTCAGTAGAATTTATATGGGTAGAAATCCCATGTGTTGGGTAAGAGTATAGTGATAGGAGTATACTATCGTCCACCTGGCCAAAATGATCAGACAGATGATGAAATGCTAAGAGAGATCAGAGAAGCTAACCAATTTGGCAGTGCAGTAATAATGGGAGATTTCAATTACCCCACTGTTGACTGGGTAAATATAACATTAGGACATACTAGAATCATAAAGTTCCTGGATGGAATAAATGCCTGCTTAATGGAGCAATTGGTTCAGTAACCAATGAGAAAGGGAGCTATTTTAGATTTAATTCTTAGTGGAACACAGGATTTGGTGAGAGAGGTAATTGTGATGGGACCACTTGGCAATAGTGATCATAACATGATCAAATTTGAACTAATGACTGGAAGGGGGACAATATGTAAATCTACAGTTCTAAAACTAAATTTTCAAAAGGGAAACTGATAAAATGAGGAAAATAGTTAGAAAAAAACCGAAAGGTGCAGCTGCAGAGGTTAAAAGTGTACAACAGGTGTGGACATTATTTAAAAATACAATCTTAGAAGCGCAGTCCAGATGTATTCCATGCATTAAGAAAGGTGGATGGAAGGCAAAACAATTACCACCATGGTTAAAAGATGAGGAGAAAGCTATTTTAGCCAAAAAACATCCTTTAAAGATTTGAAGAAGGATCCATCTGAAGAACATAAGAAAATGCCATACTGGGTCAGACCAAGGGTCCATCAAGCCCAGCATCCTGTTTCCAACAGTGGCCAATCCAGGCCATAAGAACCTGGCAAGTACCCAAAAACTAAGTCTATTCCATGTTACCATTGCTAATGGCAGTGGCTATTCTCTAAGTGAACTTAATAGCAGGTAATGGACTTCTCCTCCAAGAACTTATCCAATCCTTTTTTAAACACAGCTATACTAAAAGGAAAAAGCATATGCTTGGCCAAGCTAAGTGTAAAAACATTGATAAGGCAGGCTAAGAAAGAGTTTAAAATAAAGTTGGCCATAGAGGCAAAAACTCATAATAACATTTTTTTTAAATTATATCCAAAGCAAGAAACCTGTGAGGGAGTCGGTTGGACCGTTAGATGACTGAGGGGTTAAAGGGGGCTCTTAGGGAAGATAAGGCTATTGCAGAAAGACTTCTGTGTTTACTAAGGATGATGATGTGGTAATACCGGTTCCAGAGATGGTTTTCAAGGGTGATGATTCAGATGAACTGAAACAAATCATATTGAACTTGGAAGATGTAGTAGGCCAGATTTACCTGAAGATTGGAGGGTGGCCAATGTAACCCCAATATTTAAAAAGGGCTCCAAGAATGATCCAGGAATCCATAGACCAGTAAGCCTGACTTCAGTGCTGGGAAAATATTCTAAAGATCAAAATCACAGAGCATATAGAAAGATATGGTTAATAGAACACAGTCAGTATGGATTTACCCAAGGCAAGGCTTGCCTCATAAATCTGCTTCATTTTTTGAAGGGGTTAATAAACAGGTGGATAAAGGTGAACCGGTAGATGTAGAGTACTTGGATTTTCAGAAGGCGTTTGACAAAGTCCCTCATGAGAGGCTTCTAAGAAAACTAAAATGTCATGGGATATGAGGTGATGTCCTTTCGTGGATTACAAACTGGTTAAAAGACAGGAAACAGAGAGTAGGATTAAATAGTCAATTTTCTCAGTGGAAAAGAGTAAACAGTGGAGTGCCTCAGGGATCTGTACTTGGACCGGTGATTTTCAATATATTTATAAATGATCTGGAAAGGAATACAACGAGTGAGGTAATCAAATTTGCAGATGATACAAAATTATTAAGAGTAGTTAAATCACAAGTGGATTGTGATAAATTGTTGGAGGACCTTGTGAGACTGGAAGATTGGGCATCCAAATGGCAGATGAAATTTAAATGTGGACAAATGTACGGCGATGCATGTAGGCAAAAATAATCCATGCTATAGTTACACGATGTTAGGTTCCATATTAGGAGCTACCACTCAGGAAAAAGATCTAGGCGTCACAGTAGATAATACATTGAAATCGTCAGCTCAATGTGCTTTGGCAGTTTAAAAAGCAAACAAAGTTAGGAAGTATTAGAAAGGGAATGGTTAATAAAACGGAAAATGTCATAATGCCCCTGTATCGCTCCATGGTGAGACCGCACCTTGAGTACTGTGCACAATTTTGGTCGCCGTATCTCAAACAAAATATAGTTGCGATGGAGAAGGTACAGAGAAGGGCGACAAAATGATAAGGGGATGGAACAGCTCCCCTATGAGGAAAGGCTGAAGAGGTTGGGGCTGTTCAGCTTGGAGAAGAGACGGCTGAGGGGGGATATGACAGAGGTCTTTAAGATCATGAGAGGTCTAGAATGGGTAAATGTGAATCGGTTATTTACACTTTCAGATAATAGAAGGAATAGGGGGCACTCCATGAAGTTAGCATGTGGCACATTTAAAACTAATCATAGAAAATTATTTTTCACTCAACGCACAATAAAGCTCTGGAATTTGTTGCCAGAGGATGTGATTAGTGCAGTTAGTGTAGCTGGGTTTAAAAAAGGTTTGGATAAGTTCATGGAGGAGAAGTTCATTAACGGCTATTAATCAAGTTTACTTAGGGAATAACCACTGCTATTAATTGCATCAGTAGCATGGGATCTTCTTAGTGTTTGGGTAATTGCCAGGTTCTTATGGCCTAGATTGGCCACTGTTGGAGACAGGATGCTGGGCTTGATGGACCCTTGGTTTGACCCAATATAGTAATTTCTAATGTTCTTATGAGTCCGTCCCCCCCCCCCCCCCCCCCCGAGAGGAATCCCATTCTGCCAGGACCATTTGTCTTTCAGCCTTCCTGTAGAGGAAAGGTCAATGACTGCCTTATTCCCTGCAGGGTGAGGTCACCTTCTGCCGGGTTTTTTGCTTTGGTTCTTGAGTTCCTCAAAGCTGTACTGGAAGGAGGGCTGAATGCTCCTCCTCCTCCTCCCAGTAAAGTCTTAATATTGAGGAATTTTCCTCCTCCAGTGAGTACTACCCCTCCTCCTGGGAGCTCAGTGGAAAACTAGGCTCAGAATAATTTCTTCAGATCCTGGCATAGCTGTCACAGTGGGCAATGTTTTAAGCTTTCCCGTTTCCTGCAACTTTTTAAGCGCCCTCCTCCTTTGCTCCATAGATCCCTGATCCGGGGGGGATCCTGAAACAGCCACAGAACTGGGCTTCTGCGTAGCACAGAAAGCCTGGAGCATTAGTAAAAAAAAAAAAAAAAAAAAAAGACCAGGGAGAACCCCATGCGGTGGACTCCCATCAGGCCACTAACAGGACCTGGCCTAGGGCTCTGTCCTGGCCAGTCAACCTGCCTCCAAAGATTTCCTTGAAACTCCCTTCCAACAGAGATGCCAATGGTCTCGTTTGCCCTGGAGGCAGCTGCTCTTCCTTCCCCGGAAGCCTAGGAGCTGAGTAAACTGTAATCCCAAGGAGGCCCCTCCTGCAGTCCTTCCCCTATGTGAGGAGGAGGGGGCCTCAGAGAGCGTCCCCGGGGAGGCCGGGCCTGGGCTCCCAATCACAGGCCAGGAACAAAATAAGCCCGCCACGCAGCGGAACATTTTGGCACCGTAGGAAGTACCACCTGCAGCCTCGATTCATTTTGTTTCCCTCCTTCGCTTCTGAGGGCATCCCTACCTCGCTGGAATGGCTCCTGGGCCCATCCCAAACCATGACACGGTGAACCGCAAAGCATGTCTTCCCTCCCTCTCCCAAGCGTTCCCCTTGGTATTTACCACCTCTGGGGGAAATTAATGCAGACTGCGGCTCCCATCCTACGCGCTGTCCTATTTCTTCCTGCCCTTCAATGATTGCTCCGCCCCTGGTTTTGGTTTTGGTTTTTTTTTAAAGCAAAGCTTTCTTGTTTTGCACTAACTGTGAGAAGAAAAAGGTAGAGTGCAAACCAGGGGAGAGAGGGGGCCAGAGAAGAGAAAGAGATAAAGACCTCAGGACCCAATCTTTTTTTTTTGTTTTTAAATAGGGCCAGGTTCTCTGGTGGGGAGAGAGACCTCAGTCCCTCAGGAACAAGGATCTAGGTGCCTATGACCAGGGTTCCTCCTGGGAGGAAGCTGCACTGGGGGAAGCAACCCCGAGCAGTTGTTACCCCCCAGGAGCTCAGAAAGCTCAACAAGGCCGGGGTCTGGGAGGTTTGGAAAGTCCTTCTTCACTTGCCCGCAGCTGACAAGGGCCTACGGCCTCGCCCCCTCTTGTAGCTGAGAATGAGGTCACGAAGGGGGCTGTGCCCTCTGTCTCCGGCAGCTGAGGAGCCGAGAGATCCCAAGTATAACGGACTGGTCTGGCAGGAGGAAAAGGAAAGAGGTGCTATACTGGTTACAATAAAAGGCCATGCAAAGTACAATTTCACCTAGTGCAGACCACGAAAAAAGGAAGCGTTAACAAAAATCATTCAACCCAAAGATAATGAAGGAAACGGTCCTCTAAACAACTAAATGCCATTAATACTCTAAAAATACATCCCAATAAATACATCTTATTCGCAGAAGCCTTTGTCCGTAGAACCTTTTAAGTTCTACACACAAAGCGCAAGCTTTTTGCCCCCTGCTGACCGCAGAAGGTGAGGCATCAATGGACGCATTCCAGAGAACGGGGCTAAATGTTACAGGTGAGTGCACGTATTCAGCGCCCTCTGCCTAAAGTAGTGCATTTAAATCTGGTCGGAGAAATCGGTCCTAAAATAATCTTTTCAGCAGCAGACCTGTGCGCGGCAAGCTCTACTGAATATCTGAGACGTGTTGCGCGCATAACTTTCCCTGAATAAATCTGCTGCTCGCCGTGTACCGAATATTGACCTCTAAGAATTTGATAGCAATAGAAAGTCACTGCAATATATGCTACTGCATTGGCAATGGGTTCAGCCCACATTAAATGCACCTGATGCAGATAAATGGGCTTCTGAAAATTGCTACCACAGCATGCTACATTTACATTTTCCTTTGAAAATTACCCTGAGTGTGCAACTTTTCAGAAACTAGGGGAAAGGGCAATCTTTGTTGCGGGTCCCAGACTATAGAACTCTTTGCCTGCATCTATCAGAACTGTGACAGATAGGCAGGCATTTAAAAAAGGTTTTATGAACATTTTTGTTTTGCAGCACATTTAATTTAACCAAGTAGTGGGGTTTGCTTTATCTTTCATCATTTTATAGGCATGCGTGTTCTGTTGCTTGGCAAGGAGTTAGGGCTTTTAATGTGCTTGTGATAACGTTGCTTTACATTTTTTGTGTTTTTAATTAAGGATGGATTAAGTGTTCCCTGCCTCAACCCTTGGGAGGGCAAGGGCTCTAAATCTTTTAAATAAATAGTATATACTCTTGGCAAGTTTCAAAGTGAACGAGAACTGGGTGCATAGCCCATGGATAAAGAGTGCATATTGACCCAGTGCGGACAGTTTGAAAATTGTTCCCGTACCTCATCTAGCCTTATCCTCTCTTGCCATCCTCTTCCTGCCCGTTCAGCCTCTTCCTCTGCGTTTGTACCTTACCTCCATCCTCTCCATTTCCACTAAAGAGCCCGCCCATCTCTATGGACAGTAAGATCTCTTCAGTCTGCAGCAGCGTTTGGCTGGCAGTGGCATGCAGGGCCCATATCCGAACCTCTCAGCTCCACACTACTCCAGGGCTTATGCCCCGCAATTGCTAATCTTGGTGCTGCCTCTCCAACACGAAGTGCCGAATGCAACACGGCATGTGCCAGACCTAGAAAATTTGATCTCTCAAGTCGCCAGGTGCGAGGACATTTTCCACCTCTACCTTACACGCTTTATGATTCACTGATTATTTGAATTACTCAATGAAAAGTTTGTAAATAGTTCAGGGTAGCCCCATCTAGCACATGTGTGGCTACAAATATCTGTACTGGGTAACTGCTAAATTTTGCACGTCTAGGAAAATACAACCCCAAGGAAAAAACTCCAAACTATCACATAGCAAACAACGCCTTCTTTATTCTCATGTTCTCCCCTTCCTGGGAGGATATTCACTCCTCTAAGCCAGTTTTTGTCTTCTTCCTCATAAACTCTCTACCATACCAAGCAGATAAGCATACAAGTTCCCATACTTTATTGAACACTCAGATCTCTCCCGTCCATTTCTTACCATAACGTTTTCTCACAATCTAAACAGCTATCAAAACCTATGAGACTGTTGCCTAGTTAGGCCCCTCCCTGATCATCTGCCTATTTAGGTCCCTGTGGCTACCACCAACCTGCTGCTGTGCTGATGTGCTTGGTTTTCAGAGAGTTGTAGTCTTCTGGTTCCAACCCCGTTACCCCCACAGTCTGAGGTGTTGCTAAGACATACTTCCTTTATCTGCCACTTGTCTTATCACCTTGCTGGACAGTGTATGGTAATCATCAAATCAGTCTGTTTACAGGGAATTGTAGCCTGCTGGTTCCAAGGTGGGTACGACACCAAAGCTTGATGTTCGCTGACTCTGCGCGCCTAGGTGACCACCACTATGAAGACAACCTTCCAGGTCAAGAACTTTAGGTCATAGGAGTGCAGAGGCTCAAAAGGAGCATTCATAAGCTGGGCCAGGACTATGTTGAGGTCCCAGGATACTGTGGGGGGGGGGGGGGGGGGGGGCCTCAGGGGAGCCTTCAGTTGAAGCAACCCACAATAGAGTGTACCGAGCCGGGCTCACTATCCACCTCCTGGACGTAAGCCCCAATAGCACCAAGATGCACCCTCTGGCTAAAGTTGGTTTTTAGGCCAGACTCCGAGAGGTATAGCAGGTAGTCCAGCAACTTAGGGATGCTGCAAGAGAATGGATCTACCCCATGACTTGCACACCAAGCGGAGAACCTCTTCCACTTTAGGCCATAAGTCTTCCTAGTAGACAGCCTCCTGAACTCCATCAAGACCTGGGACAATGCATCCGAGAGGTCCAAGGACTGTAAAATCAGCCTTTCAACATCACGTCGTGAGGGATACGGCTTAGGAGTTGGGATGACGCAGCCTGCCCTGATCCAGTGTGATAAAGTCTGGGGAGGCCCCCAGATGGATCAGCTCCCTCAGGGTGAGATCTTGCAGGAGTGGGAACCAATCTGCCGTAGCCAATAAGGAGCAATGAGGATTATGGTCCCCTGGTTCTGCTGGAGCTTCAGCAGGGTTTTTGATGCTAGTGGAAGCAGAGGATACATATAAAGGAGGCCCCTGCCCCAATGGAGTGCAAAGGCATCTGATGCCAGCTTGCCGTTCTCCCCGATCAGGGAGCAGAACCGAGCTACCTTCTTGTTGTAGGGGGAGGCGAACAGATCTGCATCCGGGGTTCCCCAAAGACGGATGATCTGATCTGCAACCTTCTGCTTCAGGGACTATTCGTGGGAGCAGAACGAGTGACTCAGGCCGTCCACCACTACATTCTCTGTCCCGGGAAGGTATATGGCACGGAACAGTTTGCCTTGGGATAGAGTCCATGACCAGATCTGTACCGCCTCCTGGCACAGGAGGAACAATCTTATGCCTCCCTGTTTGTTGAGGTACCACATTGCCACCTGGTTGTCGGTCTGGATGAGGACCTCCTTGTTGGCTAGGCGCTTCCTAAACATCCAAAGCGCGTATTGGATCGCCCAGAGCTCCAAGTAGTTTATCTGATACTGTGCTTCCTGAGCGGACCACCGATCTTGGGTGCGGAGACCTTCTACATGGGCACCCCAGCCAAGGTAGGAGGCATCTGTATTGAGCACAACTTGAGCAGAGGAGGTCTGGAAGGGTACCCCTGTCTCCAAGTTGAATAGGGTCTCTCAACATGACAAGAGACCCGGAGCAGTTGAGTAACCCGGATGCGCACTTAAAGGTCCTGGGTGGCCTGCCGCCACTGGGATTGGAGGGTCCACTGAGCCCTGTGTATGTGCAGATGAGTGAAGGGAGTGACATGGATGGTCACCACCATGTGTCACAACAGTTGCAGCATACGGTGTGCTGAGACTTGGTGACTCTGAGAGATCGCTCTCACCAAGGCCACTAAGGTGAGCACACGATCTCGGGGTAAAAACGCCCGAGACTGCGCAGTGTCAAACCTGGCCCCAGTGAAATCCAACTGCGGTGACGGAACCAGTTGAGACTTCGGGTAGTTGCCTAGGAAACCCAAGGTCTCCAGTACCCAAATGATGGAGTACAGGGACTGCAGTGCTCCCTCCTGGGTGGCACTCTTGATGAACCAGTTGTTCAGACAGGAAAAACCTGCACCCGCAGGCTCCGCAAGTAGGCGCCCATCACTGCTAGGCACTTGGTGAAAATGCAGGGTGCAGACGCCAGAATGAATAGCAACACTCGGTACTGGAAGTGGTTCCCACCCACGATGAACCGCAAGTACTTCCTGTGGGTGTGGGAAATTTCAATGTGGGCACCGGCGTCCTTTAGGTCGAGGGAGCATAGCCAGTCCCCTCTCTGCAGGACAGGTATTAGGGCACCGAGAGAGACCATTTTGACCTTTTCCTGTTTCAGGAATTTGTTCAAGGCCCGCAAGACCAGAATAGAATGGAGGTCCCCTGTTCTCTTTGGAATCAGGAAATATTTGGAGTAGAAGCCGGTCCCTTGTTGCCCTGGGGGGACGGGTTTGACCGCCCTAGCCATTACACGGGCAGAGAGCTCCTTCAAAAGTATTTCCTGATCCGCTAAGAGGCCACAAGTGGGGCACGGGGGAGAGGCTGGCGGGACACCCTGGAAATTTAACCTGTGCCCCCAACGAATGATGGATAGGAACTGATGATCCAAGGTGACAGATGGCCAACAGTCTGCAAAGAGCTGTAGCCGACCTCCGACCAGAGGGCCCGCCCTTGAGGGTACCAGTGACTGGCTTACACTCCCTCGCAGCCAGTCAAAACCCCATGGCAGGGTTCTACTGGGGCGCCAGCTGAGGCCTAGGAACCCATGTTTGCTGAGGGCGAGCTCTAAGGCCGGCACGTTGAGACCTCACTCTAGCTGCTGGAGGGTAGAACTTCCTCGGATGGTAAAAAGGGCAGCCTAGGCCCTTGCCATGAGGACTTCTTGCCCAAGGACTGTTGGTCTGAGGTGCTGGCCGAGAGATGATGGAGTGTCTCATGATGATCTTTCAGCTGCGCTACTGCCTCCTTAATCTCGTCACGAAGAGATTCTCTCTGGTGCATGGCAGATCCACAAGCTGTTCCTGAACCTCCGGATGGAGGTCAGAGGTGCAGAACCAAGCCAAACAGTGGGCACTGATGCCGGTTGCCACCACCCTTGCTTCCATCTCAAAGACATCGTAAGTGGACCAAACCTCATGCTTATTGCACTCCAAACCCTGCTAAACAACCTTCAGGAAGTCCTCCTGCAGTTCCTGAAGCAGGCGCTCAACCACACTTGAATTCCTGAACTACAGCAACGAAAGGACCTGCTGACGCAGTTTTTGAATCCATTCTTTCATCAGATGAACACATAAGAACATAAGAAATTGCCATGCTGGGTCAGACCAAGGGTCTATTAAGCCCAGCATCCTGTTTCCAACAGAGGCCAAACCAGGCCACAAGAACCTGGCAATTACCCAAACACTAAGAAGAACCCATGCTACTGATGCAATTAATAGCAGTGGCTATTCCCTATGTAAACTTGATCAATAGCCGTTAATGGACTTCTCCTCCAAGAACTTATCCAAACCTTTTTTGAACCCAGCTACACTAACTGCACTAACCACATCCTCTGGCAACAAATTCCAGCGCTTTATTGTGTGTTGAGTGAAAAAGAATTTTCTCCGATTAGTCTTAAATGTGCTACTTGCTAACTTCATGGAATGCCCCCTAGTCCTTCTATTATTCGAAAGTGTAAATAACCGATTCACATCTACTCGTTCAAGACCTCTCATGATCTTAAAGACCTCTATCATATCTCCCCTCAGCCGTCTCTTCTCCAAGCTGAACAGCCCTAACCTCTTCAGCCTTTCCTCATAGGGGAGCTGTCCCATCCCCTTTATCATTTTGGTTGCCCTTCTTTGTACCTTCTCCATCGCAACTATATCTTTTTTGAGATGCAGCGACCAGAATTGTACACAGTATTCAAGGTGTGGTCTCTCACCATGGAGCGATATAGAGGTATTATGACATTTTCCGTTTTACTAACCATTCCCTTCCTAATAATTCCTAACATTCTGTTTGCTTTTTTGACTGCTGCAGCACACTGAGCCAACGATTTTAAAGTATTATCCACTATGATGCCTAGATCTTTTTCCTGGGTTGTAGCTCCTAATATGGAACCTATGGTTATTTTTCCCTATATGCAACACCTTGCACTTGTCCACATTAAATTTCATCTGCCATTTGGATGCCCAATCTTGCAGTCTTGCAAGGTCCTCCTGTAATGTATCACAGTCTGCTTGTGATTTAACTACTCTGAATAATTTTGTATCATCTGCAAATTTGCTAACATCATTCGGTATTCCTTTCCAGATCATTTATATATATATCTTGAAAAGCACCGGTCCAAGTACAGATCCCTGAGGCATTCCACTGTTTACCCTTTTCCACTGAGAAAATTGACCATTTAGTCCTATTCTCTATTTCCTGTCTTTTAACCAGTTTGTAATCCACGAAAGGACATCGCCTCCTATCCCATGACATTTTAGTTTTCGTAGAAGCCTCTCATGAGGGACTTTGTCAAACGCCTTCTGAAAATCCAAATACACTACATCTGCCTTAGTGTTGAATAGGACTCCAAGATATTCCAGGGTCTTAGAAGGCTGTAAACTGTTCATAGAAATATTGACTATCCAACCAAATTCCCATAAAAGTGAACCACCCTCTGGGTGGCTTTGCACTTTCTGTATTATCAGCCAATTGTGTAGATAAGGATGCACCAAAATTCCTTCCTTTTGCAGTGCCGCCACCACCATGATTACCATCACCTTCACAAAGGCCCTTATTAGAGATGTGAAGATAAGTTTCCGTAAGATCCAAGGAGATCAGAAACTCTTTCTTAGTGCCATAATGACTGACTGGAATGATTCCATTCTGAAACGAGTCACTTGCATGAACCTGTTAATTTGCTTCAGAACTGGATACCTCTTCTTTATGAATCACAAAGGAGATGGAACACTGACCTATCCCCCATTAGACCTTTGGAACTGGTACCACTGTTTTCAAGCTTTGAAGCGATCTAAGTGCGCTATTACAGCTTCTCTCTTGTTGGTGGAATGACAAGGGAAAACAAAAAAGCGCCTGAAACCAGATGGGAGAACTCCAGGGCAAAACGTCTTGTATGAACTCTAAGACCCACTGAGACAAGTCCAATAAAACTGCGACAGACACCTCCTATTCTCTGGATTCCTACAAATGTACAGAAAGACTTGGGGTGGATCACAGGGCTGAATTCTGCCCCATACAGAAAGCATAGTGCAGACACTTCACAGACTCCTTGGATATTGAAGCCCAAGCCAAGGATGATGGTTCCAGGGTTAAGGAAAGGCCACTACTCCACTCTGAGCTGCTGCCCCTGAAGACATCAACACTAGCTCTTCTTAATTCAGCTTCTCAATAGGTACCTCATCCTGATGAACCCCAACCCTTTGAGCCTCTCTCTCCTCTGAACAACTTTAACAAAGTTCATTCGCTCATCTGGACTGCAACGTGTTTACTCTACCCCAGCAGAGTGTGGGTTTCTTCCCATGCACTGCAGAAGCTGCTATATCTTTCCTGCAGCAAAGCCAAGCCTAAAAATAAACGGCCCCTAAGCCTGAAAAAAAAATGGCCTAAACGATTCACCTATCCATTCTCATCATGGGCCCGGCTTCACTGTTCACCTTACTGGCAAGATGCAGGAATTGTCTTCTCTTTTTTTTTTTCCTTTTGTACAACTTTACTAGAGTACTTAAAGTAAAAGGATCCACATGTAGGACAGACAAGAATAGCTGAGGGGAGTGGGGGAAAGAGACAGGCTATGATAGCCCCAAAAACCACAACCCCCAAACAACAAGGACTGCAAGCCCCTCACCAGCCCTGGCCAAGACACTGCTCAGATGAGGGAGGGAGTGCAAGATTTTCACCTTAGGAGCTTCCTAAAAGCAGAACTCTCTGCAACCCAGAGCAACACTCCACTGAGTGAGGGAAAACATCTTCCATCTCAGAAGCTGCCACTTAACAAATGACCTCTTATCCAGCCTAACCAGACCTCAGACTACAGCATGGGATGCACACTCTACCATCGGCTGGAGATGGAGAATACTGACAGGCTAAGGTCAGCACAGATACATATAATGGGTGCTGCCAGCAAACCTGTTAATCTCTGTCTCCATTTGCTGGTCAGTGGGCATAATCATTTTGCCTGGATTAGTCTGACTGGACGAAGAAGAATATGCCTTTTAGGGCAAAGTCCATGGGTTCTTTTATCTGAAGACTGTCTCAAGTTTCACAGCAAAAACAAATGCATACATTCGCTTTGAGACTTGCCATGGATACAAAATACCTGCATATATTTGTACTTGCTTTTTCTGTGGGTGCTTTTTTTTTTTTCTACAGAAAATAAGCGTAGGGTTGAAAATGCAAGCTACACGCATTATTTTCCTCCCCCAACGGAACAACATGCAGCTCTAAGCAAGCATGCTAAGGAACACTATGCAGACTTTTAGCTGCATCGAGGAAGGAAGATTTTCAGATAGGCAACTAATGTGGGCAAAGTGCTTTTTTACCCATGTAAACTACTTTGAAAATTCTCTTCCCTAATACTAGACTTCCTTTAACATGTTTTGTAGGAACTATCCCTGGAATATGATACAGGGGAAGAGGAAAGATTAGTTTTTTTCCATCTCCAAATATTGAGGATTACTCTCTTCCCTCAAATTTTGTAGCCACAAGTCGCCTTCTTACATGAAATATGTATGGTGAGAGAGAAAACATTTACCAAGTTGGCCTCGCCCTTCTCTCCACTCAATCCTGGTGCAATTTTCAGCCTGGCAGGTAGTTAGAAGGTCCACATGTACAATCCCTTTAAACATGTGCTTCTGCACACTCTGTATCTGCTATAAAAGTGGACGCCATCTACTCGGAAAAGTACACACAGAAATTTGAAAAACGAATTGCTGCGCCAATGCCCCCTATTCCTGTGCCTACATCATGTGAAGCTCAAGTGTCCAGATGTGGCTGCTGAGGGGAGGGCACTTTTCAGCCCCGGGGATTTATCCGTGTAACCTCTTCAGTCTGCTCATGAGGGAGCGAAGGGTGGGTTGTTTGCAATGCATCTTCCAAACCCATCTCCTGCCATTGCTTGCTCTATGCACGCTTGAATTCTGCCACGGTGCTGGTTTCTAGTATCTCTGTCAGGTTATTCCAGGCATTGACCACCCTGTCAGTAAATTAATATGTTCTCATGTTTCCTCTGAACTTTCATCCAGATCATGATCTCTTGTCCTTGAAATTCCTTTCCTATGAAAAATGTCACTTTTCCTTAATTTATTGAAGCTTGCCAAATATTTGAATGTTTCTGTCATCTCTCCTTTTCTCCAGTGAGTAGATTTTTGAGTGTCTTAAGCTTTTCTTTGTACGATTTGTGCTGCAGGCTTTGTCTGAATTGCCTGAATCTCTCAAAGTCCTTATAAAAGATATCACCTCCAGAACTGAACGCAGCACTCAAGATGGGGGTCTCACTAGTGATGTGTGCAGAGGAAACATTACCACCTTCTCTCGTCTGTTGCTGATATAGCTACTTATGCAACCATGTTTTTGTCTTCCTAATCTAAATGATACATCGCTAGTGGATTTATGTTTTCTCAAATGCATGATTTTGCACTTTTTAGCATTGAAGCATATTTCCCACACCCTAGATCATTCTTCCACTGTTTTTAAAATCCCCTTTCATTTTTTTTTTTAACCACATTCAGCATTAAGTCTCTGTGTTCTGTTACTCAACTAGCTCTTCACCAGATTTACCATTTCCTGTCCTACTCCCACACCGTCCAGCTTTTTATTGTTACTGGTCTTCTGTGTGGAACAGTGTCCAAAGCTTGCAAAAGAAGTGCATACTCACAGGGAGTTTGTCATATTCAGCATCTGAAGATAGAGGGGAAACAACGCCACCAGGACTCGAACCCAGGCTAGCACTGGAATGATGGTTAATGTCTGGCACGTAAAGGACCTGTGAAAGCAACAAACCTTTTGGTAACATAGGAGTTCAAGACAACCACAGCGCTCGGCTGCATGCATTAAATACCTTGTGGGCAGGGATGCATTAAGTCACTGCTGGGCCCTAGGCGAAATATTAACTAGTGGGACCCCATACTTTTATGAAAATGCCATGCAATTTGATAAACTAAATTTATTAGTGATTAACAAAGGAAGGAAAGCATCTCCAAGCCTGGCCCCCATGTGCAGAAGGGGGAGTGGCTTCAGGCCATAGAACAAGTGATCCTGTCTTGGAGGTCATGGGGGGGGGGGGAAGGGGGGAGCTGAAAGAGTGCAGGGGCCTGGAGGGACAGGGAAAGAGAAGGATGAAAGACGAGGTGAGACCAGAGGATGAAGGGCAAGGTGGATGAAAAGTGATGAGGAATATAACCAGAGTGGTGAGGAATATAACCAGAGAACAGAGACATGTTACTCTGATATTTACTACTATTTATGCAATATATTCCGTCTGCTATACCATTACTATTTATGCTATCTTGTGGCACTGTGATACTACAATTATTTACGCTATCTCTTTGGCACTCTTTTTATTACCCATGTTGCTACTATAACCTCCTATAACATTTCTCTAATCATCTACTGTGCCTGTCATAAATTAATTGTAAACCGATGCGATACGTAAATCGAACACCGGTATATTAAAAAAACCAAATAAATAAAATAAATAAATAAATGGAGGAAAAATAGATTTATAGGGTGATGGAGGGAGGCTGGCATAAATAATGTGCGCGGAGAGAAAAGAATAAAGGAGAGAAATAACACGAAAGCAAAAGATCAGACACCAAAGACAACAGAAACGTAAAATGGAAAGAAAAGCAAGGAAACGGGAGTCTGGCGATAGATAAAAGAGCAACATAATGAGGCAAATACAGGCTACAAAGACACAAAATGCTAATTTGTGTTTATTTTTTAATTTTCTTAACTTTTTATGATTTAAGCTATCAGACTGTATATAAACCTTTTTTAAATTCTTCTTAAAATTCGATGTTCAGTTACTGATAATTAGCAATGCTGTTCTCCGGTTACCTTTATTTCCTACATTTCAGTATTTACTTGAAAAACGTATCCAATTCTAATTTTGAAATTTTCTGGAGGAAGCGGGACGGTAGAGCTGGTGGCTTTGTAAGATGCATGGAGGAGAGACACCAGGAGAAGGAAGGGGTAGGAAAGATGGCTGGAAAGGGGGGGGCGGGGGTGCTGGAGGAGAGAGAATGGGAACGAGGGGGGAGGAGGAGGAGGAGGATGGCATTAATGGAGAGGAGAAGTGAGGAGCATTGAGCAACAGGAAGGGGAAAGCAAAACGGTCTCTCTGGTTAGCAAGAGGCCCCTCATATGCCGCCGTCCAGCGGCTGGCATGGGACTCGCCACCTCCAGCAGGCTGTGTGGGGCTGAGCTATGCTGGCTGGCTCCTGGATTTGAAGAGCCGACAAGTGTCTGCACAGAGCTCCAGCCCTGTGACAAAAGTACAAAACAATGAGTAGGACAGACTGATGGCACTTTCCCCTCCCCCCAAAAAAAGCGTTTTAAAAACTGAATATAAAAGTGAACTGTGTCTAAAACACGGGTAGGGCCCTCGACTGTGTTTCCAAAGATCAAATAGTGTCGTTCTGCAGAGTCAGTTTTAATATATTGTTCCATGAACGTTATCCTCTTACTTCAAAAACTAGAGAAGCTTCTGTCGTCGGATCTCTGGTACAATGTTATATGATCCCTTACTAATATCAAAGGAGCACAAGAAGAACTGGAGGAATGAAGTAACCGGTCCATCAGAATTCATGCATTACCTGGCCTGGAACAATCGTCTGCGTGAAGAGCTTGTTGAGCACCACAAGTTTATTAGGAGTGACGTTGAACTTCAGTGCTATGCTGTTTAGGGTATCAGAACATCCTGCCTAAAAAAAAAAAAAAAAGGAAGGGAAAAAAAACAAAACAGAAGCGTCAGCTTTCAAGCTAAACTCACAAGCTGGTGCACACAATTCTGGGGGGCAGCTGATAGGTAAATCCACAGGCCTGGCAGGCTCTTTCATACGTTTTCGCAGGGAAGGCCTGATGGAAGGTATTCTACCTGATTCCATATGCTACAAACGGGCCGATTCAGTAAAGTCCGCGGGAGAGTGGGTGCTCTCCCGGAGCGCGCACAGGCCACTTGCCTGTGCACGCGATTCAGTATTTAAATGAAGCCCGGCGGTAGAAACGGGCAAAAGGAGGTGAAAGGGACACTAGCGCGTCCCTAGCGCCTCCTTTTGGCCCGGAGCGGCGGCTGTCAGCAGGTTTGACAGCTGACGCTCAATTTTGCCGGCTTCAGTTCTCGAGCCCGCTGACAGCCACGGGTTCAGAAACCGGACGCCGGCAAAATTGAGCATCCGGTTTTCAACCCGACAGCCGACATTTTTTTTAATTTTTTTTTTTTTACCCTTCGAGACTTCCGACTTAATATCGCCATGATATTAAGTCAGAGGGTGCACAGAAAAGCAGTTTTACTGCTTTTCTGTGCATTTTCCCGGTGCCCGAAGAAATTAGCGCCTACCTTTGGGTAGGCGCTAATTTCTGAAAGCAAAATGTGCGGCTTGGCTGCACATTTTACTTACTGAATCACAGGAATACCTAATAGGGCCATCAACATGCATTTGCATGTTGAGGGCGCTATTAGGTTTGGTGGGTTGGACGCGCATTTTCGGCCCCTTACTGAATAAGGGGTAAGGGAAAACGCGCGTCCAATGGCGGGTTAACAGTGCGCTCCATCGGAGTGTACTGTACTGTACCAGCCCGAAAGTGAGCATCACATTTTTCCTCCCATACCAGACTGAGAAAGGAGAGCATACATTTAAACGAGCTGAAAACCGTGTAAATACACATTAATCTGTATGCTAATAATGAACTCGTTCCGTTCGTGAATACTTAGTTAGGGCACTTCTAGTTGCCTCACATGGCGGAAGGGTCTCTGAAAAGGGAAAAAAAACCCTAGGTATCCAGAAAAATATTGATTTTAAGAAACAAAAGTGACGCATGGTCAAATAAAGAAGTAGCCAATGTGCCGGCTTACATTGGCAACTGTAAAAATGACTGGCAGGCAGGACATTACAGGTTCCTGCGTCACACGATCAGCACCAGGGCTAGGGATCCGTGGGTCTCAGAAACCGAAAGAATGTGAGGGTGGGGCCAGGCACCCCTTTCCTTGTGCTGCAGGAGAGAAACAGTGAACGATGGTAAAAAAAAACCCCCCAAAAACTAAAGATCCTTTGGAGTAGAGAATGTGAGTGAGGGCAAAAAACTACTTCTACAATTTTTTGTTTTGTTTTTTTTAGGGTTTTCACTTGTCCTTGAATATTTATATCAAAATTCCACGTATGACTCAAAAAGGTAAGGATCCATTTACTCCAAATCTAAGGCTGCCAAAATACGGATGTCAGGACTACAGTGGCGGGTCCTTAAAGTCCAGCAGAGGAATGCTGAGACACAGCCCCATCACGGCCACGCAACCGGCAGATTGCAAGGGATTCTAAACTTAACACCTTTTGAAAAGATTTTCCACTGCGGCTTCATTTCACTGTTTCACAGTAGCTTTTACCTTGGGCCTCGGAAACAAAAATCTGGCAAACAGCTACTTTTAGTGCTTTCCAACATACGGAATGCTGGGAAGAATCCACCCAAATTTGGCCCATAGGAAGAAAACAGGAATAGTTCAGATGAGTTAAAAAAAAAAAAAAAAAAAAAAAAAGTTCCCAGAAACAGTGGGTCATTTTCGGAGAATGACTTCCATAAAATACCCAGTGATTTACTATGCGAGGCCTGTGAAACGCTGGCAAGCAAGCCGTCCCAAAAATCGTCCCCTCCCCCCTTACCAGCATCTTGGCCCAAGAGCAAGACAAAAACCGACAGACAGGGAAAGAAAACGCAGCAGCTAGCGAAGGATGGGACGCCCTTCTCACAACACACACATCCCACTCCCACATTATATCAATGCAGTCATTTCCATCATATCGCTGAAATCGTGTTTGCTTGGAAAAACCCCCCCCAAAAAAACCAACAATAATGAAAGGCGCATGCCTAATGAATAGTTCGCCACAGAAATGACGGGATATAATTGGTATCTAAGATTTCCCCCTTCCCAGTGCAATTTGCCAGCATCATTCAGATGTTTCTTCTGAGGAAAAGACACCCCCCCTAAGCTAAGCCATGCCTTCTGTGAGGGAAAGTAAGGGACGGTAGGATGGCCCCTCCCATGCTGAGCAAAGGAGAAGGAAAGGGAAGATGTATGTTCCACTACTAGTCCTCGAGTCCCGTAGGCTATGAGCTAAGAAGGGAAGGGTTGTCCCTGAAACAGAGTGCACGTCAACATTTCAAGAGCCCGCATAAGCAAACTCTAACTCTGATCAAAGGCCTAATCGTCTACTCACAAAGGGTTCAAGATTCCTTCAGCCAACAGCAGAATCCACTTGTAAAATTAACTAACAACATTAAATTTGTCAAGCAAATCGTCAAAGATGTCAAGGGGTAGAACAGTTTGCGATGTCAAATCGCCACTGCTCTCCTCTGCTTGCTTTCACCCATTTGCTCCCCCCCCCCCCGCTCCTTTAGGCTTCCAGCTCAGCTTGCCACTACTCTTCACTTGCCACTCCTCTTTTCTCTCCCCTGCCCCATTTATAGCAGTTCTCTACCCTCTTGCCTAGTCCCACCATTGTATTGACAGTCATGGGTTAGGGACCACAGACTCCGTCTCCCTCCCAAAACCTGGTAGGCATTCACCCGAAATCTGGCCACTGGCTGTTGCCACTGTGCAATGGTTGGGTCACTTTCCAGTTAGGCCAGTGTCTCCCAGCCCTCTCCAGGAGGCACACTTACGGGCCGATTCAGTAAAGTCCGCGGGATAGCGGACGAACGCCCACTCTCCCGGCGTGCACACGGGCCACTCGCCTGTGCGCACGATTCAGTATTTAAATTAGGTGGTGCGGTAGAAACGGGCAAAAGGAGGCGCTAGGGACGCGCTGTCCCTAGCGCCTCCTTTTGGCCCGGAGCGGCGGCTGTCAGCGGGTTTGACAGCCGACGCTCAATTTTGCTGGCGTCGGTTCTCAAACCCGCTGACAGTCACGGGCTCGGAAACCGGACGCCGGCAAAATTGAGCGTCCGGTTTTCGGCCCGACAGCCACCGGCCCATTTTAAATTTTTTTTCTTATTTTTTTTTTTACTTTTTTTACCCTTCGGGACCTCCGACTTAATATCGCCATGATATTAAGTCGGAGGGTGCACAGAAAAGCAGTTTTTACTGCTTTTCTGTGCACTTTCCCGGTGCCGGCAGAAACTAGCGCCTAGGCGCTAATTTCTGAAAGTAAAATGTGCACATTTTACTTTCAGAAATAGCGCCCTCAACATTTGCATGTTGAGGGCGCTATTAGGTGCCGCAGGTTGGATGCGCGTTTTCCGCCCCTTACTGAATAAGGGGTAAGGGAAAACGTGCGTACTGCCTGTTAGTCAGTTGCATATTCAGCCACAATGAATATTCTTTATCCATTAGAACGTTAACATTAAGGAACCTGTTGGAGATGATTAATTTTCTTTCAGATTGTAATATTAGTCTGTTAATTTTGTATTTGTCTATTTATATTATTGATTTTAAACTTTTTTGTGTTTTTATTGACACTTGCTTTGCGCATCTATAATCTGGTCAGGCAAAACAGTCTGAGAGAGATTATGTAATACTAAATTTGCATACCCTTGGGTCTCCAATGCATTTAAATCTGTCTCATGCATATTCATTATGGACATCCTGCTTGGTTAGGCGTGCATGCTGGAAACGGTTGGGAAACACTGGCCCTGAGCAGCATCTCTAGCCCTGACCAGCCTGCATTGTATGCTATCATTTCTAACTTGCCAAGAGCACTTTGAGCAAAAGGCGAGAGCCAAATGTGATGAAATAGACTTGGCCCAGGAATCTGCATGGAACTGCTGCTATTGAGCACTGTGGAGGTGATTTTAAGACTGGGCCGCACAACTGCAAAGTCTGCGGGGAACCTTTTACCTGCAGACCTTGTGCTTCTTTTCAAAGTGAACGCACATACCTGGGGTACTTTCACTTTGAAAATTATCCCAGCAAAACAACCCCCGGGCATGCTCACCTGCTAATTTGTGTGGGTAGCTTTCCAGAAGAGAAACATATATGCACACATTTGAAATGTCAAAACTATATGCGGAAATGCAAGACCCTCCTGAGCGCTGTTCCTAGGCTCACCGCGGGTAAACTTGCGCGTGTGAACTTACCTGCACATTAGCCCTGATGTCATAAGGCACGCGTGGCTGTGTGTACATTTTTTGTGCGTACAAATTCACTCACAATTTAACAAGCAGCTTAGCGCCCAAAAAAGTCTGCACAAATGTGAATAAAACTGCTCCATGCAAATCTCATGTTATCATGGCATGAGCTATTACTCCCCAGTGCAAAGAGGTGCATGGGTTTACCTCATTGTTTTCTTAATGCTGGAAATTTAACTCCTGCTCAGAGGTGGCATAAAGTCCCTGAGGCTAGTTTTAGTCTGAGGGGCTGAACCTGCAGTTTGTTGTGCCAGGGTCCTGTAATCAGAATTTATATGCAGAAACAGGTTTTGTGCTCCTAACTTTTAGGGGTACAACTTTTATGTTCAATTATTCGATGTAAACCGATGTGATATGACTTACGTCATGAACGTCGGTATAGAAAAGAATTAATTAAATAAATAGTGTCTATTAAAAAGAATAAAATAAACAAAGGGCTTGAAGTGATCGACACTTAACACCTCATACCAAATCTGATCATAATTATAACATTTTACAATATAAACCCACAAGAAGCAGCAAACAAAAATATTATAACAAAGGTATTACTCTCATCCTTCCAATCCACCCCAATATAGCACTGTATAAAACTGTACAGTATATGTCTGGAATATTTCACAGATTTCTAACAATTAAGCCAAATCGTTCAACACCTGACTCCGAGCTCAAAGAGCATGGGTATCCAGATTTGGGAGCCAATTATGCAAAAATTCCGCTTTGCGACGGGGTGATAACCTTCTAACATTTAATTTGACTTAATTTGACAAGCCAATTGCTGAAATTATCAACTGCTCTTTAACTCATGGCCGGGTTCCAGACCCCCTGAAACTGGCCATCCTAAAACCACTATTAAAAAAACCAAACTTATCTCCTGATGACCCAGCCAATTTTCGCCCTATAGCGAACCTTCCGTTCATCTCCAAAATCCTGGAAAAAATAGTTAATAAGCAGCTGTCGGAATACCTAGACGAAAATAACATCCTAGCCCCTTCTCAGTACGGCTTCCGTAAATCTCTTAATACAGAAGCCCTCCTAATCTCTCTAACAGACACCATCCTTCTCAATCTCGACAAGAAACAACCTTGTCTGATCATACTCCTCGACCTATCAGCTGCCTTTGACACTGTGATCCACTCTATCCTCCTTGAGTGGCTATCCGACATCAAAGGCACCGCACTGAATTGGTTCAAGTCTTTCCTCACAAACAGATTCTACAAGGTAAAAATCAACAATAAAGAATCTCAACCTGTCAGCTCATCCCTGGGAGTTCCACAAGGCTCCTCCTTATCCCCTACCCTTTTCAACATATACCTTCTCCCGCTATGCCAGCTCCTTGCCAACCTAAAGCTAACTCACTACATATATGCAGATGATGTGCAAATTCTTATTCCGATTACAGACTCCCTTCACAATACCCTCTGCTTCTGGAACAATTGTCTTAAATCAACCAACCACCTGCTCGCTAGCCTCAACCTCATACTTAACACTAATAAGACGGAAATCCTCCTAATCTCTCAGGATGCCAATCATGTTACTGCTAACAATCTGCTTTCCACAATGCAACCCCCTCTATCCACACAAGTAAGAAACCTCAGAATCATCATGGATAATCAGCTAAACCTAAAAAAATTTATCCACAGCACCACGAAGGACTGCTTCTTTAAACTACAAGTCCTAAAATGGATGAGACCGCTCCTCCACTTCCAAGATTACCACACAGTTCTCCAAACAATCATCTTCTCAAAAATTGACTATTGCAACACGCTTCTTATCGTGCTCCCAGCAAATTCCATCAAACCCTTACAGATGTTGCAGAACGCCACAGCAAGGATTCTGACTAAGACCAATAAAAGAGGCCATATCACACCCATCCTACGGAACCTGCATTGGCTCCCAATCAAGTTCAGAATCATGTACAAAGTCCTTATGGTCCTACACAAAGCCATCCACAATACTGCTCCACTGGACCTTAATATCCCACTTCGTCCGCACTTACCCTCCAAACCAGTATGATCTGCCTACAGAGACACCCTCGTTGTTCCCACCGCAAAAAACACATTAAGGAAACGAGCTCTTTCCACAACTGGCCCGCAGCAATGGAACGCCCTCCCACCAGATCTTCGGCGCGAACAATGCCCGATTACCTTCAAAAAAAAGACTCAAAACCTGGCTATTTGAGCAAGCTTTCCCTTAATTTCACTCGTGCCTTCCACATCCACTCTTCAGAAGATGATTTCCGTATACAGGTCCACTGTGTACATGACACTTTCAATTTCGCAGGTTCCCTAGACAAAAGACTCTTTTCAGCTTTTTAGGTACCCTTTAGGTACAATCAATTTGTTCAGTTCTTTATCATCCGGCTCTCCGGAAGAGCCCATTCTTCTTTTGCCCGGTTGATCCCAGTTTAATGTACCCCTTGTTGTGATGTAATGCATTCTTACATGCCAGTTCATGTTCTATTGTAAACCGAAGTGATGTGTAATTTTTTACATGAATATCGGTATATAAAAATGCTAAATAAATAAATAAATAAATAATCTCTTCAGTAACACTAATGAGAACATAGAGTTCCTCCAATATATATACTAGATGCATGTTCTACTCTCCAAAAAGAAAGTATAGCCTTTTTCACTAGTAAAGCATAGTTGCTTACCTGTAACAAGTGTTCTCCGAGAACAGCAGGATGTTGGTCCTCAAATATGGGTGACATTAGATGGAGTCCTGACACACAAAACTTAAGTCAAAGTGTCTAGAACTTGACTTGCCACACTGGGCATGCCCAGCATGCCCTATACCACATGTCCACGCGAGGTCCCTCTTCAGTCTTATAACATCTACCTTATAAATGGCCTGTGACCGACGGCCCGCAAATGCGCAGTAGAGACCAGCTCTACCGCGCATGTGCGGGCGAGCACGTCGCTCTGAGGCAGCTTCAGAAAGAAAAAAAAATGGCGGCGTCCAGTGGCAGCAGCGGCGGTACCGGCAGCGGGCGGCGACGGCAGTAGCGAGCGACGGCGGTAGCGGCGACGGCGGTAGCGAGCGGCGGCGGTGGCGACGGCGGTAGCGGGCGGCGACGGCGGTAGCGGGCGGTAGCGAGGGAGGGAGAAGAGAGAGAGAGGGAGGGACGGACTGAGTGGGAGGGAGGGACGGAGAGAGAGAGTGGGAGGGAGTGACTGAGTGAGAGGGAGGGATTGAGTGAGGGGGAGGGATTGAGTGAGGGGGAGGGACTGAGTGAGAGGAAGGGAGTGGGACTGAGTGAGAGGGAGAGGGGGGACTGAGGGAGGGAGTGGGACTGGGAGAGAGAGGGAGGGAGTGGGACTGAGGGAGAGTGAGTGGGACTGAGTGAGTGAGAGGGAGGGAGAGAGGGGGGAGGGAGTGAGTGAGACTGAGTGGGAGGGAGGGACTGAGTGATAGGAGAGGGAGGGTGGGGAGGAGTGGGTGAGGGAGGGGGTGGTGAAGAGTGAGGGGAGAGAGAAAGAGGGGGAGGTGAGAGACAGAGGGATGTAGCCCGTTTTAACGGGCTTAACGGCTTGTAGAATTATAAATAAATCAACGAACAGGAGAAACCCAACTCTGTGGGATGGCGGGCGGGTTTCGTGAGGATTAACATCCTGCTGTACTTAGAGCTTACCTGTTACAGGTAAGCAACTCTGCTTTCTCTGACGACAAGCAGGAGGGTAGTTCTCACACGTGTGTGAATCCCTAGCTCAGGCTGCTCCTCAACATAAAAGGGGACCAAAAGATACCCAAACCAGGAGCCAACAGGCACAACAACAATGGTGCTGTTGGTAACAGAGGGGGAGACAGCCTGAACCCAAACAATGGGCCCTAGGCAGGAGAGAGTTGGGTTTTATCCCTCAAACAGATTCTGACGGACAGATTGGCCAAACCAACTGTCGCATCGGCCATCCCTATCCAAGCAATGGTAAGATGTGAATGCGTGGAGAGAGCTGCACGTTGCAGACTTGCGGGTCTCCACAGAAACTGCTCGCGAGTGAGCTACCGACGCTGCCATGGCTCGGAGAGAATGAGCCTTTACATGACCCCCAACTGTCATTATAAAACTTAGTGTAAGGTGGATAAATCACTAAGGCCTGGAGCTCACTGACCGCCACCAAAAACATGACCTTCCATGTCAGGTACTTCAGGTCACAGGTGCGCAGCGGCTCAAAAGGAGCTTTCTTCAGCTGAGCTAACACCACGCTGAGGTCCCAAGACACATTGGGGGGCCTCAGGGGAGGCTTTAATTGAAGCAGGCCCCACGTAAAACATACAGTTATAAGCTGTACAGAGATGGGCGTACTATCTACATCAGTGGTTCTCAACCTGTTTTTGGCCAGGACACACCTGACAGATGGTTCTCACATGCGTGACACACTGAACATGTGACCATCATGGGGCTAAATGTAAACATGCACTCTGCATCCTCAGGAATCCCCTCAACCCCCAGCAATGACTGCAGAGCAGATCCAGGGCATTACCCTGTACAACTCGCCATACAAAAAAGATATTCTGGTTCTGATGACATCCCAGTAAAAGCAAAACAAACTCCTTTTACTACCAGGCACAATAGCCTTACTTATGAAAAGACAGTAATTTTCTACTAATGCTTATCCTATTGAGAAAACACAACAAATAAGATTGATACAAATGCCTACATGCTAGTAAAATACCTCACCTCGGTCACACACCCTTCACCAAGTACAGAAAAACCACAAATTATAAATATGGAGATAGAAACTGGAATGGAAAACCAAAAAAGCCATTCTGCATGCAGTGCGAAACTGGAGAAATGGAAAGAGAAATATAGCGCCTAACAGACTCTCAGGATTTGCAATAATGCACACAAACTAACCCGCACAAAGTTACACCTGTATTATGGAACACACTAAAACAGATGTACCTACAAATGTCGGTAAAAAACCCCCTTTAAATAAATAAATAAATAAATACAAAAGTAACAATCTTATCTAAGAAATACAACTATTAAACCAGGCCCTAAACACTAATACATTTCCTATTGGGAAAACAGAATAAGCCAAGCTGCTATAGAGCCCCACACAGAAATAATTGTAAAGCTAAACTAAAAATGATACAAAACAGCTGCTGAACAGAATAATATCCAACAATTAAAAACTCACAAAAATTATTAAAACATGTCCAAATATCATTAAAATATTTCAAAACAGCAGACATCACATAATACCCAATAATTAAAATGGCAGTCAATCAAGAAAAATAAATTTTAAAAGCCACCTTTGCTTACCCTCTCCAGCAACTCTCCTACTCCATTCCCTTCCAGGCCAATAGCACTCACCAGAAGCAGCAAGGGCTGCTGAAGCTCTGTCCTCATAGTCCTCCTCTTCCTTAGCGCTCACAACCAGTCACTCACACACACACACCCCCAATTAGACCCCACAACCAGTCTCGGTCTCTCTCTCACACCAGTCATCTTCCTGACCGATCTCTCTCTCTCACATAGAAACACATCACCTCCCTGACTAGTCTCTCTCTCAATCACACTCATGGTCTCATATACAAGCTCTCAATCACACACAAATGCTCTCGCACCCATTCACACCAGCTCTTACCCAGGCTTCCATTCACACCTACACACACACAAGCTCTCACCCAAGCACCCATTCACATCAGCTCTCACCCATGCATCCATTCACACCCAAACACACACAAGCTCTCACCCATGCATTCATTCACACTCACAGACACAAGCTCTCACCCATGCATCCATTCACACCCACAGACACAAGCTCTCACCCATGCATCCATTCACACCCACAGACACAAGCCCTCACCCAGGCTTCCATTCACACCCACAGACACAAACTCTCACCCAGGCTTCCATTCACACCCACACCCACAAACTCTCACCCAGGCTTCCATTCACACCCACAAACTCTCACCCAGGCTTCCATTCACACCCACACACACAAGCTCTCACCCAGGCTTCCATTCACACCCAAACCCACAAGCTCTCACCCAAGCACCCATTCACACCAGCTCTCACCCTGGCACCCATTCACATCCCCGCACACAAGCTCTCACTCAGGCACCCACACACACCAGCTCTCACCCAGGCTTCCATTCACACCAGCTCTCACCCATGCATCTATTCACACAGACACACAAGTTCTCACCCAGGCACTCATTCACACACAGACACACAAGCTCTCAACCAGGCACTCATTCACACACAGACACACCAACTCTCATCAAAAACGTATTCTTCCTTCCCTGCAGGGATGGGCTCCAGTTCCGCCGGGGCTTTACTCCGGCGGGCCTTCTTTTTGCGCCACCACGGGAATGGGCTCTCATGGTGGCCTCAGTCGGGGTCGGGTTTCCTCTTCGCCGTCACAGGCTGTGGCAGCCTTGCTTGGTCGGGTTTCCTCTTCACCGCCACAGGCTGTGGCAGCCTTGCTTGGTTGGGGGTCGGGTTTCCTCTTCGCCGCCACGGTCCCGTGGTGGCCTTGCTTCGGAGTTCAACACTTCTATTCCTCCCACCCCACCCCCGGGCATTCTAATGCCTGCCTCACCGGCCAATCAAAGACTTCCTCCCTTCTTCCTACTCCTACTGGCAGGTAGAAGGGAGGAGGTTTCCGATTGGCCTGAGCAGGGGCAGGCAGAATGAAGGAGGCCTCCCATTGGGCAATGGGGGAGGGAAGAAAGGAGGCCTCCAATTGGCCCTCGGGGGCTGGAAAAAGGGAAAAGGAAAGTACAATGGGGCAGTAGGACACGGGGAGACGCGACACACTAGTGTGTTGCGACACACCGGTTGAGAAGCGCTGATCTACATCATAGTGGTATGTGCCAATTGCACTCAGATGAACTCTAATAGAGTTGCCCCCTGGGGCAGGAGAATGGATCTAGAGCCTTCTGCTCACACCACATGGAAAAGCTCCTCCACTTCACTCCATAGGACATTCTAATGGAAGGCTTTCTAGAAGCCACCAAGACCCAAGACACATCCTTTGAGAGATTGAGTATTTGCAGAACTAATCTCTCAACATCCAAGCTGTGAGCAACAGGGGCTGGATATTGCATGATGAGATCTGGGGAAGTCCTGTAGGTGTGGAAACCAGACTTGTCTTGGCCAATAAGAGGCTATGAGGACCACAGTCCCCTTGTCCTAGCGAAACTTCAAGAGAGTTTTCGCCACTAAGGGAACTGGAGGATACGCGTATAGAAGTCCCTTGCCCCAATGTCAGGCAAGGGCATCCGAGGCTGGTTTGCTGTCTGTCCTGTACAGGGAGCAGAACCAAGGCACTTTTCAGTTGCAAGGGGACGCAAAGAGATCTAAGTCCAGGCTCCCCCAGAGGTGAAATATCTGATTCGCAACTCCCTGGTCCAGGGACTACTCATGGGGTCTGAAAGCACGACTCAGTCTGTCTGCTACGACATACTTCATTCCGGCCAAGTACATGGCCCTGAGCACCATCCCATGGGACAGGGCGCATGACCAGATCTGGACCACTTCCCGACACAGAAGGTATGATCCCATACCTACCTACTTGCTGACATACCACATCACCAACTGGATGTCCATTTGGATCAGGAAAACTTTGTTGAACAGCTCATCTCTGAAAGCCCATAGTGCATACCTGATTACCCGAAGTTCCAGGAAATTGAGTAGACAACAGCTTTCCCTGGCGGACCAAGACCCTGGGTACTAAGCTCATCTACATGAGCTCCCCACTCCAGGGTGGACGCATCTTTGGTTAGGACAATTTGAGGAGGGAGACGGTGGCGGGTACTTTCAAATCTGGAACAGGGGATCTCTTTTCAAAGAGTCCCGAAGGGGCGAGGTGACTCGGATGAAATCCTGGAGGTTCTGCGTGGCCTGGAGCCATTGTGACCTCAGGGTTCTTTGGGCTCTGCACATGTGTAATCAAGCCAAGGGCGTGACATGAATGGCTGTGGCCATATGGCCCAACAGCCTCAATATGTGCCAGGCTGACACATGCTGGCTCTCCTAAATATCTGCTGCAATGATTGTCAAAGTGACGGCCCTTTGATGAAACAGGAAGGCCTTGGCCTGAGCCGTATCTAGCAGTCCAACTGAAGTGACAGGCTGAGATGGGTAGTTGATGACGAACTCTGTCGACTCCAAAATACAGATGGTCAAGCGCATGGATCTGATGGTGCCTGCCTGAGATGTGCGCTTCACCAACCAATCGTCCAGATAAGGGAAAACATGCACCCCCGGCCTGTGGAGGTTTGCACCACCAAGGCGAGGCATTTTTTGAAGACTTAATGGCTGACGCTAGACCGAACAGCAACACCTAATTCTGGAAGTGCTGTTTTACCACCAAGAATCGGAGATATTTCCAGTGACTGGGAAAAATATCGATCAGAGTGTACATGTCCTTCAGATCAAGGGAGCATAGCCAGTCCCCTTTTTGCAAAAGAGGGATCAAGGTGCCCAGAGAAACCATGAACTTTTCTTTTTTTTGACAAGTCTGTTCAAGGCTTTTAAATCTAGGATAGGATGGAGTCGTCCTGTTTTCTTTGAAATCAAGAAGTACCTGGACTAAAATCCCCACGCTCTTTGCCTTGGTGGAAAAGACTCATCCGCTCTGGCCATTAAGAGAGAGGAGAGTTCTGTTAGAAGTACCTCTTGATGTGCTACTGGCCCCCAAATGGGCTCAGAGGGCAATTTGAAGGGACACCCGTTAGGTTCAATTGGTACCCTTGGCAGGCGATGTAAAGAAACCAGTGGTTTGAGGTTATACTGGGCCACTGGTACACAAAGAACCACAGCCTGCCCCCGAACCGGCGGATTCATCATCCTGGGTATGGGCAGCTGGACTATGCTCCCTATGACCTAGTCAAAACCCCATCGCTGGAGTTGACTGAGATGCCAGCTGGGGCGTGGGAGCTCTCTGCTGCCTGGGACGGCTGCGGGACCCCTGATGCTGTTGACGGGAGCAAGGGGGCAAAGGACAGTACTTCCTTTGGTGAAATAAAGACTTCCTCTGCCCCGATCTTGCTGACCTCCTAGCCGAGGAAGACAGGTCTGGAGGGCTGGCGGAGAGTTGTTGGAGGGTTTAATGGTGGTCCCGGAGCTGGGCCACCATGTCCCTCATCTTATCTTCAAAGAGATTATCCCCAGTACACGGCACGTCAGCAAGTCATTCCTGTACCTCTGGTCGGAGATCCGAGGCCCGCAGCCATGCCATTCTGTGGAAGTTGATTCCTGCTGTAGAGATGCCATCTTGAAAACATCATAGGTTGCTTGGACTCATATTTCCCGCACTCCAGGCCATTATGCTTCAGTGACATGAGGGTGTCCTGCTGCTGCTGAGGCAGCTGCTTGGCCACCTCCTGCACCTCTTTCCAGATGTCTTGCAAGTACTGGCTCAAAACTGATAGAAAGCTATGCAGACAATGAGTATGGCTCCCTGAAACAACTTTCCCTTAAGAGCGTCCATCACTCTGTGATCATTCCCCAGGGGGGTGCTGAGGAATGGGTCAGAGACCGCTTGGTTCTCTTGAGAGCAGATTCTATCACCACCGACTGATGGGGGAGCCTTCTTGATGAGGTAAACCCCATCAGCCTTCTTGTACAGGGGAATCACTGTGAGGAGGTGTTCCCATACCCTCAGCAGTAACTCCTTAAGGATATCGTGTACTGGGACTGCCACAATTTCCTTAGGAGGCTCCATGAACTGGAGGCTCTCAAGCATCTTGTGCCTGGTATCCTCCTCAGTCATTAACTGAAATGGGATGGCCTCTGCCATCACCCTCGCAAACCCTGTGAAGGGTAAGTCCTCAGGTGGAGACTTCCTTCAGGTTTCTGGAGAAGGGTCTGAAGGGAGAACCTCAGAGCCATCAGATAAGGACTGTGTGGTGTCTTCACCCCAGGGGTCATAGGGTTCCTCATCCTCACTGAAACCAACAGGGGATGGGACCCTAGGCGCTTGGCCTTCATCCAGAGGTGCAGGAGCTGGATGGGGGGCGGCAGGCCTTGGTGTCTCAGCCGGCCTGGGTGGAGCTTCCTCCTCTGAGGAACTGGTAATGATCACTGTATCAGCAGGGGGAGGCTGTGGTGCCCTCTATGGGCACCAACGCCAGCTGGGTTGGTAACACCAATAAGCGCATTGAGCTTCTCCAACAGTGGTTTTAAGACGGATGGTACTGGTGCCATCTGGGCCACAGGATCAATGCCCTGCATCGCCCGCTCGACTACCAATTGGACTTGCCGCTCAAGCTCCTCCTTGGACACTGCCAAGGCCAACACCGACTGGGAGGAAGAAGGGGTGGCCAGATCCTCTTCAGAATGACAGGAGGATTGGTGACTGGCATTAGGACCAGTGAAGACTGTCACAGACCCCCAGCAACAATGGAGGACTAGCGCTCTTCACAGAGTGGTCGCTTTGGGGCATCACAGAATGAGCTGGCACATTTTTGTGCCCAGTACCATGCATCGACGGGGACAGATGCCCATGCTTCTTCACCTTCTCTTGATGCTCGGCACGGTCTTTCCCCAGTGCCAAAGCCAATGAAAAAGAACCCGAAGTTCTTGGCCTGGAGAAGCTCAATGGTGGTTGGTCTTTGGTGCTCCTATCCACCAGGCACCAATGGTCCTGCTGATGTTGATGGCTCGGTGTCCATCGGTGTGGCTCAGAGGTCCTTTGATGCCAATGCCATCAATGCCAATGGCTCACTTTCCTCTAACCCGAAGAGTTGTTCCATCTTATCGAGCCAAAGACGACATCTCTTTGAGGTCATCTGTGTGCATTTGTGGCAACCCCAGATATCATTTGATGCCCCCAGGCAGAGGTCAAATACATCATGATGGTTTGTGATGGACATGGTCCTTGGTCACAGAGGGCATCGCTGGAAACCAGATGTGGCCATGATGGGGCAAAATAAATGGGAAGCAATATTAAAATCGATGGCGGTGGGTGTCGAAGGCTGATGGGCAGCGAAGCACTATCACCACAGATGACTGACCTTGAAGGGATACTTACTGATAAATGACGAAAACCCTGACTAGAAAAACTTTGGGAAGCACCGAGAGGGACATGGTGTCAAATGCAGGCAAAAAATAGCGAAAAATAGAAATGTTTTCCAAAATAGGCCAAAAAGGACGAAAGAGAGCTCACCAACATCGATGCTACAGCTCTGAGGAAAAAGAGAGACTGAAGAGGGACCCCACATGGATGCGTGGTATAGGGCATACTGGGCATGCCCAGTGTGGCAAATCAAAGTTCTAAAAACTTTGAAGTAAGTTTCCCGTGTCAGGGCTCCATCTGATGATGTCACTCATATGTGAAGACTACCATCCTGCTTGTCCTCGGAGAAAAAAACCCCTTTCTAATCCATTGTTTCATATATTTGTTACAGAAAGAGAGGAAAAGTCCTCAAATAGAACCATAGCTGGATCCTTGGGTATCGTGAAACCCACTACTCTCCCCATGTTTGTACAAATATGAGAAATTTTGAGAAACAATACAGGACTAAAACGTGTGACTTAACGTTCCCGAAAGAGTGACACATTTTAAACATAAATTATCTGCTAAGTGAACCAATAAAGCCCTATGTTGAGACATATAGAAACTGATAAATTTATATTGAGTTTCATGTAGGGGCACAACTTTTATGCACTCAAGTCATGCTTTGTGTAAATGTTTATGTGCACAAATCATGTTTGCACACAAGAGTGGACCAGTATTAAAATATATTCAGCTATGTAAGTTAGCCGGATAAGGCTTATCCAATAACTTACAAAGTATATTCAGCAGCACAGCTAAGTTGTATATCTAGATATTCAGTGACAGCCACTTAGCTGGATAGGTCTGATTTATCCAGCTAAACAGTATTTGAATATCTTCTCCAATATGCATAAATCACTTTTTCTGCACACTATTTTTTGCACACAATCTTGGGTTAACACACTTTTTAACTTCTGATGTATTAGTGTACTATTAGTTTATGGCACCGGGAGTTAGTTTTTTTAGTGTATGAGTAAGGCAAATGCGTACTGAAATTTGGCACACTTTTTTTTTTTGCTGATGACTTATTACATCAGGACCCTATGGTGGGCAATTTTCTAAAAGGCCATTTCTGCGGGCAAATCATTGTCTTGCCTGTGGAAATGGCTTTTAAAACTACCCTCTAAGTACTTGTGAACTCGAATTGAATTATGTCCCCAGGAATGTCTCTCTTTACTACGGCTAAAAAATACATGTGGTGAAACATGGGCAAGTTTTTATCCCACAGAAAATCCACCTAGAGGGGATTCAGTCATTCTACCTGTATAACCCCCAATTTCACCTGTCTAATTCCTGTCTAAAGCTTTAAAAAATGTACCCCGTGAAGTCTTTTCTTGGCCCAGTTGTTATTTCAAACTATCACTTCATCTCTTTCTTCTGCATTTTCTCACCAAAATCTGAGAATGAACAATCTAACTTTTCTTCTATCATCTGATGCCATCAATCCCTCCCCATCTGCCTTCAAACTCTTTCATCCTACCGAATCTGTCCTCTTTTATTTGATCAATCATCTCCAGACTTTCACTAATGTCCACGCATCGATGAGTTTTCTCCTGTTTAGATTTCTCAGCGACCTTAACATTCTTCTAGCTTTTCTCTCATGGCTGAGTTTCTCATTTATTCTTTTAACCTGGTTTTACTTTTATGTTAATAATTGCTTCTTCAGGATTCTGGTTAATTGTTTCGCTATACATTTTGCATTCTGATGGTGTCTCTCATGGCTGTCCTAGGGTTGCTATTCTTCTGTTTATACCAGTTCTCAGGGTGCCTCGATCCCTTTCTCTGGTTTGTCCTATAACTCATCTGTTGATCTTTCTTTCTTTGACCCTTCTCACAGCTATCTTCATGGCTGTGTCCACAATGTCTTAGGTTGAAGCCCTCCAAACTAGAGCTTCTAGGACTCCCCTCTTCTCCCCATATCTCTTCTGGTCCTTCTGGTTTTCTCATGATTCTGTCCCTCTATCTCTTTCTGATCTGGCCACAAGTCTTGGAATAACCACTGAAACTGAGTTCTCTTTAAATACAACCTCTCTTTTCTCCTGCCACTCACATGGGTATCATCTCTCCAGTGGAGAAAATCCCTTCACCTCAGACAAGTGCATTTCTAAAATTCTATAATTTTATAATGGATGTAACACAAATAACAACTGTGAATAAATTCAATAAACCAACAGAGATGTTTACCCCATTATTTTTGTTCTCGGATATTAATTTGACCTCCCATCTTTAAATAATTCCCACAGCAGTTTTGTTCCTGCTAAATCCTGCTCTTAAGTTTTTAAAATGCCAATGTTGTCAACTTGTGAGAAGACTTATTTTTGTTGCGCCCGGTCGCAGACGGCTACGACCTCTCATGCTCACCTCTGTTTTCGCTGCACCATCAATTCTCGGAAGAATGGCGGCTTCCGCCAGTCACCGCCAACCTCCCTGGTGTTCCCGGGACAGCATGGGCACTGCCGACCGCCATCTTGCTTCTGGAGTTGCTTAGGCGCGCGCATGGGCCACCTATGTACACGTCATGTGGGAACCTCGGGGGCTCCCCCTCCGCATGACGTCATCTCGCTACCTGTACTTAAACAGACTGGCCCAATGCTCCTACGAGTTAGCAAGGAGTTCTTCTCATTGCTGAATCCGCTTCTCCTTGGACTTCCGGTTCCTGCTCCTGTCTCGGTGTGTGAACGCTCCTAGTACCCGTTCCTCGGGGGCTCTTCCGCATTCCTTGGCTATCCGCTCCTTGGAGGGCCTTCCTATCTTGATCTCTGGGAACCATTCCTCATGAGTACCACTTCGCTCATCTCTGCCTTGATGGAATTCCCCACAGTGTACCCCGTGCCTCAGGCCACTACCGCGTTTCCACCAGCAGGATTCACTACACCTTACCCTGTGCTGCAGGATATTGTTTCTTCATCCTCAAGTACCTTCTGAGCTCCAGGACCTCGGACTACCTCAACACCATCATCACCGTACAGTCATCTTCGGCGTACCCCGCTCTGCAGGCCACTACCAGATCGTCACATCTGAGGTGTCACCCTGGGAATACCCTCAGCTCAAGAATTGTACTTTGACTGCATTACCCGTTCCACGAGTTCTGCTCCAGAACTGCACCTTTAACTGCATTCCCCACTCCACGGGTTATGCTCTCTCTCTCCCTAATAAAGTCTATCCTACAGTTGTGTCCTAGCTACTGAGACCGTGCCCACCGGCGGTGAGGCCCACAGGGCTCCTCCCTGTGGGCGGAGACATCTCTCACCTCAGCCCAGGGTTCATATCCATACCAAAACATAACAATTTTATTCTCTGCCTACTTATATGAAAGCACCTCATACTCCAAATGCAAGAGAGAACAACATTACCTCATCACTGGTCAGTACTAGGAGCGACTGGGGTGCAGAAAAACCAAATTTAAATTATATAGAAAAAAAAGTAGGGATACAGATGGCTTCTTTTACACTAATTTCTCTGTATTTTCCATGAGCTATACAATGTTTTTTTTCTACATTGTACCACCAGTTTAAAAGAAAACTGTGAAAGTTGACAACTGGAGCAGTCAAATCCATAAGGAAATGAATGTCGTACAAGATTCAAATATGTATAAGTCTGATGTCACTGTTTATTAGAGAGGCGGAAACAATGAATTGCTATTAAAACTGATGACTAAAAGGTAAAGAGCTTTTTTTTTTTTTTTTTTTTTTTTTAAATCGTGATGCCAGTATTCAAGTAGGGCCATTTAGAGGACTAGTTAGCCGGAAAACTTGTACGGTGTATTCAGCAGTAAGAACATAAGAACATGCCATACTGGGTCAGACCAAGGGTCCATCAAGCCCAGCATCCTGTTTCCAACAGTGGCCAATCCAGGCCATAAGAACCTGGCAAGAACCCAAAAACTAAGTCTATTCCATGTAACCATTGCTAATGGCAGTGGCTATTCTCTAAGTGAACTTAATAGCAGGTAATGGACTTCTCCTCCAAGAACTTATCCAATCCTTTTTTAAACATAGCTATACTAACTGCACTAACCACATTCTCTGGCAACAAATTCCAGAGTTTAATTGTGCATTGAGTAAAAAAGAACTTTCTCCGATTAGTTTTAAATGTGCCCCATGCTAACTTCATGGAGTGCCCCCTAGTCTTTCTACTATCCGAAAGAGTAAATAACCAATTCACATCTACCCGTTCTAGACCTCTCATGATTTTAAACACCTCTATCATATCTCCCCTCAGTCGTCTCTTCTCCAAGCTGAAAAGTCCTAACCTCTTTAGTCTTTCCTCATAGGGGAGTTGTTCCATTCCCCTTATCATTTTGGTAGCCCTTCTCTGTACCTTCTCCATCGCAATTATATCTTTTTTGAGATGCGGCGACTAGAATTGTACACAGTATTCAAGGTGCGGTCTCACCATGGAGCGATACAGAGGCATTATGACATTTTCCGTTTTATTCACCATTCCTTTTCTAATAATTCCCAACATTCTGTTTGCTTTTTTGACTGCCGCAGCACACTGCACCGAAGATTTCAGTGTGTTATCCACTATGACACCTAGATCTCTTTCTTGGGTTGTGGCACCTAATATGGAACCCAACATTATGTAATTATAACATGGGTTATTTTTCCCTATATGCATCACCTTGCATTTATCCACATTAAATTTCATCTGCCATTTGATGCCCAATTTTCCAGTCTCACAAGGTCTTCCTGCAATTTATCACAATCTGCTTGTGATTTAACTACTCTGAACAATTTTGTGTCATCTGCAAATTTGATTATCTCACTCGTCGTATTTCTTTCCAGATCATTTATAAATATATTGAACAGTAAGGGTCCCAATACAGATCCCTGAGGCACTCCACTGTCCACTCCCTTCCACTGAGAAAATTGCCCATTTAATCCTACTCTCTGTTTCCTGTCTTTTAGCCAGTTTGCAATCCACGAAAGGACATCGCCACCTATCCCATGACTTTTTACTTTTCCTAGAAGCCTCTCATGAGGAACTTTGTCAAATGCCTTCTGAAAATCCAAGTATACTATATCTACCGGTTCACCTTTATCCACATGTTTATTTAACTCCTTCAAAAAAGTGAAGCAGATTTGTGAGGCAAGACTTGCCCTGGGTAAAGCCATGCTGACTTTGTTCCATTAAACCATGTCTTTCTATATGTTCTGTGATTTTGATGTTTAGAACACTTTCCACTATTTTTCCTGGCACTGAAGTCAGGCTAACCGGTCTGTAGTTTCCCGGATCGCACCTGGAGCCCTTTTTAAATATTGGGGTTACATTTGCTATCCTCCAGTCTTCAGGTACAATGAATGATTTTAATGATAAGTTACAAATTTTTACTAATAGGTCTGAAATTTCATTTTTTAGTTCCTTCAGAACTCTGGGGTATACCATCCGGTCCAGGTGATTTACTACTCTTCAGTTTGTCAATCAGGCCTACCACATCTTCTAGGTTCACCGTGATTTGATTCAGTCCATCTGAATCATTACCCATGAAAACCTTCTCCATTACGGGTACCTCCCCAACATCCTCTTCAGTAAACACCGAAGCAAAGAAATCATTTAATCTTTCCGTGATGGCCTTATCTTCTCTAAGTGCCCCTTTAACCCCTCGATCATCTAACGGGTCCAACTGACTCCCTCGCAGGCTTTCTGCTTCGGATATATTTTAAAAAGTTTTTACTGTGAGTTTTTGCCTCTACAGCCAACTTCTTTTCAAATTCTCTCTTAGCCGGTCTTATCAATGTCTTACATTTAACTTGCCAATGTTTATGCTTTATCCTATTTTCTTCTGTTGGATCCTTCTTCCAATTTTTGAATGAAGATCTTTTGGCTAAAATAGCTTCTTTCACCTCCCCTTTTAACCATGCCGGTAATCGTTTTGCCTTCTTTCCACCTTTCTTAATGTGTGGAATACATCTGGACTGTGCTTCTAGAATGGTATTTTTTAACAATGACCACGCCTCTTGGACATTTTTTACTTTTGTAGCTGCTCCTTTCAGTTTTTTTTCTAACAATTTTTCTCATTTTATCAAATTTTCCCTTTTGAAAGTTTAGCACGAGAGCCTTGGATTTGCACACTGTTCCTTTTCCAGTCATTAAATCAAATTTGATCATATTATGATCACTATCCCTGGTTCAATCTTCTTATTAAAAGCTTCGCCTGCTGCGCCCTTTGAAACCGCTTCTCTGCTATTCTGATTTTCACACCATCACTCGATCCCTAATCTGGTCATCCCTGGATTACTGTAATGGTCTGTTCTTGGGTCTGCCCATCTCCCTCTCATCTTCATGCCCTTCAACTAATCCAAAATTCTGCAGCATATCTAATCTCTGGCACCGCTCTACAGGGCGCTTCTGTGGCGCACACAACTCAAAACTCTCTCCTGGATTTTTAAAGGCCCTTCATGGGTTACCCCATCTTGCTTATCTTTCTCTATTCGGATATACCAGCTGGCCTATAGTCTCCGTTCTACTTCCTAGCACTTACTAGAAATCCCCTCTATCAAACAAGCATGGCTATCCATGTCTTGCAAGCACACTTTTTCTATTTCGGTCTAGTGCTTGGCAATAGTGGTATAAACGTCCCACTGAATATACTTGCTTAATGTTATCTGAATGTGGCCGGTTAGGCCTAAAGTTATCCAGCCTCATGTAGCCGGATAACTTGCTACTTACCTGTATATATATTCAGAGATATCCGGGTACGTAGTTCTTCTTAAGAAATAAAAATTTGCTGGCCTCCTGGCCCAATGCCCACCACCACACTATGGTCACAAAAAGCTGCCCAAAACCTTTAAATCTTTAAAACTTCCAAAAAAAAAAAAAAAAAAAAAAGATATCCGACCAAATGAGGCCAGAACTTTAAAACTTCCTTAAAAAAAAAGATATCCGACCACAAGAGGCCGGATTACTTTAGGCCTGCTCAGAAACAGGCCTAAAGTTATTCGGCTAACCTAGCCGGATATACCCTATGTATTTGGTTAGGTCAGCTGGATAACTCAAACCCTCCCCAGAACATCCGAAAATGCCCCTCTTTTATCTGGCAAAATTATGATCGCATAAGTGGCTGAATATGTCGCATCTGCCATTTAGACGGAGGACTTTTGAATATGGGCCTCCCATACGTCTGGCCGAACCCTAATGAAATTCCCAATAGTGAGTTGGTAGGAGATGATCACTGTTTTATTTCTTCTCAAACCGCTTGTGTCGTTGCTTGGCCACTTGCATTCTACTCAGCTCACAGACTTCAATGAATTAAGTATGGAGGAGTAAGTGAAAAAAAATTTTTTTTACAGTAAACTTAGAAGAATCCCAATGATAAGGATAGTTCACTAGCACTCCTGAGGACACACAAAATTTTAACCACAACTGATTCAGCAAGCCTTAAACCTTGGTGTGTGGATAATTCCCTAGACTTGCTTTAAAGGAGGTGACATTAGAAAGTGCTTGAAGCTCAGCAGACAGGACTAATCACATCTAAGAATGTAATCAATTTTTAAAAAGCATAAAACCAATCAAGCAATTTTGATTACTGGTATGTTAATTTGTTCCTAGTATAATTTAGATGCATTGTTTTCAAAGAAGTGTTGTAAAGAAAATAGGAGGTCTGTGTGAACTAAAATGCATTTAAGTCATATTTTTGCATAAGATCTGATCGTGCATTTGTTACTTACAGTATATTCAATTGTACCAAGGGGCTTCTGAGTTACCATTTTCTTCTCTTTCTTTTCATTGCTTTTGTTTGAACTGTTATCTGAGGAACAAGGAAAAAAAAATTTTTTAATTCTCTTTCAAAGAAAGGCAAACAATGAAGAAACCAGGCTGCAGTCACACTATCATGCAGGCGATCCACGCCGGGGGTCTCCTGTCACTGCAGGAGACAGCACCACTTCTCCTTCCCCAATGCTAGTGTCCGAGGGCGAGAAGAGGCAGCCGGGCAGCACCAGCTACTTCTGCCAGCATCAGGAAGATCTCCTCTAGCCCTCTGCCGCCCATGCTCCTATGCCCCGCTCCCCCTTCAAACTTCTCATTTCAAGGCTATGCTATCCCTATTCTAATGAAGGCATAAAACTCGGGGGCTCTCGTGGATTCCTCCTTCTCTCTACGGTCCCTGGTTCAATCTTCTTATTAAAAGCTTCGCCTGCTGCGCCCTTTGAAACCGCTTCTCTGCTATTCTGATTTTCACACCATCACTTGATCCCTAATCTGGTCATCCCTGGATTACTGTAATGGTCTGTTCTTGGGTCTGCCCATCTCCCTCTCACCTTCATGCCCTTCAACTAATCCAAAATTCTGCAGCATCTCTGGTGCCGCTCTACAGGGCGCTTCTGTGGCGCACACAACTCAAAACTCTCTCCTGGTTACCCCACCTTGCTTATCTTTCTCTATTTGGATATACCAGCTGGCCTGTAGTCTCCGCTCTACTTCCTAGCACTTACTAGAAATCCCCTCTATCAAACAAGCATGGCTATCCATGTCTTGCAAGCACACTTTTTCTATTTCTGTCTAGCCCTGCTGGAAATCAGAGCGGAAAAGGACCTGCTTCATTTTAGGAAGCTGCTAAAGTCTTATTTCTTTATCCTGGCTTCCCTGACTGATGCAGTTCCCTTCAGGCTCTTACCTTTCAGGTTTCTGGTAGCTTATGCTCCTTAATTGCTAGTGCTGCTTAATATCAAGTTATTGTTTGTCCAGTTTTATTTTGTATATTCTTTTTGTTACTCCATTGAGATTTGTGGATCAGCAGAATAGAAGTTTGTACAAATAAATAAATAAATGGGATTTCACCACCACCACAGCGGGTGGTGATGGTGGAGAATTAAAAACCAGAAACAAACAGCAAGAAAAAAAACCAAAACAATGATTTTGATAAAACTACAGGAAAGCAAAGAATGCAGCACGACTGCAGTTTAGCAGCGCTGGTTGCAGGTGTTACCTTTTTATTGGACTAACTTAACACATCTGTAACTAGCTGCAGAGGTCTGTGCTCCCTTTGGGGATGAGGCAAAACAATGCGCTCAGCCGAGCGCACTGATTAACCCGTGGCTGGAGGCGCAATTTGGACACTCGTCCACAGCCCCTTATGCGTCCAACCCCTGGCGAAACTAATAGCGCTCATCACATGCAAATTTATGTTGATGAGGCTATTCGTTTTTCACCCAGGTCGTAAAATTGAGCATCCGTTTTCTTAACCCGCCGACATCCACCTTTCCTGGGTGCCTGCTGCCAAGGAGGCACTAGGAGTGCACATTTGTCCCTAGTGCCTCCTTGGCAATGTGACCTCCTCATTTACATACTGCACTGCGCACCCAGGGGAGGTGCCCGGGTGTGCGTCAGGAAAGCAGGCACTCAACACAGAGCGCCCACTTTCTGTGCTCATTTATTGCATCTGCCCCTTTCCCGGGTCAGAGAGAACCACACCGGGTTTAAATAATGCAGAGTCAGCTATGCATGAGGCTGTCTGCATAGGCCAGGGGGTGGTCAACTCCTGTCTTCGAGAGCCACAAACTGGTCAGGTTTTCAGGATATCCACAAGAGGATGATGCATGAGAAGGATTTACATGCCCTGCCTCCATTGTATGCAAACCTATCTCATGCATATTTATTGTGATATCCTGAAAATCTGGCCTGCTTGTGGCTCTTGAAGTTGGCTATCCCTGGCATTTGCCATTACAGCTCAGTAAAGGGAATGAGTAGGAAGATGCTAGAGGTGATGAGATGGTAGAATTTTATATTCTAATTTTTCTGTTTCTGTCACCTCTATGAACCCTCCTTCCCTTTACTGAGCTGTAATGGCATATACAAGTAACCTGCACACCACCTCTGATTCTATACTATTTAAACTCCGTATAATGCGCTGTTTTTTTCACTAACCTGAGGAAGGGAATACAGAATTCAAAAGCCAATCACAATATATTTAGTCCAATAAAAGGTATCGCTTTACAATTTGTTTGCTAACCCTTATTTCTGAAATATACCTTCCTCTCCCTTTTTATTTGCATGAACAATTCTCTTGTAGATATGCACAGATTGTTTTACTAGAAGACTTTAGAGCATGCTGTGAACTGCTGCCATAGGACAAATAGCAGCTATGCCTTTAACTATGATTTGGTCAACCTTCTCCTAACCCTCTAATGAATTAAAAGGATGCAAACAGAAAACTACAAAAATTGATCAAGTTTGATATTTGCTACACCTGACATCAGAGCAGCAGCATTAAAAACAAAACTTTCCTATGTTATCTTTGTCAATTGTGAATCAGACTGAAGCATGTTTGTCTGGTGAAGAAGTTGTCTGTTTTGTGGTTCACAGTAGAGCTTTCCCCCAGCTACAGAATTCTGCTGTGCTGCTTTTTCTCCATCTAAGACATCAATGCTATTAGTCAAGTTGACTTAGGAAATAGCCACTGCTTATTACCAGTATTAGTAGCATGGGACCTATTTAACATTTGGGTACTTGTATCCTGGATTGGCCACTGTTGGAAACAGGATGCTGGGCTCAATGGACGCTCAGTCTGACCCAGTACGGCAACTTCTTATGTTTTTATTTTCCCGGATGCAGGAACATTATATATATATGTATGTACATACATATATACCAAAACACGGTTATGTCGGGAAGTTTAAAATAAGTCTCTTTGTTCCTTTTGACATTTGCACAGAGAATGCTTTAGTACTTCTGACTGAAATCCACAATTTGAAAAATAAATTGTGCAACGTACAGTCATTAACCATCTCAGTGCATTTTGAACAGATGAAAAAAATGTATGGAGCCCTATGACCTATGCTCAAAACTTCTAATTATATGAGTGCCCCTAAAACAAACACTGCTTCAATAATTATGTTGGATTATTTTTTTGTAATATACCAGTTTGAAATAGGAGTTTTGTGCAGACCACTGGTTTCCCTTACCTTGATTATGTGATCACTCTACAGCATTTTTACTGCTTTTGTTGTATTCCATATTGATAACATTTCAGTAATGCATTAACTGACCTGGTTACTAACTGTATTATAAAGTAAGAGAGGGCATTCAGTCAGCACTGCAGAATTGGCTTACATGCCCTCGAGCCAGAATTTATGAACAAGCCTACTAGACCCGTGACAAAGGAGGCAAAAATCTGGAGGCAGAAAAGTCCCTGCTACCCATCACCCTACAGACTGCTTCAATCCTGCCCCATCTATACCTTTCATGTCCGTTTTGGGCTTCTCTTTCACCCCCTTCCGGATCTCTGATGACCATTTCTGACCCATCCTCAAATGTTCATTTCTATCCCTGCCCCCCAAAACCCTATTTTTCCTCCTGCCCTCTGCAGGCCTCCAATATCTGATCTCCAACCTGTTCCTTGCTGACCCCATGGACATAAGAGCTCTGGGCATGCAGGGACTGAGTCACTTTGAAACCCCACAGTCACAGACCCTGCAGTGCCCCCCATCCCCTTGAAGCTTGTTTGTGGGAGATGGAGCCTGCGAGCAGGTCCCCGTTCTTTACTGCTTGCTGTTCACAGCATTACCTGTGGCCATTCCCGCAGAATTGCCGCGGGAGTTCAAGGACTATGACACAAAGATGCAGGCCACTAGAGCTGCCTATGTACCCATCTTACCTCAATCGTGTGGCCAATCCTAGCCTCCTTAAATCAGGGAGCAATAGCAACCCCAATACCTCGGGTTGCTTCCTCTGCCTGTGCAGGCCGGGGCCAGAGCATAGTGCTTTAAACCCATGCAGTACCATGGCAGATCCCGTGGTTCAAAATGCCACACTCCAGCCACGGGCTGCAGAGGAAGGGGAAGCAGCCAGAGGGGTTGGCTTGCTGCTGCTATACCCTAATTTAAGAACATAAGAATCTAAGAACTTAAGAAATTGCCATGCTGGGTCAGACCAAGGGTCCATCAAGCCCAGCATCCTGTTTCCAACAGAGGCCAAACCAGGCCACAAGAACCTGGCAATTACCCAAACACTAAGAAGATCCCACGCTACTGATGCAATTAATAGCAGTGACTATTCCCTAAGTAAATGATTAATAACAGTTAATGGACTTCTCCTCTAAGAACTTATCCAGTCCTTTTTTAAACCCAGCTACACTAACTGCACTAACCACATCCTCTGGCAACAAATTCCAGAGCTTTATTGTGCGTTGAGTGAAAAAGAATTTTCTCCGATTAGTCTTAAATGTGCTACTTGCTAACTTCATGGAATGCCCCCTAGTCCTTCTATTATTCGAAAGTGTAAATAACCGAGTCACATCTACTCGTTCAAGACCTCTCATGATCTTAAAGACCTCTATCATATCCCCCCTCAGCCGTCTCTTGTCCAAGCTGAAAAGCCCAATTTAAGGAAGTTGAGATTAGCACATGGATCATGAGGGTTCCAGTGTTAGTCCTAGTGAGGGAACTGGAGGTGAAAGTTAAAGAGAGGTTTGGGGGTGTGGATTGAATATATGAGTAAAGAACTGTGAGGAGACAATTGGAGGTGTGGAGTGTGTGTATGTGAGAGTGAGGGGTTGCGTGTGGGGGGGGGCATAAGAGAGGATTAGAAGGAGTTGAGGAATGCATATGAAGGGATCAGAGATGGTGTGCAGGGTATGAGAGTTGGGGAGTGTGAGAAAATGGATCTTCCAGAGGAAGGGTATGATTGTGGATCTGCCCTCACCCTTTCTCCTCCCCCATCTCCAAGTTCCCTTTCCTTTCCTCCTTGCATCCTGCTCCTTTCAGCCTCCTCCATTCCCTATTCCTCCGCCTTTCCGCCTGAGATCCCTCCTCTGTCTCCCTCCGAGATGCCCTAGAGTGAGAGGTGGGGGGGGGGGGGGAGAGCAAAAGTGAGCATGGTGAGTGTGAGTGAGAGGATCAAGGTGCTGTGGAGTGTGAGTGGCAGAAATGAGAAGGGGCATGAGAGTGAGGACACTGAGAGGCAATGGGATGCTAAGTGAAGTGATCAGAGGGCTGCGCAGTGTAAATGAGATAAGGGGGTGTGGGGGAGGCACTGAGTGAGAGGATCGGAGGGGGTGTGTGGGGTGCGAGTGACAGGACTGAGGGAATATGAAACAGGATTGATGTCAGCGGAAGGGGTGTGCATCATCCCTTCCTCTCCTGACCTCAGATTCCCTACCCCTTTCTCCTCCCAATGCCTGATCTCTCTTTCCTCCTCCTCCTCCTCTCATCCACGACTCTATACTCCTCCATCACTTATCTCTCTACCCCTCCCTGTCTGAGACGCCTTCCTCACTTCCTTCCTCTGAGATCCTCTCTCTCTATTCCTAGCCCCATCACTAAGATCCCTTTTCCTCTAAGAAAAGAACCAAATAAACCAGACACAGAAATGTCAGAAAATGACTATTTTATTAAAGCAAAAAAGGGGGGGGGGGGAAAATCCTCACATTTTTATATGCAAATCTATGCAAAATTACGCAATTTGCCACATCACCGCCTATGAATTATGAAATATCTTGCTTCAGAATTTGCTAACTTTTGCCACAGAATCTTGAAAAATCTGCCCCAGGAAACCGGGCCGGGGGGGGCAGAACAAGGGACAGACATCAGCGATTGAGGGTGGGAGGGAATAAATGGAGATCCACGGAAGGCTGATGGTTAAGAGATTGGATCCGAGGCACGGCAGCGCAGCAGCAAAAATGCCTGGGGGAAGGCAAAAACTGAAATCGGTAACTGCATACCCCCCCTTCCTACATGTCTAACATATCATCACTGGGGGGTGCAGGGGGAACTTTCTCCATGACCCATACAGATAGTGACGCCGTATAAGGTATATACACGCAGATGTTATGAGCTCATATTCACTACAGCACCCCGGCCACTATCCCAACTGCACACCCTCCAGCACCACGACTGAAATGAGGACAATGCCCGACAGGTCCTTCTGTCAGCGGTATGTCTTGTTTATCGTTCTGTGTGAGAAGGCTAGGGTCTGCACACGCTTTCGAGGAGAGTCAAACCTTTGCTAAAAGAATATGAGGGAGTCTTTTATTTGGTCCTTTATACTTGCTGGACTCAGTTGAATAAGGAGCAATTTTTTTTTTTTTTTTAAAGATATTTTTCAGACCAACTAGATCCTGTGATGTGGCAATTCCTGATCCGGGGATTGGTGAGGAGCATCCTGGTTCCGGATAGTGGGAGTGCCTCGAGGCTCTCTCTGTAGGGTTTGTGCTGCAGGCCATGTATCATTTCAGCAGTCCTTCTCTGAACCGAGTCCACAGGTTCAAGTCTATTTCACCCAGCCTGTGTTCTGGTCCCTTAGGGTGGAGAGCCAATGGTGGGTCCCCGATCTTGCTCCGTCTTCCCAAACTCCTGACAAATTGGAACCTCTCGGAAGAAAAGGTCCAATGTTGATACAGGGAGGCTGGCTATACGGAGAGGAGGGGCTGGATAAAAAAAAATACAAAACCTCACCACACAGAAGGAGAAAAAAAACACTTTAGAGCCAAAACTTCACTCTGGGGTGAGGCTTTCACTAGAAGGGAGACACACAGTCTCAGCTCCCTGGCCTTCGGATTCAGAGACTGACCACCACTTTAGGCTATAGGGTTTCATACCAGCAAATTCCAGATTAGCCAAAATCTTAATAAAGTCTCTAACTCCAAAATGAAGCAGATCCCACCAGAAGGAAATACACTGAAGAGATCTCCTCACGTCCAAAAATCCACCAAGTTAGGGCAAGACAGCCTAACTTAGAGGGGACAAAAATAGACCTTTACTCACCAGATGCTAACTCAAAATAAGCCCACCATTCTTACTCCTAGCCCCCACTTCTAGGCAAAGGTCCAACCATCTCAGACATCCTCTGAGGGAGGTGCTTATGGGATGGTATCTCCCTTTCTGCTATCTATCTCCTATGGCAGGGATCCAGGGCCATCTGGTTGGAGACTAGTGGGTCCCCACACAAAGCTCCAAACCTGAACACGGTACTTAAGGTAGATCTTACTAGTGACCTATATAAGGGTAACATTATATTAGAACAGATGTGCCGTGATGGGTCACACCAAAGGTCCATCCAATCCAGCATCCTGTCTCTCAACAGTGGCCAATCCTGATTATTAGGAAGTAACCAGCAGATTCCTAAGAGAAGATCCATTACTTGTTGCCCACTCCCATGGATTAAGCGGTATGTTTCCCCAACTCCACCTGGGTAATAATGGTTTATGGACTTTTCCTGTAATAATTTGTCCAAACCCCTTTTAAACCAGCTATGCTAGATGCCTTAACCACATACTCTGGCAACAAAATCCACAGCTTACTGTGCATTATATGAAAAACTACTTTCTTCAATATGTTTTATATCTGCTACCTGCTAATTTTATGGCGTGTTCCCTAATCCTAATAACTCTGAAAAAATACCCTTCCAACTTGTTCCACTCATCTGTCTCTCTCTTTATATATATAAAAGGCCTGTCGGTCGGTCATGTCAATCACACTCTGTCTCACGCCCCCAAACTCAGGAACAGGCATAGGCACACACACAAGCGCATACGCAAATTTAGACAAGCGCACACTAGCACATGCTAGTGCGCAGCACACCCAAACGCGCAGAAGCACACACAGGCTCTCACACACAGAGGCAGGCACAGGCAAACACACACACACACACACACACCCTGGCCCAAGCACCCACAAATAGGCAAAGGCATCCACACACAGGCTGTTATAGACCAGACTACCCGATCAAAGCCGGGCACGTTTTGCTAGTGATTATATCCTCTTCTCAGTTGCCTCTTTCTCAAAGCTGAAGAGCTCTAACCTGTTTAGCCTTTCCTCACAGGGGAGCCATTCCATCTCCTTTCTCATTTTGGTCACCTATCTCTGCACCTCTTCTAGTTCTACCATATTTTTCTTGAGATGGGGCAACCAAAACAGCACACAATACCTAAGGTGCGATTGCACCATAGATCAATACAGAGGTATTATGAGATTCAGTTTTATTCTCTGTTTCTTTCTGACTAGCTACTATCAGATCATCTGAAATGATTATGCCTAAATTTCTCTTATTGTTTAAGAGTTTCTAGATATAGTGCTTCTGCTATGTAACTAGCGGATTTTTGTGCTCAAATGCATGATGTTACATTTTTATTTTAGCACAGATACTTATTTTCCAAACCCTAGATCAGAGCTTCTCAACCATTTTTATATCAGAGCACACTTTCAAGTTTTCTTGACCCTCATGGCGCACCGAACCAAATTTTACAGTATCGTACATTCATTACCTGCCTGTCACTGGCCATGTGACAGTGAAAATGCCAGGAAATGTACTTTTAACTAAACTAAATCATCTAAAACGCCTAAAATATAATTAGACAAAGTTTAGAAATATAGAACGGGGATCAAGCGAAATGTATGCACTTACAGTATTTTTGTGATTTTAGCTTCCACATTGCTTTGCAGGCCCCCACTCTCTACTAATATTTAAATTTCCAAACAGTGGTCTTTAGAAAGTCCAAGCCAGTATTTTTGATCCAAACATATTGAGTGAGGTGAATGAATGTAAGATTTAGTTTTATTTTACTTTTTTTTTTTTACGTATGAAAGGTAACCGAATTATGAGAAATGCGCAAATGGACAGTAGCCATGGTTGAAGCCCTGACGATTGGAGCTACTGCACACGAGTTTCAAACTTCTGCTAATTCAGCCCCTCTGGTTGTCCACTCACTGAATGGCCAATGAATGAGAAATAAAATCTTACCTTTTCTCACATGGATAAAAAAATTATCACTAATTTAGTATACAGTGCTTTTAAAATCATTTACTGATTTTAAACTGGTTTATCAAATATTTTAAACAAATACAGAAATGTAACATTTCATTATTAATAATATTATTATTATTATTATTATTCTCTGTTGTCACACCCTGTTAATTGTAAACTGGCATGATGCGATCCCCTTCGCGAATGCCGGTATAGAAAAAACTCAAATAAATAAATAAATAAAATTATGAAAAATAACTCATTACATCCGGTTTATAAAGGAGATTATAAATTATTTTTTTCCGTAACACCTGTCAAATATGTCAAAACACCACGGGGCAGTCAAAGAATTTACTTAAAACTGTTCCTAGAAGAAGGGACTTTTAGAGATAGACTATTCACCCTTTCAGACAGCACTAACATCAGCAGACACTCCATGAAGCTAATAAGTAGCACTTTTAAAACTAATTGGAGAAAATATTTTTTCAGCCACCACACAACTACACTGTAAAATTTGTTGCCAGCTGATGTGGTGAAAGCAATTAGCATAGTCGGGTTTAAAAATTTATCAAACATAACAAAATATTTCAAAACAGCAGACATCGAATACTACCCAATAATTAAAATAGGGATGACAAATGTCTCCGCCATCCATTCCTGGGAACCTTTTTATTACAGTCATCCTGAGATTGTTGTGGATTAGCAGGGGAGGAGGAGGCTGAAAAAAATTGTATCTTCTCTCACACACAGACCCATATTCATTCACTCAAACACAATCATACATGTTCCCTCTCAATGTCACACCCACCCACATACTCTCACTGGCTCTCTCCATCATCACACACACACACACACACGGACCATCAGGAGAAAAACATTCCAAAATTGTCCTTTTTTCCCAAACCTGCACACATCACTGCAACCTCCTTACAGCATACTGCCTGTCCCCTCACCAAATACAGAATATCTGAGAACAAATTAGAAAGAAAAACATGAAAACAAAAGCTGAACTGGAAACCTCAAAAAGCCAGAATATGTCTGCAGTGAAACACCGAAGAAATAAAAACAAATGTATTTTCCCTGTACTGTAAAAATATAGAAATATTCAGATGCACATTTCCCAAAAATGACAGAGAAAATCACATTTTCCCACTTCCCATCTCAGAGAAATAGAAGCAATAGCAGTCTCCCTCCCAGGCCCCAGCAGTCTTGCTCCTCAGCCCCGTCTCCCCAAGACCTCCCTGCCAGACTCATATGCAGTGGAATAATGCAAAAACAGAAACATCACTATTCCTCATAAAACAAAATCAAGAAATATAAAGCCATCATAATAGTAAACCATACTAAAAACAATATTTCAAAATAGATGACAAATAGAGCATCTAATAAATAATAAGAACAAAAACAACTTTAAACATTTCTCAACAATCAATGAAATATTTCAAAATAGCAAACATATCAAATAACACCCAATAATTAAAACTAATAAGGAAAAAAATGTTGCCCTTTCCATACCTGGGAACTTTTAATTTCCAGTCATCCTGAGATTGTCCTGGATTAGTGGAAAGGAGGTGGGGGCAGGAGAGGAAGGAACACATTAACTTTCTCTTCTCTCTCTCACTCATATACACACTTTCATTCACACACACACACATGTACATTTCTACCCTGTCCTTGTCATTCTTCTCTTCCATGTCCTAACTTCTCCTTCCCCTTCACTCATCTCTCAGTCACTCACCCCCTTCCTCTCACTCTGACCTCCTCTCTCTCCCACTCAAACCCTTCCTTCACCACCTCCTCTCCTTCCTCCCCTCTCACCCCCTGCCATATGACTCATCCCACCCCTTTTCTCTTCTTCCTGATAGTGGGAAGCCCACCGGCAGATCATCATTTGGCCTCTCGTATGCATAGGCTCTCATACACATGCAAGCTTCCTCTCTCATACACACAGGCTCTCACAAACATACATAAGCTCCCTCTCTCTCATACATACACTCACACTCCTCCCTTTCACCCGGTCCTCTGCCTCTCTTGGAATCTGAGGGGGAGGGGGATCCCGCAGCCTCCTTCTAACTCAGGCTACTAGCAGATTGGGGTAAGCTGACGGCCATGCAACATCTTTTATATGTTGGCCAGATGGCGGGTGGGTTAGAGTACACTGGGAGCTCGATGAACCTCTTCTTCGGCTATTGAGAGATAAGGTCTACGGCGACCTCGATGGACTTTTCCTTCTTTGCAGCCCAGTATCCGCTGGAGGCTCCATGCGAACAGGGCTTCGCTTCCTTAGCATGGGTCCAAGATGTTTTATCGGGCCTGCTTCTGCATCAAGGCTGGAGTATTCAGGAAAGCTTTCAGTATATGCTGAAAGAAAATATTTAAAAAATGCAATGTTCCCTCCATGGATTGGACTTTTGTGTGCAAAAATGTTTGCTTGTGGTTTCCTATTCCTTTCTTTGATGCAAAAAGCCCATCAATTTTATGTTCACAGCAACCCAATCCTTAGAGAGAGAACATTGACAATGCAATTCCCAAAGATAGCTATGCCAATCACTAAAATTTCAAAAAAAAATTTTCTACCTTTGTTATCTGATCTTATTTTTCTAATTAGTTGGTCCTAGCCTTTTCTTTTCCACGTACCCTTTCTCGGACTTTTCCCAATTGCTTTTACTGGGTCTCTTTTTTTTTCTGTTTCTTCTCTCGCCACTTGTTTTCTTCCCTTCCTCCTTCAAACACACACTCAGGCACTCATTCTCACACTTTCTCTCGCTCACATGCTCCACACTCACAGGCTGTATCCCACACACACTGGCTCTCTCTCTTATATGCTGTCTCACTCTCACACAAACACACACGCTCTCATACACAGGTTCTTACTCTTATTTGCGCTGACATATTCACAAGCTCTCACATGCTGCCTGTCTCTCTCTCACACACAGACACACAGGTTCTGTCACATGCTCTCTCACACACAAAGGCTTCCACTCTCATATGTTGTCTGTCACAAACAGGCTCTCAACTCGCTCTCATACACACACTTTCGCGATACGACCTCAGCCTCCCTCTCGCCTCCGAGCCTCCTTTTCTCGAGCAGCCGTAAGATGGGCTCCATGGCACCCTGCTACTGGACTCGAGCTGCCACCATGAGATATAGCAGAATGGCAGCAGCAGCTGCTCTTCTTCTGCATGTGGACCATTGCTCCTCCTTCCTGCCCATGTGGCTCTGGCAACTTGGAGCACTTGGAGTTTCGGGTGTGGGGGGGGGGGGAGGGGGTTGCCTAGTTATGCTGCTGCTGCCATTATCTCCTTTGCTTCCGGCCATGGTGGGATGAGCTCCACCACGGCCACGATCTTCCTTGGGGTAAAACCTGTGCGCAATTTGGAGGGAACATTACCCCCAGGTGCACCCTACAGCCCAGTGCCCAGGGACCTTGGCCCCACCCCTGCCAAGCCACTGTCACCACAGCTCAGGAAGAATCTTGCTGCAGCAAGTGGTAAAGCTCTGCCCTAGATTATTCTTCCATTTTCTTCATTTTTCCACCTGTTCTTGTGTGTCTACTCTTACAGATTTCTGAATCATTTGGAAGCTAAATTTTCCCACAAGTCCCTCTGCAATGTAGTCTGAAAGGTAACGAGGAGATGATATACACACATTCAAATAACTGGTAGGCTTCAATAAGGTGCCAGAAGGAATTATTTTCCACAGAATGACAGGCTCAGGGAGAAGGGGGTCATCATATAAAGCTGAAGTAAAAAAAAAAAAAGCTGAAAAGGGATGTGAGAAAATGCTTTCACTTAGAGGGTGGTGGATACCAGGAACAGACTTCCAGCAGAGGTGGTAGGAGCCACAATAATGGCAGAATTCAAGCATGATTAGCACATACATAAGGACTTTAGTGGAAGAGGGAGATGCAGGTATGGATTTGTAAATGGAGCCACCCCACAGGCAATGGGGGGGGGTGGGGGGGGGGTGGCGAAAGAAAACCCTGCTCAGGAGTCATTGGAGATTTTGGGGACCCGGACTACCTACCCATATCCTTCCCAGGCGCCATTGCAGCAGCAGCAGCAGCTCCCTGGCACGGGGCCTGGGAAGCTCTTGGGTGCTAACAGGCCGGGCGGAAGCCCCGCCCCCTCCTCTTGCCTTGGTTTCCCGTTACTGTGGAAACCCACGTGAGAGACAGAGCACAGTTGGGTTTGTCAGAGTGCAAGGGCCTGACCCGCTCTACAGAAAAAAGCAGGGTCGTGGCAGGGTCCAAGGCCCGGATAGCAGCCCGCAGTTTTTCTTATATTGCATATTCCTAAATCCAAGTCTGGGACTGAGACCACACATCAAGTCACACTCGTGGCAGCACAACAGGCAGAATCAGTTCCCCTGATGGTCCTTTTCTGCCAGCATTTTTGTTTTTCTCTCTTTTTTTAATTATATAAAAGTTGCTAATAAATAAATGTTAAACGTTCTGCCCTAATCCTAACGTGTCCAGTCAATACGAGGGTCATCACTATTAAGTTCTGAGCTCCTCTTTCTAACCTCCGTCGCGGTTCAGGCAAACGTGCAATCGGACGGAGAAAGCACCTACCGAACAAAAAGGCCGGTTCCCTACAATCAATAGACCAGGAGTAAGACTTCTGCATAGCGACAGCCGAGCAGTTGCATCTCCGCCCCGTCAGCTGCTTTTTGCTCTCATCGGCCGGAGCAGGGGACGACTGCAGCGAAAGCCTAGGCCGGCTTTCCCTCCTCTTCGTGGGACACCGGCTACAAGATTCCTCCGGATCGTGGACGCACTCCAGCGCGAACATTCCCCCTGCGCGGCTGCAATCGTTTCCCCCCCCCCCCGTCCCCGTTCTCCTCCTCCCCTGACTCGGTAACTGCCCTGCTTTTCTTTGCGGGCCGGCATATGCTAAGCGCTCCGTGCAAGGAACATCCTCCCAACATCACCGATTTCAATTTGCTTGCAACAACCTTCAGCCCCTCAGCCCTAGGTTTATTGTTTTGTTCTAGCCCGGAGATTCAAGTTTTTATTGCAGAATTTGTTCGATCTCCACTGGAGAAGCGGGCCCTCCCACTCCCAAAAACAAAGACTGCACCGGTTTTCTTCCAGAAGATAAGATACAGATCTGTGCTGGCAATCGCCAGCGGGAATGGGGGAGCTGGCTCGCTGTCTGTGCACGGAGGGGGATGGGATTGTAGCGACCGGTTGGAACTAGCCAGGGAGGTAGGAGCCGCTGCAATGGCAGCTCCGGGGCAGCCCCCGCCCCGCACAGCTCGCACGTCCCAGCCCCTCTCCCAGGCGCAGCTTTCCAGCTAAGAGCCTCAGCAATTTCTAAGCATTCAGCTGCTTTGTGACTGCAGTACCGCACGGGAGCTATTGTTGAAGGTAGACTTTGGCTTTAGCTGATGATTTCTGCTATATGCATGTGACAGAAAAGCTCTTGTGTGTCTCTCTCTGCTGTGTTAGATGCAAAATATTTAATTTACCCAAGAAGCTGACATACATTTGTACATTACCCCAGGATGCTCTGGCCTCAGGACAGAATTGCAATGGTGACTGAAAACAGTAACTATGAGACCACTATGACCTAACAGGAACTTAAGAATATTTCAGCGATTGGTCAGAAAGGAAACCAAGAAAAGCCCAATTGGTACCTGCCTCCACTGACAAATCGGCTAAATCAGATGCTATGGAACTTGGTAAAACTTTCAGAAGGGAATGGAGGTAGGGTCAGAATCATGTGGGAATGCGGAACCTTTCTGGGATACCCATGTGTGGCATCTACAGTAGGTGCCACAGGAAAACACTCCTAAGGAAGTGTCATAGGTCCCCGGGCTAGCCTCTCATCCCCAGAAGTTGTCTTCACAAAAGATTTAAAGCCAAATTATCTAGATTCTTCAAAATCTCTTCTGGTTTCACTTGGTACCCCTTTTGATCTTATTCTAGGGCCAATGCCCCCCGTTTGAAAAAAATCTCCTTGCACAAGTGGACTCTTCACAGACAAACACAGCTCCTTCCATCTGGACTTCTGAGAGTGTGGGGTCATCCTGCCACAGTGATAGCAGTTAGACTGATCATGATTCAGTCCTAGGTACCGATAACAGATGATATGTTCATCAGTAATGGACATTTTCCTCACTACCACATAGGAAATCCTTGAAGCCACTGATAGTGGGCTTCTTCATATAAGACATCTCCATGGAGGGTTGTTTTGTTTTTTTTTAAAATTAGCATTTGCTGGGCTGCTGAGGCAGTGAGGCAACCTAATAATAAAATAATTTAGAGAAAAAAAGAGAGTACATGTCTGTGCTTGGATGAAAAAGAGGGGCTTACAAGGCAACGCTCATGCGGGAATTCCCACACGTGCTCAGTAGAGCAAAAGCTCTATGAGCTAAAAGAGATGGGTCCTTTGAGTGCCATTAGATGATGCCACCCACATGTAATGGCCAATTCAGCCCGGCCTGTTGATAGAGAAAGCTATTAAACAATTAAGAAGAAGGAGCATTGTGGCATAAGTGTTTTAGAGCATATTTAAATGAGGCCGAGTGGTGACTGCAGTGTAATTAGGTATTTTTGGCTTTTGCCATTAGAATGTGCTGACGTCACTCCTAGAGCATGATCCTTAAGTATCCTCTGCCCTTTTGAAATGTTGCTGAGATCAGCAAAGCAACTTTACATGTCTAAAAAGGGATAATAAGCTTCATCTATATGTAATGAAACCAGATAGTGCACTCTGCATTGGAAAGCAGAAGCAGGCCTAAAACCCTGCACAAAGGGGGTTTATTAGAGTTTTCGTGGCTGCATGGTGGCCTCTCTGGCAATTTTTTCAAACCTAGGACACACAATTACATTTAGTTTTTTTGAGCTGGTAAATACAATTTTGCTGGAAACGTTTTCTAAAGTCCAAAGTGGAGGTAACTTGAGCTAAAGAAAAGGTATCCAAATGGGTAAAGTCATGCATTTGGAATGCAGAAATCCAAGAAAGTAATACACAGCAGGGAGGGAAGGGTACGACTGTCTACTTGTCAACATTAAAATCCAGCCCATAAACCCCCTCCCTCATCTCTCTTCTACAGTCCCTGTGCACTTTCCAGTAACCTCCCTCTTTTCCTTCAACCATGGATCTTTGCTTATTGTGCAGTGGTCATCCTAGGCCCAACTGTAGAAGTAACAGCAGCAACAAGCCGTGGAGGTGCACAGGCCAGGGACTAAGGCGCACGCCCCACCTCCCATATGGAAGTCAAGAGGGAGCAGAGCCACCACGGGGCCTGAGAGTAGAATGTGCGTTTGCTTATTCTCTGGCCCAGGCACCTCCACGACTGGCTGTTATTACCTCTGTGGTTGGGCCTAGGATGACAGGAAAAAGGGTCATTTCAGTAGGGTACAGTAGTAGGTTTAGCAGAGAAGCTGGGAGAATGGTGTGAAGAAAGGGAGTGGAAGCGGCTTCGCTGGTGCAATGGTCAGGGGTCGGCAGAATACTGGCAATTACATTGCAGGTGGCCTCTCCGTTAAAACAAGACGGGCCAGTGGAATATCAGCTGATTGGCACACATGGACGTGGGGGGGGGGGGAAGAGAGGATACTGATGAGAGTGCACCAAACTGGAGAGAGATCTTGGGGTGATAATATCTGATGATCTCAACGTTGCAAAACAGTGCAACAAGGCAGGGCCCAGAGTGAAAGGAATGCCATGTTGCATATGGAAAGGCAAGAGCATAACAGTGAAATTTGCTTACCTGTAACAGGTGTACTCCGAAGACGGCAAGATGCGTCTCCCCACAGGTGGGTGAGTTCATCCAACGGAACCCAGACGGTGTCACATATTACAAAGATTCTACCAGCTTTGACATGCTCTGCTAACAGTGTGGTGTCCCGCACCACGGATGTTGTGAGGGGGCTCCCCTCAGTTCTTAAAATAACTAATAATTAAGTGTGGGATCTTACTCAGCTTAAGAGGATCTGAGAGGACTTGCATCCTGCTATCCTTGCAGAACACTTGACTAAAGATAAGTAATTTTCACTTTCTCTGAGAACAAGCAGGATGAAGTAGTCCTCAGAGGTGAGGAATCCCTAGCTCCAGGCTGCCCCTAACCTAAATCAGGGGCAAAAAAAACAACAACCAGAAGACACATTGCCAATGGATAGAAGTAATTTTGGTGGCAACAAGCCAATTTTGTTATTTTTTTCTCTCTTTTTTTTTTTTTTTAGGGAGCAACCTGGCATCAACAACAATGGGGCCTAGAGGATATGGAGTTGAATTCTAAGCCTCAAACAGACTGATCAGGACAAATTGACCAAACCTACTGTTGCACCGGGAATCTTTATCTAAACAATAACGAGATGTGAATGTGTGAACTGAACTCCATATCACAGCTCTGCAAGTTTCTTCCAGGGAGGCCAACTTCAAGTGGGCCACCGACACCGCCGTGGCTCTAACACCATGATCCTTGACAGGCTCATGCAGAGTCTGACTTGCCTGGGCATAACAGAAAGAGATGCAATCTGCTATCCCAGTTAGAAAGGGTGCACTTGGCAATGGAAATTCCATGGTTGAGGAAAAAGAAACAAAAAGCTGGGTGAACATTCTAAGGGCTTCAGTCTACGCTAAACAGAAGGTTAAGGCTCTTTTGCAATCCAAACTGTGCATGACTTGTTCATCTTCGTGGACATGTGACCTAGAGAAAAATATTAGGACAACTGACTGGTTCAAGTGGAAGTCTGACACTCCTTTAGGAAGGAACTTAGGGTGAATGTGCAGAGCCATGCTATCATAAATAAACGTAGGGGTCAATTTTCAAAGGGCTTAGGGCCTAACCTTGGGAGTTAGGCACCTAAATTGGCCATTTTGAAAATGTACGCGGGCTGAGTGTCTTAATTTAGGATCCTAAAAAGTGGGTGGCTATGAGGGGGGTGGGGGTGGGGTGGAATTAGAACAGGAAAAAAGATTAGGGGGCTTAGCATTGATTTTAGTAAAACAATAAAGCTCCAATTATTTGTTATAATCAGGGAAAGTATGATAACCCCTGTGTACACAATGTATCCAACAATTTTAACAATACATTTTGTGGGACCATAATAACGATTAACTGGCAATGTCAATCGAAACTCTAGTGTATCAAAACTTCTGATTCCTGATTTCTAAGTGTTCGTGTGAAAAAAATATGCTTCATGAATCTCATAAGTCTTAACAAATATTTTAGCTTGAATACTGAACATGATGCTCTCTTATTTATTCTCTGTGCCTTAAATCAACCCTGACATGATGCCATGTTTTGATTTTGTGTGCTTCATGGGGGATAATGGTCCTAGCCATTTTGTTTCGGGTGTTTTCATTAGAGACATTATCATCAGTGCAACTTATGAAGGAGTCTGCCCAGTTGAGCATCCCCATTATATGGTAACGATGGCAGGAAAAAGGATCCCAAGTGAAAAATTCAAATCATATTCCTAAGGCATTTAAATTAGAGGATGGGGAAGGCAGAAGGAAATTGGAATGTTACCCCCGACAAACAGAGGAAGTGGGTGAAGAAATTAACAAAAATCAGCTCAATGGGGCACAAAAGGTGTACATTAAAGCTATCAGCACAAATTCTCATGGTCTGGGCAATAAAATTCCAGATTTGCAAGCCCCAGTGATGGAAGTGGACATGGATACTGTTGTTATTACAGAAACGTGGTGATTCTCGTGAATGGGATGCAGTCATACCAGGCTATAATCTGTTCAGAAAGGATAAAGATGACAGAAATGGGGAAGGGGATAGCTCTTTATGTCGAAAACAATATCTGAGCAACTGAAATGCAGGGGGCATGGGCTTTCTTGAAAAGAGATGATGGCACTTCCATTTACACTGGTACGGTCTACAGGCCTCCAAATCAATCAGAAGAATTGGATAGAGATCTGGCTGAAGACATCCAAAAGCTGGGAAAGGAATATAGATTGGATTCTCCAATCTATATCCGGCATATTGGATATGCCGGATATAGATTGGAGAATCCCTACTGCAGAATCTGGAAGAAGCAGAGAGATAGTGGATGCCCTTCAAAGCGCTATCCTCAGACAAAAGGTGATGAACCCATGAGGGAAGGAGTGCTACTGGATCTGTATCTACAAATGGAGACCCTAGTAAATGCTCGGGGGGATGCTCACATGGGCACCAGTGATCATCAGATCATATGTTTGGAGGTAATGGCCAAAACAGGTAAATCACCCAAAGATCAAGGTCCTGGATTTCAAAAACACAGACTTTGGTAAAATGTCAATATATCTCGAGAAGAAGCTAGAAGGCTGGGAGGAAATGAGTGAAGTGGAACAACAGTGGGCCAAATTAAAAGGAGCTATAACAAAGGCAATCAACATTTATGTAAGAAAAGGAAATAAAAGGAAAGTGATTATGGTTCTTAAAGATGGTGGCTGAGAAAATAAAGGCAAAAAGAATGGCATTCAAAAAGTACAAAGGATCTCAAAAGAGGAACACAGGGAAGAATATCTGGTGCAACTGAAGGAAATGAGGAAAGAAATCCAGATTGCGAAAGTTCTAGTGAAAGAAAAGATATATCAGATAAAGGGGGAAGACCAGAGGTGACACTGTAAGATTGAAAGCAGACAAGGAGCAAGGTGTGGAGAAAAACGCAGAAATATTAAACAAATACTTAAGTTTGGTTTTCACTAAGGAAGACACTGGAGAAGGGCTGTTGCTGGCTAGCAAGAATACAGATGAATGTTTGGGTGGAACTAGGAAAACTTGACAAGGCCATGGGGCAGGAAGAGATGCATCCCAGGATACTTAGGGAGCTCTGAGAAGTGCTGGCAAGTCCACTGTAGGACCTGTTCAATAGACCCTTGGAGATGGGAGATGAAAGAAGCAAAGCTATTATCAGAATTCAAGAAAGACTGGGATAAGCACAGAGGATCCTTAGTTGCAAAACAGGGAAAGTGAGAGTAACAAGTGGGGTCTATGTCATTATAACAGAAAGCAAACTGAGAAGACTGAATGGGCCTTATGGTCTTCATCTACCAACATTTTCTGTCTTCCCCTCCTACACACTAAAAGCAAGAAATGAATTATACTGTAAACTGGAGAGACGAAGGAGAAAGTGCAGAATGTACGGTCCTCTATCTAATAAAAACATTTTCATAAAAGATATATTGCTGTGCTAGGTCTTGTGTTTGGTAAGGACCAAGTGAAGGAAGTAACGATATCACAGATATAAACTCTGGGCTGAAATGCGAGGACAGACTTAGAAAATAAAGCACTTTTCATGCTGGTGCTTGATGACCACTGGAAATTGGGGCAGAGTGCAGCCAAGCATTGCCCTGTTGCTTGAGGCTGGAACCATGCGAGTCATGAAGCCATAAAAAAACAAGACAGAACGGTGAAAGGGACCGTTGTTCATAGGTAAGCTGCAAAACACACACTGACACGCTCTCTCTTGCTAATGTAACAGGTTTTGGCGCCCACAAAGAGGTCTGCCTTTGGGCTGACCCAACATCAATTTATCATTACAGTCTTCTGTATTTGACTAAACAAAAACTGTTTGTACTTCAGAGTCAGTATATATAGTATCTTATCTGTAGAAACCAGCGTGACCTCCAGTCAAACCAATGAGATGACCTTACAAGTTGGAAACAACTCGCTGAAAGAATGGGTATGCGAAGATACAGCTTCACTGCATGTGATTCAGGGTTACTCAAGACGCAGCTAGTGTAATCTGGAAGCGAGAAAAGCAGGAAAACAAAACCTAAGGGGCCAATGCAAAAACCTGAATGTTAAAACTGTATGTTGAATTTCAGCACAAGATAATTGGGGTTTTTTTTGGTTTTTTTTTAAACTCCCGATGCAGTATGGTAACGCACTGGGAGTTAAAATATGTTCACAAATCAGAAAATGTGCACAAAGAAATGGCTTAGCTCACAGCAAAACACGATTTATATGCATAACTCATATTTTACGCACAGAAAACAGTTTATTTGCACAAATCATGTTTTCCATGTATAAAGCATGACTTATGCACACAAAACATGCTTCCTGCATAGATAGCACTTTTTGTGCATAAATCATATTTTATGACTAGAAATAAGAACAAAATACAGCCAAACTATGAAGGTGGCCATAAAGGTTTATTGCTTTACAACCCCATAAACGTTGAACCAGCAGGATTTATCAGGCCCGGATTTAGTTTACTAGGCAGAGAGTGGTTAACCTATTATAGCTCTGAGCTTGTTGACAAAAATGCCCTTCAAATAAATTAGATGAAAATCAACTATCTTCAGATGTAGAAGATTTTTTTTTTTAAAGGAAACTCCACCTAAAAGTACATTTCCATAAAACAGAAACCACCTACAACACTCTGTACCACAATCTTAAAAATAACACTTATTTCACCCCACCAAGTGACAAAACAGTAAACTAGACAACTACATAGAGAGTTTCAGACACAGGGTGAAAACACAGCTTTCCAACAAACAGAAGAAACAATTTTTCTCCACTAGAAAGAACTGCTATAAAACAACCAAAACATTATCATCAAACCACTAGATAAAGGAGGCTTTGTAGTAATTATGGATACACAGAAGTAGATAGAAAAGGGCCAGAGACAGCTCTTAAATAATACATACTGTCAGAAACCAACTCTCTCTAAGTCGGAGGAACCAAAAAAAAAAGGAGTAAGGTAATAAATAAATAAATAAAAGGGGTGAGCAAGATGGCGGCTGCGTGAGTTCGACCGGAGGAACGCTCTCACTCTGGTAAAAATTTCCTCGGAGATGCCTGCAAAAAGGAAGGGCAGGGTACGCTCTTACCCCTCCGAAGCTGCCATGCCCTCTTCCCAGAAGTTGATAACAGCCTACCGGTCGCTTCCAAGCCAAGAGGAGGACGAAAACCCCGTTGTGATTGCCCTCGAAGGAGCGAGAGAACCACCAGGGGAGGTAACCTTGAGTCCTCCGTGTCTTCAACCACATCAAGCCCCGGGATTGACTGGCTCCTCTCTCTCGCCCGGGACGCCGAATGATGACGTCGCTCGGGCAGTCCCGGATGGTGGGGGCCAGAGGGAGGACTTACCCGGCCCCGGAGGTGCTCAGACGCACTCGGAGGAGCTGAACGGAGGAAAAGTAGGAACGGGGTTTCTGACTTCGACACCGGATGGCGAACATGGAGCGCAGGCTGCGACCACCGAAGGGCCTGGGACAGCAACGGAGAGAACAGACTTTGCCCAAATGGAGTTGGGTGAGTCTTTTCACATTCCTGCTAGACCTGAAGTGGTAACGCTGGAAGCGTTGTGGGACCTAATGGTTGGTCTAGGCCAATGCCATAAGAAGCAGGGGTCAGAGTTAAAACTCCTAAAAGAAAAAGTGGAAAAACTGGAAGAAAGGGTAGAGAAACAACCCCTTGAGATGAAACAACAGATTGGGAAAGTTGAAACTTTGGTTGTTAAGAACTCTGACTGTGTTTTGAAAGTAATAAAAGATTACAACTACATGAATAGAAGAATAGAACAACTTGAAAATTATAATAGGAGACTGAACTTGCGAATGCTTAATTTTCCAAAAATTTTAGGACAGGAGATTCTTACGGTTGTTAACAAATATTTGGTGGAAATATTGAAATTTGACGAAAGAAATATTCCTGTGGTAAATAAATTGAATTTCCTGCCGGCTATGATAAATACTAAGGATAATCAAATTCAGTCAGAAGCTTTAGAAAACTTAACACAGTTTCTTGAAAATTCCACTGATGAAGTTCTTGAACGCGGAACCCTGTTGGTAACATTGTTTAATGAGGCTGATGTAAGCCAGATTATGCAGAGATACTTTAAAAATATCTCAGCAAGTTTCTTTACACAACAAGTCAGAATATATCCTGACTTCACACGTGTTACCCAGGAGAGGCGTAGAGAATTTTTGAAGTTAAAACCACAAGTATTAACTTTGGGTTGTGTATTTCAACTAAGATATCCATGCAAGTGCATGATTAGACTAAAGGATGAGTCCTTTATCTTTTTCTTTCCAGAGCAATTAAAATCCTTTATAAATGCTAGGACTATAACTTCACCCTCTATAATTAACATCTAATACTGAAGACATATAATTAATTGATAGAACTTGGACACGCAGCCTTTTACTTATAAGTTATGTATGGTCTCCCATGTATTCTTCTAGTCTCACCTCACTGTTATTACCTTTATAGTGAGTTTACATAGAATTAGAAAATTTCCACAAATTTTATGTTAAATTTATGATATTGTTAAATTTTCTTTGTTTTCTTCTGACTTTGTAAAAGGAAAAAGATATATTCTATGTAAAAACTCGGTCTTTCTGGAAGTAAAATTGTTTTACTTGAATGTAATTAAAATTGAATAAAAATAAAATTAAAAAAAAAAAAATAAATAAATAAATAAATAAATAAAAAAAAATGTCTTACTGGCAGTCAGGGTAGGAAAATGGAAGCTCCTAAAATTGAGCGTCCATTTTCCGAAGCCGCGCACAGCCGTGTGCCGCCTGGGCACCCAATGGCGAGGCGGCACTAGGGACGCACAATTTCCCCTAGCGCCTCCTTTTTAATACAGCAACTCATTTGCCTATTGCATCGCGTGCCCAGGAGAGGTGGATGGGCGCTCGTTAGGAAAGCAGGCACTCAATCATGAGCGCCCATTTTTCGCACGCTGATATTGCATCGGCCTGAAAAACAGACATCTTTGGGTAGGATGCCACGTCAAGTAAATTCGGTTGTTTGGATACTGCCTGACAGCCTCTGAAGTGAGGGACAGAGAAGATGCAATGCAACAGTAATCTGTCTCCCTAGAGCAAGAGGGTTGGCAGTAAATCTTTGTTATAACAAAATCTGGCAGATGCAGCTAATAATTTATAAGAATTACATTGGGCATAAAAGAGCAAGAATTTTGGAGGTAGGGAGGGGGAGGAATAAATGCGTTATTATCTAAGGTATGCCATAAAGAAGTTCAATATGAAGAGGGATCAGTACATTGTTTTTATTATCCAATTACAACTAGAGGCACGAGTCAATTTGATTAAGTTCATTACCCAATGGCACACAGAAGATCCATGTCAGGGCCAGGATTAGACCCCCCAGGATACCTCAAGTCGCTGTCATATTCCCAAGTTACCACCCTACTAAAATAGGGTCCTTTATTTCTGGATTCTTGTTCTTTTCACACCATTGTCTGTAAAATATGTAGGAGCCTACTTTCTAAAATGTACAGATCTGGAAAAACACATCCCTGCCAGGGTTCTCCTGTCCCCCCATGATGTCTCCTTCAAGTTGAGTGTGGATAGGGCACCAAACAAAGTTGAGTGTGGATAGGGCACCAAACAAAAAAAACAAGTTATTGGGATACACACACACACACACACACACACAACGATCTCATAAGCTTTCTTTCCCTTCAGAAAGTAGGTTAAAAAGTAGGTTACACTTTACAGTCTGCATTATTTCTTGGTACTGGCTAAAATGGGAATTTTCCTTATCATCGATTCCTGTTCTATCAACGCCTACAAGAGTCTCGACCTGTGGGTTTTACTGCTCTGGGCAGTGTGATTAGAGATAAGCAGCAATAAACTATACTTCCTGTCCCACTTCTTCTTCCTCTTGCAGTGGTGCTTCCCACTCTATCCGTTCATTTCTTAAATTTATCATCTGAGATGCACATCAACAGTGTTCTTTAGCATGGCCCCTTTATTCAATGAGCAAAAGGAGCACCAAGCCCAGTAGCAGCTGTAGTAGCAATGACAAGAAGAAGAGCAAACAAATCTCAAATAGTGCAAGTTTCATGTTTAATAACAAACTAGTGAAAAACTCATACCACTGGTGAAAGTCTGAGAGAAGGAATAGGCTGGGGGTGGTCAAAAAATGGTCTTTAAGAATCACAAATCAATCTTTTTCAGGATATCCACCTGATCATTCAAATGCAAAGACTGTAATCTATCTGGGCCATTCTTGCCCACCCATAAGATCTCAGTAATTCACTGCTAATATTGCTTTACTGAGCCATTTCCTGGTTTTCTCGCCGGCCCACCGGGCTCTGACGTCAGAGGGAGGAGCGACTTCGGACGCCCATATCATCGGCGTCCGGAAGGTGAGGAGTGCCGCTGTCTGAACTATCTGCTGAAGCAGACACCGCTCTGATTGAGGATATTACCTGTGGAGATTTCTTTGGCTCTTTCTTTGCTATTTGGAGCGGTTGACACTGCTAATATTGCTTTACTGAGCCATTTCCTGGTATTTCCCGCCGGGCTCTGACGTCAGAGGGAGGAGCGACTTCAGACGCCCACATCATCGGCGTCCGGAAGGTGAGGAGTGCCGCTGTCTGAACTATCTGCTGAAGCAGACACCGCTCTGATCAAGCTAATTTTTAACGGCGGCCAAACAATTTGTCATGAACACAATTGAGGGGGGGGGAGGGGGGGGGAGATGTACAGGTGTAGGATCATCAGCATATAGGAAATATCTGATGTTAAATTCCCTAACTCGTCTAGGACAACAATACATTGAAAGGAAAAGGGGAAATAACAGAGCCTTGGAGAACTCAGAGAGTCCACTGTTACAAATTGTGTGAGGTTAGATAAAAAGCACAAAACTAGTCAAAGATCTTGCCTCTTAAACTAACGATTTAAGCCTTCCAAGAAGTATCAAATGGTCAGTTGTATCAAATATGGATTTAAGATCTAAGAAAATCAACAAACTAGCCCCATCTCCATGTCAATTCAAATTAAGGTCATCAGATAGGGCAAGTAGAGTAATCTCAAAACCATGGCCCTATCTAAACCCAGATTGCTAAGGGTCAAAGTACCAGTAGTTGTTTTCCTCAGAAAATCTAGTAACTGATCAGTCACTTGCCTTTTTCGACAACCTTTTGCAGAACAGGCAAGATAGTCACAAAATTATCCACTCAAGATAGAAATAGGTGGGGTAGAGAAGAATATTCAAATTTTAAGCTTTTGTCCAACTAATTCCCAAAGCTGGCTGGACAAAGCCTTTGAATATAGATGTCATTGAGTCTACTAGTGAATTCAGAATTCAGTATGAAAATTAATTCAGTTTCATAATGTAGAAAAAACATTGCTAATCTCCACTTCTGTTTGGTGAACAATTCCAAAAAATTGTAAATGCATAAGTGAGTTCTTCTGACAAAACTCAAGGGGGGCAGATTTTAAAACCTGCACGCGGGCGCAGATTTGCGTGTCTTACGCGCGCAACCCTTTGAAAATCTATCCCAAGGTGTCTAGTTTCCTCCTAGTTGCAACAGAATCCTTGTTAATGTTGTTCACCTAGGGCAGGAGTGGGCAAACTATGGCCCGCAGGCTAAACCCAGCCTGACAACAGATTTTTTTCTAGTCTTTCTCCTCCTCAATTTGCCCCATTAGAACCAGCCTGCCAGTACCTTCGATGTCTTCAACAATGGCCTGACATTGAGGGCCTTTGTTGATGACTTCAATCTGAATGTCAGTGGCCAGAGGTGATGGTCCCCTCAGAGGGAGCAGTGGGGCAGGAAGAAGAGGAGCATCGCCCAGCAGGTGGCAAAGAAAGGAAGAGGCCGCTGGTGGATCCCATCCTACCAGAAAAGAGAAGAGGTCCGGGCAGCGGCAAAGAAAGGAAGAGGCTGCCAGTGGTCCCATCCCACCGGCAGCAAAGAGTAGAGGCTCATTTCTTCAGTTTGCCCGACAGTGAAGAAGCTGCGCCTCACAGTATTAAAGGTTCATGAGGGCAGCACTTTCTCTGTGCTGATCTCTCACTAACACCATTGCTTTCTCATACACACACACACACAAAATCCCTCTCACTCACACAGACACACAGAGGCGCCACTCATGGCCTGCCAAGACTCTGCTTTTCTCAGCCAAGAGCAGGATGGATGCTGCTCACGGCCCACCGAGTCTCTGCTGCTCGCGGCCCACTGAGTCTCTACTTCTCTAGGCCATGAGTGGGTTGGGCTCCTCTCGTGGCCCTACATGGCTACTTTTTGCCGCCCCCTAGGCAACCACCTAATTTGCTATTGGGACATGCCGGCCTTGTGTGTGTGTGTAAGAATGAATGGGTGCCTGCCTGGGAGTCTCTGTCTGTCGGGCAGATACAGTAAAAAACGTTCTTTAAATTAGGCCCGGCGGTAGCTTTACACCTTATTGTGAAAAATAAGGACGCTCAATTTTGCGTCGGCTGCCAAACTCACTGACAGCCGCCTAATTTGAATTATTTTTTTTACTGAATTGCGCGCACAGGAGAGTGGCCGGGAGAGCGGGCACTCGCCCGTGCCTTTTACTGTAAAAGTCTGTAAGTTTGTACCTGAGGCAATGGAGCGAAGTGGGACTTGAACTCTGAACCCTGGTCTCCTGGTTCATAGCCCACTGCTCTAACCACTAGGCTACTCCTCCACTCCTATATGAAGTCCTTGTTAACAAATCTTTGCCTTGCTACTTTGGGTGAAATTTCAATTTGTTGCTTTAACATCTATTTCTGTGGTTGCTGATGTCTAGCGATGATGACCTGAGCCATCTCTTAGACCAGATTGACCCCCTGCCAGATATAATTTCCCTCTTAATAAATTTTTGCCATGGTTTGCGCAAACACTAAGGGATTTGACACGTGTAGGTCAAAAGTCAGAACATATCTGGCACAATATATCGTTGGAAGATGACACAATTAAGCATAAAGAGCACTCAATTTATAAGCACACAGTCTCTGTCAGAAAAGAACTTATTCAAAATGTTTAACAGAAGCATAGAGCAATGCAAAGCTTCTCTGCAAAACTGTACATATTCTTCTCTGAGACAGCAAAATCTATAGTAGCCAATTATGAGAATCTTGCTTTAAAAAAATAAATAAATAACTTAGATGCCAATTAGAGGCAGAAATATCAGTGCATTGGATGGCTCTGATGTTAGTAGTAGACTGGAAGGGCAGGCGTGCTCCGTGCACGCATGCATACGGTAATGTGGAGCGTGCGCTGCGTCGCAATGAGGGGAAGAGGGGGTGGAAGTTTCTATGGGCAGAGCGCTGTGCCACGCGCGTCCGTAGCCCGGGTTCCCTTGGGAACCTAGCGCGTCTTTTTAAAATTGGCCCAGATCGCAGGCCCCATTGGGCTGCGGGTTGGGTACGTCGGCAGACAAGGGAGGAGTCTGGTTTGAGCGATTTGCTCTCCCTCCCCAGTCTGCCTTTTTGCTGCTCGTCGTTCGGGTTATTTCTGGTTTATCTCATTAATTTTGAGCAGGGCAGAGGATTTTCGGTGGCTCTGAGTATTTCAGAGGGCCTACATGATGCTGCTCTAAGGCTTCCAAGTCGTTTGTCAGTTTACTGGTTAAAAAAATAATCCATTCCGTTTCTGCATAGTAAAAATTTCTGCATAGTAAAAATTTCTGCATAGTAAATCTGCATAGTAAATTTCTGCATAGTAAATCTGCATAGTAAATTTCTGCATAGTAAAAATTAGCCTATGACATTATGTTTTCTGCTGCCACCACCCCCCCTGACAAAATAATCCACAGCTTCTTTAAATTCCATCCACTGAAAGTTGCATTTTTCATCTAAGACACACTTCAAAATTGAACTGGACATGTTCTGAGCTGCTAATACTAAAAATGAGCACAGTCATGCAAATGCAGAACCAACAAAGGGTGTACAGGACTCCCAGGAGGAGATTGGACATGCTGGGCAAATATCTTTTCTCAGTGCAAAAATCTGTGCAACAGCAGCATGTTCATTCTACTCCTGGGGGAATTGTACATATTTTGTCAAAACAGCACAATATAAACACTGTAATCATCATTTTCTTGCCCCCTCCCCCCCCCCCAGCCTGTTCCCACCACTCTTTCAATCTCTCTCTTCCCCGCTCAGTCTGTCCTCAGAAGCTCCTATCCTGCCCCTTGTCTGATAATCCTGGTTCTTGTCCTCAGCACACCAGTTGCATCTATTATCTGCCTCTGTGTGGCTCTCAGCGAGTAAAAGTGGTGATGGTGCACATTTTCCAGTGCTTCTTGGGGTTCACCGTGGGAACACCACCGAGGCATGGGCACCACGCAATCCAAAAGTCATCAAGAGCAACATGGAAGCAGATAACAGCAGTAGCCACTGTACCAACAGAGTCAGTGGGATAGGGCACTATGTTGCACTTCACTAGTTCTGCGGGGAAAAATAAGAGAGGGGGGTAGACAGAGAAGGGAACATTAATTCTGCACTGATCATGCGAGCAGAATTCCCCCAGCAACAAAGTCCTGACACAGTCCTCTTCTACTGTGAACACGTGCCTGACAAGCCAGAATCTGCTGGAAGTGTATTTAAGGTAAGAGAAGTGATCAGGATTTAAAAGCAGCTTCAAAAAGGTGGGTCTTTAGACTGGATTCGAATACGGCCAGAGAGAGAGGGAGAACGACACACGGATTCAGGAAGTCTATTTCAGGCATGTCGCGCAGCAAGGTGGAAACGTTTCTACCCCTTTTTTTTTTGGAGAGTTATTGTGCCTACAGATGGACAGACAGAAATCAATCCCTTTCATTTAATTCTTTTCAACATTCCGTACACTGGAAAGCATGAAAAGGTGCTTGCTCACATGAAAAAGTAATGCACAGACATTATCAGTGAATAACAAGTTTTGAGGACAAGTCTGAAAGGTTTATACATGGGTAAATATATCTCCCCCCCCCAATCTGGGTTAATTTAGGTGTGCTGTGAAACTGTACATATACTTTTCGCCGGGGGGGGGGGGGGGGGGGATGGGTGAGGTTCGGTCTGGGGGAGGAAAGGCATGCATGCCAATTTCATTTTGAACTGGCCGCTTGTACTTTCCGGTGTGTACTTTGCACTTGCTGTGAAGGCAAGGTGCTTTTGTATCTGTAGTCCCGCACGTGCTGAGGAAGCATCCCCTTGCAAATGAGCTTGCAGGTCTGGAAGTACTCTGAACGCTGCTCAAGGGACTATGAAAACTGCCCCCAATATTTGTAACTACGGTAGTTTTATTTACATTTGGTAAATCTTGCAGATGGAGGAAATCACAGCATCCCCCCCGCCACTGCCAGCAAGCATTCACGACAAGTGCAAGCTGTGTAGGTTGACGGATCGAGGAACGCCCCCCCCCCCCCCCCGTTTATTGGGGGAGGGGGAGGATTTTTTTTTTTTTAAAGATAATCGGCTTGTGCTCAGAGGATAATTCTTTTCCGTTCTCGCAACAGCTCAGTCACTGCATAACTAAAGCAGGCGTCAAACTGTCCTTGGCAAACAGTGTAAAGAAACGCCGCTCGCTTGGCGTACGCTCCTGGGCAAGGGGAGGGGAGCTTTCTTAAGATTTCCCGAAGAGCCGCCAGAGGACCTGGAACTCATGCACCCTGCAGTTTATTATTCTCACATAAGGGAAAAAAAAAAAAAAAAAAAGACAGCCATTTCAGGCCAGAAACAGACAATAGGCAGGTTACCTCTCTATATATGAAAATTTAACAAAGAAAACCGTTCCCGTCCAATCCCATGCAGTGGAACGTAAAACCCAGAGTGAAAGCCAAGAAGGAAAACACTATTAAACCGAACAAGCCCCCATAATATACAATATATTTATACGCATATTTCTTTTGATTTTTTTCTCCATAGCGCAAGCCTGCACTAAAATATATACCCATGCGATGATGATCACGCTGCATTTTACAGTAAGCACCTCACTGATTAAGCAGATTTAAATATCATTTCAAAATTGCTCATGTTTTATTATACATCTGACCTACTAACAAATCAAGACATATTCCTGTATATGAATGTAAGTATGCTGCATATTGTAGGGCTTGTGAGGTTTTAACTGTAGTTTCCTTCCTGACTTTCACTTTGGATTGTACTTTCCAGCACTAAGACCTAAATTTATCAAATTAATATCGTGGAAATAGCCCCTGTAATAAAAAAAAAACATGTGTGTGGTAATTTTCCTGTACCTTACCAACCCACAAGGTTTTTATCCCGTTCGGGCTGCTGTGGAGGCTCACATGTAAACGTCAACTCAGGTGAGGTTTGGGAGGTGGGGTAGATTTGGGGGGGGCAATTTTACAGGCACAGTCATAGGTATAAACAGCACAGTTGCCATTAGTGAAGATTTTGTGTGATTTGGAGTGATGAAAGGTAAAATAAGAGTAGATTTGTACAGTGTGCTCTCTACCTAGCTTGAGCAACAATTTTTTTCAACCAACAATTTTTGAACACAAGTATTAGTATTGCATTTCTGTATATTTCCAACATATTTATTTATTGATTATTTATTTATTTAAAGGCTTTTATATACCGGAGTTCATGCACTTGTGCATACCACTTCGGTTTACACAGAACAAGGAACAGAAAATTACATCAAACAGATTGAACAATTAAACAAATATACAATTACATCCAACGATTGGGTATAAATAACATGGCTAACTTAGTAGGAACTTAGAGTTTGAGGTAAAGGAGAGAAATAGTACCAAGTGGTAACAGAACAATGTTAATAGCTAAATAATAAATATAAATAGTAAATACAAATTCTTATAATAAATACAGGTGTTTACAGATTACAGTCTTCATGAAAAGTTTACGTCTACAGAATAGGGTTAAGTAAATAAGAACTGGCGGTTATTTCTATAGGAGTGAAGTGTTAAATAAAGTGAAGTGTTAAATAAAGTGTTAAATAAAGTGAAGGAGTGAAATATTAAAGTGATATATAAATAATTTTTAAACCTTACGTCTTTATTGTTTTCAAATCACAAAATTGTATAAAAAATCTTATTCACTTCACAAGATACACATTAAAAAAGTACAGGAACAATGTACAATATACAATTTACAATTCACATAAAAAACCACACATCCATACAGTTAAAAAAAAAAAAGTGACTTTTCCCTTTAAGAGAAAAATTGTATGGAAGAAGTATGGATGTGTGGGGGTTTTTTTATGTGAATTGTAAGTTGTATATTGTTCCTGTACTTTTTTAATGTGTAACTAGACCCAGAAAAGACATTTCCCCTTTGCTTGATATATGCATCTCGTTAAGTTTTCTAGAACACTTTGCCTAGAAGTGTTGATACATAAGTGTGAAAAGCTAATTAATAACTTTGAACTGCAGATCTAAATAAGTAACAGGCAACAAGCATAGCCAGAGTTCACTAGTATAATATTGTGATTTCCAACCTTTTTCATGTTACAGTACACTTTCCCTTCCCTCTCCCTGCACAATCCAAATCATACTATTGCACCAGCTCTTATTGAAAGTTTAATCATCCCCTTGTAGGACACTAGCTGATTAATTCGTTAATTCACCTGTAAATTTAAAGTACTCTAATTTCAACTCCCTTAGTATCCTAAACTTAACTAGGAACTCAACAAAATTAAGATGAAGGCAGCAATCCAGCAGCAAAAGGGGGGGGGGGGCTTTCCAGTCTTTTGCATTGAGTGTCACATGTATTATTTTTTACTCGCCGGTGAGAGATTGTGTGTGTGCACTTGCTGCAGAGAGCTCCTGCCTCTCAGGGTACACTGATGAGACCTTCAGGGACATAGCTGCCAGGTTCCAAATCCAGTCCGGCAGCCCCAGTGCTGCCTTGGATCAAAAAGGACTCCCAGTAGGAGAACATCACCCTAGTGTAGCAGGAAGTGATCCTGTAGCAAGGACCTGCTCTCCAGGTGATGTATTGTCCTCTCTCACTGAGAACAAGTCTCCCAGGGCTACTGCCCAGGAGGGAAGGGTTAGGCCGGCCATCATAGTTGGTGATTCAATTATTAGAAACTTAGACAGCAGGGTGCCTGTGCCTGGTGGACGTGAGAACTGCCTGGTAACTTGCCTGCCTGGTGCAAAGGTGGCAGACCTAACGCATCACCCAGATAGGATTATAGACAGTGCTGGGGAGGAGCCGGCTGTCGTGGTACATGTGGGCACCAACGACACAGAAAAATGTAGGAGAGAGGTTCTGGAAACCAAATTTAGGATTTTAGGTAGAAAGCTGAAATCCAGAACCTGAAGGGTAGCTTTCTCTGAAATGCTTTCTGTTCCATGCCCAGGTCCCCAGAGGCAGACAGAGCTCTGGAGTTTCAATGCATGGATGAAATGATGGTGCAAGGAAGAGGAATTCAGTTTTGTAAGGAACTGGGGAATGGGGAGACTTTTCCGAAAGGATGGACTCCACCTTAACCAGAGTGGAACCAAGCTGCTGGCACTACCTTTTAAAAAAAGAGATAGAGCAGCTTTTAAACTAGAACAAGGGGGAAAGCAGACAGTCACTCAGCCGTGCATGGTTCGGAGGGATGTAAACTTGAAGGATACTAATGAAACAGGAGAGTTAGGGCATCCCAACAGAGAGGTTCCAATATAAGCAAACGTAGTCCATGGGCCTATATGTAAAAAATCACATGACGTAAAGATTTCCAAATTATCCCTATCAAATGAAAAGTAGGTTGTTAATACAAACAAAAAACACACTTTGAAATGTCTGTATGCCAATGCCAGAAGTCTAAGAAGTAAGATGGGAGAGTTAGAGTGTATAGCAGTAAATGATGAGATTGACATAACTGGCATCATAGAGACCTGGTGGAAGGAGGATAACCAATGGGACAGTGCTATATCAGGAGACGAATTATATTGCAATGATAGGGAGGATCAACTTGGTGGGGGTGTGGCACTTTATGTCCGGGAGGGTATAGAGTCCAACAGGATAAAGATCATACAAGAGACTAAATGCTCAGTAGAATCTATATGGGTAGAAATGCCATGTGTGCTGGGTAAGAGTATAGTGATAGGAGTATACTACCATCCACCTGGACAAAATGGTCAGACAGATGATGAAATGCTAAGAGAGATCAGGGAAGCTAACCAATTTGGCAGTGCAATAATAATGGGAGATTTCAATTACCCCAATATTGACTGGGTAAATGTAACATCAGGACATGCTAGAGACATAGTTCCTGGATTTAATAAACGACTGCTTCATGGAGCAATTGGTTCAGGAACCAATGAAAGAGGGAGCTATTTTAGATTTAATTCTTAGTGGAATGCAGGATTTGGTGAGAGAGGAAATGGTGGTGGGGCCACTTGGCAACAGTGATCATAACATGATCAAATTTAAACTAATAACTGGAAGGGGGACAATATGTACATCTACAGCTCTAACACTAAATTTTCAAAAGGGAAACTTTGATAAAATGAGGAAAATAGAAAAAAACTGAAAGGGGTATTTTGAGACAAAATGGCTGACCCTTGAACGCCAGGCGTAAGCTCTGCTCTGGCTCTCAAAGCTTTATTTCTTCTTGAACTTTTTCCTATCTTTGTGAAAAGTTGCCACACACAAAGAGAAAAGCAAAATTAAAGCTTACTTCAGTTGCCTCGACAGTGGACTCAATGCAGAGAACCATTTCAGAGTGTTTCGCGGCATCCCCAAGTACTCCCGAAGTGAAGACCGCTGAGGTAGGGGACCTAGAGCGAGGTCCCGACCTCCTGGTCGAAGAGATCTCGTTAAACCCGGGAGCACCGGCTACACAGTCTCCCCCCCGGAGCTGGTAGTTTGAGACCAGCACAGGAACAGGGGATTACCCAAGAACCTGCATCGGATTCGGTAAACCTTCGGGACGCAAAGGGAGAGGACGCCTGGAGCGAGGAAAGGAAACCCAGGGGTCAGGCAAATGAAGAGATGTCTGCCTCCGGGTCCTTTGGATCACCTCCCCTAACATCAATGGCGGCAAGTACGCCGATTTCGAAGGATACTGCAGGAACTGGGGCTAAGCCCAAGTGCACAGGTCAGTGGGAAAGTAATTATTAAACCTCCAGTGATTACTCTTGAAACGCTTTGGAATTTAATAGTAAGAATGGACTCTTCAATATCAACACTGACTCAAGCAGTTGCAGAAATAAATAATACCTTGAAATTAGACTCTCAAACTTTAAAGAAACAAGAAGAGTTAACTGTGAACTTGGATAGTCGGCTTAGTAAAGTGGAAAAAATTCAATGTCAACAGATTAAAACAGAGAGTGACATTTTTAAGAAAATGGAATATATGGAAAATAATATACGGGCATTAACCCTGAGGGTAGTAAATTTCCCCATTATAAAGCAAATGAATGCTGTGGAACTGTTTAAAAATTATACATTACAAGTGTTAAAAATGCCCTCAGAGTGTATGCCTGTGCTGAATAAGGTTTATTATATTCCTCAGAAGAAAGAACAAATGTATGTTGGAAGAGAAGGAAATTTACCACCATTGGATGGATCTTTGAATTTATCAGTATTCCTTCAAAGTTCCCAAGATTATGAGATCAAACAAAGAGGAACTCTTATGGTGAATTTTGCTTTCTTGGCGGATAAAGAGAATGTTTTAAGGTTTTTCTTCAAGAATAGATCTGTGACTTTTTATGGCCAGAAAGTCTGGATTTACCCAGATCTGGCCAGGAACACCCAGCAGTGAAGAAAGAATTTTCTAGTATATAGACAAGTAGTGCTTGATAAAGGGGGGCAATTTCTGCTTAAATACCCTTGCAGATGTTTTGTCAGATATAATAATGAAAGGTACATTTTCACTGACCCGGAGCAACTTAAACTGCTCTTGGGCTTGCAAGTAGAACCACAGACATAAGTATTTAAATTGGGGTATTTCAAGAGTCATTTTCTTGATTTTATTTTCTTCTGGACAAAACGCTCATTTATTTCTTTTGTCTCTCTCCCCATTTCCTATTTTTTAAATTAGGTAGACTGTATATTTTGCTTGGGTATTGGATATATGTTAAATGAATTGGTTAATAATTGCTGTAAGCGACCAATTGCTGAACAATTATTCTCATAGATAATGTTAAAATTCAAGAAAAAAAAAAGAAAAGACTGAAAGGTGCAGCTGCAAAGGTTAAACATGTTCAACAGGCATGGACATTGTTTAAAAATACAATCCTTGACGCGCAGTCCAGATGTATTCCCGCATTAAGAAAGGTGGAAGGAAGGCAAAACAATTACCAGCATGGTTAAAAGGTGAGGTGAAAGAGGCTATTTTAGCCAAAAAAAAAATCCTTCAAAAATTGGAAGAAGGATCCATCTGAAGAAAATAGGAAAAAGCATAAGCATTGTCAAGTTAAGTGTAAAACATTGAAAAGATAGGCAAAGAGAGAATTTGAAATGAAGTTGGCCATAGAGACAAACACTCCTAATAAAAAGCTTTTTAAATATATCTGAAGCAAGAAACCTGTGAGGGAGTCAGTTGGACTGTTTGATGACCGAAGGGTTAAAGGGGCTCTTAGGGAAGATAATAAGGCCATTTCAGAAAGACTAAATAAATTCTTTGCTTCTGTGTTTACTAATGAGGATGTTGGGAAGATACCAATTCCGGAGATGGTGTTCAACGGTGATGAGACAGATGAACTAAACCAAATCCCTGTGAAGATGTAGTAGCCTACTACAAAGATGTAGTATCTAGCCTACTACAAAGATGTAGTAGGCTAGATTGACAAACTAAAGAGCAGCAAATCACTTGGACCAGATGGTATGCATCCTAAGGTTCTGAAAGAACTAAAAAAAGAAATTTCAGATCTAATAGTTAAAATTTGTAAGCTATCATTAAAAGTATCCATTGTACCTGAAGACTGGAGGGTTGCCAATGTAACCCCAATATTTAAAAAGGGCTCCAGGGGAGATCCAGGAAACTATAGTCCAGTGAGCCTGAAGTCAGTGCCAGGAAAAATAGTGGAAATTATTGTAAAGATCAAAATCA